>NW_025111138.1:7717464-8360586 GCF_015476425.1 Leptopilina heterotoma
TACTTTTTTACTACTTTTTTAAGTCTTAAAACTACTTTTTGCTACTTTTTTAAAATTAATTATCGAGTACAAAATCTGATATTTAGAAACTTGATAATCTTTTTACTCGTAACGTATTATTTAATTATTTACAAAAATTAATAAGTCAAAATAAACGGAACATAAAATTTTATTTCGATCTAGAAAATAAATAAATTTCCTTTATTTCTTCATAAGTTTAAGAATATTCGAAATTTTAAAGCACAAAGGTGGAAATTTGAAGTAAAAGAAGTAAACTTTTAGAGGTAACACTAACACTTTATTTCTTATTTATTCTTCTGTAAAACACAAAAGTCTGAAACAAAAAGTCTTTTTAAAACTAAACCCCTATACAGTTGATTAATAACATTATCTGAAAAGTGGCTTCTTTCATGAAGAAGATAATGTGCTCAATAATACTGGATTGCAGATCGCTCTCTCTCTCTCTCTCTCGATTTTACGTTCCTATAAAACAGGACTATAAATGCGGATCTATGAAAACACCTACGTGTCCTTCATACCAAGGTAGAGAATTGACCACCGAGAATAAAATCTTTTTCCCTCCACAATATTCCAGTGCCTATAAAATTTTTATTTAGAGTCTCAGAGAAAAAAAAATAACTTTCGTCGAGAAATGTTTTTCTCTTGTTTTGTTGAGAAAAAAAAAATTGCGAATTTCTTGTATATAGGGAACTATATAATATAACACTTTCCATTTATTGGTGATTTGTTCAAGTGAATATTGTAAAGGTACCAATTTTTCCCATAAATTTTTCTGTGAAATCCTCCAACTACTTCAATTCCCACGGGTTTTCGCATCGAGTCAGATTTCTATGTGTCAAGTGTCTTGGCCATGGTGTTTGTTGTGTTAAAGGTTCGACGATCTCTGACGCGTAACATGGGAGGAGAGAAAGGATTTGTCGATATTGACCACACAATTATTCATAAGAAAGAGAGAGAGAGAGAGAACGTTCGAGATTGTTGAGTGTTTCATTCTTACTTATTGGCTTGTTATTGTTCGATATACAGAAAAATTAAACAAAATATCTGTTGGTAATTAATTTTTGAGAATATACTATGACAAAAAGTGTTCGTTTGCAATGTTATCTTAAAATTAAATTTTTATTTTTTAAATTTAAAAGAAAATTATTTTTGGAACATTGGGGAACAATAATAGAAATGGTAAATTAATTTTAAGTAGTCAAGATCAATATTTGTCGTTCTCAAAAGATTTCCTACTATATTGGAATTCATTTCTGGCTAATATTATTCGAAAACATCAATAACTTTATTTTTAAATAAATATTTAATCAAAATTGTTTTGAAATTCAACAACTTATAATTTAATTGAAGATCATCAATTGTTAAAATTATTATTTTCTAGAATTTCCATCTAAAATTCTTCTTTAAATCAATTATTTTTAATAGTTTTTGAATTCAATTATTTAAATACAAAAATAAATAATTTATTGAATAATTGAATGTTTCTCAAAATTGAATTCTTACCAAGAATTTTATCAACAAATTTATAAATAATTGAATTCTTTTGAAGAGTTTCAATAAAATTTTTAAGAATAATTACATTTTTTAAAGTATTCAATTAAAATTGTATTAAAAATAATTGAATTCATTCAACAAATTTGATTAAAGTTCAATTCTTATAAAGAACTTTATCAAAATTTAAAAATAATTAAATTTAATCATTAAATTCTTTCGAAAAATTTAAGTAAAAATTTATTGAAAATAATTATTAAATTCTAATAAATAAATTATTTGAAAATTGTATTAAATAAATGAATTCTATCAAAGGATTTCAGTAAAATTTTTAAAAAAAATTTCATTTTAGTTTATTTAAAATTGTATTAAAAGTAATTGCAATTCTGAGATTATTTTTATTAGTTATGAAAATAATTGATTTTTTGGAACGAATTTTATTATTTATAAAAATAATTGAATTCTTACGAAGAATTTTATTAAATTTTTTTAAATAATTGAATTCTTTTGAAGAGTTTTAATAAAATTTTCAAGAATAATTTCATTTTTCAAAGAATTCATATAAAATTGCATTAAAATAAAAATAATTGAAATTCAATTCAATTCTCTCTTGAATAAAATTTTATTCAAGAAAATTATATTATTTATGAAAATAATAAATAAAAATATTGAAAGAAAATAAAATTTGTAGAAATACAAATTCACTTATTTCAAAGAAAATTTAAGTTCGCAAGAGGAATTTACTTAAAATTGTACTGAAATTAATTGAACTGTTACGAATAAATTCATTAAAATTTTTGAGAATAATTAAATTCATGCTAGAAATTTAATTAAAAACATATTGAAATTGAAAATAAATATTATATTCTAATAAACAAATTATATCTAAATTTTTTTAAATAATCATATTCTTTAGAAGAATTATAATACAATTTTTAAAAATAATTGCATTTTTCCAGGAGTTTATTTAAAATTGTATTAAAAATAATTGAAATCCTAAGATGATTTTTATTAGTTATGAAAATAATTGAATTTTTGCAACGAATTTTATTAGAATTTTTGAAAATAATTCAATTCCTGAGAAGAATTTTATTATTTTTAAAAATAATTGAATTTTAATGTAATTTCTAAAAATAATTGCATTTTTCGAGGAATTTATTTAAAATTGTATTAAAAATAATTGAAATCCTGCGATGAGATTTATTATTATTTATAAAAAGAATTGAATTCCTAAAAATAATTGAATATCCATGTTAAAAATTTTATTATTTATGAAAATAATTGAATTATTGCGAAGAAATATATAAAAAATTTTTTGTAAATTATTGAATTCCTGTGAAATTTTTCTTATTTTTGGAAATAATTAAATGTTTGCGTAGAAGTTAGTCAATAATTTTTTTAAATCCTAATTGAATTCTTTTGGAAAATTTTATTAAAATAGTAGATATTAAAAATCATTGAATTGAGGAAATTTTTTGAAAATAACTTAAATTTTGCCAAGAATTTTATTAAAATTTTTGAATATAATTGAATTAAGGTGAAGAATTTAATTATTTATAAAAATAATTGAAATTTTGACGAGAATTTAAAAAAAATTTTTGAAACATAATTGAATTTCTGCAATCGTTTGTAACTTCTCAAAAATTCAATTTTGTTAGTATTTTTAACTAAAATTCTTTTATTAATCCATTATTTTCAATAATTAATTAAATAAAATATAATATATTAATAAATTTTATTAAATTTTTAATTTTTCTTTTGAAGTATATCTATGTACGGAAATTGCAAACGCAACTCTTTTAAAATTCAATTAATTTTGAAACATTTAAGTATAATTATTCATTAAATAATTTATAAGTATTATAATTTTATGATAGTTCTACAAGAATTAAGTTGTTTAAAAAGAAATTATTGATGCTCCTAAAGTTCAGAAGGTTCATATGAACGAAATTTATTAATTTCTTCTTCGAATTAAAATTTTATCATTATAATATTGTCACTGTTTCCAAATATTAATTTTAAGTTTCGAAATATTAAATTTATAGGTAGTTTGAATTTTTATTTTAATCAATAATTGTTGAAAATATTTATAATGAAATAATATTACGTTCATTTCAACGTTCAGAACTTTAGGAACATAATTATTGTCAGAAATAGAAAAAATGGAAGGTTTTGTATTAGAATTCGTGGTAATTTTATAGTTTATGTGGCAAACAAAAAAGTAACAAAAATTCAGAATTTGTTTATGAATTCTAAAAATGTAATTTTTTCCAGTACTTTTATTAAAAATCCCTGACTTTACCCCTGACCTGTGGCAACCCTGTTTTTTAACCTAAAAATTTGGAAAAAATTGTTTAATTCTTTTTGTGAAAAAAAAAACATTTTTCGTCAACTTCAAGGACCTATTTAGAGAAAATAATTTTGAATAGAAAAATTAAAGAGGAATTCTCTTTCTCAAAATGAGAATAAGAGGGATTTCTGCTTCGGTTGCAGAGAGCCGATTGGTGTCTGCGCTGTGTAAACTTTTGCAATGGAATGTTCCCCGTACTACATTTACATACATGCACATGCATGTGCGGTATCGTCGGTGCGTGCAAAAGGGTTACTCTCCTCTAAAACACAATGCAAATAATACAAAGTGGCTGACCTTGAAAACCGTGCGCAGCATCACACTGCAAATGTGTACCCTTTTTAGGTCCCAAGAGTATATTTATTTATTTATTGTATAGTATATGCTTTTATATTCGAAGGTATATAAGCGCAGGTGAAACGTAAACATTACACACTGGCGAATGCTGTAAACGCGTTAATGGATCTTTCTAGCCAATCATTTACAGCATGAGTTGTATAGAGTCGCGTACATTTTTTTCTTTCATCTGCACGAAAAATCAAGCTTCCAGCATCTTCTTGAGATTGGAGATAGGCTATTCTTGAATGATTCCCATCTCTCTCTTTCTTCTATGGTTTGTTCGAGAGTCATCCACTGATTTACGATACAAGGCCACATGAAGGAGGAGAAGCTCTCAGCGAAATTAGAAATTCGATGACGATAGCGAATTTAGTCGACGTTAGCGTTTTACGGCCCATAGAGCTTTACAAGCGGAAAACGAGACGAGCCGGAAGTTATTTTCACCAACAGTGTATATTAGAAAGGGTGTTCTTACCTCTACTCTCCCCGTTTGAGTGAGAATATTTTTTTCCTAGGCATTCTTTATTCTTACTTACCTTTCTTCTTCATACATTGTGATGGGAGAAACGATTTCCTGGGTCAAGAATTTAAATACATTTTAATTTTTTATTTCATTTTATCATTTTCTATTTTTTAATTTTACACCGAAGGGAATTTATTCTGAAATTGAAGATTTATTCTACTCAGCACCTATTTTAGAATTTTTTGGAGAGAAATTTTTATTCCATAAAGCAATTCTTCTATAATTATTTATTACAGAAATGGAATAGATAAAATTTTATTTGTCAGAAGTGCGAAATTTCTTTTTTTGCTAATCTTTATTATGATTTTAATTTAAACTAATTTCCATAGTACATTGAAAAAAAAAATTTATTTGATTCAAATAACTAATATCAATTAAATATTTAATTGAATCAAATAATATTTATTGGAGTCAATTGAATGGTATATTTGCTTCAAATACTGAAATTATTAGTTCAAATTTACCATTTAATTGACTCCAATAAATATTATTTGATTCAAGTAAATATTTAACTCGGTTACTTGAATCAAATAAAATTTTTTTTCGGTGTACAAAATTTTTTTATAACCAAAATTTTATTTGACAGAATTTACATTACGTCGAAGAATTCTATTAGGATTTAAAACACAACTTTTATAAAATTTTTAGAAAAAAATCAATTATTGAAACAGAATTTAATAAAGTTCTTTGCAAGAATTCAATTATTTTTATAAATAAAAAAATGTTTCTTATGAAAAAATTATTATTGAAAATTAATTAATTAATTATTATTTAAAATTATTTTTAAAAATTTTAATAAAATTCGGTGTAAGAATTAAATTATTTTCATAAATAATAAAACTCATCGAAACATTTCAATTTATTGTTTTTAATGCAATTTTTAATCAATTCCTTAAAAATTGCAATTGTTTTAAACAATTTAAATAAAATTCTAAGAAACAATTCATAAAATATTAATAAAATTTTTTCAAACGATTCAATTATTTCCAAAACTTTTTCAAAATTCAATTATTTTTAATATCTACTATTTAAAAAAAATTTCCTAAAAGAATTCAATTATTTTTTAAATACAATTTTATTCGAATTCATCGAAAAAAGTAATTATTCTTAAAAATGTTATTAAAATTCGTCAAAAGAATTCAATTACTTAAATATTTGTTAATAAAACTCTCTGAGTATTGAATTATTTTTGAAAATAATAATATTCTTCGCAGAAATTTAAGAATGTTAAAATTTTTTTTAAAATTCTCTTCAAAATTTCAATTATCTTTATATAAATAATAAAATTCTTCTCGAAAATTCAATTATTTTCATAAATAATAAAATTTTTCACAGGGATTCAATTATAAATGATAAAATTCTTTTTAGGAATTCAATTATTTTCATAAATGAGGCATTCCATGTCAAGTGATCCAGGTGTCTCACGGTGTAATGCTTATTTCGATAATTTTTTACTCTTAAACTATTAAACATAAAAATTTGGCAAGGTACATTTTGGAAAGGTTTTTTCATGCTCTTTCGATTGAAAATAAGCATTTAAAAAAAAAAATTTTTTTGACCCAAAAAAATCAAAATTAAAAATAAATTTTAATTTTTTGGAAAAAAGGTCCCATTTTTTTTTTTTTTTTTTTTTTTAAATGAAAGCTGAGGTTTTTTCCTAAAAGGACATATAAATGAAAAAGTGGGACAAGAATGTTTAAACATTGAAAAACAGAGGTTTCTACTCTCTAAACCCGGTTTTTAGCTCTGTTTACGAGAAAATTCATTTTTTCAATGTTTAAACATTCTTGTCCCACTTTTTCATTTATATGTCCTTTTAGGAAAAAACCTGAGCTTTCGTTTAAAAAAAAAAAAAAAAAAAAAATGGGACCTTTTTTCCAAAAAATTAAAATTTATTTTTAATTTTGATTTTTTTGGGTCAAAAAAATTTTTTTTTTTTAAATGCTTATTTTCAATCGAAAGAGCATGAAAAAACCTTTCCAAAATGTACCTTGCCAAATTTTTATGTTTAATAGTTTAAGAGTAAAAAATTATCGAAATAAGCATTGTACTGAAAAACCCAAAAATTTAACCCCCTCCCCCTCGGAAAATATTGGACTAGGTAAAAAAATATTTTCACGAAAAATTACTATCTATTAGTACTACAAAAGCCCCAAGTTTTGCTACGATTGGAGAAAAATTTTTCTCCACCCGGATCACTTGACATGGAATGCCTCAAATATAAAAATTCTTTTCAGGGATTCAATTATTTTCAAAAATAATTTTCTTTTTAAGAATTCAATTATTTTAATAATAATACTCATCGCAGGATTTCAATTATTTTTTAATACAATTTTTAATGAATTACTCGAAAATTTCAATTATTCTCAAAAATTTAAATAAAATTCTTAGGAACAATTTATAAAATATTAATAAAATTTTTTCAAACGATTCAATTATTTCCAAAAAGTTTAACAAATTCAATTATTTTTAATATGTACTATTTAAAAAAAAAATTCCCAATAGAATTCAATTGTATTTAAAAAAAATTATAAAATTCTTTGGAAACATTCTAATATTTTAATAAATAATAAACTTTTTACAGAATTTAAATTATTCAAAACATAATTTTCATAAAATTTTTCGAAAAAAATCAATTATTTAAAAAGATTTTATTGGAATTCTTCACAAGAATTATTCTTGAAAATTTCATTGAAATTCTTCGAGAAAATTTAATTATTTAAAAAAAATGTTGATATAATTTGTTTATTGGAATTTAAAAATTATTTTCAATACATTAAATTATTTTTTTGGAAAAAATTAAAGATTTTCAAAAGTCTTAATGAAATTCTTTGTAAAATGTCAATTATTTAAAAAAATTTTGATAAAGTTCTTTATAAGTATATAATTTTAAGACATATTTAGTTATTCAGAAAACAATTATTTATTTGTATATTTAAATAATTGATATCTCGTAAAAGTTTTTGATAAGAATTGATTTAAAATTGAATTTCAGGAAAATTTTAGTTAATTTAGTTAATAATTGAATATTAGAAGCGTTTATAGTGTGAATTTTTAGAAATAATTAAATTTCAAAAGATTATTAAATTGAAATCTTTGAAAAATTTAATTGTAAAACTGTAATAATATTTAAATTTTTGTTCTGAAATAATCCCCAAAAATTCCAGAGTGATAAATTTTAAGCAAATTTGATTGACTTCTAATTTTATTGTCCACAATTTTATATTTTGAAAATATGGTATATTTATTTATAATTTATCAAGTTTCTTTATTATGGAACTGAAAGGGTCAGTTTAATAACATTTTTTTCAAATTCTGAGAAAAATTTTCTATTTTAACTCATTTTTGTAATGGAAAAACAAATATTTAATTTTTTGTAATTATGGTACATTTTTTCTTTATGCAAACCACGTGTGTGGTAAAATTTTTAGTTTACATTGAACTGCTTTTTATTTTAAAAAATGAAAATTGTGGACTTATTTCAATATGTAATTAAAATTTACTAATTTAAAAGATTAAGAAGAATTTACCCAACATTTTTTTTAAGTGTAAAGTTCTACTTTTCTTGAGAGAGATTAACGATTTGAGATAAAAGATTCATTTTCTTAATTTGTAAAGTTTCACGTTGATTCGGAACAGTAAGTTTCGTGAAATTAGAAATTTCACTGAATCCGATACTGAAAGTTGCTTTTGTGAAAATTTCATTCACTGAATTCAATATTGTAAAGACACTAAAATAACTCTCTCTTTCTATTCTCTCTCTTTTTGTTTCTTTCTCTTCTTTTCTCTCTCGTTTTCTCTCTTTGTTTCTCTTTCTCTTCCTCTTTTAAGAAAGATACACAACCGTTTTTTTAATAATTAAAAATAAAAAAAAATACCTGCGGTATTAAATATTTTAATTACAAGTTTAAATATTAAGAACAGGATAAAAAAAATTTTGTTTGACTCTTTAAATTAATTATCACGCAAGCGAAAATAAAATTGTACCAAACTCGTTATTTTAATATTAATGTTGACGGAATTAATACAACTGTTATAAACTCGGAAAGTTATAATTATTTTAATTCCTTTTAACTGTGACACAGAGTAATTTGATATTTATATTGATCCACAGAATACCTATAGTCTGATTAATTTACTGTAATATTGACTCATGTTTCTTTTTATAATCGTTATATAGAAAGAATTGAATTGCATCCGCATTATTTGAATTATTCTGAACCGTATATATCAATTTACAATAAATATTTATTTGCTTTATAATAATAGTAAAAATAATAAAAATTATAATAATATAATAACCTTATGATAATATTATAACAATATTATAACAATAATAATAACAATAATAATAACAATATTATAACAATAATAATAACAATATAATAGCAATGATAATAATAATAATAAAATAGTAATAATAAATTTCAAACTCAAATATTTATAATATTTGTAGATAAAATTCCAGTGCTGAGAGGTACATTAAAACTTTTATTATATTATTATGAACGTGAATTGAAAAAGGAAGGTTATAATAACTTGTTTGTGTTTATTTTTTCGAAACCTACGTTTAAGGTGTTTGATGTCGGAACATATTACTTGTCGATCCTTATCGAATACTGCGCTTTCGAAGCGTCAATCACGTTTTATTACTCCTTAGAGTTAATTAATTTTCAAGAAAGAGTTGCAATAGTATTTTTAAATTAATGTCATTTATCTAAAAGTTATCCAAAAAGAATGGAGAATATTTCTCTTTTTTATTATAAATAAAATAAATAAAATAAAATATTATAAATAAAATCCTAAAGATGTATAAAAAAAATAGAAAAAAAAAGATATATTAGCAGACCTATATTGAGATGTCAAGATAATAGTTATTCCGATCCCATTAAATATTTTTCTTTATTCTGAAAAAAAGTATCCTATATCATATATTTTGTCTAATGTATAGTATAAAAATTAATTGAACGGGAAATTTTCTTGTAGGAAAGTAGAGTTGTTGAGGAGAGGAAGTGAGAATTTTTTTTTTTTTGATTTTTTAAAAATTCTAATAGAGATATAATTTTAATTATAATTATCACCCGGGAAAATGTAATTTCATATTGAGAGGAATTATCCTCTTATATCTTCTCCATTTATCCTCTAAAAACAAAAGTCTTCTAGTTCAATGTAGAATACTGTACATTTTTTTTATTTGTTTAATCAAAAAAATAAATAAATGTGGAATATTTTTAATTTTTTCGAATAATAATGAAAGAAGAAAATTCTTTTGGAGTTTTTGATGTCAAAAACATTGAAATCGTAAAGGAAATAAAATTAATTAATTTATTAATCAATTAATTTTTTTTTATTTATCAATATTTATTTATTAATGGAGATTAATATAGTTAATTAATAATAAGTAATTATATAACGTATAATTTTTTATTTTTTATAAATTAACATTACTTTTTTAGGCCCTTTTTTAATTTTTAGTAGTTAACGTCAATAATAAATTAATAATAGATGAAAAATGAAATAAATTGTTTTGACAATAATTTCAGTATTTTAATAAAAAAGACTGTTTAAATGACTTGGATAAAAAATTTTTTGAGTCAAGTAAATATTTGATAATAGACAAATAATCGGTTATTTGAATCAAATGCATTTTTTTTAGTGTATGAATTGAAAATGCTGAATTAAAGAGTTTAAGTAGGAAAGTATTGTATAAGACAGACACAAAAGAACGACAAAGAAAAATTAATTATGATCGTGAGAAATCTTTCGAGGACGACTAATATTGATCTTGACTACTAGAAATAAGTGTGGCAATTTGAAAAAAAATTCTTTTCACTTAAAATGTCTTTATTGGCCGACCAATATTGACTTTTACTACTTAAAACTGAAAAAGCTCACAGAAAAAAAACAATATTAATCTAGTAAATATTTATAGTAAATATAGTAAATACAGTAAATATTTATAGCAAATATAGTAAATATTTATAAACATTTAAATAAATATATAAATAAATATTTAGGGTAAATCTAAAAAATTATTCAGTTTCACAGTTTTTCAAAGAATATCAAAATTGAGACAAAAAAAGTATCAAAATTGTTGCATTGCAATCTCAATTTTGATATTCTTTGAAAGATTACAAGAAAAAAAATCCATACCGAAAAATCCAAGAAAAAAATCCAAAGTGCAAAAAATCCAAAATAAAAATATCCAAAGTCAAAAAATTCAAAATAAATAATGATACATTTAAAAAATCCAAGTTTTTACTTTTAACGCTATAAAATCCGAATTTAAAATGTTAATGTTAAAATCGCAGGATTTTAATAATTTACATAAATAATAAAATTCTTCAAAAAAATTCAAATATTTTCATAAATAAAAAAAATCTTCACATGAAACCTCCATAATTATTTTCATAAATTAAAAAAAAATCTTCACAAAAATTCAATTATTTTCGTAAATAAAAATACTTTGAATATTTCAATTTATTCTATAAAATTTTTAAAACAATTATTCCAAGAAATAAAATTATTTTCTCAACAATTTTGATTAAATCTTTACAAAAATTAAATTATTTTTTTCAATATAATTCCAATTTAATTTGTTCGATTAATTTAATTACTTTCAGAACTTTAAAATGTTAAGTTTACCTACTTTCGATTCACAGTCATCGAAATAACCATCCCCAAAAAAGGACAATTTCTTTCAAGGCAACCATTTAAATTTTTATATCTCAATTTTTTTCATTGGATTTTTAATTTCTTTGGACAAAAAAATCCAAAGTGAAACTATTTTTTTGGATTTTTTGGTTTGGACTTTTTGTTTTTGTCTTCTTGTCCGGATACCCCTTTCAAAAAACTGTGATTATAATACAGTAATAATTTTTTATTGTGAAAAAAATGGTAAAAATACAAAGAAAATAAATTAATAACGAAACATCAATAAAACAAACAAGAAAAAAACAATTCTCCATCAAATTTACATGCGCACGCGGATTTATATAATTAATGCGCTCCGATTTCTTTATAATATAAATCAAGTCGGAATGAATATATTAAAAAGGAAAAGAAATTAAGATGTAATGTTAATTGGTGGCATTTGGCTTCCTGAGAATGTTGATGTTATTGGAAATTGCGAAAGGCATATATATATATATATATACAAACATACGTCAATATATAGTTAGATTTCTTGTCAAAGTATATATAGGCAAAAGGGAGTGTATTGCCCATAGTCTATATAGTAGGAGAATTACAAGATGTTGTAACAGCAATAATTCTATTTGGACGTGCTCGCTACATACTCAAACGTCGTGCTGAACCAAGTTCGATACACATATATATATATATATATATATATATACACATAGAATATTATATTCCAACAGATAGTCGCGGATTATCATCAACTTTCTCCACATTCCTTTTTTATATCCACGACGATTATTATGGTCTTGGACATACACAATATTTTATTAATATTGTGACTTTATGAGATCATTTTCTCTCATGCTCTCTTTCTCTCTCTCTCTCTATCATCGAGAGAACATTATTTTAGATCAAAAATTTTTCAAGATCATTTTTTCTTATCATTTTTTTTAAATACAATTTTAATTTTAATTTAATTTAATTTAAAATCAAAAAGCACGGCCTCTAGTACCTATAGTACAGTAGGGTAAAAAAACCACTTTTTTTTACAATTAGCTACTATTTTGATACTTTTTTTTAGACTTGTTACACTAAACGCTACTTTTTTCTTTTTATTGAGAATTTGCACTAGGCTTTAAATCCTCTAATAGTTAAAGTAAGAAAAAAAAATTCAAAAGTTTTAATAAAATTCCTCTTAGAAACAATTCGAAAAATAAAAGAAAAATTCTTTGAAACAATTCACTTAATTTCAAAAATTTTAAGAAATTATTTCGTATGAATTCAATTGTTTTCAAAATTATTGAAATTCTTCCACTAAATTCAATTATTTTCAAAAATTTTAATAAGATTCTTGGCAAAACTTCAATTATTTTTAAAAATTCTCCTCAATTCAATGATTTTCAATATCTACTATTTTAATAAAATTTTCTAAATGAAATTTTTTTTATAAATTTTTTCGCAATAATTCAATTATTTTTATAAATTAGCAACATTTTAAACAGGGATCTTCAATTATTTTCATAAATAATAAACTTCTTTTTAGGAATTCAATTCTTTTTATAAATAATAAAACTCATTGCAGGATTTCAATTATTTTTAATACAATTTTAAGTAAATTCCTCGAAAAAAGCAATTATTTTTAAAAATTACATTAAAATTTGATTATTTTTAAAAATTGCATTAAAAATCAATTATTTTTAAAAATTACATTAAAATTCAATTATTCTTAAAAATAATAAACTTCTTCTCAAGAATTCAATTATGTTTAAAAATTGTTATAAAATTCTTCGCAAAAATTCAATTACTACCATAAATAGTAAATTATTCAAAGGAGTTCAATTATTTAAAATACAATTGTCATGAAAATTTTTGGAAACGAATCAATTATTTGCAATATTTTAATATAATATTCTTGAAAGAAATTCTTTGAAAAAAGATAATTATTTTCAAAAATTTTGACATTTCTTTTTAAGAATTAAGTTATTTTCATAAATAATAACATTTGTTTCACACTAATTCAATTATTTAATAAGAAAATTTCATAAATTTCGTTAGAAATTCAAGAATTCAATTATTAAATAATAACACTTTGAGCTGAAATTCTTCGAAATAATTCAATTATTCTATTAAGTTTCAATAAAATGATTTAATAAAATTCTTCGCAGCAATTCATTTATTTTCACAAATAATAAATTTTTTTACAAGAATTTAATTATTTTAATAAATAATAAAATTATTCGCGAAATTTTAATTATTTTTAATAAAATTTCAAATGTATCCCTCTAAAAATTTAATTATTTTTTTAATTTTATTAAAATTCTTCCGATGAAATCAATTATTTTCAAAAATTTTGATATTATTTATTTATTAAAATTTAATGATTATTTTCTACCCATTGTTAATTAAATTACTTGAAAAAATTGAATTATTTTCAGAAATTTTAATAAAATTCTTTGTAACAATTCAATTATTTTTAAAATCCACTTTTTCAAAAGAATAATTCCAAAATGAATTCAATTATTTTGATAAATAATAAAATTCTTCTCAAGAATTCAGTTACTTTACAAATTTTAAATAAAATTGGTTGCAAAAATTAAATTTTTTTTGTGAATAATAATTAAATTTTTTTTACATGAATTCAATTATTTTAATGAATAATAAAATTATTCGCGAAATTTTAATTATTTTTCATACAATTTTAAATCTATCCCTCGAAAAATGTAGTTATTTTTAAAAAATTTTATTAAAATTCTTCGAAAGAAATGAATTATTTTGAAAAATTGTGATGAAATTCTTTATAAGTTTTCAATTGTAATAAAAACTGAATTACTTTATTAATTATTTTTATTTTTTGTATTTTGAAATAATTGAATTCTCCCAGAGCTTTCTAATAAGAATTAATTTAAAAATGAATCTTCGTTAAACTTTTAGATAATGTAAAAATATTTAAATATTTATATTTTAAATATTATTATTTTATTATTCTTCTAAAAAAATTATTCAAGTTTTAATAATTAATTATTAATTAATTATTTTAATAATTCAAGTTAATAATATTAGTTAAAAATTTTTAAAATTGAGTTTTGAAAAAATTACAGATGTAATTTTTAGAAGTAGATTTCAAAAACCTTTTACCTATATTAAAATTATTTTATTCGCGAATCGATTAAAACGAGTTTTTAGTTTTTTAGCCCTCGTTGATGGTACTAAATTCTCGTTAATTGTAATTAAAAATTAGAATAAATTATAATTAAACGGTATCAATTATTATTATTCACAAATGTTTGAAGAATTTGAAATTGAGTAGTGATAAAAAATTCTATTCCTATAAGAATAAATAGCATTCTTTATAAAGAGGCTAATATGACACGACGGCGCGTAAAAGAAGAATGATCGATGACGACTGGATTTATATTCCCGTATATTTTTAACTTCCTCTCCTTTTTTTTCTCTCTTCTTCGTTTGGAATTTCTCATTGTTCGTCAAGAAATATCGAATATTGAATATGTATATGAAAGACCTATGCAAAAGATTTCCGGGAGTGGCACATAACGATTGTATAGTATCATAGTTTTATTATAACAACTGACGAACAAAATGAGAATTACATTCGTTTCTCGTGAAACAAATATTCGCTAAAGCAAAAATTTATATTTCATTTTTTTTTAAGTTTATTCAAAATATATTTATTCAAAATATATTTTTATTCAAAATATATTTTTATTTAAAATATATATTTTTATTCAAAATATATTTACTTTTTATAAAGTTATATACTTTGGAAAAAATAATCTTTATTTTAGCAGGTTTCTCTAAATTTAATTTATATTTTTTTATGCTACTCACAGTTTTTCTTTCGGATATCAAATTGAGACAAAACGAGTCAAAACGTTGCTTCTCAATATTTTTTATTCCTCTTTTGTCTTAATTTGACATCCTCAGAAAAACTGTGCTAACAAAAATTACTGTTTTGATATTTTAGCTGTTTGAACCACATTAAATGTTAGTAATTAAAGAAGTACTACATAAATATAATTAATGACTAATTATGTTGCACAATTTTTCAAACTCTTACTAATTATGAATTATTTATTAGTAATTACTAAAAAATTTAATTCATAATTAGTAAAAATATAAAAATCTGTGCAACATAATTAATAAAGCCGTTGGCTATTTTAGTAAAATTACTTTTTTGAATAAAAGTAAAATTATTTATTATTAATTAAATTCTATGCAAAACAGTGTAATTTAAATGCGTGTTTAAAATTAAATCATCGAGAATTGGGGTATAAATAAAGTGATTAATTAAGTTTCGAGTATAATTAACGACTCCTAATCAATTAGGAGGTAGATAAATAACAGTCACTAATTAATCAAGATTTCCATAATTGCTAATTTAGTAATCAAAGATCCTATTGTAATTAAACATTTAATCAATTAAGATTCAAATTTTTATAGATATTTTTTCGTTAATAATTTTTTTTTTTTGAAATGTAAAATTTTCTCTATTTGAAACAAATTTAAATTTATTTTTTATAATATTTAATATTTATATTTATATATTTTAATATTTTTATTTTTTTTTATATTTAATATTTATATTTATACATTTTAATATTTATATATTTTAATAATTAATATTTACATTTATATAATTTTTATTATAAACACAGTTTTTTTTAAGGATATCAAATTGAGACAAAAAACGAATTTCTATATTATAAGAAAAATAATAACAATAAAATTTTCCAAATCAATATTTAATTTTTGTATAAAATTGATTATTTTTCTTCTTTTTCGGGGTATAAATTTAGTCAAGAGGATGAAAGTGTAATTGAATTTTTAAGCTTGATGGCGTGGGTGGCCTAGTGACTTGATAACCCTTCGTGAAGCAGTTAATGGGAATCCATGTGTCAAAGTCGGTCGAGTGTGACTGTGTTCAAATATATACACATATATTTATATATGTATATGTATGCATAGAGCGCAGCAATTCCATCGTGATATTAACGATCACTCTCTCGACGAGAAAACACTGTTAGAGACGATAATATCTAGAGATATATAAGTAGTAGGCTGTGCATTGCACTTGATGTCATAGGTTAAAACGATTTTACATATTCCGTTCCTTCTTCCTGACATTATTATTGTTTACTGCCGATTCCCTTTCAGAGAAATCGCTCAATTGCAATGTCTCGGAATATTTGCAGCTATGCAGCACTGTGTCTGAGAAAGTTATTTTCGAGATTATTATTATTTTTTTTTTTTTGAGGCTAATCTGAGGGAAATTGTTATGTGAATTACTGTATTTATATTATTAATTATTAATAATTTTACTATTTACAATTTTTAGCATTTTTACTATTTAGTATTAGTAACTTATTGCCTTTACTTTTCTTTTGTCTCTCTCCTTGAACTTAAACTACTTTTTTTTAGGTATTTAGATCTCGTGCGACTATTTATACTTTTTTATACTTAAAGGGCCTAAAAAAATAATGTATTGATATTGTATAACTATTACTATAATATTACCCTATTTTTATTAATAAGTTACCATTTTTTTAAAAATAAATTACTATAATTACATTTTGTTAAAAATTGGTAATGGTACTATTTCTAACCGAACTTTTGTAAATCAATTTTTTTACCGGAAAAATTAATTCCAAGACTAAAAAAATTGAAGAAGATGAAAATATCGAAAAGGAAAGTAAATTAAAAATCGAAAGTCGTATATATATTAATTGCCAAACTCTCTAAATTTGATTATAAATAGAGAATTACGAATATTGACGAACATCTTGAGATTCTCCACCTGCGAACGTCAAGGTCACCGTCAGATGGCAATTCAGTTGATAAAATCAGATTCCTCGCCATCTGGTGGCGACCTTGGCGTTCTCAAGTTGAGAAATTCATTTTATCCCGCAAAAACTTTTTTATAATTAAAAATTACAATAAAAAAAAATACAATTTATTTATTTTCTTTTTATTTAAAATATAAACGGGATTTTTAATTTAAATACAAATTTGACCTTTATTTTAGTTTAGTATTCACGATTCAATTATGAGCATAATTGTGACTTTAATTTATTATTATCTTATTATAATTATGATTATTATTTATTAACTTGATTAAACGAAAAAAAGTAGACAAATAATAATTGAATATTTTTATATGAACATTTTTTAATGAATTGCTTTTTTGTTGCAGGTAAGTCTCGCCAGTGGTGGAAATAAAATTATAATTTATTGACTGACCAAATGAGAGAGTATAATATTTAATTACTGAACATTCAATATTTAAATACGTCTGTGGGTAAGATTTGCACTGATTAATAATTTTTGATTACAATATAATTTAATCAAACGTTTTCGAATATTTGACTTATTTTATTAAATCATATTTTTTATTTTATTTTATTTTATTTTAATTTATTTATTTATTTCCTTATTTCGATTTTATTTATTTATAATATTTTTATTTTGTTTTTATTATTTGATTTATTCTGTAGACAATTTTTTTGTAGTTTTATTTATTTACTTTTTATTCATATTTCATTTCATTAATTTTTTTTAGTTTTTTTCTGTGATTTTTTTATAATCAATTTTGTTCAGATTTTATTGGATTTTTTTTAGTTGTTTTTATTTGCTTTTTATAGAAATAATTTTTTGTTTAAGTTTTGATATTTATTATTAACATTTTTAAAAATTTTTCTATATTTAGAGAATGTATTTTTGATAAATTTAACCTTCTATTATAATGGGTACGTGTTTTGAATTTTGATTTACATTATTATAGTTATAAATAAACTTTGAAAATAAAGGGAATTACGGAATACAGAACGTTTTTCACGCAACTTGGGAAAGATATTCTCATGCGAAAGGTGAACTGAGGGCGCATTCTAAAACTAACTTTCCCATTATTATTCTCTCGTTTCGACGAGTGCAGTGCAACGACATTATATAGAAATAGTAAATACTTTAAAAATTCCCCTCACAGTCGAACGAAATAAAGGTTTAATTTAAACGAATAGTGACAACTGGAAATAAATAATTGTTTAACTCCTTTTTTGTATTTTGAAAATTCTTTTTGCAGAGTGGAAGAAAAAGTATTTTTAAACTGGAAAAAAAAATACTTTTTTTTTAATTTAAACGAATGGAAATAAATAATGTTTTTATTTTGAAAATTTTTTCTGTCTAGTAGAAAAAAACTATTTTTAATCTGGAAAAAAATTGTTTGGTATAATTATAATAATAATAATAATAATTATTATTATTATAATTATAATTATAATGACAAATGGAAATTAATCTTTAGACCTTTTTTTGTACATTGAAATTAATTTTATTTTCATTCAAATCAGTTTTGTTCTAATTCAATGCTTTATTCAAATTGAAGTTAAAATAATCCAATTCTGAAAGAATTAATAAAATTGATTGTCAATATACAAAAAATAGATATAGAAACTATATAAAGTTTTGAAAAGTGAGAGATAAAATATTGCTTTTTTAAAAAAAAAAGTATTTGAAATATTATACAATTTCATTACTTGAAATTACAACCTTCTTCATACCCGAAGGCACGAGTTGTCGATTTTCCAAAGAAAAACTTTTTACGAACCACAAATTATTGTCTGTGCTTATTGATACAGATAATCGAGATTTAATATTAAAAAAAAAAAAGAAGTAATCATCGAGACTTAAATTTTATTATACAAGAAACTTTAGACATATAATAAACTGTTTTATTAGTGGCTTTCAGACAAAAATTTATAAAAAAATCCTTAAAATGTAATGCAGGCCTTTTGCAAGCAAAAAATATAAGTGGAGTTATAGATATTATCGACACGGTTTATCTTCATTTCTGGGAATTTTTTTCTTTATTGATTTTCAGAATGCTGAGCTAAAGTGTATAGAATTATTTTTCTTTTTGTGAATTTTTGAGGGGAATAACGAATTTTTGTTTTTGGAAAATATTTTCTTTTTGTTTGAACTTTTTTTTGTCAACTTTTTGGAAAATTATTTTTGTAAATTAAGTTTTAATTGCAAATTTTTTCGCCAGATGTAAACTACATGGCAAATTTATTTATATTTATTTATCAAATAAATTTTTTTTTGTAGCAAAAATTTCATTTGTGGTAAAGAATATTTTACAATATTTGTTTAGGAAAAATTAATTGTTTTGTAACAAATAAATTTTCTATTTGTGTCAAAAAAATTTCTTTTGCAGCAAATAAATTTTTTTGTAGGAAATAAATTTTCTATTTGTGTCAAAATAATTTCTTTGTAGCAAGTAAATTTTCTACTTGTACCAAATAAACATTTTTGTAACGAATTAATTACTTTTGTAACAAATAAAATTTTTATTGTATCAAATAATTTTTTTACAAATAAATTTTTTATTTACAGCAAAAAATTTCTTTGTAGCAAATAAAACAGTTGCTTCATTAAAAGCCAAAGTCAAAAGGCAGTAAACGTTATAATTTCGAATATAATCAAGACATTAAGTGATACGACAAAGCCATTAAATTCTTACATAGTTAAAATCATCGATTATAATAAAACTTGTGTCAAAAGTGTATGAAGAACAAGAAAAGTCTTTAGATAGATGAAAAAAAGGGTCAGAAAGTTAGGTACAATTATTTCCCTAAGGCGAGGAAACAGACAATGATTTAACAACCCTTAATAATGTAGTTGAAGTTTCGAACGTTCAAATGAACGGAGCATTCTTTTTCTTCAATTTATCCTTAAATATACTATACAAAGTACCTATGTAATTTTACACGATAAATCATAGGAACTTAATAACCAACTGAACAATAAGCTATGAGTCGACAAAAAATTAATTCTTCAATGGCTATACATATAACGTTCGAGGAGTTGCTCATTTTTAAAAATTTCCTTTTCACCAGATTAGTCTCTAAAACAAATTTTTATATATTTTTTTTTTTTTGTGCTTCTCGATCCTCGAACGGTAAAATCAAAGGAGATAATTGTTGTGTCAGTGAACCTCATCTGAATAAATTTTATTTTTTTTATCGACGTTATTAATTTTGTCCAAAATTTTGTTTAATGAAATCACAATTTTTCTAAGGATTATCAAAATGAGACAGAAAAATGTATTAAAATTGTTGTAACAATTTTAATACGTTTTTTTTGTCTCAATTTGATAATCCTTAGACAAAATGGAATTTTTTAATTTTAAAAAGTAATTTTTTAAAGTAAAAAAATTAAGTGCATTTGAAAAAGTGATGATAAGAAAGTATAATACATATATGAATGTTGATTGGTGAATTCAACCTCGATTCCTTCTTGTCATGGAAAAAATGATATTCTCGCTAGGATAACTGCTTGTTTGTTCACTGTAGCGTGACATATTCAGACCGACAAAGATGAGACATTCGTATATGCGGTATATCTGTAGCTATCAAAATATGTCCATTTTTCAAAAAGTTTTCTGTAAACAAACATAAACACCCATTTTCCTCACTCCTTTCTAGAGGGACGCAATATAATCTTCGTTTTTAACGAATTTTTCCCATTTTTTGGAAAATTTCTCTTTTATAGTATTAAAAGGGTTCTTATTTCCGTTTCAGATGCAATATTACTCTTCTTTAGAAAGGATATATTCCTGTTTTTTAGAGAATAACCGTATGATACCGAAAAGTTTTCCGTTTATTTGTGAAACTTTGTGAATTTAATTTTTTTTTAGATTTTTACTTTCGCAACTTCAGTAGTTGACATTAACTCTGTTTTTTCAAATGAGAATGTTTTGAAAGTTATTTATTTTTATGAAATTAACTCAAAAGTTATTCTTTTTTTTTATAAATGACTTAAGTAAATATTTATTTGATAATAAAAAGAATAAGCCAGGAATTTTATGCCAATTCGGGAATTTTTTCAACAAATTAAAAAAAGTTTTATTATTTTAATTTTTTTTTTAAAATCGCTTTTTATTTAAATTTTTATAGATATTTATACTGTTCTCTAAATTTACATTAGTTAAAAATAATTAGTTTGATAGTAAAAAATCAGTCACTGATTCAAATATAGTATGTAAATAAATTAAAACAAATTATCGAACTAATAGAATTTTTGTGAAATTCAACTGAAAATAATTAAATTTGCTAAAGAATTTCATTAAAAAATTTTTAACAAATCGAATTTCCAAAGTATTTTAATTTAATAATTGATAAATAATTGAATTTTTATAAACCAATTATTGAAAAATTTTGAAAAATTGAAATTTCTTTGCATTCACCGTAATTATAATTTTATTTTTAAAAATTTCTTCGCAATATATTAAATTATTTTCATAAATAGTAAAACTCATTGCAGAATTTCAATTATTTTTAATACAATTTTATTCGAATTCCTCGAAAAATGTAATTATTCTTAAAAAATTTATTAAAATTCGTCAAAAGAATTTAATTATTTGTAGAAACTGAAAAAAAATTCTTCTTAATTTAATTATTTCCATAAATAGCAAAATTCTGTGGGTGTACTAAATTCTTTTGAATATTATTAAAAAAAAAATTCTTCACAAGAATTCAATTATTTTTATTAATTTCCATAAAATTCTAAAAAACAATTTAATTATTTTCAAAAGTAATAAAATTCTTTGCAGATATTCAATTATGTTTGAAATTTGTTTTAAATTCTCCTCAAAATTTCAATTACCTTTATTATAAATAATTAAATTGTTCTCCACAATTCAATTATATTCATAAATTTTAATGAAATTTTTCGTTATAATTCAATTATTTTCAAAAATAATAGAACTCATTAAAGAATTTTAATTATTTTTAGTACAATTTTAATCGAATTCCTCGAAAAATGTAATTATTCTTAAAAACTTTATTAAAATTTGTCGAAAGAAAGAATTCAATTATTTATAGAAACTGTTAAAAATTCTTCTCAAGAAATCAATTATTTTCATAAATAGCAAAATTATTCAGATTTACAAACTTCTTTATTTTTTTTTAAATTCCTCTCAAGAATTCAATTATTTTCATAAATTCCAATAAAATTCTAAAAAACAATTCAACTCTTTTGAAAAGTATTAAAATTCTTCGCAGAAATTCAGTTATGTTTAAAAAATTTTTTAAATTCACCTCAAAATTTAAATTATTTTTATAAATAATTAAATTTACCTCAAAAATTAAATTATTTTTATAAATAATTAAATTGATCTTCACAATTCAATTATTTTTATAAATTTTAATAAAATTCTACGCAAACATTTTATTATTTTCATAAATAATAACATTTTTTTGAAGGATTCAATTACTTTTATAAATAGTAAAATTCTTTGCAGAAATTCAATTAGCATCAATACATTTTAATAAAATTGAATTAATAAAATTTTCAATTATAATTATGAACAGACAAATTTTTTAATTTTAAAAAATTAAGAAAATTCTTTGTTTAATACGATTATCTTACAAATGTTTAATTAAAATGATTAAAAAAACATTATTTTCAAAAAATTTAAAGAAACTCATCAAAAGAATTTAATTATTCATAAAAACTCTAATAAAGATTTTGAATGCCATTTGTAGATTTATTTATGTTCGAAATCAAATAAAAAAAAAATTGAAAAAACCGAGAAATAACCGGTAATTTTGTTAAACAAAAATAGTAGAAACCCTGCTTCTTACACTAAACCCTACATTTTTCTTATTATTGAAAAAATAGCTAATAGTTAAAGTAAGAAAAAAAATTCAAAAATTTTATTAAAATTCCTCTTAGAAACAATTGGAAAAATTAAAAAAAAGTTCCTTAAAACAATTCACTTAATATCAAAAATTTTATTAAAATTCCTCTTAGAAACAATTGGAAAAATTAAAAAAAAGTTCCTTAAAACAATTCACTTAATATCAAAAAT
This sequence comes from Leptopilina heterotoma, assembly GCF_015476425.1. NCBI lineage: Eukaryota > Metazoa > Arthropoda > Insecta > Hymenoptera > Figitidae > Leptopilina > Leptopilina heterotoma. Next base: position 7,740,715 of record NW_025111138.1, read on the forward strand.
TTTATTAAAATTCCTCTTAGAAACAATTGGAAAAATTAAAAAAAATTTCCTTAAAAAAATTCACTTAATATAAAAAATGTAAAGAAATTATTTCGTAAGAATTCCATTATTCAAAAATATTGAAATTCTTGGCTGAAATTCAATTATTTTCAATATCCATCATTTTAATGAAATTTTTCATAAAAATAAAGTTATTTAAAAAAAAAAAATTAATTAAATTCTTCGCAAAAATTCAATTAATATCATAAATAATAAAATTTTCAAAGGTCTTCAATTATTTAAAATACAGTTTTCAAGAAAATTTTTGGAAACCGTTTATTAAACGGTTAATATAAATCGACCTGGATAGATTAATCATATATACTCTTTTTCTTCATCAGTGAAACTATTTTAGAATAGAAAATAAAGTTCAAAAAATATAGAAACAGGATAAAAAAGGAAAATTCCACGAAGATTGATAGTCGGAGATTGAGATTATCTACAGAAACATCTGAAACAAGCGTGGAAGACGTCTTTAAATCGAGAATGTCTGTTTGAGTTACAAGAAAACTTAACAACAAAAAAGTTCCCAGTTGTAGAGAAAATTAAGTCCAAGTATTATTTATAACCACGAAGCACATAATTGGAAATTTGAATTAATTGATAAATTTTGAGTCAAATGTGCCAATTTCTAAAGAAAGGTACCATCAGTATCATCAAGCATCAGTTAATCCTTTTTCTATATTTTCGGTCCAAAAATTACAACAAAACGTAAAATTTATTTTTATCTGTCTTCGGAGAACGTTACAAATAAAAAAATATAAATTTAGTAGAAGGATGCTGGACATCCACTTCTTTCAAAGTCATCAAACATATTTTGTACTTAACAATCTCGAATCGAGTGTGAAATTAGTTTCGTTCGTATATTCAAATCTTTTTCCACTTCCCTATCACGTTTTATCAATCCCATAATTCTGAATTAAACTGAACTACAATTTCCATATAGATATATATTTCTTTTTGGTATATTTCTGTACATAACTTTCTAAAGTTACATACAATGATGCCCGCAGTATATATACGCATACAATAATATACATCTTCAACGAGATAAAATCTTTAATAATGTTTCTAAAAATGACGGAATAGAATGATAAGACTAATTGGATTATAAACATAAGAAATCCACTAATATCTGTTCGTGAAGAATAATGTAATTGCCAACTCGTATCGGATCTAAGTATGTTCACCATTTTTATTACAAATGCTAAATAGAAGTAGCACCATTTGTTAATTAAGACTTATCTAAAGGCGTCACGCCCATAATTTTCTCCCCATGATTTTTTTCTTCTTTTAAATTATTCAACTGTTACGAATTACGAACTGTATAGAGTAATACCCTCCATGGAGTTAATATTTTTTCCCCATTGCGAAGTGGAAAAAAATATTAACACATTTCAGTTGATACTAAATACTGTAAAAATTCTCCTATCGATTTTCAAAAGGTCATAAACAGGTGTTATTATTGCAAATAATTTTTTTGTTTCTTTTTGGTCAGACACAATAATATCTGTCACTTTTTACTAGGTGTGAAAAGTGGTAGCGTGTCCAGTTGCTACCGGATTGCCAGGTTCAAGTTTCACTTTCGGAACTGTATATATAAAGAACATAGAGGCGAGTTTATCATGGGAAAGTTGTCATGAATGACCCGATAATAATTACTTATTCGAAAACCGGGATGTAACTTTTCTGAAAAATTACATAAAAACCAGACAATTTTTATGCTCGATTTAATTTCTTTTATTTTTTACTAGTTACTATTTTTCATATTTTGTTTTCCTTACTTTACTGTTTGTAATTTTTTGAATGAAATTACACAAAGGGACTTAACTCTCAATATAAAAAACTAATATTAAAATCTTCATTACAACTAAAATAAAAAAAAAAAAAATTTAAATAAATAAATAAATAATAAATTAATTAATTAATTAATTAATTAATTAATTTATTATTTATTATAATAAATTTATTTATTTATAATTTACTTGGAGATTTTTATATTTTTTGTCGTAATTAGAAAAAAATTTATCAGAATTTTTGGACCTGGAATTTTTTAAAAAATTGTCTGGAAAACTCGGAAAAGTCATGCGATTTTAAAATACATATTTTGTGGCAGCCTTGATTTTTTTATAATTTTCAAACCTTTTGAAAACATCTTGAATTTGTTTTTAATTTTTCTGTATACGTGTAGTTCTCAGTTTTATAATTTAAGATTTAAAATGTCACCTATTATGGTAAGACTCATAAAGTGCATATTTCTCTTGTTTCTCCCTTTTTCTTCTCGTCTTTAGTATATAGTGCCTTCACAGTGACGTGCATTTAGGTACAAATGGCTTAATTGCAAAGTACATAGAACATTTTTTTTCTCTCTTTCAACATCGTCGCCCTGCTTTTAATCTTCTGCACGAGAAGGCGAAACGCGTCTTAATTAGGTGTCCAATTTAAGAGAGCGGTTACATTTTCTCTAAATTTTAATTCCCCTTAAATTTACCTTTCAATGGAGAAAATATTAAATAGAAGAGCAAATTTTTATTTTTTTTTACATTATAAAAAAGAAGGTTGAAACCTTGTCCTAATTAATAATTATAAATTTTAATTAAAGTAAAATATTTTTTTTTTCATTCTATAAGAATATTGTTACTGTAACTTCTTCAAAATTATTTTCATCATTTCAATTCAATCAGTATTTTTTAGAATTTTTAACAAAAATTTTTCTTTAATTCAATTTTTGATAATTTTTGAAAAAGTTCTTTGAGAATTTTCAAATCTATTTCTTTACAATTCAAATTTTTCGAAATTTTAATTATCCGGAAATTCTTTAATAAAAATATAGATTAGAAAATAAAAACATCAAATAATTCACAAAAAAAATTCAATTAAACTTTTTCTAAAAAATAAATTCTACAGAATTGTTAGTTAAAAGTATGAAAAATTCAGATTTTATTAGAAAATTCAACGAGAATTCAATTATTTAAATATAAAAATAAATATATTATTGAATAATTGAATGTTTCTTAAAATTTAATTCTTGTACATAAATTTATCAATAAATTTTTAAATAATTGAATTCTTTCGACGAATTTTAATAACATTTAAGAATAATTACATTTTTTGAGAAATTCGATTAAAATTGTATTAAAAATAATTGAAAATTCTGCAATGATTTTTATCATTTATGAACATAATTGAATTATTGCAAAGAATTTTATTAAAATTCAAGTTTTATAACGAACTTTATCAAAATTTTTGAAAATAATTGAATTATTACGAAAAATTTCATTAAAATTTATGAAAATAATTAAATTCCTTCGAGAAATTTAATTAAAAATGTATTGAAAATAATTATTAAATTCTAATAAACAAATTACATCAAAATTTGTTTACAATAATTGAAATTTTGTCAGGAATTTTAAAAAAATTTTTGAAAATAATTTAATTTTGGGAAAGAATTTTATTATTTATAAAAATAATTGAGATTTTGAAGAGAATTTTTTTTTTAATTTTGTTAATATAATTGAATATTTGCGAAGAATTTTATTACTTTTGAAAATAAGTGAATTTCTGCAAATATTTGTAACTTTTCCAAAATAAAATGTTTTTTAGTGTTTTTAAATAAAATTCTTCTATAAATCCATTATTTTTATTAATTATGTAATTAAATATATAATTATATTGAAAAATTTTACTAACTTTAGAAGAATTTGAATTATTATCTAAAATTTTAACTAAAATTCATTTATAAATCAATTTTTATTAAAAATTTCTACTAAAATTCTATTATTTAAATACAAAAAAATAATGTTTTGAATAATTGAACATTTCTTAAAATTGAATTTTCATAAAGAATTTTATCAAAAAATTTTTTAAATAATTAAATTCTTTTGACGAAAATTGTACCTTCTAAAAATAATTGAACTTCATTGATGCGTTTATTTATTTATCAAAAAAATTGAATTTTATGGATGAATCTTATTATTTATAAAAACATTTGAATTCAAAAAAGAATGTTATTATTTTTGAAAATAATTGAACCCCTGTAAAAAAATTTATTATTTATGAAAATATAGAATTATTAATTAAAAGTGTAAAACATTTAGATTCTCAAACATTTTGATTTGAAAGCTTTTCAAAATCTAATTATTACTAAAAATTCGTGCTGTAATGTTTTTAATATTCAATTATTATTTAAAATTTTATATTAAATTCATTTTGAAATCAATTTTCATTAGAAAATTCTACGAGAATTCAATTATTGAAATACAAAAATAAATAATTTATAATTGAATGTTTCTTAAAATTGAATTTTCATAATTAATTTTCATAATCAATTAATTAAATTCCTAAGATGATTTTTATTAGTTATGAAAATAATTGAATTTTTGCCACTAAATTTTATTAAAATTTTTGAAAATAATTGAATTCCTGAGAAGAATTTTATTATTTCTGAAAATAATTGAATTCTTGCTTTGAATTTTATTACGATTTTTTAAAATAATTGAATTCATGAGAAAAATTATATTATTTATAAAAACAATTGAATTCTTGTGAAGAACTTTATTAAATTTTTTTTTAAATAATTGAATTCTTGAGACGAATTTTATAAAACTCTTTGTAAATAATTGATTTTTTAAAAATGTTATGAAAGTTGTATTTTAAATAATTGAATTCCTGTGAAAATTTTATTATTTAGGTATAAAAATAATTGAATATTTGCAAAAAATTTTATAATTCTTTTTAAAAAATTGAATTCTTCTGCAAAATAATTGAAATTTTGACTAGAATTTTTAAAAAGTTTTTAACATATTTAAATAGAAATTGAATTTGTTTTTAGAAAATTCGTGGTAATTTTATAGTTTATGCACTGAAAAAATTACATTCTTAATTTAAGAAAATCTACTTAAATAGGTAAAACAAAAACAAAAAAGACACCAAAATTCAGAATTTTCTTATGAATTCTAAAAATTTAATTTTTTCCAGTACTTTTTATAAAAATCCCTGACTTTTCTCCCTGATTTCCCTGACAAATTCTACTTTCCCTAACTTTTCGCTAAATTCCCTGACCTGTGGCAACCCTGATAAAGTTTATTTGATTCAAGCAAAGTTTATTTAATTCAAATGACATATTTCTCTCGGTGCAAAATTGTTGTTTGATACAAAATAAAGTTTGTTTTTATTCAAACAAAGTTTATTTAATGGAAAGAAATTATTTTTTCCTTTGCAAAATATTATTAAAAAGAGAGAAAAAAATGTTTGAACTTGAAGGCTCATTGGACGCTCGTTACAAGAATAATATCAAAACGAGTGACAATGATCTTGTTAAAGCGTCTAGTAAGCAGTGGGGAATCTAGACCGCCTATGGTTTTTTCTGAAGGGAGAACGTGCAAAAAAAGTATAAAATGTTCAAGCGCTACTTCTCGTCGATACATCCAATCAAGCGATCAGATCTCCAGACAGCATCTTGGCAATAATAGAATATCGCAGAAGCCACGTGATATAATTTTTTTTTTCTTTCTCCTCTAAAGAACGCCTTCGGACCTATTCATATATAATATATATAATATTTTTAAAGAACAGTTATACATATATCGCAACTGTATGCGCACTAAAAACATGCGGATATGCCGTTCTTGAATCCCTTCATTTCACCGGAATGAGCCTGCTGAAACTCGACCTGTAAATCATATTCAGATTCAGTTGGTGAACTCATAAAGCATCTTGCGAGAGCAATCGCGAGTCTGTTGCTACAATATTCTTCACCAACGTATATATAAATATATAAAGTCTATTAGAAATTTATATAACAGTTTCGCTATATTAATGTAATTGATGTAATTTACATAAATGTTTGCTACAACAATTTTACTGTTCACGTTATTAAACACGATAGTTTTATACTTGAAAATGAATAATATTTATTGCCATATACATTATCAGCTTTATAACTTTGCTTCAAAACATCATAATCTATAATTTAATGTATAATCCATTCAATCTTATCACAACTTCCTGTATATTTTATTTTAATATTCATTCACTTTTCACATTCGCGATTTTTTCACACTCATAAAACAATTGCTATAATTTTAAATACACATGAGTTACTTTCCTTAAAGCGCCACATTGATTTTTCAATTTATTTATTTATTTCTCTTTGAAATTATACCGTTCATTCTTATGAAACTGAAGTTACAAACTTTGATTCAACGAAAAAATTATTAAAAAAATTTTCTCTAAAAAGTTCCAAGATGCAAATTTTTCTTCTTTATTTTTAATCCAAGTTAACCCTTCAAACGATAAAATAAAAACAAATGTGTGAAAACATTAGTTCTTATTTTTTTGTGTCACGAATCCAAAAATTTCGAAATTTCAACTTAATTAATAATTTTTTTCTTTTGATAATGAATTATTTTAATATCAGAAGCCCTTTAAAAACATTGAAAAAGGTTCCAAGTCGGGGAAAACAGTGATTTTAGTTTTTTTGTCACGGATTTTCCAAAAAACCGAGAATTTTAAGTAAATTAATAATTCCTCGCCTCGGAAGCAATTTTTTTCTTCTGATAATTAGGGGCCATCCACATATTACGTCACACTATTTCTGGCCATTTTTGACCCCCCCCCCCACGTCCCCCATGTCACACTCTATTACATACATTAGCGCCATTTTCTCTGCAGGGTGTCACAAATTGTTTGACCCCCCCCCCCTTAAAGTGTGACGTAATATGTGGATGGCTCCTTATTTATTTTTGTGTCAGAAGCCATTGTAAAAAAATTCCAAGTGGTTTTAAGTCGGGGAAAGCAGTGATTTTTATTTTTTTTAATGAAATTCCGGTATTTTTGGAAGATTTTCGACAGAAAAATTCAAAATCACTGCTTTCCTTGCCTTGGAATCACTTGGAATTTTTTTAAATGACCTGTCTCGGTTATTTACCGGCTTTGTCCTAATTTTTCCCTGTTTTTTTCTCATCAAATTTAAATTTATTTGATTTCGAACATAAATAAATCTACAAATGACTTCCAAATTTTTTTATTAGAGTTTCTATGAATAATTAAATTATTTTGACAAGTTTCTTTAAATTTTTTGAAAAAATTTTTTTTTTGAATAATTATAATTAAAAATTTGGAACATAATTGAATTAAACAAAGAATTTTTTTAATTTTTTAAAATCGTCTTGTCTGTTCATAATTATAATTGAAAATTTTATTAAAATGTAGGTATTGATACTAATTGAATTTTTGCAAAGAATTTTAATATTTATAAAAGTAATTGAATACTTCGAAAGAATGTTATTATTTATGAAAATAATTAAATGTTTGCGTAGAATTTTATTAAAATTTATAAAAATAATTGAATTGTGGAGAACAATTTAATTATTTATAAAGATAATTGAAATTTTGAGGAGAATTTAAAAAAATTTTTAAACATAATTGAATTTCTGCGAAGAATTTTAATACTTTTCAAAAGAATTGAATTGTTTTTTCAGAATTTTATGTAAATTTATAAAAATAATTGAATTCTTGTGAAGAATATTTTTTAAAAATAATATTCAAAAGAAATTAGTAAATGTGAAGAATTTTGCTATTTATGGAAATAATTGAATTGTTGAGGAGAATTTTTTGTACAGTTTCTAGAAATAATTGAATTCTTTCGAAGAATTTTAATAAAATTTTTATAAATAATTACATTTTTCGAGGAATTTGATTAAAATTGTATTAAAAATAATTGAAATTCTGCATTGAGTTTTACTATTTATGAAAATAATTGAATTCTTGCGTAGAATTTTATTAAATTTTTTTTTAAATAATTGAATTTATTTGGAAAATTTTATTAAAATAGTAGATATTAAAAATACTTGAATTTTTAAAGATAATTGAAATTTTGACTAGAATTTTTAAACAGTTTTTAATATAATTGAATTTCTGCGAAGAATTTTAATATAATTTTTAAAAATAATTGCATTTTTCGAGGAGTTCATTTAAAAATGTATTACAAATAATTAAAATCCTAAGATGATTTTTATTAGTTATGAAAATAATTGATTATTGTTGACACTGATTTTATTAAAATTTTCGAAAATAATTGAATTCCTGAGAAGAATTTTATTATTTCTGAAAATAATTGAATTCTTGCATCGAAATTTATTACGATTTTTTAAAATAATTGAATTCCTGAGAAAAATTATATTATTTATAAAAATAATTGAATTCTTGCTAAGAACTTTATTAAAATTTTCTTTAAAAAAAGTTAATTATTTTTGATAGAATGTAAAGAAATTTTAATTATTTCAAAAATTTTCAATTATTTGTTTATAAAAATTCAATTATCTTGAAACAACAGAATTGAAAAATTTCAAAAATCTTATTTTTCAGAATTTTAAGAAAACCTTGCGAAAATTCAATTTTATTAAAAAAATTTAAGTGTGTATATCTTTTTTTAAATTAACTAATAAAAATTTTCATTCTTAATCTTCGCACAAAGAAACATGAATACATTAGAATGTGAATCTTTATAAAATTCAATTATTTATCAATTATTAAATTAAAATACGTTGAATATTCGATTTGTTATAAAGTTTTCAATGAAATTCTTTAATAAATTTTATTATTTTTAGTTGAATTTCCCAAAATTTCTATTAATTCGATAATTATGTTTTTAATTTATTGTCATACTATAAAAATTGAAATAATGAGCGATTTTTTAAAAACAATTAAAATAATAAAACTTTTTCTTAATTCGGTGAAAAAATTCCCGGTTTGGCATAAAATTCCTGGCAATTGGATTTTTTTTAAATTGCTTATGACATGTAAATAATTAATTATCAAAAGAAAAAAATTGCTACCTAGGCGAGGAATTATTAATTTACTTAAAATTCTAGGATTTTTGGAAAAACCGTGACAAAAAATTCAAAATCACTGTTTTTGTTTTCCCCGACTTGGAACCATTTACAATTTTTTTTAAATGGGCTTCTGACAGTAGAATAAGTAATTATCAAAAGAAAAAAATTGCTACCGGTGCGGGGAATTGTTAATTTATTTGAAATTCTCGGATTTTCGGAAAATCCGTGAGAAAAAAATAAGAACTACTGTTTCTCCACGTTTTTTTTGTATTTTAGTGTTTGGAGAGTTTACTTGGGTTAAAAATAAACAAGAAAAATTTGTATCTTGAATTTTTTAGAGAAAATTTTGTTTATAATTTTTTCGTTGAATCAACGTTGATAACTACAGTTTCATCTTTCTTTTGCTATATTATTCAAATAACCGGTAATCTTTAATAATAAATATTTCTTCAAAAATACGATTATATTTGAAAACAATTTTTAAAAGTTTTAAATGTTCTCTCTTTCACTCTTAATTGACACTGTTTTTTTTCTAATTTTTTTTTCCTCAAAGGCAATTCTAATTTTTTATCTTCCTCTCTGATACATATAAAGACGAGTACAACAGCAAAGGTAGAACCCGATAAATTGTATCGATCTTATCGGTGCGTAGATCTTGCTGCCGATTCATTGCTTCCATGTGTGTGTATTGTATTTGTATGTACCTTTTAACATTGAATCGAGAGTACAGCAAAAGTATAAGCATGGTAATGAGTAATAAATAATCGTTGCGCGAATCTCCCGCCCCCGAATCCTTCTTCAATATCAAGATAATCCCTTTTCTATATCAAACAAATTCTTACTTCGATTATCTATATAGACGGGGAAAAAAAAGAAGAAAATATCTCCCTGACATCTACATAAACGAAGTTATGCCGATAAGAATCTACGGATATTTTACCCGCGAGCTTTTTAAAAGTATCGATGTCCAATTTTGCTTAAGGTCATCAGGAGGAGATAATCAATGCTATTCAAATGATATTTCAGTATGCGAAAGCTGTCGAATGATTATATCCGATAAAGGTTTTGTGGAACTTCAGAAATATATAAAAGCCGCTGTTCTGCGCTGTTCTGCGCTGTGGTTGGTTATATTAAGTGTATAAAAGTTTCATTTGCTCTCTTAAAAAGTTGATGAACTGGAAAAGACGTTTTGTGTATAAATATTCTAAAAGCGAGTGTATATAAATACATTGCGAGGGGGTTTTAAAAGCTTGTAAGTGAATATTGGAGGAAGTTTTTTCTTCGAAAAACCAGAAGGGAAGAAATAGGTTTATTAATGTTTCAGGAATAAAGTCTTCTATTTATCGAGGGACATAAATTTATTAAAAGTTTATTGGGTCTATAATCTTGAATGAAATATGCAGGACATTTATTCTTTAACACTTTTTGAAATTTATAACATTCATAAAAATACATCTAAAGTATTTCATGTTATTTTAGAGAAGAATTTGTGAGATCGATATTTTTTTGAAATTCTTCTAAATTGCATAAAAAATTTATCAGTTCAATTGGGGACATTTTTTAATTATTTAATTAATTCCAAAAATAATTATTTAATTCACTATCTAAAATAGTGTAGTTTCTAATTTTAGTTTTAATAAATATCAATTATAAATAATCGTTGTTTTCCGGTAATCTGCTCGCAGTTTAAAATTAGTTGTTTGCTTTTTGTTTCCTAATTTTATTGATAAGTTTTCTTTTTAATGTTTCAAATTTTTTAATTAATTTTTTAATCAATTTTAATTAATTATAAAATTAATTTAACCAAATTCTTTTAAATTAAAAATATTTCTTTTACATTATTTTATTATAATTTTCAATCTGCAATAATTGAATTCTTATAAAGAAATTTAATTAAAATCTTTAAAACTAAGATAATTCTTACAAGCAATTTAATTAAAATAATATTAAAAATATTAAAATTATTATAAAGAGTTTTATCCAAATTTTTCAAAATAATTTAATTTCTGCGAAAAATGTTTTAATTAACATTATTTTAAATAATTCAATTCTCTCGAGAAATTTTGTTGACTACAATTTTTTTAAGTAATTCAATTCTTTCTAGAAATGTTATTAATTATGAAAATAATTGAAATCTTGGTAGGAATTTTATTAAAATTGTATTCAAAATAAGTAAGTTCTTATAAAGAATTTTACCAAAATAATAAAATTTTACCGAAGAATTTTATTAAAATTCTTTAAAAAAATTAAATTTCTGTGAATAATTTTATTAATAAAGAAAATAATTCAATTCTTATAAATAATTTTATGAAAATTTTTCACAGTAATTAAATTTTAATAAAAAAATTTATTAAAATTGAATAAAATAATTATATTTTTTTAAAGGAATTTTATTACAATTTTTTTTAAATAATTGGATTTTTTTGAGAAACGTCAATTCTTATAAAGAATTTTATCAAAAGTTTTCAATATAATTGAATTTCTGCAAAGAATTTTATTAAATTTCTTTAAACAAATTAAATTCTTGCGTGAAATTTTATAAATTATGACAAAATTTTGATAATTGAATTTTTTGGAGAAATTTTATTAAAATTCTTTAGAATAATTAAATTTCTGTAAAGAATTTCATTAAAAACAAAAATTATTCAATTCTTATAAATAATTTTATGAAAATTTTCCACATTAATTGAATTTCAATAAAGAAATTTATTAACATTAAAAAAAAAATGAATTTTTTCTAAAGGAATTTTATTACAATTTTTTTAAATAATTGAATATTTTTTAGAAACGTTATTAATTATGAAAATAATTGAATTCTTGGAAGGAATTTTATTAAAATTGTATTAAAAATAAGTCAATTCTCATAAAGAATTTTACCAAAAGTTTTCAATATAATTGAATTTTTGCGAAGAATTTTATTAAATTTCTTTAAACTAATTAAATTCCTGTGAGAAATTTTATAAATTATGAAAATTTTGATAATTTAATTTTTTGGAGGAATTTTATTAAAATTCTTTAAAATAATTCAATTTCTGTGAAGAAAAAATTAATAACGAAAATAATTAAATTCTTATAATTTTATCAAAAAATTCCAAAGTGACTGAATTTCTATAAAGAAATTTATTAAAATTGTTTAAAATAATTAAATTTTTACGAAAATTTTTATAAATTATGAAAATAGTTAAAATTTTGCTAATAAATTTATTAAAATTTTCGAAAAAATTGAATTTTTTCAAGGTATTTTATTTACAATTTTTTTTAAATAATTCAATTCTTTCTGGAAATGTTATTAATTATGAAAATAATTGAAATCTTGGTAGGAATTTTATGAAAATTGTATTAAAAATATGTAAATTCTCATATAGAATTTTATCAAAATTTTTCAAAGTAATTGAATTTTTGCGAAGAATTTTATTAAAATTCTTCAAAATAATTAAATTCCTGCTGGAAATTTTATAAATTATGAAAATTTTGATAATGATTGAATTTTTTGGAGGAATTTAATTAAAATTGCATTGAAAATATTTCACTTCTCATAATGATCATGTAAATAATAATTTTCAAAATAATTTAATTTTGGCGAAGAATTTTATCATATTTTTAAAAATAATTCAAGTCTTTTGAAAAATTTTATTGAAATTGTATTAAAAATAATAGAGTTGAAATTATCGATCACCCCGAGTGAGGTAAAGAAATAATTGAATAAGAAATAATTGTATTGAAAATAATTGAATTCTTGGGAAGAATTTTATTAACAGCATGTGACTGTTTCAGAAATCAATGTTAATTTTTTCGACCACTTTTCTGTTAAAATATTAAATAAATTAAGCTAGTTTTTTGTGAATAACTCTAAAATATAATAAAGAAGAGCATTGATGTGCAAAAGTTTTAATAATTCTAAAATAAATTATAAAAAATACTTTGAAATCGGAAAAGACGAGAAATTAATTAAAAGTGATTTTGAGAACTGATAATTTTAAAGTTATTTTTTAATGAATAATTTTAAAAATATTAAAACTTTTTCGCATCACTGCCCTTCTTTATGATATTTTAGAGTTATTCACAAAAAACTAGCTTAATTTATTTAATATTTTAAGAGAAAAGTGGTCGAAAAAATTAACATTGAATTCTGTAACAATCACATGCTGTTAAAGTTTCTAAATGCAATAAATAAATAATGTACAATTAATTAGTAAATTACTTAATAATAGAATTTTTTTTTAATTAATAAAAAATATTTGATATTTAAAAAAAAATTGGAAGTTTGTTAAAAAATTGTTATTGAGAAATATAATAAGTGGACTGGTCCAAATTTATTTATAATGTAATTTAAGAAGAATTATATTTTTCATTCATTCATTCATTTATTCGCAGTGCGTGGATTCAATGAAAATGCGTAAATAATTGTTGCGATTAATTTCAAGTGCACTGACCATGGCTATTGGAAATGACATAATAGCAGTTGTTTAGTCACGTCTACTCAATATAAAGTTTCCCATGTTTAGTATTACACAGTGAAATAGCCGCATTTATACAACTTTCCGTCAGAGACTTGACTTTTACAAAGGTGAATTACTTCACTTTCTACAATCTATCTTATTAATCGCGAAAGTATGGTCTCCTTTTATCGCGTCTGTCTAAGTCGGAAGTGAATCGTGCCTGGTTGCAGGTATACACCCTTGCGAAATAGAGTGCACTCGCAACACGATGGAAAGACCGGTTGTATCATAAGTATACCAACGTGAACTCCCGATCCAGGACATACGTATTCACTTTTCTCCGAGTTTATTTGGATATCATTTTTTTTTTTTAATCTGTTACTTTTTTATTTCGATTTTTTAATTTATTTTTCTTTCTTCAAACTGTAACGAGTTTTCCTCTTTTGAAGTTATTCAATTTTTCTCTTGAAATTCCTTATTAGATATTTTTCTTTTTAGTTTTTTGGATTTCTTTGTTTCATTCAATTTGAATTTCGCGCCTTTTTAATTCTGCAAACCTCCGCCTAGATGGCATGAAAATTCGCTCGTAAACGAAATGAACTGAACGAAATATAGACTCTTTAAGTTTTGATTTATAAAATTATAATTACTATTTTTTTTTTTTATTTACAAAAATATAAATATTAAGTATTATTATTAAGTATTATTATAATATTTTTTATTCGAAAAATTATTTTATTATTAGAAAAATTAATTTTTTATACGTCTTCCAAAAATTAAAAAAAGTTAATTTTATCAAAATAATTGTGGAAGAATTTCCTAAATATTAAATACAATATTATTATAATATGATTTGAAATCTAATTCAGGAAAATAACATTATTATTTGATTAAAAATTTCTTTATTACAAAATCACAATATTGAATACAATGTTTCTAGGTGTGCGTTCCGATTAAAAAGTGATATTAAAATATATACGTATAAATAACATTTGTCTGAAGTTATTCCATTTTGTATGTAATTCAATATCTATTGCTCTGAGTTTTATATAAGTTTGTGTTTATAAATTTTTTTCGAAACATTATTTATTGCAGTTATGTGCACAAATATCTACATATCTAGAAATCTGAATGTAAACCTCTACATTATATTTACACTCCCAACTTATTACTAATTAATGTGAACGATTTTTTTGTTAAAATCTAATCATTTATATTAGAAGTCATTAGTTTAGTAATTATATAATTTTAACCATTTTTTGAAATTATGTAAGATTTGCTAATTACTTATATATAGACAAAGTTTACACATTTTATTAGATAAAGAAAATAATAAAAAGGAAAAATAAATTTATAAATTTATAAAGTTTCAATTTCGCATGAATTTCATTATAGATTTTAAAAAACTTAGATTTTTAAATAATTTTAATAATTCAAATTCTTTTAAAATTTTAATAAAATTCTTGACAAAATTTTAATTATTTTCAAAAATTTTCCTCAATTCATATGATTTTTAATATCTACTATGGTAATAAAATTTTCCAAACGAATTCAATTATTTAAAAAATTTTTTAATAAAATTCTACGCAAATATTTAATTATTTTCATAAATAATTAAATTCTGTCAGTAATTCAATTATTTTCTCGAATTATAAAATTTTTACAGGTATCCAATTATTTTCAGAAATATAATAAAATTCTATTTAGCAATTCTTTCATTTTTATATGCAGTAAATTATAAAACTTATCCTAGAAATCTTCAAAAAAATTAAATTATTCTACAAAAATTTTCATGTAATTTGTTTATTAGAATTTAATAATTATTTTCAATACAGTTTTAATTAAATTTCTCGAAAGAATTCAATTATTTTCATAAATTTTAATTAAATTTTTCGTAATAATTCAATTATTTTCAAAAATTTTGATAAAGTTCGTTATAAAAATTGAATTTTAATAAAATTCTTTGCAATAATTCAATTATTTTTATAAATAATAAAAATCATTGCAAAATTTTCAATTATTTTTAATAAAATTTTAATCGATTTCCTCGAAAATTGTAATTATTCTTAAATGTTATTAAAATTCGTCAAAGGAATTCAATTATTTAAAAATTTGTTGATAAAATTATGTACAAGAATTAAATTTTAAAAAACATTCAATTAATCAATAATATATTTATTTTTGTATTTAAATAATTGAATTCTCGTTGAATTTTCTAATAAAATCTGAATTTTTCATACTTTTAACTAACAATTCTGTAGAATTTATTTTTTAGAAAAAGTTTAATTGAATTTTTTTTTTGTGAATTATTTGATGTTTTTATTTTCTAAACAGAATTTCCGGATAATTAAAATTTCGAAAAATTTGAATTGTAAAGAAATAGATTTTAAAAATTCTCAAAGAACTTTTTCAAAAATTATTAAAAATAATTGATTAAAAGAAAAATTTTTGTTAAAAATTCTAGAAAATAATGATTGAATTGAAATGATGAAAATAATTTTGAAGAAGTTACAGTAACAATATTCTTATAAAATAAAATAATCATTTTATCGCTCGGTTATATTCGACTCAGAGAAATCTCATGTTTTATAACAATATTTTTAAAGTTGATTAATTTCAAAAAGGTTTAAATTTTAAATTATTGAAAATTTGAATTTCTATGGAAAAATAATAATAGTTAAATATTTCAAAAATAAATCGTTCACATTTTCAAAAAATTTATTTATTTATTTAATTTTGCCTGTAATTTAATTATAAATTATCTCCCAATTAGAACAGTTGTTGCAAACTTTATTGCAAGTAGCTATTCAAAAGAAATTCAAATTGTTATTTAGAAAAAGAAATGTCTTACTAAAATTCCTGTATAAATGAATATATAAAAATTATTATTGATTTTACTTGCCTCTAATAAAATCACTTCAACTATAAATGCCTTTACGCAAATTTAATAGATTGAAAATTCGCTCACTCTTATCAAAGTGTAATTAAATTTAAAATATTTGCATTTATCGAGAAAACGTTATGTTTTAGACATAATGCTAAATGCTAATTTAAAAATACTTTCTCGATTTCCCGTTATTGAATATCGCAAGTTTAAGTTGTATTATAAATATTTAAAATAATAAATATCCGTTCAAACTGGTTGCTTTATTTCTCTCATTTTTTTTGTCTCCCTCTTTAGCAAATGTATATAGGTATTTGTAATGGGTTATCATCTCTTTGACATATTAAAAACAAAATAAATAAAATGCGACTAATTAAAAATGCCTCCCTTCTAAATTTAGAAATTTCTAATTATTTTCATATCATTGAAATTGAAAATAAAAAAAATGGAAAAAATAGTTTTAATAACTTGTTTTTATTTATAGTAGTTTTTTGATAACTGTGAGTTGAATTTTAAAACTGGAAAATAATTTATTCAAAGTGATTTAGTAATGAAATACAGAAGCTGGTATATTATGTTTGTACTTCTTTTTTTTCCGTTTGAACGCTTCAAATTGCATTTTAATTAAAATCTATCGTCACTTCATGTAGCAAACAAGAGATGAATCAGGATATCCACTAAGAGCAAAAGTGAGAGTATTATTACCTAAGTTTCAAACACAAATACAATTATTCAATTTGAAGTAATGATCAATAGAATGCGTTTTAATTAATTTTTTGTGATTATTACAATTGTTTTTGATACTTTTACTGTTATTATTAATAACTTTTTTTTAAAATAAATGTTTAATCATCATTTCAATTCAATAATAATTTTTTAGAATTTTTGCCAAAAATTTTTCTTTTAATCAATTTTTAATAATTTTTGAAAAAGTTCTTTGAGAATTTTCAAATCTATTTCTTAACAATTCAAATTTTTCGAAATTTTAATTATCCGGAAATTCTTTAATAAAAATATAGCTTCGAAAATAAAAACATCAAATAATTCACAAAAAAAAATTCAATTAAACTTTTTCTAAAAAATAAATTCTACAGAATTGTTAGTTAACTTAAAAGTATGAAAAACTCAGATTTTATTAGAAAATTCAACAAGAATTCAATTATTTAAATACAAAAATAAATATATTATTGATTAATTGAATGTTTCTTAAAATTTAATTCTTGTACATAATTTTATCAACAAATTTTTAAATAATTGAATTCCTTCGACGAATTTTAATAACATTTAAGAATAATTACATTTTTTGAGGAATTCGATTAAAATTGTATTAAAAATAATTGAAAATTCTGCAATGATTTTTATCATTTATGAACATAATTGAATTATTGCAAAGAATTTTATTAAAATTCAATTTTTATAACGAACTTTATTAAAATTTTTGAAAATAATTGAATTATTACGAAAAATTTCATTAAAATCTATGAAAATAATTAAATTCTTTCGAGAAATTTAATTAAAAATGTATTGAAAATAATTATTAAATTCTAATAAATAAATTACATCAAAATTTTTTTACAATAATTGAAATTTTGTCAAGAATTTTTAAAAAAATTTTAAAAATAATTTAATTTTGGGGAAGAATTTTATTATTTATAAAAATAATTGATATTTTGAAGAGAATTTCTTTTAATTTTGTTAATATAATTGAATATCTGCGAAGAATTTTATTACTTTTTAAAATAAGTGAATTTCTGCAAATATTTGTAATTTTTCCAAAATAAAATGTTTTTTAGTGTTTTTAAATAAAATTCTTCTATAAATCTTTTATTTTTAATAATTAATTAAATATATGTATTGAAAAATTTAACTAATTTCAGAAGAATTTGAATTATTACCTAAAATTGTAACTGAAATTCATTTTTAAATAAATTTTTATTAAAAAGTTTTACTAAAATTCAATTATTTAAATACAAAAAAATAATTTATTGAATAAATTAAACATTTCTTAAAATTGAATTCTCATGAAGAATTTTATCACAAAATTTTTTAAATAATTAAATTCTTTTGACGAATATTAATAAAAATTTTAAGAACAATTACATTTTTCGAGAAAGTGAATGAAAATTGTATTAAAAATAATTGAAATTCATCGATGCGTTTATTTATTTATCAAAATAATTAAAATTCGTAGATGAATCTTATATTATTTATAAAAATAATGGAATTCCAAAAAAGAATTTTATTATTTTTGAAAATCATTGAACCCCTGTAAAAAATTTTATTATTTATAAAAAAACAGAATTATTAATTAAAAGTATAAAACATTTAGATTGTCAAACATTTTAATTTGAAACCTTTTTAAAATCTAATTATTACTCAAAATTCATGCTGTAATGTTTTTAATATTCAATTATTATTTAAAATTTTATATTAAATTCATTTTTAAATCATTTTTTATTCGAAAATTCTACGAGAATTTAATTATTTAAATACAAAAATAAATAATTTATAATTGAATGTTTCTTAAAATTGTATTTTCATAAAGAATTTCATCCACAAAATTTAAGTAATTCAATTCTTTTGACGAATTTTAATAAAATTTTGAAGAAAAATTACATTTTTCGAGGAATTCGATTAAAATTGTATTAAAAAGAATTGAAAATTCTGCAACGAGTTTATTTTCTTTGGAAATAATTGAAATTTTGACAAGAATTTTATTAAAAT
Source organism: Leptopilina heterotoma (assembly GCF_015476425.1). Classification (NCBI taxonomy): domain Eukaryota; kingdom Metazoa; phylum Arthropoda; class Insecta; order Hymenoptera; family Figitidae; genus Leptopilina; species Leptopilina heterotoma. The sequence goes on from NW_025111138.1 coordinate 7,759,635, forward strand.
TCTTCAAAATAATTGGATTTTGAAGAATTTTTTTATTTATAAAGATAATAATTGCGATTTTGTCGAGATTTTTTGGCAAATTTTGAACATAATTGAATTTTGTGATAAGAATTTGATTATTTTTGAAAATAATTGAATTTCTGCAATCATTTGTAACTTTTTCAAAATTCCATTTTTTTAGTGTTTTTATCTAAAATTCTTCTAAAAGTCCATTATTTTTTAAATCTAATTAAATATACTATATTGTTATATTTATCTAATTTTAGAAAATTTTTAATTATTAAAGTTTTTCAAAAATCTGAGTTCATTAAAATTTCTAATTAAATTCATTTAACATTGGAATTTTATAAAATTTCAAATTCAAACCTTTTGAAGTTTATTTATTTATGAAAATTGTAAACGCAACTCTTTTAAAATTGAATTAATTTTGAGATATATAAAATTATTCATTAAATATGTAATTAATTTATTTTATGATTGTTGTTCAAGAATTAAGTTATTTAAAAAGAAATTTAAAAAATTGAAGGTTTTGTATTAAAATTCGTGGTAATTTTATAGTTTACGAGACAAAAATTCAGAATTTTCTTATGAATTCTAAAAATTTAATTTTTTCAATACTTTTAATAAAAACTCGTATAACTTTTCCCTGAATTCCTTATGTCAGAGTATATTATAATAATATTACAACTATATATTTCAATTCATATTTTATTTTTATAAAAAAAAAAATTGAATTAAAAATTTTTACGTATCTATTATTTTTAAAATTGCTAATTTTTTTTTATAAAAGTGAGTGAGAAGTCAGTCCATTAATTATATTAATTATTAAATTCAAAAAATTGGATATGAAATAGAACCTGGAGAAAAATAAATAAAATATGAGAATTGATTAATGATCATCTGCCGACAGTGTGAATAGGTGTTGATAATAACAATAATCATCCCGGAAGATGTCATTTTACTGTTAAATAGATTCGCACGAAGTGTGAATATATACATACAGGGACAATCCTTTATGAATGTGTACATATATATTCTGTATATTGCACATGAACTGACAATATGCATAAATGAGGAGCAAATTATGAGCTAGGATACACCTGTCCTTGGCCGTTGTGGTCTACCAGTCGGAGACACGAACCCTCCTTCCGCTTTCAATGCCAACATATAGATACACGAGAAAAAGGTGCATTGCACTCGATTAACAATTTATAATATACAATCTTAATGAAAAATCAAAAATCAAAAGGCAATTCAAACTTATAGTTATGGTCTGAATTCTTTTTTTTTATAATAAATAATAATAATGATGGGAACAATAAAAAAAAAAATACAAGACCTTTTTCATTTCTTATGAAAATATAAATAACAAGATTAGTAAATAATAACCAATTAATAACTGATCTCAAGTTTAGTTCTTTATAACTAAAAAAAATCAAAAAAGGACAAAAGAATAATACGATTGACAAAATATAATTTTACGCTCTAAAAAGTCTGTAAAATTTATTCAAATATTTTTAAATTAAGGTTACTTGAAATTTAACAATTTATAAGAATATTTTATTATATAAATTTACTACTTAAACTTTACCCGTTTACTACTTAAATAAATAGCATGAAGAAATCGATTACTCCGAGTCTTCGACTCGGAGTTCATTCATTTTTAAAGATTTTTATTTTTAAAGATAACCGAGTGATAAGATCATTATTTTATATAATAGAAATATTTTTACTCTAATTTTTTCAAAATTATTTTCATAATTTTAATTCAATTATTATTTTCTAGAATTTTTAAATAAAATTCTTCTTTAAATCAATTATCATTAATAATTTTCGAAAAAGTTCTCTTTGAGAATTTTCAAATCCATTTGTTTACAATTAAATTTTACAAAATTTCAATTATTCAGAAATTCTTTAATTGAAGACGTATTAAAAAATAAACACTTCAAATAATTTCTCAGAAAAAAATTTAATTTAACTTTTTTAAAATTCTTTTAATATTCAAATATTATTTAAATATTTGAATAATTTGAAAAAAAAATTCAAATCTAAAATTTTAACTGAAATTAATTTTTAAATTAATTTTTATTAGAAAATTCTACTAGAATTCAATTATTTAAATGCAAAAATAAATAATTCAAATTTTGTCAAGAATTTTATTAAAAATTTTTTAAAAATTGAATTTGGTAAGAATTTTATTAAAAATTTTTAAAAAAATTGAATTTTGCCAAGAATTTTATTAAAATTTTTAAAAATAATTTGATTATTTTTGAAAATAATTTAATTTATGCAATCAATTCTAATTTTTCCAAAATTCAATTTTTTTTACTGTTTTTAACTAAAATTTGTCTGTAAATCCACTATTTTTAATAATTAATGAAATAAATATTAAGAAATTTAACAAATTTCAGAATAATTTGAATTATTAAAATTTCTAAAAACCTAAGTAATCTTTAAAATTTCTAATTAAAATTTTTGAATAATATTATTCAAAAATTCAATAAAAAATAATTGAATTTTGGAAGACTTGCCGTTCGAATTTTCATAAAAAATTTTTCCAATGGTTTTACATTGAAAGTATTTCGAAATTTTAAGCAAATAAAGAACAATAAGTATTTAAATATTTATTTTATAAAAAATGATTGAAATTTGAAAGATTTAATTTGAAAATTCTGAAGAAATTAGGTTTTTGAAAAATAGTAATTAAAATTTGTTGAAAATATACTTGAATTCTCGAAAATAATTTTAAAAAATTGAAACAATTGGAAATTTAGTAAAATTTTATATTTTAAAGAATTTAATTTTTTCATCTGTAAAAATTTTCTATAAATATAATTGGATTTTTGAAAATAAATTATTTTATGAATTTACAAAAATTATTCCAATTAAATAATTCAATTCTCGTCGTTGAATTTTGATAGAAATTGATTTTAAAAAAAGTCCAGTTAAAATTTTAGAAAATAATTGAATATTTAAAGCCGTTATAACAGGAATTTTAGGAATTAATTAAATTTTAAAAGGTTTTAAAATTAAATTCCTCGAAAATGTAAGAGAACCAAAAGTATAAAAATATTTTTATTTTTATTTAAGAAAATTATTAATTATGCATTATTTTTCTTTAAAAATGCTTAAAGTTTTAAATAATTTAATTCGAAAATTCTTAAAAAAAATAATTGATAATTATAATACATTTCGAATAACGAATTAAAAATAATGAATCTAAATGAATAAAATTAATAAAAGTAATAAAAAAATAGATAATATATATAATTATTTTTTAGAATAGATAATAGATGTAATTATTTTTTAAAATAAATAATACATTAGTTTTAATAATAGTAATTTCAAGATCTATAATGCTTCACACCTTATAATCAAAGTTTCTAATTAATGTTCATATTGCAAACAAACACGCGCATTTATTATCAATGATCTGATTAATAATTTATATAAAAAACAAATTAGATATGTTTTCTCGATTCTGCGTATTTTTTTGAATATAATATTCCACACCTAAGTGCCTAGAGATATCAAAAAGCATACATAAATTTTCTTTTATTAACGCGACTTTCATATAAGTAATCAATTTAACTTTCAGTTACTGTAATAAAAACCCGCTTTTTTTAAAAAACCATTTTATCGTTGACTAGATTCATTATAGAAGGTTTTTGAGAAAAAAAAATTCAGCATTCCAGACAATTATTATCACTGATATATTAATTCAATTATAAGTCAACTCCCGCTCAGAGATCACAGTCCTTTTTTTCTATTAAAATATAGAGGGAAAGGCGAATTATTTTCAGAAAATAGCAAAAAGGTGGAAAAAAAATTGTTACATAAAAAAATCAATGTACGTAATAATTAATAATTTGCATCGATAATATATTTGTAATAATTTGTATCCAAGAAACTAAAGTCTTTTAATAAATTAAAGAAAATCTACTAAATTAATTAATTTTATAAGTATTAAATTAAATTTTTATTTTTTAATTCATTTATTTAACTTTTCAATTACAATAAATTTAATTACCTTAAATTAAAAATGAAATTAAAATGAAATTAAAATGAAATTAAAATGAGAGAAAGGCGAAATGAAAATGAAATGAAATTAAAATTAAATAGAAATTATTTGATACCAATAAATATTTATTTGCTAAATAGATAAATAATTGTTTATTTGAAGAAAATACATTTTTTTCTCAGTGTAAAGAGTGAGAATTGGAAAAAATCTACTCAAAAGAGATATTAATTTTTTTCTATCAATTTACATTAGGGAAATATTTGAATAAAACTAGTAATTTTAACTTATAATTTTCGTAAATTCAAAATAGTCCGTCAGGATTTCAGTATAAAGTTGTGTTTAACTTCTTTAGAGAGTAAATATTGTCTGAATGAAATATTTGCTCCATTTTAGTATATATACGTGTTTACTAGAAAGCTAAATAATATTTTAAGTTTTATTTTCTGAGTTCGAAAAGGATAATAAAAATTTTTTTTACAGGTTTACAAATTTTATTTATTAGTAGAAAATTTTAATTTATTGTTAAATGATAATTATTGAAGATTTAATTTTTTTAAAGAAGAAAATATTTTGTTTATCTTATTAGAAAAGGCGAGTTTTAAAATTGATTTTTCCCAGGTAAAAATTTTCCCGGGAATTGGACTGAGAAATTCCCGGGAGTGACTCTCGAGAAATTCTCTGGACTCTCCCAGGAAGACTCCCGGGAATTTCCGTGTCAAATTCCCGGGAACTTTTTCACCTGGGATTATTATTTAGTAAAAAGGTGTAAATCAAATTTAATTTTATGAGAAAAAAATTTTCAGTAATTGAATTTTAAGAGGAAAAAGTTTTCAGTAATTGAATTTCATCAGAAAAAGAAATTCAATAATTGAATTTTATTAGGAAAAAATGTTTAGTAATTGAATTTTATTAGGAAAAATTTTTTTGGTAATTGAATTTTATTAGAAAAAGAAATTTAATAATTGAATTTTATTAGGAAAAAATGTTTAGTAATTGAATTTTATTAGGAAAAATTTTTTTGGTAATTGAATTTTATTAGTAAAATAAATCCAGAAATTGAATTTGACTAAGAAAAAATTTTGGGTAATTGAATTTTATTAGAAAAAGAAATTTCAGTATAAAATTGAATTTTATTAGGAAAAAATGTTTAGTAATTGAATTTTATGAGGACAAATTTTTCACTAATTGAATTTTATTAGAAAAATAAATTCAGTAATTGAATTTTATCAAGAAAAAAGGTTTAGTAATTGAATTTTATTAGGAAAAAATATTTATTTATTGAATTTTATTAGGAAAAAATGTTTAGTAATTGAATTTTATGAGGAAAAAATATTTATTTATTGAATTTTATTAGGAAAAAATGTTTAGTAATTGTATTTTATGAGGAAAAAGTTTTCAGTAATTGAATTTTATTAGAAAATGTTTTTACAAATTGAATTGTATCAGAAAAAATTTTTTTAAGATTTGAATTCTATTACAAAAAATATTTAGAAGTATTTTTTTTTTTTGATAACATGAAAAAAAGATATAAAAACATCCAAAAGTTCAGGAATATTTTATATTTCCGTTTCAAAAAAAAAAAAAAATGAAAATCGATAAGACATAATAATTTAATAAAACTTTGATAATAATTGATTGAGAATAAACATTTCATAAATAAATTGCATATTTAATAATGCGAGACAGGTAGTTTGAATGGATTTTTCTAATTATGATAATTACAGTTAACAAGGGGTGTACAGGTGAAAAAACGTTTTCCTAGAAAACTTTGGATGAAAAAAAAAGTCAGATAATTATGGCTATACAAAGTGTTTTACATCATTTAAATGACCACCTTGTGTACAAACAATGTCCGACTCTTACACATCGTTAGGTAATTGAAATAGTGGTTATGTAGACCTCAGTTTAGAATATCTTATGTTTAGTAACGGTTCTTGGCTATGGAACAAATTAGTAGTCCATTTCCAACTATTATATACCATGCGAATGTGAATTGAACGAAAAGTGATTAGAAAGGAGAAAAATAAACGATGGGAACTTATAATACGCTGAAAAGTATTTAATGATCGTAGCACACTACATTTTCTATTCAAGTAATAATCAACTTATTCGATATATAATCATAATTGAAATTTTTTTCCATTTAACCTCACTCTGAAATAATTGGTAAAATTATTGTGGGTACTGTTTGAATTTTTTTGGACTATTTACTACTATTTACCAATATTTACTAATATTTAATACTATTTACTACTATTTAATATTTAATTAGCAACAATTCGCGCGCTAAAGCGCGCGGTTAACTTTCTACTTAATTTTTAAAATAAAATTATCAATTTTAAAAATAATAAAATTTTAAAATTTTAAATTCAAATTTTTTTTGAAAATACTAAAATAATTCAATTTTGGAGAAATTGCAAATAAATTATTGCAGAAATTCAATTATTTTCAAAAGTAATAAAATTCTTCTCATAAAATTCAATTATATTTAAAATTAAAAAAAGAATTCTCGTCAAAATCCCAATTATCTTTGTAAATAACAAAATTTTTCCTCAAAGTTCAATTATTTTCAAAAATAGCAATAAAATTCTTGTCCTAATTTCAATTATTTTCAATATCTACTATTTTTATAAAATTTTCCGAATTTAATTATTTAAAAAAAAAATTAATAAAATTGTACACAAACAATAAATTATTGTCAAAAATATTAAAAATTCCACAGGAATTCTATTATTTACAATTTTTTTTTATAAATTTCTTCGAAATAATTTTTAATTATTATAAATTATTATAAAACATGAAGAAATCGATCACTCCGAGTCTTCGACTCGGAGCAATCAATATCTTCAAGTTTTATAGCAAAATACTTTTATAAGTTGTTTAATTTCAAAAAGGTTTGAATTTGAAATTTTTGAATGTCTTAATTCCTGTGGAAAAATAATAATAAATTAAATATTTATTTAAAAAAAGAAATTATTGATGTTTTTGAATAATTTTACAATTAAAGAAATTGGTAAAAATGTAACGGAACATTTATTTTGAGTAAAATTTTTTCCTTTATTTTCTAAAAATTCAAATTTTCATTTTCAATAAAATCGACATTTTAAAGAATTTTAATTGAATAATTGAAAAAAATTGAATTTCACAAACAATTTTACATGAAATCGATTTTTTATAGAATTTTAATTTTATAAATTGAAAAGAAATTGAATTTTTTAAAGAATTTTCCAAAAAATTGAGTTTTCAAAGAATTTTAATTTCATAATTGAAAAATAATTGAATTTTACATAAAATTTAACAAAAAATTGAATTTCCAAAGTATTTTAATTGAATAGTTAAGAAAAATTTAAAATTTTCAAAAAATTTTTTCGGAAAAATTGATTTTTTAATGAATTTTAATTTAATAATTGAAAAATAATTGAATTTTAAGAAAAAAATGTTCAATAAAATCGACTTTTGAAAGCATTTTAATTTAATAATTGAAAAAAATTGAATTTTACAAACAAGTTTATATGAAATTGATTTTTTAAAGAATTTTAATTTAATAAATTAAAAAAAAATTGAATTTTTTAAGGATTTTCCAAAAAAATTATGTTTTGAAAGAATTTTAATTTCATAATTGAAAAATAATTGAATTTAACGAATACCTAATTTTTCTAAAAAATCGATTTTTTGATGAATTTTAATTTTATAGTTGAGAAATAATTGAAATATTCCAAAAAAATTTTCTGAAAAGTTTATTTTTCAAAGAATTTCAATTTAATAATTGAAAAATAATTTAATTTAAACAAAAAAATCCGAAAAAGTCGATTTTTGTAAACATTTTAATAAAATAATGGAAAAATAATAGAATTTTAGAATAAAATTTTTCAATAAAATCGACATTTGAAAGAATTTTAATTTAATAATTGAAAACAATATTGAATTTTACAAACAATTTTACATGAAATCGATTTTTTAAAGGATTTTAATTTAATAAATTGAAAAGAAATTGAATTTTTTAAATATAATTTTCCAAAACATTGAGTTTTCAAAGAATTTTAATTTTATAATTGAAAAATAATTAAATTTAATAAATAATTTTCTTAAAAAATCGATTTTTTGAAGAATTTTAATTTAATAGTTGAGAAATAATTGAAATTTCCCAAAATTAATTTCAAAAAGGTTTGAATTTGGAATTTTTGAATGTCTTAATTCCTGTGAAAAAATAATAATTAAATATTTATTTAAGAAATGAAATTATTAATGTTTTTGAATAATTTTACAATTAAAGAAATTCGTAAAAATATAATGGAACATTTTTTTTTGAGTAAAATTTTTTCCTTTATTTTCTAAAAATTCAAAAATTTTTATTTATTTATTATTAATTTGTTTTGGAAATTGTCAAACGTTTTTTTAATTTGAAATTAAAATATTTTAAAATTTTGTATTTTTAAAGATATTAGTTCTTCATGTTTATTTAATATATGGATTAAAAGTTTGTCCTTTGGAGAAAATTGTGAAAGTACATTTCAAAGAAGAGATGACTTATTTCAAGAATTATTCTCCATCTTAAATGGCTAATTAGCGACGAGATATTTTTCTTAAAAAAAAAAAAAAACTTACATTTTTCGTTATAGTTAATGACTTGTGGGGTCAATTAGTATTTTCAACAATCATTGTTCGTGAATCTCGAGCGTAAAGTTAATTGAAACTGTAATATATACATGAAATCTTTATATCTTTCACGGTCAATTAAAACAACTTTATTTTCTACGCAATCATTTTTTAAACGCTCAAGTTTCACTTGTCGTCGCAAAGTAATTGTTGTGACCTTGAAAGTTGTTTTTTTTAAGTATAAATATGTAATTTAAATGAATAGTTGAAATAAATAATTGAAACCAATATAATTAAAAAAAATAATTGAAATAAATAATTAAAACAAATAAACTTTTCGTCTGACTGTATAACTGCTTCTACTACTGATAAATTTTTTTGCAATATTTCAAATTGTCTGAATAAAAAAGATCTTTACTATACTGACAAAAAATGTACAAAATTTGACTACGAATAACTTCTTTTATTACTTATAGAATAAAATAGGTATTGTTCATTCAATGTCTGACTGTAACTGACCTTTACTACTGATGCCCAAAAATATACAACAGTGTCTGACTGAAACTGCTTCTACTACTAATGACAAAAATTGTACAAGGTTAAATATACGTCTGACTATAACTAATCTTTGCTATTGACAAAAAATGTACAAAGTCTGACTATTTTAAATAAATAATAGAAATAAATGTTTTCAATAAATAATTAAAGAAAATAATTAAAATTAATCATTTTTAGGAAAACAAATTCAAATTTGAACCAGTTATTTAATAGCATTCAGTAAAAAGTAGTAAAAAATAAATTATTATCTAATTAAATAAATAATGAATAAATAAATAGTTTATTAATAAATAAATTGTGTATATATTTTAGAAATAGTTTTATTTTATTTTTTTTTGTTATTGTTGAAGAATGAAGACTTTCTTTGGCTTTGTTTTTGAAAAATGCTCTCAATTTCATGGCTTTTAACTTCTATATCGTGTGTGCATGCATTGCATGTGAAACCATACGATGGACTTATAAATATTTTCTCGTTGGGGAGTTCTCTACAATATTGTAGCTAAATGGGTTGCATTTCTCAATGTGTCTTTATTGAAGGAAGAATATATTTTAAAAAATCAAATCGATACGGTAAAATGCATCCAATGTGCGATCAATTTTATCGACTTGGATAAATTATACGACTGACAAAAAAAAAAATGCGATGTGTTATGATTTATACAAAGAATAAACTTTTTACGCTATAATATTGAAATGAAAAAATGTAGGTATTAATTTTAATTATTGGATTCCTCAAAAGAATTTTTATTATTTCCACAAGAGTTCCATAAAATTCTTTAAAATTAAATTATTTTCAAACATTTTAATAAAAATCTATAAGGAAAAATTAAATAATTATTTAATTTGTTTTTCTACCATAATTTATAAGGAACTAATTTTAAATTTGTAATTTTTATAACAGACTATATTTTTTGTGTCTATATAATTTATACTGTATAAACTTTGCAAAATATTGTTTTCGAGTTATATATTTATATTAAATTAAGAAATTCATTTGCCATGATATTTAAATTTTCTCATGATGGAATAATTTTCGTCTACGGTAGAATGTGAAGAAAATGTATAAATTTTAATAAAGCTAATAGAGATGTTGATAAATTTATTTTCAATCTCGATCCATGTCGAGAGTAATATAATAATAATAATATTATTCTTATTATTATTACCATTCAGAAGAAATGCTGTTATAAAAATATTTGATTGGCAAGTGGAGAAGAAGTTTTCAGGTGAGAAATACCTAAAGAAACTTTTCAAAAGATTATTCAATTCAGATAACATTGTTTTCACTGCTGAAAACATCATTCTCATTACCCTATGTCCGTTGCTCCGTGAACAAGAATATTAACATACATTATAATATGTTTGTTATTTCACATCTGACGTATTACGTTCACAAGGGAAGTCCTTGACATGTTATAACATCTATTTTCATTTGTTATTTTCATCTAATACTAAAGTTTCCATTCTGAAGGCAAGATCTTCAAAAAATTTAATAAATATAAAACTATTTATTTTTTTACTCTGTTTTTTTTCCTGAAAATTCCTCTTCGATTTTTTTTTTGCTGAAATTTGGGTTTTTCTTTTGAAATCCTTTTTTATAATATAAATTTTTTTAATTTTTACTCTATTTGTTCATTTTTATTTTTTATTTTATTATTTATTTATTACCTAATATTTATAATTTTTTCTATTTGGTTATATTTTATACTTATTTTTTTTAACATTATAAATAAAATCGAAGTATTGAATACAAGAGCTAATGGAAATTTTTCTTTATCGTTAAAACTCAAAGTATTCATTAATTATCGATAGTACTATATATAGCATTCTTGAAGACAGTTTGATAATCTTAATTATCTTATCAATTCAAGAAACCACTAATTGAATTAGTTTAATTAAACCCCTTTTTTGTTTACTATTTCATTTAAATAAGAACAAGAATTTTATCTGAGATTTTGATAACATTCGTCTACACACTGATGGACTTTATATTTTATTAACAGAACTTTGTGACGAAATATTGTCTTTTTTTTTGTTCGGAAATTTTCTAAATCTTTAATTTACTTAATTTTTCTCTTCTTTATTCCGAAAAAACTAAAACTCCAGAATATAATTGTAATTTTTTACTGAAATTCGAAAAAAATAGAATTTATTCCAGAAATTATAAAAAAATGAAGTTAATTTTACTAATTATTTTTGTAATTTGCTTTAAATTATTACTAAATATTTTTATAAATATATCGTGAGAATTTAAATGGGAAAAAAGATAAAAAAAATATCAGTAATTACCAAAATAAAATTGAACAAAATTTGATCAATCAAATGAATATAAATATTCTTGTATAATTGTTTAATTTTTGGTAAAAAGAGGAAAAGCAATTACAGTCAGACAAATCTTAAATTTTTATAATTTTCGGTATCAGTAGTGAAAGACAGTTATAGTCAGACATTAGATTTAAAATCGTTTTTTTTGTAAGTAGTAAAAAAAGTTAGTATGATGACTAAAGATTTTTTTAATTGTCTGACTAAAATTGACTTTTACTACTTTCAAAAATACAAAATTTGATTAGTCAAATGAATTGCCGGGGTGTCTACTGGTTCTTGAAGTCCTGGAATTCCTGGAAATAATATTATAAAATAATAATAATATTATAAAAATAATTGAAATTATTTGAAAGTAGGTATATTTGAAAGTTTTGTTACTTTTATGAAAATAATTAAATTCTTGCAACGAATTTTATTAAAAATCTTTTTAAAGAATTGAATTCCTGTGAAGAATTTTATTTGTAAAAGTAATTGAATTCCAGAAAAAAATATTATTATTTATGAAAATAAATAATTGCTTGTGAAGAATTTTATTTAAATTTTTTTAAATAATTGAATTTTTCAGAATTTTTAAAAACATTTTTAAAAATCATTAAATTCTATTTAGAAATTTTATTAAAAAATTGAAAATAATTGAAATCTGACAAAGAATTAAAAAAAAATTTTTTTTAAATAATTGAATTCCTGTGAAAATGTTTATTTTTGACAAAAAAAATTAAATTCTTGGGAAGAATTTTATTAAAATTTTTTAAATAATTGAATTGCTTAGAAGAATTTTATTTTTTACGAAAATAATTAAAATTGTTTCGAAGAGTTTTAAAAATATTTTTGACAATAAAATTTTGTATTTTTAGAAAAAATGTTGTATTTTACGAAAATAATTGTATTCTATGACCGATTTTATTATAATTTTTCAAACTTATAAAGCATTATAGCAAAAATTTTAAAAATAATTGAATTCCCATAAAAAATGTATTATTTATGAAAATAATTGAATTCTTAAGGAGAAATGTATTAAAAACTTATTGAATTGTATAGAAAAATTTTATTAAAATTGCAATTTAATGAACTAAATATTATTGCAAAGAATTTTGTCAACATTTTTTTAAATAATAGAATTATTAAAAAAATTTTATTTAAAATTTTTGGAAAAATTGAATTTTTCAGACTATTTTTTTCAATTTTCTTTATATATTTGAATTCTTTCGAGAAACTTTATTAAAAAATTTGTAATAATTGAATTGATGCGACAAAATTGGTAAATAATTGAATTTCTGTTAAATTTTTATTAAAATTTTGTTTAAAAATAATAGAATTCTTTTGGAAAATTTTTTATTAAAATAGTAGATATCAAAAATATTTTACAATGAGGAAAATTTTTGAAAATAATTGAAATTTTGCCAAGAATTTTATTAAATTTTTTGAAAATAATTGAATTTCGGAGAAGAATTTTATTAGAATTTTGTATTAGAATTCTTGTCAATTTCATATAGTTTATAAGGCAAACAAAAAAGACACCAAAATTCAGAATTTTCCTATGAATTCTAAAAATTTAATTTTTTCCAGTATTTTTAGTAAAAATCCCTGACTTTTCCCTGACCAATTCGAATTTCCCTGACTTTTCCCTGAATTCCTTGACTTCCCTGACTTGTGGCAACCCTGTTACACATATGAATGTCCTGGAAAAATAAGAAATCTGTCAGATAAATCTTAAATATTTATAATTTTCGGTATCAGTAGTAAAAGAGAGTTATAGTCAGACATTGGATTTAATTTTTATAATTTTTTACAGTATCCGTAGTAAAAGACAGTTATAGTCAGAAATTGAATTTAAAGTCGTATTTTTGTATGTAGCAAAAGAGATAGTCTGACAACTAAAGATTTTTTTTCATTGTCTGACTAAAATTGACTTTTACTACTTTCAAAAATACAAAGTCTGACGACTTTGTATTTTTGAAAGTAGTAAAAGTCAATTTTAGTCAGACAATGAAAAATATCTTGCAAAAATTTTATATCAGTAGTAAAAGCAGTAACAGTCAGACGAATCTTCTACTTCATAAATTTGATATTTATTAGAAAAATTGTGAACACTTTTAATTGAGAGAAATGGAAATTGAGAAAAAATAGACAAAAAAGGAGAAAGTGGAATTTTTTTTTAAAATTGTACCAGTTGTGTTGCACTGTCAATAAGTTTGGTTGTAATATATCCGGGGAAGGGGAGAACAATGTCATAAATTACAAGATAGCACTTTTATAACTTTGTGGTCCCGAGTCGTCGTCGTCGTTGTCGTTCAACATAAATATTATCCGTGTAGATACGGACGTGCTCTGAAAAGCAGATCATAGCGTGTGCTCACGTGTCTGCTGCGTGTATATAAGGGCCGGCATTGCACCGTCTCTTGGCCATCAGAAAAATACATCAACAGACGCGAGGTATCAATAAGACTTTATCGACCATCCTGCCTTGAGATGGGAATTCACTATCTACACTCAGTTCGATATTTTACTTATCTTAAGATATGGTTTTTATCATTTTTATCATCCTTTCGATTAATGATGTCTGTAGAAAAAAAATGAATTCTCCGATAGGGATTTTTTTCTTCTTTTCGAATTTCTTTAGGAATTTATCCAATGTCTGACTAAAACTATCTTTTACTACTGATATGTTTTAAAAATTATAAGAGTTAAATATTCGTTTGACTGGAATTTTCTGATGAAAATTAAAAAAAAGATAATAATTTATATCCAATGTCTGACTAAAATTGTCTTTTACTACTGCTACCAAAAATCACAAAAGTTAATATTCATTTTACTGAAATTTTCTGACGGAAATTTGTCCGTTAAATAACTTTGTTTAATACTTACAAAAAAGAAATAATTTATATCCAATGTCTGACTAAAATTGTCTTTTACCACTGGTACCACAAAATTACAAAAGTTAAATATTTGTTTTACTGAAATTTTCTGACGGAAATTTGTTTTTTGAATAACTTTTTTTTATACTTACAAAAGAAAACTAATTTACATTGCAATGTCTGACTAAAATTGTCTTTTACTACTGGTACCACAAAATTACAAAAGTTAAATATTCGTTTGACTATAATTTTCTGATGGAAACTAAAATAAAAAAAAATACAAAGTCTGAGTAATAACTTTTATTATTACTAACAAAAAAGTTATAATTTAGTCTGACTAAAGTTGACTTTTACTACTTTCAACAAAAAAAAAATATATATATGGAGTGTCTGACAAATAACATTAAAACTTCTAATTCAGTGTCTGACTATAAATGTCTGTTACTACTGATATCAAAATTTCAATTCGTCTGACTGTAACTGCATTTACCGTAATTGTTTGATTGAAATAATGTTTTACTATTTTTACCAAAAAAATTAATAAAAATTTTAATTCGTCTGACTAAAACTTTCTCTTACTACTTACTGACACTTTGAAACAAGTATTTTAAAATATTAAAAAAGTTTCTTAAAAAATATTTTTAAAAAAAATTTTTAATGTAACGTCTGAATAAAACTCCCTTTTTCTACTGATGCTGAAATTTACAAAAAAAATTTAATACGCCCGACTGTTACTAATTTTACCAGTAGTTTTAAAAATGTATTTTAATATGCCAGATTAAAATTGACTTTTATCACTCTTTGAAAAATTCAAAAAAAAAAGTATAGCCCGACTGTAACTTATTTGTTCCACAGATTCCACAGTATAAATAAATTTTTATTTTTGTCTCTGACAGAAACGGACTTTTTCCACTAATTATGAAATACATGAATAATTATAAAGTTTATTCCTTTTAATTCCAAAAATATTTCCGCTTTGTAAAGAAGAATGTTTATTTTTTAAAAAAAAGAAAAAAGCAAAAAAACGTGAAATAAATTTTTCAGCTCAAAAATAAAAGCAGTTTTTTTAATTCCTGTAAAAATAATTAGATTTACAGAACGTAAATTAATAATAAACTAAATTCTTTTTAACTTCAAAGAATAATTTCTGCAATTAAAAAAAATATTTATTTCCAGATGAAAAAATTTGAACTTAATTACAATGTTCAAATTTAGTTTTCCAGATTAAAGTTCGGCTTAGAGTTGTATTTCAAATTTTTTTTAAAAAACTTCAGAACTAAATTTTTAAGTAAAGAAGCTATAATTATGTGTATAATATTAGTTTCTATTCAGATTTCGTATTGAAACATATAATATTTTTTACATGTTTTATGGTATACAATTCAAAGTTGAAAAGCACACAGGAATTTATTATTCATTCGCGCATGAGTTGAAATCAAAGAGTTTTTTTCTATTTCGCACTGTACATACAAATTTAAAGTATATGTGCCAGGTGCATATGTCATACATTTGATGTTGTTTTGACTGTCGAGAGTTTGTTTTTCTAAAGATTATTTTTCCATTGTTTCAGGCGCGGACGAGGGTCTGGTGCATTTTATTATGCGTGACATTTTTACTAAGGGATGTCACTTCAAAAGCTGGTAAGCATTTTATATCCATAGATGTTCTGAGATAATTAAAAAGTCATCAATTATATTTATAGAGAATTAATGAACTATCGTTTATTATATTTTGCTCCTTTCTTTTCTCTTCTTTCACCAAATGGCACACATTATCCTCCGTGTGTAATTAATTAATTTTGATATTTATTTATTGATAGGTATTTATTTAATTATTTACTGATTTATCTATTTTTATCTCTAGTTGGTTCATAGTTATATATAGATTGTATTTTCCTTTTGGCAAATTTATTTACTTTCTTAATTATTTATTTTATAGATAATTATTTCTTGATTTATTTATTTAATTATTTATTAAATTGTTTACTTATTTAATAATTTATCATTTATTTACTTATGTAGTTATTTATTTTTTATTTGTATACTGATTTATTTATTTACTAAAATATTTACTCTCCTAGTGATTTATTTATTTAATAATTATTTACCGATTTAATTATTTAGTTATTTGTTAATTTATTTACATATTTAGTTATTTATTTCTTAATTATTTGCTGACTTATCGATTTTGTTATTTAGTTAGTATACTTGTTTATTTATTAACTTATTAATTTTCTTAGTTATTTAATTAGGTATCCGGACAAGAAATCTAAAACAAAAAATCTAATGTAAATAAAATCCAAAAAAGTAAAAAAAAAAAAATAGTTTCACTTTGGACTTATTTCTTGGATTTTTTGTCCTGGTCAAAAAGTCCAAAGAAATTAAAAATGCAATTAAAAAATTGAGATATTAAAATTAAAATGGTTGCGTTGAATGAAATAGTCCATTTTTTTTGAGTTACTCATGTCGATGACTGTGAATTGAAAGTAGGTAAACTTAATTGAATTTTTGTGAAGATTTTTTTTAATTTATGAAAATAATTGAATTTTTGTGATAGATTTTATTATTTATGTAAACAATTGGATTTTAAATTCCGATTTTATAGCGTAAAAAGTAAAAACGTGTAGTGTCTTTTTCACATATTTCATTATTTATTTTGGACTTTGTTATTTATTTTGGATTTTTTGACTTTGGATATTTTTATTTTGTATTTTGAATTTTTTTCTTGGATTTTTCGGTTAATGGATATATTAAATTTTTTATTTATTGATTGATTTAATTATTAATGTCCCAATTTAATTATTTACTTAATTATTAATTTTTAATTCAACTTTTTGCCTAATTATTAATATTTTAATCTAATTATTTATGTAAATATTAATTTTTAGATTTAATTATTTAATTAATTATTCAAATTTCTTCACGAGAATTATCGTTTCTCCTTTCAAAGAATAACATTTGTGCCAGGAAAAGTTTCATGAAATGATTTTAGCCTTGAAATTGGATTCCAGAAATCGAATGTACCGCAAGAGTAAACGAAGTGCAACAATGTGTCGGTAATTCCCGCGGCTGATTTTCTGTTGTCACTTATTTTTCTTCTTCTTCTTATTCTTCTTTTGCTTTTGCAGGCACCGCCTGACCATTTCTCTCGATAGTTCCTTCTGTAAAGGTCGAGCCGATCGCTTATGGTCGTAGGTCGAGCAATAAGAGTAGTACAAAGCTTCTCGAAAGTCTCTTTACTACTCTCAAACGGTGCCACGTGACATTTGCGTTCTCCGTTACCTACTTACAAAACAGGGCCGCATTTGCATTACACTTTCCTTTCCAAAAAATTTATCTTTTTTATATTATAATAATTTTTTCCCCATATTTCTTTATCGATATGGACATTCTTCTTTTCTGGAATAAAATTTCATTCATTTTTTTAATGTTAATTTAAATCTAAAATTAATTTTCCATAAATTATTCTAATTTAGTAAATTTATTATTATTTACCATTATTATTATTACATATTATTACAATTATATTATATAAATTGACAATTGCATAAATTTATATTTTTTTTATTCATATGTTTGTTGGCTAATTTATTTATTCATTTGTTTATTTATTTATTCATTTATCATTTTATTAATTTATTTATTTGTCCATTTATTTATCTATTTATTAATTCATTTGTTCGTATGCTTATTTATTTATTAATTTGTTTATTTATTTATTTATTCATTTATTTATTTATTTGTTCATTTATTTATTTATTTATTTATTTATTTATTTGTTTATATATTTATTTATTTTTTTATTAATTTATTTACTAATATTCATTAATTTATTTATTTGTTCGTTTGCTTATTTATTTATTCATTTGTTTATTCATTTGCTTATTAATTTATTTACTTATTTATTCACTTATTTATGTGTTCGTTTATTTATATTTTCTTATTTATTTATTATTTTATTTACATTACATGAAATCGGATTTACAAAAAAGGAAAATTATAGTCCTTTAGTGCATAATTTACATATTATAAAATCATAAACAGAAAAAATTGTCATAATCTTGGGAGAAGGGAAAAGTTTCGTTAATTTTTATCTGCAGAAATAATGTTACGTGCGATGTTTAAAAGAAAGTTAAAATTTATATTTATAACCAGGAAAACTAATTTTAAAGGTGAAAATTATTTTCAATGGATAATTATATATCTTTTATTTTTTTTCCCCTCCCTTTTCTTTATTTCTGCGTGCGTTGTAAATTATTACTCCTACATATGCACATAAGTACAATAACTATTTATTTACTGGTTTTTCTTATTCAGTCTTTGCTTTATGAATTTGCAAAAATTCAAATAAGTACAAAGTATACACGCATATAATGTAAAACTTGGACAACCGAAAATTACCAATCTCAAGGATAAATAAATATTTTATAGGTACGTGTCGTAAAGATATAAAACTCATTCTTAAAATTTAAATTTTATAGCGTGAGATAAGGGAGAGAGACTGTGAAATTTTAACTACCAGAAGAATATGAATTTTTATTTTTTCTTGAACGTGAATTTTTATTTTAATATTATATTATGTAAAGAAGTGTTTTTTTTGCTGCTGTTATGCTCTTTTAAAAAATTATTTACGTCCAATATAAAGAATGATTTCATTTTCGCTTTTTTTTATCTCTACAAAGATTGAAATTTTTTTCTTGTTTGAAAGCAGTTATGTTATAACTTTCTGTTAATATCACCAATTCAAGTAGGAAAAAATATTATTAATTTTGGATTTTTTATTACAATAATAAAACATATAATAAATTTCTTTTAACAATAAATAAATATACGTACTGAAAAAAAATTTATTTAATTCAAATAACCGATTACTTGTCTATCAAATAAATATTTACTTGAATCAAATAAGTTTTATTTTATTAAATTAAATACTATTTTATTTATAGTTACATACTATTTATTACAAATACTGAATATTGGTTCAAATAAAATATTTTTTTTTTCTAATTTTATTTTATAAAACATTTTTATAATTTAATTTAATTTAATTCAATTTTTTTAATTTTTGTAATTATTTACTTGATTTAAATAAAAATGACTTGATTGAAGTAAATATTTAATTGATAATAATAGACAAGTAATCGGTTAATTGAGTAAAATAAATTTTTTCCTCAGTGTAATAAATTAATTTAATTTTTATCGTGTAATAAATATAAAGTTAATTTGAATGAAAAATAATAAAAATTGAATAATTAATTTGAATATATGAGACAAACTAAAAGAAGTGTATAAGTTATGTTCGAAAGTAAAAGAATAATTTTATTTGAAATTAAATTCCGATTCTCGGTGATTTTACAGTGCCGTGAGAGGAGTATTATTTTAAAATAAATCTTCACTTAAGTTATTGCTCGGGACAGGTTCTTTAACATACAACTTATGCTCTACAGAGATTTGTGCACTTTGGTGAAAGTAAGAGATGTATGTTTTATGAACATCTTTATACATCTTTGTGAGATACATCTTTGTGAGATACGTCTCTTCTGTAGAAAATTTATACAATTGCTGATGAAAATTGTGTCAATGTTGGAAAATAAATAGACTTTCTTAGCACGCAAACAATTACATATACTTGATAAATACAATTAAACAGTTACAAACAAGACATGATACAACATTGTCCCATTTACTTTATATTTTCTTTATTTTTTTATTAATCTTTATATTATTTATTTCCCGTATTTTCCCTATTTTTTTTATTTTCTTCATTTTCTTTACTTTCTTTATTTTAATTTATTTTCTTTATTTCCCTTTTGTTCTTTATTTTCTTCATTTTCTTTACTTCATTTATTTTCCTTAATTTTCTGTATTTTCTTTATATTTCTTTTTACGTTCTTTAGTTTCCTTATTGTCTTTATTTCCTTTATTTTATTTTTTTGCTCATTTTGTTTATTTCCTTCACCTTCTTTAGTTTCTTTATTTTTCTTATTATCCTTTATTTTCTTTACTTTCTTTATTTTTCTTGTTATTTTTCTTGTTATTTTTACTTTCTTTATTTTCTTAATTTTTTATTTTCTTTTGTTCTTTATTTTCTTTATTTCTTTTTATTTTCTTTATTTTTCTTGTTATCTTTACTCTTTTTATTTTCCTAACTTTCTTTAATTTTTATATTATTTATTTTACTTTACTTAATTTTTTATTTTCTTTTTTTCCTTGTTATCTTTACTTTCTTAATTTTTTATTAAGATTTTAATTTTATTAAATAAATTTTCTTTATTTCCTTTACTTTATTTTTTTTTGCTCATTTTGTTTATCTTCTTCACCTTCTTTAGTTTCTTTATTTTTCTTGTTATATTTACTTTCTTTATTTTCCTATAATTTTCTCTATTTTTTTTTATTTACTTATTTCCCTTTTTTAATTTCTTAATTTTTTATTTTCTTTATTTTTTAATTTTATTTCTATATTGTGAAAGTTTGGCAAAAATTTTTTTGGCAATAAAGTACTTCTGTATATTTATTCAACGTTACTAAGTGTCTTTCGGTACCAAATATTTCGCGGTAAAATGATTTTTGTTGGCACAATAAACTCAATTTACACGATTTGTTTCAGGACTATGCGAAGTGGAAACGGGACAATCAAATATTATTCTCGACATCGAAGAAAGTAAAGGAAGCTGTAAGTTCTGAATATTTTGGTTATATATTTTTTTTTTTGTAATAAATAATTGTTGGGAAAATATACATAAAAAAAAATGTTGGAAATTGTAAGAAAAGTTTTTCTTCATACATTTAGTTTTACTATTCAATCGAGTTTTTTTTTTAAATATTGCATTGTTAGTTTGTCTAGTTTAAAATTTATGTAGATTTTTCTTAAACAGACAATTATAAAATAATCATTTTTCGATTTTTCTTCTGGAAAAAATTATTTTCTTTTTTAAATTCTAACCTCTTATTGAAAAATTTATATCTTTATGAAGAAAAATCAACAGTTGAATATTTAGGTCAGAGAATAAAATTTTTTTAATTTGTTGACTAAAATTTTTTTTATTTTTTAAAAAAATGTTTTTTTACTGTGGAAAATAATCTTTTTTTACTTTATAAAAAAAAAAATTACTCAACAAAATTGGAAGAAAAATATATGCAAGAGATGTCAAAATATTTTTCAAAAGATGTGGGACAAAAAAGTGTTATTTCACTAAAACCGCGAATCATGAATTTCCCCTTGAGATGAAATATAACTGTTATGATGGGAAAAAAGTGAAAAATTTTTGCATATTCTTGATACTCTTGGAGAAAAAATTGACAAAGCCCATGATTACAATAACCATATCTGGAATGTTACATAAGTCTCTGGAGTTCATAGCGTTTATGATTAATAATAATTGAAAGAAATTTTTGTATAAATAATAATTAGCATTAATTTATGTTCAAAAATTAATTCTATTTATATTTTAATTTTTATATTATTATTATTTATTTATAAAATAAACAGAATAGATATATTTTTAATTAATTACTTATTTATTTATTATTATCTATTAATTTTATAATTTAAAGAAATCATTTTCTTAGACTCTTTTCGTTAATTTGTTTCATTCAAAATAAATTTTTCTTTCAAAGAAAATAGGGTTTTTAATCCAAAGAATATTTCTTTTATTTCAACAACATTTCTTTAATTTAAATAATTTTTCTTTGAATTCAAGAAATTGTTTTCTTTAAACAAAAAAAATTTATCTTTGATTATAGGGTCAAAGAAATAATCTTTTAATTTAAAAAGAAAAATTTGTTTGAATCAAATATATTTTTTTGAATAAAAGAAAAATTAATTTTCAATCGAAAATACAAGTCAAAGCAAGTGATTTCTTCAAATCAACAAAAACTTTTTTCTGAGTGCATATTTATTATAGGTATTATTATATATTTTATTATTTTATATACTTTATACATTTTAAATGTGATTATAAATTTATATACAAAAAAATATTTTTTCCTCAAAATCATTGATCATAAACGTTGTGAATTTTATCAAATTATTTATAAAATTTGTTAGTAAACAATAAAAATGTTTATAAATACTTCCATAAATAAAGGAGAATTACCATATTACGATAAATACACTCAGGAAAAATTATGCTTGAATCAATTTTTCTATGTCTTGAATTTTCAATTTGAATTTGATTTGATTTTACATAATTAGCAAGAATAAAAATTATAAAAAATTAAATAAACAATATAATTTGATTTGAAAGAAATTTAAAAAGAAATTTGATTGAAACAACACACTTTCAATTGAATCAAGCAAATAAATTATAGTTATAGATTAATTATAGATAAACTATATATATATATAGTTTAGTCATATATTTATTTGGTTTAATGAAAATTTGTTTATTTCAAATAAATCTGGTGGTTTCAAATAAATTTTTTTTCTGAGTGTATATCCTGTATATAAAAGAGAGAATACAGAAAAAAATACAAGAATGGACTTTCCTTTGCAATAAAATCTTCTCGAATCACAATAAAATAGGAGAAAAAAATTGAAGGAAGAAGGAAAATAGAAGAAATGTCAAAGAGGAAACTTTTAACAGTAATTGCTGTCTAGAAAGGAGACTAAAAAAAAAATATGACAAAAAGTTGAACTTTTCCAGAAATGTTTTGAGGTTAAAATAAAATATTTTTCTTAGTCTAACACTATATGACTACAGTTTTTCTATTAGAAAATTATTTTGCTGTTATAATTATTATAAATATAAAGGTATGCGTACATGGCGAAAAATTGATATAATGACTTGTAATCAATTGCTATCTGGATAAATAATGATTGTCTGATGAGAAAGGCCTTTTATTTTTTCTATGTCTACAATGAAGTCTGGATATAATGAATACGGAAGGGCAATTTGTTAAATTACCTTGATTTATTCATAATTTACAAATAATTACACTTTATCATCATTAAATAAATTATTAATACTTCAATTATTATTTCTTTATGAATAATAGTTGTTATCACAGCATAAATAATAATTGTCACTATATAAATAATAATTATTATTTATGTTTAAAAAAATTATTATTATACTGTATGAAAAATAATTATTATTACTATAGAAAAAGAAATTATTATTACTGTATAAAAACTAATTATTATTACTGTATAAAAAGTAATTGAGGCTCTTGATCTTGAAAGGGCACTTTTACCATTTAAAATCAATACTGAAAGTGCGCCCTTTCAAGATTCGGAGCCTCAATTATTATTACTGTATAAAAAGTAATTATTATTACTGTATAAATAATAATTATTATTACTGTTCTTTATAACCGTCTTTTAATTATTTTGTAATAAAAATTGTGATCCTTTTCATTTCAAAATAATTATTATCGCTGTACAAATAATTACCATTTCTCAATAAATAACAAATATTAATTATTACTGTAAAAATAATTATTATACTGTATAAAAAATAATCATTATTACTTTCATGTTAAAACCGTTTTTTTTTTAATTATTTTGCAATAAAAATTTTAGGACTTTTTCTGACACAATACTTATTAACAAAAATATTTTTGAAGAATATTAATAAATATTATGAATATTAATGAACATTTATAAAGAAATCTCTCTCAATAATCGAGATGAAAAACCAGTTTTTAATTTTTTTTTCTTTTTTGTCCATTATTTCACTATTAATCACAAAAAGGATCTCTGGTTTTGAAAAATAAGTTTCCTGACAACAATAATTTATATATAAATTGTAAAAAGCTATAATTTGTCATTTTTGAAACTTAATTTTCGTCCTCGGAATTGGGAAACTTTTTCACGTAAAATTGTCTCTTTTTTTTGTCATTTTCTGTACGGTTCAATATCAAGGAAAGATAGTTGCTGTCTTCTTGTGGATATTGGTTTTATATCACTAAACACGATCAAACCATGTAGAGACAAGGTTAAAGGAAAAATTACGTGATCAAATTTACTTTCCTCTTCCCCAAAAATAGGACATATTTTCAATAACAATAATTGAAATTTCGTTTTTTCTCATTTTGTAAAATTAATTTGTTTTGCTGGGAATAATAAAATAAGACGTAGAAAAATGAAAATAAAGTGAAAAAACAATTTGTAATAATAAAAAAAAAAAAAAAAAATGGTAGAAAGAAGAAAATAGAATTTAAAAAGAATTAGTAATTATAAAATAAAGTAGAATAAAGAAAATAAGGTAAAAAATACTCTGACAAGAGTAAAATAATATAAAAAGAAGAAAATAGTCTAAAAAAGGAAAATATAAAAAGGAAATAATTAAAAAGTGATAAGGTAAAAAAACAACGTAAATAAATAATGAAAATAAGAAAATATATAAAAAAAAAGAAAATAATGTAAAAAAAAAAAATTTTTAATTTGTCCTATTTTTTGAAATTGTTTATGATAATTTAATATAAAAGGGTTTTTTTTCGCGTTGAAAACTGTATTTTCTCTCTCCATCTATTGTGAAAGGAACAATTAGGTAATGTAAAGTGATCGTTATTTTGAAATTAGCATCACGTAACGATTCTCTGTTTACTTGAAAAGCATTGGTTACATAATGCTATTGGATTCTCTCTTGTGATTGATTGACATGAACTGAAATTTTCTTAACAGCCATCGATCAAGCGACCGCGCCAGAAGAGCTTCCTGTGTCTGGAGATCCACTGACAGAAATAGTCTTGGAACTTATTTTCACTGGACGAAAGCCACTTTTTATTCTCAAGGGAAAAAAGTTACAGCTTGTCGAGCCACTTGATAGGGACGCTGAAAATTTGTCGCACATTGTTTTTCAGGTGAGGAAAAAGAATTTTTTTTATTATTATTTATAGGTGTGTAAAAAAAAATGAAAATTATTTTACTTACTGTTTATTAATATTTTATTTTGTTCATATTTCTGCTTTTTGGGACTGGAAGGGAATTTTTCTTTTTATTTTCTGATAGAAGAAGAGAATTTTTTTTATAGAAAAAGAAAAAATTTTATATTTCTCTTTTTGATAGAAAAAGAGAATTATTTTTCTTTTTTTATATCAAATGAGGATTTTTTCCGTTTTTATTCAAAAAGGAGGATTTTTATTTCTCTCTTTCAATATAAAAAGAGAATTTTTTTTACCTTTTTTGACACGAAGATAGAAATCTTATTAATTGTTTTTTTAATAAAAAAGATAAATTTTTATCTTTTTTTCTTAATTTAAAAAAAAAAAATTTACGCTTTCTTTTTTGGACGAAAATCGAACTTTTTTATTTTGATTCGTATGGAAAATTTTAACATCTCTTAATTTCTTTTAATTCAGAAAGATATTTTTTTCGTATTTTTATTTTTTATTCGTATTTTATTTTATTTTAATTCGAAAGAGGTTTTTAATATTTCTGTTTTGATTCAAAAAGGAGGATTTTTATTTCTCTCTTCCAATGCAAAAAGATAATTTTTTTTTCTCTTCTTTAAAAAGAAAATAGAAAATTATTTACTTAATTACAAAAACATAAATTTTATTTCTTCTTTTTTTAATAGAAAAAGGGAATTTTTATCTTATTATTTTAAATTCAATAAAAAAATGTTTGCTCTTTTTTTTTTGTCCGAAAAGAGAATTTTTATTTTTTACTTTGATTCAAATGGACAATTTCTATCTCTCTTTTTAATTTTTTTAATTCAAATAGAAATTTTTTTCTTTTTTATACGAAATTTTTTTTCGTATTTCTATTTTTGTTTTAATTCGAAAGAGAATTTTTATTTTTTCTATTTTGAATAAAGAAGAGAATTTTTATTCGAAAAGAGAATTTTTATTTTTCTATTTTAATTGGAAAGAGGAATTTTTATTTTTCTATTTCTATTCGAAAGGAGAATTTTTAATTTTCTTTTGTGATGCAGAGAGAGAATTTTTTTTTTCTTTTTTTTTATGTGACGCGATCTGAAGAAAGGGACCTTAGAAGCAAATCACTTTAAGGTTGGGTTAGAGTTACTTTTTTCTTGTTTGAAAGTTTCTTTTTATTTATTTCGAATTAAAATCAGTGTTTATTAAATATTTTAGTTGTAATGAAGACTTAAACATCAATGATTTATATTGACAGTTGATCCCTTTTTTGTATTTTCATTTAAAAAATTGAAAACATAACCTATAATTTTTTGCTTCTAAGGTCCCTTTCTTCAGATCGCGTCACTTATAGAAAAAGAGAATTTTTATTTCTTTTCTTTAAATTCAAAAAGAAAATTTTCCGCTTTCTTTCTTTATACAAGAAGAGATTTTTTTCATTTTTTTTATCCGAAAAGAAAATTTTTTTTTTGGAACGAAATGAGAATTTTTATTATTATTTTTTTTTTTTTAATAAAAAAAGGACTTTTTCTTTATCTTTTTTCGTTAATACAAAAAAGATTTTTTATTTCCCGTTTTTTTTTTTTTGGGATAAAAAGACAAAAGAAAAATACATTTTTTTTCGAAACATAAATGCTATAATTTAGAAAATTATATATTTAAACTGCAATTTAATTTAATTTAAGTTAATTTAATTTTTTTCTTACAGTTGACGTGTACAGTGAAGTCAACAAATAAAAAGAGAACTATTCCCATAATAGTTAGACTTTCGGATATTAATGACAATGCCCCTCAATTTGTCAACACACCATATGAAACGACAGTCCCAGAGGTGAGTGCTCAGATAATTTTAAATTTGAATTCCACCATTGTTTCATCCGCAATGAACTTTCCTTTCTCGTTCAACGAGATGAATTTAAATTTATTCCCCTTAGATACTGTACATCTTTGAAATTTGTAATTCGCCAGTAAGAATTTTAATGTGTTTCAAATTTGTTTTTATTCTAATGCAATTACCGCAAATTATGTAATTAAAATGATTAGAATTATTTAAATTGATAATAAAATAATAGGCGTAACAATAAGTTAATTAGAAATTTATATAATTAATTTATCATTATCTATATTATTTTATTATCAATTTAGATAATTTCTGTTATTTTAATTATTTCATTATTAATTTTTTTGCCTCAATTAATTAATAATTGTTTATTTAACTATTAATCAATTATTGTTATTTAGCTATTAATTACTTAATTATTAATTATTTAGATATTAATTACTTGATTATTAATTATTTAGTTATTAATTACTTGATTATTAATTATTTAGTTATTAATTACTTAATTATTAATTATTTAGTTATTTATTACTTAATTATTGATTCGTCAGTGCTGAATTACTTAATAATTAATTAATTAGTTTAATTACTTAATTTTTGACTATTTAGTTATTTATTGCCTAATTATTAATTATTTAATTTTCGTAAAAAATAACTCTAAGAATACAATAAAAAATTGTTGATAATTCAATTGTTACTTTATTTGTTTATTGAAATTAGTAATTAACCTACTTTTTCAAATTTTTTCTTCAATTCAATTCAAGAAAAAAAAATTAACGAACTGCATTAAAATTTTAATGAATTAATTATTTGTTTTATATTTTATTACATGAGATGATGATGATAATAAGAAAAAGTTGTCGAATCAAGTCTATAAAATATAGTCTACAAAGAAGCATCATATACAAAAAACAATTGTTAAATTATTTATGAGGTGATCCGTATTATAAATATATAGTTCGCCAGTAAGAGACCGTTAATTCCCATTCGGGAAAATAGCGAAAAAAAAAAGAAAAAAAAACGTTTACAACTATTAACTGCACTGTAATTATTCAATAATAACTGTATTATTTCATAATTGCAAGTATATGATTTTTATGCCGTAATATTCCCTCAATGATAATAACATTTGAGTATAACAACTTAATTATTTAAATTTCTAATCAACTATGGAGATTAATAATTTCTGATATATATGGGAATTAATAAATATTTTAAAATAATGAATGTTTTTTCATTTTTTTTTCTACTAATACATATACAAGGAAGTTGGATATTTTTTTCTCATCAATCATAATGAGGTAGTTAAGATTTCACGTCATAAGCAGAATGAAAATTTATATTCAAGGGAGAAGCGGTCTAAAATTCAATTTATATAAGCGCTGAAAGAAATTTTATAGATGGATTTTTTATAAATAAATAATTATAATTATTATAAATATATAAATATTTATGATTATAAATAATTTTCACTATGAAAATTTATATTTGATAATAATTATTTCACAAATATTAATTACATGAATAAAAATAAATTTAATACCGTATTTCACTCGTGACATTTGCTAATTGCTAGTAATAACAATAATAATAATATCTTTAGAAATAATAAAATTCTTCTACAAAATTCAATTATTTCCAAAAATTTTAATAAAATTCTTGGCAAAATTTCAATTATTTTCAAAAATTTTCCTCAATTCAATGAATTTTAAATATCTTCTATTTTAATAAAATTTTCCAAAAGAATTCAATTATTTAAAAAAATTATCATAAAATTCTACTCAAACATTTAATTATTTTCATAAAATAATAAAAATTTCACAGGAATTCAATTATTTACAAATTTTTTATAAATTTCTTCGCAATAATTCAATTATTTTCATAAATAATAAAACTCATTGCAGAATTTCAATTATTTTTAATCAAATTTTAATCAAATTTCTCGGAAATTGTTATTATTCTTAAAAATGTTATTAAAAATCGTAGGAAGAATTTAATTATTTAAAAATTTTGTTGATAAAATTCTTTATGAGAATTGAATTTTAAGAAACATTCAATTATTCAAAAAATTATTTATTTTTGTATTTAAATAATTGAATTTGAATTTAGTTAATTTTTTTAATATAAATTTAATTTAAAATTTAATTAAATTTAATTTTAAAAAACTTTTAACGTAATCCTTTGAAAGGATTCAATTATCTTGACAAATATTAAAATTCAATTATTTTCAGACAATTTAATAAAATTTTTGGGAAAAATTTTGATAAAATTGTTCGCAAACATTTAATTATTTTCGTAAATAATAAAAATTTCACAGGAATTCAATTATTTAAAAAAGAGTTGTCATAAATTTTTTTTTTGAAACAATTCAATTATTTTAAAATTTTTTTATAAAATTCTTCGCAATAATTAAATTATTTTAATAAATACTAAATTTTTTTTACAAGGTTTCTATTTTTCTCAAAAAAAAAATACAATTTTCAAATTTTTAATGAAATTTCTCTATGACATTTAATTATTTTCAAAAAGTTTGAAAAAATTTTGAGAAATTCAATTATTTAAAAAAATTTGAATAAAATTCTTTACAAAAAATTAATTATTTCCATAAGTAATAATAAATATTTTTCTCCGGAATTCAATTATGTTGACAAATAAAATTCTTCACAGGAATACAATTCCTTAAAAAAATGTTTAATAAAATTAGTTGTGCAAGAATTCAATTATTTTCATAAATAACAAAACTTGTTGTAAAATTTAATTTATTTTTTATATAATTTTAAATAAAATGATAGAAAATTGCATTTATTCTTAAAATGTTTTTTTTTTAAATTTGACGAAAGAATTCAATTATTTTTAAGAATTTTGATAAAATTCTTCATAAAAATTCAATTTTAAGAAATATTCAATTATTTGATAAATTATTAATTTTTGTATTTAAATAATTGAATTCTCAATAATTAATTTTCTAATAATAATTGAATATTAGAAGCATTATTGCATGAATTTTACGAAATAATTGAATTATGAAAAGGTTTTGAATTAAAATCTTGTAAATATGAATTTTTCTTATTTTTAACTATAACTATTCTGTAGAATTAATTTTTTGAAAAAGTTTATTTAAAGTTTATATTTTCTAATATATATTTAATTGAAGAATTTATGAATATAATTGAAATTTTGTAAAATTGAATTGTAAGCAAATGAATTTGAAAATTTTCAAAGAACTTTTTCAAAAATTATTACCTAAAAATAATGCATTTATAGAAGAATTTTGGTTAAAAATTTTAGAAAATAATCATTGAATTTAAATAATGAAAATAATTTTAAAAAAGTTACAGTAATAATATTCTTATATAATAGGTATAAAATAATAATTTTATCAATTTGCCATCTTTAATTATTATTTAACATGTAGATATCGATCATTCCGAGTCGAAAACTTGGAGTGATCGATTTCTTCATGTTAAATATAAATTTTATAGTTATGAATAAATTTAATTTATAGTTTTTAAGTAAAATTTTTCTTATTTGACTCGGATTGGTTATATTTTTGTCTGTAATTGGTCCGTAATTTTGCATTTTTGGTCCGTAAAGTTTGCATTTTTAAATACTTTCACTGGTTCGAGTTCTGTAATATTAATAATAAATAATAATTTTCATTATAATAAAAAATTTGGATTTTGATTTAATTTCAGTTAACGCCAGTGGGCTCGACAATTTTCAAAAAAGTTCACGCCGTAGACGCGGATGCTGGAGTGAATTCTCTTATAGAGTATTCCATTGCACCTGGGGATGGCACCGGGATTGGAAATAGCGATGGAGTTGGACGAGATAGGGTTACAACCGCTGACGGATATGGTTACTTCAGCATTAATCTACCCCATCAAGGCCAAGTCACTGTAAATCGTACTTTAGACTACGAGAGAACTCAACGCTATCTAGTCACCATTCTCGCCTCAGTAAGTTCTTTTCAAAAAAGCAAATAAAAAAAATAAAAAAAGAAGAAGTTTCTTTAACCCTTCTCACAATAACCGAACCGCTATTTCCGGCGTTTCTGGAGAAAAAAAAACTGCTGACAGTATAATACCGTTAACCCACACAAATTGCATTTTCCTTATAACTTCTTACATTTTTAGTCAAGTTTAATAGCCAGTTTTTTTCTTTTTTTTCCTCACTCGAAAGCAAGTTTCCATCATGAGACTGTATTTAAAAACTTTTGAGACTTTAATTATGGGTATTTTTATTTAGAACGAGACTTTTTTTCTTACTCCATTATAAGTGCGGTAATGGTGATTTTTTTAGTGCGTGATTTTCTGTTTTTTTCTCTTCTTTTTCTAAACGCGGGGAATATATTTGAAAATTAGATTAGATTTTATTTATTTATGAAAATTGTATTAATAAAAATATAAAAATATTCGATTTTTATATTTTTATTTGTACAATAAATATTTGGGTTAAATTCGCTAATACTACCAATCAAAAAACTATTCACAAAAATTATAATCAAATTTTTTAAAACGATTCAATTATTTTCAAAAAATATACAAAATTCAATTATTTTCAATATCTAGTATTTTCATATAATTTCGCAAAAGAATTCAATTATTTTCAATATCTACTATTTTCATAAAATTTGAAAAAGAATTCAATAATTTAAAAAAAAAAAATTCATAAAATTCATTCAAAATTCAATTATTTTCATGCATAAATAATAAAATTTTCACAGGATTTCAATTAATTTAGAATAACAGTTTGAAAAAAATTCCGAATAAAACCAATTATTTAACAAAATTTTTATACAATTCTTCAAAATAATTCAATTACTTTTACTAATAATAACATTTTTCATGAAAATTCAATTTAAAAAAAAAATGTTGATAAAATTCTAAACAAGAATTCAATTATTTTCATAAATAATAAAACTCATCGAAGAATTTCAATTATTTTTAATACTATTTTAAATTAATTAATCGAAAAATTAAATTATTCTTACAAATAAAGTTTTCCACTATAGAATTCAATTATTTAAAATAAAATTTTCATAATATTTATTATATTTTGCAAAAATAAATTATTTACAACAATGTGTATAAAATTCTAAACAAGAATTCAATTATTTTTGAAAATAACAAAATTTTTGACAGAAATTCAATTATTTTCATAAATAATAAAATTTTTCTCAGGAATTCAATTATTTTAAATACAATTTTACAGGAATTGCTCGAGAAATGTAATTATTCTTAAAAATTTAATTTCAATTCCTCGAAAAAATCAAATATTAAAAAAACATGTTTTTTTAAAATTCTTTGGAAGAATTCAATTATTTACAAAAATATTAGAATTTTCCGCAGGAATTCAATTATTTTTAAATATTTTAATAAAATTATTTGAATAAAATCAATTATTTTTTTAAATACAATATTAATTAAATTTTTTTAAAATAATTCAATTATTCTTTTAGATTTTAATACATTTCTTCTCAGGAATTCAATTATTTTTGAAAATTTTAATAAAATTCTTTGGAAGAATTCAATTATTTACAAAAATATTAGAATTTTCCACAGGAATTCAATTATTATTTTCAAATATTTTAATAAAATTATTTGAATGAAATCAATTATTTTAAATACAATTTTAATTAAATTTTATTTTGAAATAATTCAATTATTCTTTTAGATTTTAATCAAATTCTTTCCAACAATTCAATTATTTATATAAATAATTTTTCGAAAAAATTCAATTATTTCGATAAATAACAAAATTATTCCCGAAAATTCAATTATTTTGAGGCATTTTAAGAAAATTCTTTGCAAAATTCAATTATTTTTATAAATAACGATGTTCTTCACAAAAATTCAATTATTTTTAAATATTCTAATAAAATCGTTCGCAAGTATTCAATTATTTTCATAAATAATAAAATGATTTTTAAGAATTCAATTATTTTCAAAAAAATTTAATAAAATATTCCCCACAGACATTCAATTATTCTCAAAATTTTTAATTGAATTCCTTGTAAAATTTAATTATTTTTAAAAACTTTTCGCAATTCAATGACTTTTAATGTCTATTATTTTCATAAAATATCCAAACATAATTCGATTATTTAAAACAAATTTTGTCAAAATCTCCGTAAGAATTTAATTCTTTTCATGAGAATAATAAAAATTTTTCATCTATTTAATGATTTAACTTAGAATTATTTATATAAAAATAAGTCGAAAGAAATCAATTATTTACAAATTTTTACAAAATTCTTGGCAAGAATTAAATTATTTTTATAAATATTGAAATTCTTTTACGAATTATTAAATTCGTTGTAGGAATTCAATTTATTAGCAGGATGAGAAACAAGTAAATATTTGTTTATAAAAATTAAGTTAAAGTCAGGAAAATAAAATATATATAATGGAATTCTTGTCAAGTTTTGTAAAGTGTCTAAAACGAGTTTTTCTGATCGTGAAGTTTAGTTTTTCGATAGCTACTTTTTTACTACTTTTTTTAGTTTGAAAGTTACTTTTTGATACTTTTTTAAAACTAATTATCGAGTGCAAAGTCTGTTATTGTCAGAAATAGAAAAAATTTTGTATTTGCATTCGTGGTAATTTTATAGTTTATGAGGCAAACAAAAAAGATATATTTGATAATAATTAGTTATTTCTTACTAACAATAATATTTTTGATACTAAATTATTAATTTTTTTTTCTATTTGTTGAAAGCAAAAAGTTGGCCAGTATTTTTCTATCACAATTACTAATTCTAATCTAATTCTACTTCAAAAAATTTACTATGATTTATTATATTATTTATTAGTTTATGTATTCTAGTCATTTAAACTAGAAAAAAAAGGAAAGAGTTTAAAATAGATCAAATTTTTAGAAAAAAAGGAACAAGAGATAGCTTTTAGTGGCAAAAATCTAAAAAAAAATCCATATAATTGCAAACCGTACAGAAAGCATTAAAATATAGTTTTTCGTTAAAGTACGAAATCTGAACTAAAAGAAAATTTGTTTTTCCAACAAAAATCGTTTCTAGACGAAGAATAAACGTTTTTCTTAGATCCGATACTTATATTCAACAACTAAAAAAAACTTAAAACAACATATAATTGAATTGTTATTTTCCCTCACATCAGAACTTCAACTCAATGAATAATTCATCAGCATCGATATCTAAAAATTGATTCTAAAAATTCAGGCAAAGAAACATTATTGTCAATTCATTCCACACACAAATAACATTATTTTTTCCCCTCTCGAAGGACATTTGCACTTAAAATTCTGTGTATAGTATAAAGAGAGTAGTTTTTTTTCTCTTTCTTTTTTTTTTTTGAAAGAGAAAGGATTATACTATATACATGATACAATTGTATAAATCATGAAGCAAGAGTTAGTGATTCTATCAGAGAAGAATCTACACACCTGATGAATCAATTACGATCAAACAAGATGCAATTAAAAATCAATAGCCGGCAAAGATTCTTGGAACTGATGGACTTGTTTGCAGTTGTGTTATAATGTTAGATTCTGCGAAAGGAGACCTCTAATGATCTTTAAAAGCCCAAGTGTATCTTCGATGTATATAGCTTTGAGATCAGAGTTAGTGACATTAGCACATAATAAACAATGGGTGACACAAGGTGTGCCTTGCACGCAGGCTGCTTGTATATTATATCTGAGGAAAAAAGAAAAGACACCTTCCCTCTTTCACCTTTCCTCTTTTGCTCTTAATTTTTCCCGGGGCGTTAATAACACAAGAAAACTAAATGACAGAAATACCTAAATGCCGCATCATTAAATTCAACTAACTGCATAAAAGTCTCTTGCATTTTTAACTCGACATATGAAAAACATTTTTTTTTTTATTCTTTCTCTGATTTCCATAAAGTGTGCTTTGCGTAGACAATTTTTTTTTCTTTTTCAAAACTAAAAATTAATTAACGTTTCTTTGTCACTCCGTTTATAAAGCATTAATATGGTTGCCTCAGGTCAAGGAAATCATTGAATTTTGCG
This sequence comes from Leptopilina heterotoma, assembly GCF_015476425.1. Classification (NCBI taxonomy): domain Eukaryota; kingdom Metazoa; phylum Arthropoda; class Insecta; order Hymenoptera; family Figitidae; genus Leptopilina; species Leptopilina heterotoma. Next base: position 7,794,663 of record NW_025111138.1, read on the forward strand.
AAAAGTTAGATAATTTAATTAAAAGTACCTACAGGAAAAGAATTAAATTTTTAGAATTCATAAAGAAAATTCTGTATATATAACATTATTAGTAGAAAATTACTAATTAAAATTACTAATATAAATAATTTTTAATTAATTAATTAATTAACTATGTACATATAATAATAGTCGTATTCTTTCTTTGAAAGTCCACATTTTTTGAAGTTAGTCTTTTTTGTATTCTTTTGTTTTTCGTTAAGTTTGTATAGATTTTATTGTGAACGTGATATTCAATTTATTATTATTATTATTATGCAAATTACAACATTTTTATTTTCAAATATGAAATTTTTAAATAATCTCAAATTCAAACTTTAAAAAACATTCAATTATTAACTAATTTACTAATTAATTTTTTTTTTAAATTAATTTCAAAAGTTTTAATAACATTCTTCGTAAGAATTAAATTATTTTTATAAAAATTAAAATTTTTTTTGGAAAAATTCGATTATTTTCAAACGTAAAATTTTAATAAAACTTCACGAACGAATACAATTTTTTTTTTTATTTTAAATAAGTAAAATCTTTGCAAAAATTCGATTATTTTCAAAAAAGTTTCACGAAAGAATTCAATTTTTTTCTTAATTCGTTTTTTTCTAAATAATTCAATTATTTTCTAAAATTTTAATAAATTCTTCGAATAATTCAATAACATTTATAAATAGTAAAATTTTTTGCAAAAATTCAATTATTTAAAAAAAAAAAATAACGAAAGAATTCAATTATTTTGTTAATTCGTTTTTATCGATATCATTCAATTATTTTCTAAAATTTTAATAAATTCTTCGAATAATTCAATAATATTTATGGACAGTAAAATTTTTTGCAAAAATTCAATTATTTTCAATAAAATTCCACAAAAGAATTTTTTTTCTTAATTCGTTATAAAAAACTTCAATTGAATTCAATACTTTTATAAAATTTTTATAAATCCTTTGAAACTATTTAATTCAATAACATTTTATGAAATAATTGCATTTTAATAAATTCTTCGAAAAAATTCAGTAATATTTATAAAATAGTAAAATTCTTTGCAAAAATACAATTATTTTCAATACAATTTTAATTACATTTCATAAGAGATTTCAATTTTTCTTTTAATTTTTAATAATATTTTTCGTAAAAATTCAATTATTTTCTAAAATCTCAATAAATCCTTCGAATAATTCAACAACATTTATAAATAGTGAAATTTTTTGCAAAAATTTAATTATTTTCAAAAAAAATTTCACGAAAGAATTTTTTTTTCTTAATTCGTTATAAAAAATGTCAATAGAATTCAATTATTTTCTAAAATTTTAATAAATTCTTCGAATAATTCAATAATATTTATAAACAGTAAAATTTTTTGCAAAAATTCAATTATCTTCAAAAAAATTTCACGAAAGAATTTTTTTTTCTTAATTCGTTATAAAAAACTTCAATTGAATTTAATTATTTTCTAAAATTTTTATAAATCCTTCGAAACTATTCAATTCAATAACATTTTAGGAAATAATTGAATTTTAATAAATTCTTCGAATAACTCAATAATATTTATAAATAGTAAAATGTTTTGCAAAAATTAAATTATTTTCAAAAAAATTTCACGAAAGAATTCAATTTTTTTTTAATTCGTTATAAGAAATTTCAATAGAATTCAATTATTTTCTAAACTTTTTGTAAATTCTTCGAATAAATTCAATTTTATTTATAAAATAATAAAATTCTTTGCAAAAATAGAATTGTTTTCAAAAAACTTTCACGAAAGAATTAATTTTTTTTTTCTTAATTCGTTATAAAAAACTTTACTTGAATTCAATAATTTTCTAAAATTTTTATAAATCCTTTGAAACTATTCAATTCAATAACATTTTATAAAGTAATTAAATTTTAATAAATTCTTCGAAAAAATTCAATTATATTTATAAAATAGTAAAATTCTTTGCAAAAATACAATTATTTTCAATACAATTTTAATAACATTTCATTAGAGATTTCAATTTTTAAAAAATTTTTCGTAAAAATTCAATTATTTTCTAAAATCTCAATAAATCCTTCGAATAATTCAATAATATTTATAAATAGTGAAATTTTTTGCAAAAATTCAATCATTTTCAAAAAAATTTCAATTACATTCTAATTTATTAATAAAATTTGAATGATTGATTTTTAAATTCTATCATTTTTAAAATTGTTAATTTTATATAAAATGGTAAATAAAAAAAATTTTAATATTTTTAATAATTGTTAATAAACAAATCATTTATCTAAACAAAATAAATAATATATTGTATTAGTAAAACTATGAAAGTAGTCAAACTTTACTAATTAGATTATTTAACAAAAATTTTAATTATTTTGACTTAACTTAAAAGTGAATTTATCTAATAATTAGTTTAATTACTAAAAATATTATTGTGTAAGTAAATGACTTTTTACTTTCAAATTAGCTATTTGTAACTAATTCTAATTCAAAGAGAATCTAATTAAATTTTTATTGATTGAAATTCCACTTCTTTAAAATTTTAAACTATACTTTAAAACTTTATTTAACATTTTTGAAAAATAATTTATTTGGAAAGAGAAAAATGTTATAAATACAAATTGGTTTTAATTAAATTATGTTTGAAAAAAAAATTAATTTTCTAGAAAAAATGTTAAATTAAATAAAATTGATTTTAATTAATATTTTTTTGAAAAACAATTCATTTGGCAGAAAAAAAAATGTAAAGTGAATCACGTTGATTTTAGTTAATATTTTTTGAAAATCAATTTATTTCAGACAAAGAAAAATATGAAATAAAACGAATTGAGTTTAATTAATTTGTTTGAAAATATTTTTGAAAAACAATTCTTTTGAGAGAATAAATACAAATTATTTTTAATTAACGTAATATTGAGAGAAGAAAAATCTATTGGAGAGAGAAAAAAGTGTAGCTAGAAAAGTTAGATTTGATTTCTTTTCATATTCTGTTTTGTATTGTATACCCTTTTATCATCTGAAGTAAATTTCTATCAACTTCGGTTATCTGAGAGTATGATGTTGAATTACGTTTATGTATAATATAAATGAAGTCACTTCGCCATTTTTGCATTATGCAGGATTCTAAAGGAACTTTTTAATCTGGTGAAAGTGTAACTGCTTTGCAGACGTTACTATATATTGCTCCTTAACGCTCCTTGCCCCTTTGGAATGCAGATTGTTACGCCCTGGGAATATTTTTTTCTCGAAAAAAAAATGAAAGAAAGAAAGAAAGGAAACTACCTTTTCCTTGACAATAAACAAGTTAATCTGATTTATTTATTTTTTTTTTTAAATTCAAAGATTCTTCCTGAAATTGGTTAGAAAATAATTAAAAATAATGTAATTTATAAAATTTAGTTTCTGAATCTCGCTCTGAATGGCAAGAATTTCTAAGCTGAAATTGGTTCAAATTTTCAGACTTGTAATTTGAAAGTAGAATTTGATTTACTAATTATGAAAAATTTATTTATTTCTAATTTAATTAAATTGTTTACTATTTAATTAATTTAATTGTTATTGTTTATTTAATAACTAGCAACAATTCTTCTAATTCAATTTCTTACTTACTTTTTAAAATAAAATTAGAAATTTTAAAAATAATAGAATTTAAAATTTTTTGTTGAAAACATTAAAAAATCCAATTTAGGAAAAATTACAAATAATTGCAGAAATACAATTATTTTCAAAAACAATAAAATTCTTCTCACAATAATTCAATTATGTTCAGAAATTTTTGTCAAAATTTTAATTATCTTTATAAATAATAAAATTCTTCTCTAAAATTCAATTATTTTCAAAAATTTTAATAAAATTGTACGCAAATATTTCATTATTTTTATAAATAATAAAAATTTCGCAATTATTTTCATAAATAATAAAATTTTTGTTAAGAAATTCAATTGTTTTCATAAAAAATAATTAAAAATTCTAGAAAATGTAAATTTAATTGAAATGAATTTTGAATTTTATTAAAGCAATTGTAATTAAGAAATAGAAATGATGCAAATTATTTCCATGAAAATTGAGAATTTTCTATATAAATATTATGAAACGGGAATATGTAATGTTTCTTTTCCATCAAAAGAAAAGAACGAGTTTGTGAACAATATTATAGTTAATTAATTTTCTCGTTTGACTTTAATTTTTGTTTCAATGAAAAATGATTATTTATTTATTTATTTACAAAGCCCGCGTTCCTTCAATACTATTTGGAGAGTACTAAAAATTAATTATTTTAATTTCTGATCAATAAAAATTCGAGATAAATATTTTTATTTATTTATCCATTTTGCACTGATTTCATGAAATTTAAATTTTGATTTCATTTTACAATTCTGGAAATATTAGAAAGTTTATTTCATATAAAAAAGAAATTTAAAATTTAGATAAGGGAACATTTGGTGAAAGTGGCATAAAAAACATTTGTATCTGTTAAAATGCAATTTTAGAAAGAATATAAAAATAAAAATTGTATTTCTTATTGTTATTTATATTTATTTTATTTTTACGTTTATTATTATTTATAGGTTTTTTTTTTTATTCATTGAATAAATAAAGAAATTAGTAAAGAGAAATAAATAAAAAAAATAATGAAATAAAAAATTAATATTAATAATCGCTGTATTTCGGTCAATTCCAGTAATCTGTTCGCAGTTTTAAGTCGCAGTTGTTGTTTGCTTTTTTGTTTCTTATCTTTTTTAATAATTTTTCTTTTTAAATATTTTCAATTTTAAAATTAGTGTATTGAAAATCATTGAAATGTTGCAAAAGATTTAATAATAGTAATTAAATTCCTTTGAAAAATTTTATTACTTATGAAAATAATTGAATTCTTCCAAAGAATTTTCTTAAAATTTTTGAAAATTCTAATTAAATTCTTTTTGAAGAATTTCTTTGAATTTTTTTTTTTTAAATAGAGTTTCTTTAATAATTTTAATTAAAAATTTTGAAAATAATTGAATTTTATGAATAATTTCTTTCTAGCTTTTAAAATAATTGTGTCTGTTAATAATTGAAATTAAATATTTAATTATATTAAATTTTATAATAATTTTAGAAAATAATTTAATTCTTTTGAAATATTTTATAACGAATTAAGGAAAAAAATTGAATTCTTTCGTAAAATTTTATTGAAAATTAAATTTTTGCAGCGAATTTCACTATTTATTAATATTATTAAATTATTCGAAGGATTTATTAAAATTTTAGAAAATAATTGAATTTTTACGAAAAATATTATTAAAAATTTTTTTAAAATTGAATTCTTTCATGAAATGTTATTAAAATTGTATGAAAAAAAATGTATTTTTACGAAAAATGTTACTATTTTATAAATAAAATTGAATTTTTTCCAAGAATTTATTTAAATGCAATTATATTATTTTATAAAATGTTATTAAATTAAATTGTTTCAAAGGATTTATAAAAATTTTAGAAAATAATTGAATTCTACTGAAATTTTTTATAACTAATTAAAAAAAAATTGAATTCTTTCGTGAAATATTATTAAAATTGTATTAAAAATAATTGAATTTTTGCAAAAACTTTACTACCTATTCAAAAAAAAGAATTGAATTGTTTTGAAGGATTTATTAAAATTTTAGAAAATAATTGTATATTGGTTCGTGAAATTTTATTAAAATTTTGTTTAAAAATGGAGAAAATATTTTTTTTACTAAATAATTGAATTTTTGCAAAAAATGTTACTATTTATAAATTTAATTGAATTCTTACGAAGATTGTTATTATTTATGAAAATAATGGAATTCTTACGAAGAATTTTATTATTTATAAAAAATTGAAAATAATTGAATTCCTACGAATAATTTTATTAAAATTTTTTAAATCAATAAACAAGAATAATTAGTTAGTAAATTAGTTAACAATTGAATTTTTTTAAAGTTTAAATCTAAAATTATTCAAAAATTCATATTTTGTAATTTGCATAATAATAATAAATTGAATATCACGTTCCGCGCTCTACTCTCTAAATATAAATTAGTAAAACTGTTTACTAATTTGAAAAGTTTAATAAATAAAGAAATAAGTATCTAATTAAATGAATAGAAAAACAAATAAAAAAGCTTTCTCATGGGGAAGCAAAAAATAAGTATAAATAAAAATAAATAAAAATAAATATATGAAAAAATTGAAAAATTCTAAACTTAAAAGGAAATTGAAAAATAATTTTGAGCCGAAAATAACTGAAAGTGAAAATGAGTTTCTCCTTTCTCGCGCAAGTATAAAAAATTCCATTTCTATAGAATTAATTAACATAAAATCAAAATATTCAGGGAGTTTTCTCCTATGAATCATTCCCCATACAGAAGACACGAGTTCACTTTCAGGATTACATACATATATATATAGTTTTTCTTCCTTCCTGTTTCTTTATCCGGATATGGTATGATATCAAGTCTCCTCCTTTGGGGCAAGTGGGAAATAATATAAAATTACGAAGGAGTAAAAAGATCGTTTTAAAGCTCTTATAATATGAGAAAGTCAATTCGCAGCAGTGTATATATCGACATGTGTATATATATAGAAGGCAGAACATGTATAGAACATGGCAATGTACTTGAATATCAGGTATATATGTACAGACATACATCCATAAGAGGAGACCGGGTTACCTAATAATTTAAAACCGCCAATTGGCTTGAAATTACATTACATTACCATTGCGAATGAACAGATGATTCAGCCGGTAATAAGATATCGGAACTTCTTGAAGCAAAAGTACTCTTCTTCTTTTACGTTCGCTTTTATGCTTGTTTCGTTATATAGCTCTTTCTTGTTGCATTCAAAAAACATCAATGTCGATGCCAATGTTACGAGGGAAATCATCTAAAGTCCTTTTTCAACGAATCAAATTATTTCGATCTCATTCCTTTTTTCATTTGGTCCTCATCCTTGCAGTTGCGAATGAATCTATTCAATGTTCGTTATATCGAAAAAGGATATAAAAATAAACCCAGCTCGTATTTTGTACGTGAATATGATATATAATGGAAATAACAATTTTCCAATTTTTTTTTGGATTTATAATAAATTTTTTATTTTGTGTTCACTACATTTGAATTAGTATAAAAATGTTTACTAATTTGAATTAGTGACTGACTTTTCTGCTTTTGAATTAGTAAATTTCACTAATAAATAAATTGTCATTTCTACAGAATTTATTATAGTAAATTTAACTAATAAATAGTAATTTCTACTAATTTGTTATAGTAGTAAATTTCACTAATAAATAAATTGTCATTTCCACTAATTTATTACAGTAAATTTTACTAATAAATAGAAATTTCTACTAATTTATTAATAATAATAATTTAATAACTAAACTTTCAGTACAAGTTGATTTTTATTAAAAATAATAGAAAAAATTTAATTTTTAGAATTCATGAGAAAATTCTGAATTTTTGTATATTTTTTTGGTTTGTCTCATAAACTAATAAATTACCACGAATTCTTTCAGGAATTTTAATAAAATTCTTTGAAAAAATTCAATTATTTTCATAAATAGCAAATATCCATTACATAAATTCAATTATTTTTAAAAGTAATACAATTTATTCTTTGCGGAAATTCAATTATTTTCAAACAATTTTCTTAATTCAATGATTTTCAATATCTATTATTTTAATACAATTTCCCAAAAGAATTCAATTATTTGAAAAAAAATTGAAAAAATTCTACACAAACATCCAATTATTTCCATAAATATTTTCATAAAAAATTAAATATTGTGAAAAAATAATTGAATTTTATAAGAGTTGCGTTTACAAATTTTATAAATAAATGAACTTCAAACGGTTTCAATTTGAAATTTTATAAAATTTAAATTTTGAATGAATTTAATTTGAAATTTTAAAGAACTTAGATTTTTTAAAAAATATAATAATTCCAATTCTTTCTGTAATTAGTTACATTTTTTAATACATATTTAATTAATTATATTAAAAATAATGGATTTATATTATAGAAGAATTTTAGTTAAAACACTAAAAAGCATTGAATTTTGCAGAAGTTACAAATAATTGCAGAATTTCAATTATTTCCAAAAGAAATAAAATTCTTCGCAGATATTCAATTATGTTTAAAAATTAAAAAAAATTCTCGTCAGAATTTCAATTATCTTTATAAATAATTATTTTCATAAATAATAACAATTTCACAGGAATTCAATTATTTACAAATTTTTAATAAATTTCTTCGCAATAATTCAATTATTTTCATAAATAATAAAATTTTTTACAGGGATTCAATTATTTTCACAAATAATAAAATTCTTTTTCGAAGGTAATTCAATTATTTTCATAAATAATAAAACTCATCGCAGGATTTCAATTATTCATAAATTTTTTGTAAATTTCATCGCAATAAATCAATAATTATTTTCATAAATAATAAAGAATTCACAAGAATTCAATTATTTACAAATTTTTAATAAATTTCTTTGCAAAAAATCAATTATTTTTATAAATAATAAATATATTTTCACAAGGATTCAATTATTTTCATAAATAATGAAACTCATCGCAGGATTTCAATTATTTTTAATGCAATTTTAATCGAATTCCTCGATAAATGTAATTATTATTAATTTTATTAAAATTCTTTCAAAAGAATTCATTTTTAAGAAATATTCAATTACTCAATGAATTATTTATTTTTGTATTTAAATAATTGAATTCCTGTAGAATTTTATAATAATAATTGATTTAAAAATGAATTCTAGTTAAAATTTTTGATATAATAATTGAAAATTCAAAAGCATTAAGAGGATGAATTTTTAGAAAGAATTGAATTTTACGAAGGTTTCAAATTAAAATTTTTGAAAATTTGAATTTTTTATTTTTAACTAACAATTCTGTTGAAAAAGTTAAATTGAATTTTTTTATAATTACATGAAGTTTTTAATTTTTATTAAATATTTAATTAAAGAATTTCCGAATAATTGAAATTTCGTAAAATTGAATTGTAAACAAATGGATTTGAAAATTCTCAAAGAACTTTTTCAAAAATTATTAAAAATAATTTATTTAAAGAAGTGTTTTAGTTAAAAATTCTGAAAAAAATTATTCAATTGAAATAATTGTATTAAAAAATTATCGATTTTACTTTCATTTTTTTTTTTTCTAGTTTCTTTGTCGGTATGAAGAAAAAATTCAAAATTCTTTTTATTTTATGAATATTTGATTTACTTGATGTTTATTGATTTATTTTCAATTTTTTAACAATAGTGTTGCTAAAGAATATTATCGATTTTAATTGCAATTTTGTTTTGCTGTTTTACTGTATTTTATTTATTATTTACTCATTTTATTTTTTATTTATTAATATTATTTATTGTTTATTAATATTATTTATTGTTTATTAATAAATATTAACTTTATTTTCTAATGTTTCCCTTTAGTACAACAAAAAATCTGAAAATTCAATTTTGCTTCTTAAAGTATATTTTCACTTAGCAAAATTGCAAGAAACTTTTGTTTTATTATTTGATATTTAATTTTCCATTTGCTCCTTAACGAACATATATTATTATAGTTTTGCTAAACAATTATCGGCCAGTTTATGTACTGTCTAGTGTCTGCAAATCATTATTTTTTATGGACTTTTTTGTGCAAAAAAAAAAGATTTAAAAAAGTTTTTATTTCTCTTATAACAACGTGAATGTTTTTAGTTGACAATAAAAGTTTGGAAAATATACGTGAGACACGTCGTTCTAAGACTATTTATCACATAAACGAGTAAATATGCGCAATGCGAGATTCCAAGCGGCACTGAATTTACATAAAATTGAGTGTAAACATGAAAACCTGAAAATATGGTCACACTATGCGTAGAGTGGGTGTAACATGCAAATTAAATAGGAAATGAAACTCAAAAACTAACGGGATGCATCAGTGGAGTAATCTTGAAATAGGAGAATATAAATAATATTCAAGTTTAACTGTTTGTATATGTATAGGTTTTTTTTTATTTATATATTTTTGTGTATTTTTTTGTCCATAAACACCTACAAAAAAAATATATATTTATATATTTTTGATATTAATAAGCATTTTATATTTAATTATTTATACATATTAAATTATTTATATACTGTTTATATTTTTTTTATATTATTATAGATTTACAAATTATATTCACCCTTTTCTACTAATTTACTTTTTTTATTCGCTATTCATTTTTCATTATGTTTATGAACAATTCATTTGCAATTTTTGTTTTTTATTTACGTATTTTCATTGTTTAAATAAATTTTATTTTATCTGCAATAACAAATATTTCTTTTTTATTTTTCTTCCGTTTTTTTGATTCGATGGTTATTTTTCATAATGTTTATAAACATTTAATTCGCTATTTTTTTCACAGTCAGTGTTTATAAAAAAATTTGTTTTTTTAAAGAAATTGCTTTTTTCTGAAAGTAAACAGTTTTGTTTAAAATTTAAATAAAATTTACTTTATTTGCAATAACAATTATTTATTTTTTAATTATTATTTTTCTTTTGTTTTTTGATTTGCTATTAATTTTGCATAATGTTTATAAACATTTAATTCACAATTTTGGTTTATTTATTTTTATTGTTTAAATTTTTTATTTTATTTGTAATAAGAATTATTTATTTGTTATTCAATTTTTTTTTTTTTTTGCTTTTTAATTCACCATTTATTTTTTGTAATGTTCATAAACAAATTTCTCTTTAAAAGAATTTGCTTTTTTCTGAACGGTTAACAGTTTTTTTTATAACAAATTCATGGGAGAAAAAAAAATCGTTTGCGATTAAATGATAAATATATTGACACAAGTTCCGTTTTATTTTATAGGATCGAGCAAGAAATGTTTCTGAGAGATTCACTTCAACGACGACTTTAGTCGTTAACATTAAAGACGACGACGATCAAGATCCATCTTTCATTTATAAAGGTTGTATGCTTCACAATGCCGCCTGCATCAATCCTGAATATTCTGCATCTGTGAGTTTCAAAAAATAAAAATAAAAAATATTCTTTACTCTCTGAATTTAAATTGATATTTTAGAAATTTGATTTTCGATTTTTTAAAGAAAAAAACAATATTGCTCTATTTTGATAATGAAGGCAAAAGAAAATATCTTATTTTTAATTACATGCAACAATTTTTGAAAAAGTTTCCTAAACAAATAGTCATTAATTATTTTTTTCTCAAATCCATCATTAAAAATAAAACATCATTTCCGGAACATGAATATTTCAAACTGTATTTTGAAATTAAAATGATTTCTTTTAAGTTCGATACAAAAAAAAGAGAAAAAAAATTTTTTCTCAATTACCCGAGAAAGGTGAGGAAGAAATGTATCTTGAGAGATCATTATCGATTGTCAATGTTTCTTTAAAGACTTTGCTATTAGAGTAAGAGCACAAGTGTTTTTCCTTTTTTTTTTTCTTGCCGCGGTATTAGTTGAACTGATCAATGATCGTCTTTAATCAGGTGTCTAGCGGAGTGCTGTCTGGAATTCTCAACATATCCCCAGAGAAGATTCAAGCGGTCGACATGGACAGCATAAATGCACCTGTTTATTATTCCTTCCTTAGTGGCAGTCCACCAAATTACAGAGATTTCTTCGAGATCAATCGTTCCACGGGCGCTGTTAGACAGATCAAGGCTGTCGATACGTCAGTCACTAAAAAATTTGACATTATCATCAAGGTACCCAGGACATTATTTCAATCAATTAAAAATTTTCCTGAAAAAAATTTTCTTCGTACAAAAATGAAAAACAAATAACGTTTCTTTTTTTTTAACGAATTTTTTTTTCTCACACTCATAATTTTTTTCTTCACAAATTTTTCATCAATACGAAAAATTATTTCAGTCAACTCTCGATAATTGAATTTTCGATAAATTATTTTTGTGGTTCCCTTGAAAAAATTTTCACACTCGAAACATTCGATATAAATAAAATCCTCGACAATTTGAATTTTTTTTTTGTAGAAAAAAATTCTAATTGCCGAGGAATTTATTTATTAACTTTATTTTATTGAATTTTTTCTGTAGAAAAAAAATTCAAATTGTCGAGGACTTTATTTATTATTGAATGTTTTAAGGTGTGAAATATTTTTCAAGGGACCAAAAAAAGAAATTCAAATTCTCGACAATTATTTTTTAATCGAGAAATATTTTTCTATAAAAAAAAAATTGTGGAAGGTTTTATTTATCGGATATTTCGAGTGTCAATAATTTTTTCAAGGAACCAAAAATTTTGACCAAGAAAATAAAATAGAATTTATTTGAATAAAGAAAGAAAGAATTAAATTAAATTAAAATAAATAAATAAATAAATAAAAAATTAAACTAAATTGAAATAAAATTTTTGTTAAATTAAATTCGTTCTGCTTTTTTTAGACTTTTTTTTTGACAAGTAGAATTAATTTAAATTAAATTTTGAATTTAATTAAAATAGATATAGAAATGAATAAAAATGGTTGTTAAATGTAATTTTTTTGTCGTATTTTTTAGGCGGTCGAAGCATCGGAAGCAGAACGTTCGGCAACGGCAAAATTAACAATTACTGTGAAGCCAGTGGATAGCAATCCACCAACAATAACAGCATCGGCAATCGAAGGTTTTGTTGATGAGAATGCGCCAATTGGTACTAGAGTTGTCGATGAGGAAGGAAATCCCATTCGACTGACAGTCACAGATGCGGATCTGGTGAGTAATCCGAATCGTTTTTCTTCTAAAGAATAAGTCACGAGATTCTCGAGAATTTTAGTTGGATGACTAAAGGGCACTTAGAACTTTCAATATTCTACTGTCATGTCCTTTATTTATTTCCCATCTCAACTGTAAATTTCAATTCTCGTTCTCCAGAATAATGAACGAAACGATTTTACCATTTTTTTTTTTAGACAATTTTTAAATATATTAATTTTATAGAAAATTAGTAATTAATTAAAAATTAAATTAAAAAATCATTCATTAATATCATGAGAGATTAATCATTAATTTCATGGAGAATTAATAATTAATTTTATAGAGAATTTTTTTAATTAATTTTTTTGGAAAATTAATAATTCATCTTATGGGAAATTAATAGTATTTAATTTTGTAGGAAATCTTTAAAAATTTATTTTCATGAAAATAAACAGGAATTTCTCTGAAAATTAGTAATTAATTTTATAGAAAATTTTTACTCCGAAAATTAATCATTAATTATGCAAGAAATTTTTTTTTTTAATTACTTTTAGGGAAAATTAATAATTCATCTTATAGGAAATTGATATTTAATTTTGAAGAAAATTTTTTCTAATTAATTTAAAGGAAAATTAGAATTTTATTATATTTTTTTATTAATTTCATTGAAAATTAGCCATGAATTGAATTGTGAATTAAAAATTCATTTTTTAGAAAAATTTTGCTTCTTAATTTCAAGGAAAATTAATATTCTTCTTATGGGGAATTAATAATTATTTTTATGTAGAATTTTTAGTTTTTAATTTCAAGGGGAGTTAATATTAATTTTACAGAAAATTCTTCTCCCCTAAAATTAATAAATAGAAATTTTTATGGAAAATTAGTATTTAATTTTGTAGGAAATTTTTTCGAAATAATTTACAAAAGTAAGTAGTTAATTTTGTCAATAATTAGTAATTAATTTTGTCGATAATATTAATAATTGATCTTTTGGAAGATTAATAATTATTTTCATGGGAATTGTTAATAATATTTTAATTTTAATTTTTACACTTTTTTGTCTTGAAATTAATGCAGAGAATTGATGATAATTTGCATATTTTTTTTTCTTCTCTTTTTTTTGCAGAGTCCTGAGGATCCGAAACCATCGTACGTTTTTGAATTGACGACGAATTTTTTTACAATCGACCAATTTGGAATACTCGTTGTTAATGAAGAAAATCTCGACCGAGATCCACCGAGCCCAGGACGTTTCCGCTTTCAAGTCGTTGCCCGTGAAAAATCCGGAGTCGCTGCATCCTCTCCGCTTTCATTCACTGTCACATTGAACGATGTTAATGACAATGCCCCTCAACTTCCGATGATTCCTTCTATAACTGTTCAGGCAGGCGAGACAACCAGAGAAATCGTTAAGGTGCAGAAGAAAAAACGAACTAAATTCTTTTATTCTTTTAGCATTTTGTCAAAGAGAGAGAGACCATTTTTAAGGCTAAAAAATATTTTTCATTTTAATCAAAAAACTCTTTGAGAGTTTTTTATTTTTATTTGCTTTTAAATAATTTCCCTAAAGTTTCGAACGTTCGAATGAATGTAGAAAAAATCGTATTTTTTTACTGTTATTTTAATTTGAATTTTATTGAACAAAATTATTTTGAACAAGAAAATTAATCTTTTTTTGGCGAATTTCATTTTTAAAAGTTTTGTCAATATAAATTAATATTAATATTTTAATTTGAAGTAATATTTGCGTTTGAATTTTAATATCTGAGTTTTAATTAATATTTGAGTCTGAATTAATATTTAAGTTAATATTATTTGATATTAATAATTATTATTATTTTAATTTGAATTAATAGTTGAGTTTGTCACTATTACAAATTTAAATTTTTATTCGATTTTGAATTAATATTTGAATTTGAATTTTAATATTTGAATTCCAATTAATATTTGAATTTGAAGTAGTATTTGAGTTTCAATTATTATTTGAATTTGAATTAATATTTGAGTTTGAATTTTAATATTTTAATTTTGACCTTAATTTGAAGTAATTTTTGAGTTTCAATTGTTATTTGAATTTGAAATTTTGAATTAATATAATTTAAGATTAAATTTTAAATATTGGAATTCCCTTTAATATTTGAATTTAGAATAATATTTATTTAGAATTTTTGTTTGAATTTGAATTAATATTTGAGTTTGAATTGTTATTTGAATTTGAATTAATATAATTAATTTTGAATACTAATATTTAAATTCCATTTAATATTTAAATTTAAAGTAATATTCGGTTTTGAATTTTTATTTGAATTTAAATTAATATTTGTGTTTAAATTTTAATATTTGATTTTCGACTTTAATTTGAAGTAATATTTGAGTTTGACTTATTATTTGAATTAATATTTGCGTTTGAATTATTACTTTAGTTTGACATTTAATATTTGAATTAATATTTTAGTTTGAATTTTAATATTTGAAGTAATATTTGAGTTTAAATTGTTATTTAAATTTGAATTAATATAATTTAAGTTTGAATATTAATATTTAAATTCCATTTAATATTTGAATTTAAAGTAATATTTAATTTTGAATTTTTATTTGAATTTGAATTAATATTTGAATTGGAATTATTAAATTTTTGCGTTTGAATTTAATTTGAATTAATGTTGTGTTTGTGTTTAAATTTTAATATTTGAATTTGAATTATAAATATTTCAGTTTGAATTTATATTAGAATAAAAATGAATTTATTCTATTAATAATAATTAATATTAATATTCAAATTTGAATTAATATTTGAGTTTGAATTGAAATTGAAATTTGAATTAATATTTAAGTTGGAATTAATATTTGAATTTGTATAAATATTCGAGTAAATATCAATTAATATTAATCAAGAGTAATTAACAATTATAACAATTAATCAACAAAAATCAATATTAATATTTCAATTCGAATTAATATTAAAAAATATTTCCAAAAAAATTTTCAACAATATTGAGAGTAAACATTTGCCTAAAATTTTGGATATTTTTTTTTTATTATCAGGTTGCGGCGACTGATAACGACGAGGGTGAAAATGCAGAGATAACGTACAGTATTTATCACGTGTCAAATAATGGACTGCAGAAATTTCGAATTGATTCGAAAAGTGGCATTATTGAGTCTATCAGGAAACTAAATGCCGGCGAACAATACAGCATAACGGTCCAGGCGACTGATAGTGGTGGAAAGCATTCCCAGGTGATTGTCGAAGTTAATGTTTTACCTGGACCCAATACCAGGAGTCCCGTTTTCCGGCAACCGGTGTATGAGGTACAAGTTAGCGAAGGTGCCTCCATCAATTCAACTGTTGCCAGTATCGTTGTAAGTGCAATTATCATCATTCAAACGCTATCTAGTCGAATGCAGTTATTTTCAAAATTTCGTATACATACAGTTCCCCTCTTATCGAAAGGCGATTTAAATATTAAGAGAATGAATATTCCTATTTACTATTTTATTCGCTTGAACTGAATTTTCGATGATCTGCTTTTTCAAAGCTTTGAATTTAAATAGAGGGTTATTAAATTTAAAGCTTAATTGAAAATTCACGCTTCACACTCGTTAGTTAGGGGAAAAAAAAGGAGAGAAAGAACAGCTCTTGTGAATAGGATGATTTTTTTGGACTTTTTTCGACTATTTTGGAAAAATGAGAATTTTTTTCAACTTATTTTTAAAAACTGCGACTTTTGTTCCGCATATTGAAACAAAATAACGCTTTTTTGCTGCAAAAAGCTACTCATTTCAATTTTCATTGTGTGAAAATCTGAAAAATAATATTAGTCAACTCTTTTCCTGCAAAATTAATTTTCATTGTGTTAAAAAAATAATATTAGTCAATTCTTTTCCTGTAAAATAAATAAATTATCCTGTAAAAAAAGGAAGTCCTGTAAAATTTAATTTAATAATAATATTAATATTATTATTCAAAAATAATAAATTTTAAACAAATAAATAAACTTTAGTCCTAAAAAGCGAAATTATTATTCATCAAAATAAATTTGCAAAAAAAATAGTTTAAAAAAAAAGTTTAACTCAAAATTCAATTTTGAAAAAATATTAAAAACTATTATTTTCAAATTTATTTTTGAGTTAGACTTTTTTTTACATTTTTATGAATTTTTACAGTAAATGAGTTGTCACAGGAGAGGGATATCTGGAAAATTAGGGAATTTCATCCAAAGTAGTAAAAAAAAATAATTAAATTTCTAGAAATTCTACAAAATAAAAACGGTTTTTCTGAGTCCTTTATAAATAGTGAAAAACTTAAATTGAGGCTCCGGATTTTAAAAGGGCACTTTTACCATTTAAATTCAATGCTGAAAGAGCCCTTTTAAGATCCCGAGCTTCAATTGTCCTTGACTTTTCTTTTTCATATTTACTTTTAAAAAATCATGTGAATTTACAGTTTTAATTTTCATTTTTAAAAATTTTAATTTTTATATTAAAATCATTGAGTTTTCGAATAGCCTTCTCAAAATTATTTAAAAAATAATTGATCTATAGAGAAAAATTTTAGTTCAAAGTTCTAGAAAATAATTGAATAATAAAAAAAGTTACTGGCAAGGACATTTTTTTAAATAACTTAATTTTAAAAGCTTTCAAAATTTTCGAAAATTTAATTTTTGAATTGGATTGGAAATAATTGAATTTAACACTTATAGCAAATGAACTCCTTTTTTTGGAATAATGGAATTTTCAAAGAACATTCTCGAAATTATTCAAAATAATAATCATTTAAAAAGACTTTTAGTTAAAAATTCTCGAAAATAATTGAATTTTTGAGAAGATAGTATCAATTTTTAGAAATTAAATTCTTTTTTTAGTTTCTGACTTTTCTCTTTAGTTTCAAAATAAATATTTTTGATAATTTCAATTGCAGCAGAAGTTCAATAATATTTAAATATTTTATTTTCAAAAGTTATTAAACTTTTGAGGAATTTTATTTTAAAATAGTAAATAATTGGATTTTTAAAAAATTTCCTCAAAATTGTTAATAATAATTTATTTAGAAAAGAATTCTAATTAAAAATCTTAGAGAATAAGAATTGAATTTTTGAGAAATTCCAGTAACAATTTATAGAAATTAATTGTTTTTACTTTTAGAAATTTTATTTACAAAAGTTGTTAAACACTTTTAACAATTTAATTTCAAAATTCTATAAAATAATTCAATTTTCAAAGAATTTTCTCAAAAATATTAAAAAATAATTTATTTAGAGAAGAACTTTAGTTTGAAATTTTAGAGAATAATAATTGAATTTTGGAGAAATTACAGTTAACAATCTTTAGAAGTTAAATTTTTTTAGTCTTAGATTTTTGAGTTAGAAATAAAATATTTTTGAATATTCTAAAACAAAAATTTAATTCCTATGAAAATATAATTAACAATAAATATTTAAGTAATTATTTTTTTTAAAAAACTTAAAATTTGTTGAAAAAAATTTTAATGTCCAGCGAAAATAATTGATAACTTTTCCAATAATTGCAATTTTATTAAAAAGAATTGAATATTTCAGACAATTTTATTAAAATTTATAAAAAATAATTGTTTTCTTGAAGAATTCAAACTGAGAATGTCGAAAATAATTGAATTTTACTAAAGCAGAATTGAAATTACTATCGTGATAATTTTGTGGAAAAGAATTTAATATTTTCGAGAATTTTATTTAAACGTAGATATAAAAATAATGATTTTCTTGAAGAATTTTAATCAAAAATGTCGAAAATAGTTGAATTAAAATTATTATCGGGATAATTTTATAGAAAAAAAAAATTGAACAATAATTAATGAAAAAGAATTGAATCTTTCAGACAATTTTATTAAAATTTATAAAAATAATCATGTTTTTGAATAATTATAACTGAAAATGTTGAAAATAATTAAATTTTATTAAAACAGAATTTAAATTACTATAATGATAATTTTATGGAAAAGAATTGAATATTTTAGAGAATTTTATTAAAATTGATAAATAGAAACATCATTTTCTTAATAAGAATTACTACTGAAAATATAAATAATTGAATTTAAAAAAACAGAAATAAAATTATCGCGAGAATGAAAAAAAGGTTATATTCTTTCTAAAAGTTAGAGAAAAATCAAAACACTGAAAATTAAATTTTATTTCCATTAATATAATTGTCGATTGAATTTCGCTGGATCCTTTATTTAAATGAAATGTTGAATAAAATCGATAAAAAGGAATTGAAGAAAATTGAATACTTATGTTTTAATAATAATTTAATTTTTAATATTTTTAATAATAAAATAAATGTAATAACAATATTATGTAAATTATGGAACAATTGTAGTAAACATAAAATTCCAAGTGCCTCCAATTATTGCCTTCCTATATCGTTAACAACAAACCAATAAATTGTTGAATTATGAGGCAGACTATTTTCCTATCTGCATATCGTTTATAGCAGGTCGATGTGTAAGGTGACAGAAATGCAAATTATAAAATGTTTCTCATTTATTTATTATTAGAGGTTGGATGTAACTTGATGCTAGGAGTTAAAATGAGTATTAAAATAAGCAGATTGGTAACAAGGGGGATGTAACAAGTGCAAGGATATATTCATTCTTTTTTTTTTTCGTTTTTATCTTTTTTTCAGGCAGTGGATCCGGAAAACGATCCAGTTTCATACTCTATCGTCTCTGGTAATGACCTGAGGCAATTCGCTATTGGTGATAAATCGGGTGTTATCACCGTTATAAGGAAGTTGGACAGAGAAGACCTGACTCGATATCAGCTGGTAAGTGTTCAGCCAAAGGGAATGTTTCGCCTCTCTTCCTTTTTCCGTTTGACTTACACTCGACGACAATAATTCTATCATAACGCTCATTCCTAACGGATGTTTGCTCTCAAATATTGTTTCATGCACTCGACTGTGTGAAGGGGATGGAATTAATTAAAAGTTTTTTTTAATTTCATTTTTTTGTTATTATATCAATTTTTTTTCTCTTTTTGGTTATTCTATTTTATTTATTCTGTTTTGTTTTGTTTAGTCTATTGTGTTTATTTTACGCTGACGAAAAAAATATTTATTTAGTTCAAATAAACGATTGTCTCTTATCAAATAAATGTCTATTTGTATCAAATAATTTTTATTTAAGTCGATGTTATTTTTTTATTTGTTTATCAGTTTTTTATTCCGGTAATCTGTTCACAGTTTAAATATTAAATGTTAATTTTCAATTTTAAAAATTAATGTACTGAAAATCATTGAATTCTTGCAAAGTATTTGTCAAAAAATTTGAAAATATTGAATTCATTTCAAGAATTTTATCAACATTTTTTTCAATAATTAAATTCTTTCGAGAAAATGTAATAAAAATGTAATAATAATGATTCTTTTATAGAATTTATTTTAATTTTCTTGAACATAATGGAGTTTTATAAAGATTTTCTTTTACGTTTTTAAAATAATAATTTAAAAAATATTTATTAGAGTTTTTGTAAATAATTACATTTTGTTTTTTAAGAATTTCATTAAAATTTCGTAAAAATAATGAAATTTTTGAAAATAATTTTAATTAAAATTTTATTAAATTACAATTTTTAAAAATAATTGAACCTGTTATAGAAATTTTATTAAAATTGTATTGAAAATAATTGAATTCCTCCGAAAGATTTTATTATTCATGGAAAATAATTGAATTTCTTTGAAGAATTTTATTATTTGTGAAAATATTTTAATTCTTGCGAAGAATTTTCTTATTTATGAAAATAATTGAATTCTTGCGGAAGATTTTACAATTCATAAAAATAATTGAATTGTTTTGAAGAATTTTATCTGAATTTTTGAAAGTAATTGAATTTTTTGAAGTAATTTTATTAAAAATTTTAAAAATAATGATTTTTTTTAAGAATTTCATCAAAATTGTCGAAAATAATTGAATTTATATTAAAATTCTTGAAAATAATCGAATTATTTGATTCAAGTAAATATTTATTAGATAATAAGCGAACAATCAGCTATTTGAATTTTTTTTCTCTGTTTTTTACTTTATTTGTTATTATTTCAACTTTGTTTTGATTATTCTATTTTGTTTATTCTGTTTTGTTTATTCTATCTTGTTTATTCTCTTTTTTTATTCGGTTTTATTTATTCTACACTAAAAAATTGTTTATTTACTTCAAATTTAATTAATACGAACATTATTGTTTCAAATACAATTTATTTCATTAAATGAAAATTATTTGATTCAAGTAAATATTGTTTTGATAATATGCAAACAATTAGTTATTTGAATTTTTTTTTGTTCTATTATTTATTTTATTTGTTATTATTTCAAATTCGTTTTGATTATTAAATTTATTTAAGTCAATAATATTTATTTATTTGATTATTATCATTTATTTGCTTTGAATACAAAAATTATTGGTTGAAATACAATTTATTTGATTTCAATAAAAATTATTTGATATTAGACAAGTAATCGGTTATTTTAATAACTTTTGTTTAATTTTTTGCTTTTATTTTCGAATTTTTTTGTTTATTCTATTGATATTTTTTCTATTTTGTTTATTTTAAACTGGAAAAAAATGCATTTGATTTTAATAGACAATTATCTATTATCAGATAAATATTTATTTGCATTAACTAATTTACATTTTACTGAAAATTTATTTTTTATTTTTATTTAATTGCTTTATTATTATTTATTTGCTTAAAATACTAAAATTATTGAATTAAATACAATTTATTGAATTAAATAAAAATTTTTTTTTTCTTTTTTAGTAATAAAACTAATTTTAGTGACTCATATTTTTTCTCAATTTTATCGAATTGTATTTTTTTCGTTTTCCTCTTAAATAATTTAAAGTTTTGTATAAAGTTTTATAATTTATCGAACTTCTTTTTTCAGTTGATTAAAGCGGAGGATTCTGGAGGATTATCAAGTACGGCTACTGTTAATATCAGAGTTACGGATATTAACGATGAAAATCCAAAGTTTGAAGGTCTTCCTTATGAGTTTATGGTTAAAGAAGGAGAAACTCGAAAATTAATTGGTCGCGTGCATGCTGAAGATGCTGACGAAGGAATTAATGCTGTTGTTACATATTTTGCCCCCGACGACGTTCCCTTCACGGTTGATCCTGAAACAGGAGACGTCCTAACTAAAGTCGCATTGGATTATGAACAGAATCACGTCAGTTTATTATTAATCTTGTCTTTTCTATTTTCTTTTTCATTTCGTCTTTTTTATTTTATTTTTCCTTTTTTTTGTTTTATTTTTCATTTTATTTTTCATTTTGTCAGTTTTGTTATATTTTTCATTTTGTCATTTTTATTTTATTTTTCATCTTGTCTTTTTTGTTCCATTTTTCAGTTTGTCTTTTTTATTTTATTTTTCATTTTATATTGTTTTATTTATTTGTTATTCTATTTTTTGTTCTACAATATTTTTATTTATTTACTATTTCATTTTTTCTGCTTTTTATTTACTTTTTTACTATTTATTTATTATTTTGTTTTTTATTTGGCATTGTTTTATTTTATTTTTGACTTTTTTTTATTTTACGTTGTTTTATTTTATTTTCTTTGACTTTTTTTTATTTTACAATTATTGTCTTATTTGTTATTTTATTTTTTATTTTACATTGTCTTATTTCCTATTTTTGTTACTTTTTTTATTTATTTATTTATTTATTATTTTTTAATCCTCTGGCAATTATTTTCTTTCTTTTGTTCTCTTTTCCTATATTTTGAAAGCAAGAAATTTCGTTTTGGATGTAAATTTTCCGCTTTTTTCCTTTTTCTTATTGTTGAAATTGTGTTGAGAAATTGAATTTCTTGTTTGACTAGGAATACAAATTTGTGGTAACTGCTCGAGATGGAGCACCGGATCACCGATTAGCAACAGCCACAGTCACTGTAAAAGTTCAAGACGTGGAGGATGAGGTACCAATTTTTCATCAAAGTAGTTACGAAGCCCGAGTGAGAGAAAATATTCCTGATAATACTGTCGTTCAAGTCATAGTGAGTTAAATTGCTTCCAATTTTATTTAAGTACTTTTTGTTTATTTTTCTCTTTCCTTATTCTATTATTTCTTTCTCTTTTTTTTCTTCTCATTTATTTATTTTGCTTTTTATTTATAAAATAAAATAAATAAGAATAGAAATAAAATAGAATAACATTTTTATTTATTATTCTATTGTTAATTTTTTATCAAGAATATATTTTTAATCGTTTGAAAATTTTTTTTCTCCAAGGCCGACGATCCGGATACGACAAAGCGAATTACCTACGAATTGAGACAAGGAGATACGGAGATTTTTGAAATCGATGAGAAGACTGGAGTTATTAAAACGATTCGCGGTTTGGATTATGAAAAGGAAAAGCAGCATATTCTCATTGTGGGTACTTTGGAGAATACGAGTGATTTGCCTGGATCGACTACTCGAGTTGTTGTTAATGTTGAGGTAAATAGAAGGCCTTTCAATTTCCACTGAAGGCTGAACAAAAAAAGAGAAGAAAATCTTTGAAATTCTGTTTAATTATTTTCGAGTACCGTTTTTTTTTTTTTTACTGGATCAATATTTGTTTTAATTAAGAGGAGAAAATATTGAAATGAGAAGCAGTTTTTTGGTTTCATAACAAGAAAATAAGTAAACTTGAGATTTTGAATAAGTAAATAATCATTATAATTGCATTTGTTTATTAACATTCGACAATATTGTATTGTTCCCAAGAGGAGTTGTATTCCATGTTATTTTCCAGGACGTGAATGATATACCACCAGTCTTTACATCAGTGCCTCGACCCGTCACGCTCGATGATGATATTCCCATAGGAACGACCGTAATAAATCTTATTGCCGCCGATTCCGATGGTACATCTCCGGGAAATCAGGTAAATATCAAAAAGTCTTTATATTCCTGATTTAATCACATCAAATCATTCCCAAGTATTTCAAATACATTTTTATTGAATTTATACTAAATTTAATTTCATATCAAACTAAAAGCATTTTATTTTGTAAAAAAAAAATTTCCAGGTTCGCTACGAAATAACAGGACGGGGCATTGCCAGTAAATATTTTATTATCGATCCGGATACTGGTGTTATTAGAGTACGAGACGATCTGCGCAAGGAAACTGACACTGAATATCAGGTTGATTTTTTTTCGCTCTCAATTTAAAAAAAAAATGCAATTTTACTTTCTTTTTATTGAGATTTAATGGAAAAAGTCATTATCTTGAAACTCAACTTTTTCAATTTTATGAATAATTGAGTTTTACTGTATTTATTTTAATTTAAAAAAAATTCTATTTAGTCGAGTACTAGGAAATATTTTCAAGTAGCTGGAAAAATTTCGCGGTATATTGAAATATGTACTTATAAATAATTAAAGAATTATACTCTTGAAATACTGTCGAGTGTCTTGAAATAATTTCGAGACTCTCAACGTTTTCTCAAGATTTGGTAGAAAATATTTTTGAGAATGTATTTTTTTATATGTAGCTCGCAATATTTATTTCTTTAGCTCGAAACATATTTTGTATTTCAATATTTCTTTATCTGAAAATATTTTCTCTAGCTCAATATTTATTTATCTTAAAATAGTTTTTCTATCTCAATAATTATTTTTTCCAGTTCTTGTAATTACATGGACTAGAAAAAAAATTTGGAGAATTTCTAAATTTTCTATTTTAACGGAGAAAAAACGAGGAAATTTTGCAAGATGGGAGTTTTTAATTTCGGTTTTTGTATTTTTAGGTGGATGTTCGAGCTTTTGACTTGGGAGATCCTCAACTATCGTCGATGACTTCGGTTCAAATTTTCATTCGACATGTGGCGACAGTGGCACCTGAAATTGGACTCGGCTTCGCTGAGGATTCTTACAACGTGGACGTTTCGGAAGATGCCGTTGATAATTCGTTGATCAAGACACTTACTGTCATTAATTCACATGCCCATGACACCACTCCATTAAAGTGCGAAATCTATAGTGGAAACGATGACGGGCTCTTCGAGACCAACGTGACTGAAGAGAGAAATTGCGCTCTCAGATTGAGAAAAGGAGCACTCGACTACGAGACTACAGAATCCTATCAAATCAAAATCAGATTAATATCACTTTCCGGTCTACTCAGATCCGACCGAAATACAACAATGGTTCGTAAAATTATTTCTAAAAAAAAAATAGAATTCTAAGCCAATAAATAATGACATATATCGATAGTAATTAAAATATTCCGAAAGATAATTATTATATTCTTAATATTTAAAATATTCTGAAAATTTACAATTTAGTTAAACTATTCCAAAAATAGAAATTTATAACAATTATACAGGATTGCCACAAGAGACAGGGAAATCGGGGAATTCAGGGAAAAGTCAGGGAAAATAAAATTGGCCAGAGAAATGTCACGGAATTTGATCAAAAGTACTGGAAAAATATGAAATTTCTAGTATTATTACAAATTTTCAAATATTTGGTTTTCAGAGACATTTCTAAAATATATAAAAACCGTGAATTATTCATTTTTCTTCTCCTTGAATTTTTATTCACAGTAAAAATTTTTGAATCATAATGAATTTTAAAATAATACATTAAATTTTTCTTATTAAAAATAATTAAATTTATTTCAAATCATTGAATTCTAAAATATGTTTATAAAAATTAATAATTTTATAATAATAAATAAATAAATAAATAAAAAAAATTTTAATCAACTTAATTATTTTAGTTCAGTTTTAGTTTAGTTAGTTTATAGTTATTTTAGAATTTATTTAAAATCAGTAATAATTTTCAAAAATATTTTTAAAAAACTATTTAAATATCAAATAATTTTATTTTAAATTCTAAAAACATTGTTTCCATTTTTTTATAAATATTTCAGTTCTAGTTTTTGAAAATTCAATTAAAGATAGGTACTTGAAATTTTATAATTATAATTTTATAATTGTAAGTTTGTAAAATAATTGAAATTTCCTAAAATTCTAATAAAAATTATTGAATTTGTTAAATAATTTATTAGAATTTTTAAAAGCAATTGATTTCCTTTGAAGAAATTTATTCAAAGTTTAAGGGCATTTGAACCTTGATGACGTTTCAGTTTGTGCAAAGCATGTGTGACGTCATCAAGGTTCAAATGCCCTTAAAAAAATAATTGAATTCTTTCAAGCAAAGAATTTTATTTTAATTTTTCAAAATAATTGATATTATTCGAAGAATTTTATTAAAATTTATAAAAATAATTGAATTCCAGCGAAAAATTTCATTATGTTTGAAAAAAATTAAATTCTTTCGCAGAATTCTTTTAAAATTGTATAGAAAATAATTGAATTTCTGCTAAAAGTTTCATAAAATAATAAATTTTTTTAAAAGAATTTTAGGATTAAAATTTTTTAATTATAATTAAAAGCTTGCGAATAATTTTATTATCTATGAAAATAATTGAATTCTTGCTAAGAATTATTATTATCTACAAAAAATAATTTAATTCTTAAAAAGATTTTTATTGCAATTTTTTAAAAAAATTTATTAAAATTTTTAAAAGCAATTGATTTCCTTTGAAGAATTTTATTCAAAGTTTTTTAAATAATTGAATTATTTTAAAGAATTATTATTATCTAAATAAAAATAATTGAATATTTGCAAAGAATTTTATTGTAATCTTTCAAAATAATTGATTTTATTCGAAGAATTTTATAATTATTTTAAAATAATTTAATACCTACGAAAAATTTCATTATGTTCGAAAACAATTGAATTCTTTTGCAGAATTCTTTAAAAATTGTATAAAAAATAATTGAATTTCTGCGAAAAGTTTCATTACATTTGTAAAAAATTAAATTCTTTCAAAAATAATTTTTATTTTTAAATTTAAATTATCTATGAAAATAATTGAATTCTTCTAAATAATTTTATTGAAATTTTTAAAATAATTAATTTTTTTAAGAATTTTTTTAAAATTTTGTTGTATAATTTAAAAGTTTCCCCATAATTTTATTATCTATGAAAATAATTGAATTCTTTCGAAGAATTATTATTATCATCATCTATAAAAAATAATTTAATTCATAAGAATATTTTTATTGTAATTTTTTTATAATAATTGATTTTTTCAACGAATTTTATTAAAATTTCTACAAATAATAATTGAATTCTTGACAAAAGTGTTTTATTATTTTCCAAGACAAATAAATTCTTGCGAAAAATTTTTTTAATGTTATATTGAAAATAATTGAATTTCTGGAAAAGTTTTATTATTTTTGAAAATAATTTGTGCGAAGAATTTTATGAAAATTTTTGAAAGCAATATAATTATATTGTTGAATTTTATTTAAAATTTTGAAAATAATTGAATTCTTGACAAATAATTTTATTATTTGTAAAAGTAATTGAATTCTTGCATTCAATTTTTATTATCCATGTAAATAATTGAATTCTTGCAATCAATTTTATTATCCATGGAAATAATTAAATTCCTTCGAAGAATTTTCTTTTATTTTTTTTTAAATAATTGATTTTTTGCGAAGAATTTTATTATTTACGAGAAAATAATTTAATTTTTACGAAGAATTTTGTTGGTATTTTTGAAAATAATAATTACTAAATTAATTAATAAGTGAATTTTTTTCAAATTTAAATCTGAAATTACTGAAAAATTAAAATTGTTGTTTGTAAAGGAAAAATTATTTAGGGATCGAGAAAAAAGTTAAAATTCTTTCTGGAAATCAGGGTAAAGTCAGCTAAAATGGAAATCAAATTTTTGTGGCAACCCTGTTATGTTGTAAAACCCTGTTATATGTAAAATATTCTCCAAAAGAAAAATTTATACTTTAATTTCCTCTTCCTTTCAGGTCAAAGTCCAAGTACTTGATGTGAATGACAACAGTCCGGAATTTGAATTTCCCGACATGAATATAACTTCGGGCCGATATTTTGCAGCAATTTCGTCAACGGCAAAATTCTCGACTGCGGTTCTTCATGTGAAAGCCCACGATAGGGACAGTGGGAAATATGGAAAATTAGAGTACACAATTTTAGAGGGACAGGGTTCAAACTATTTCGCCATTGATTCATCGTCCGGCAGTATTACAACTGCGGCAACATTTGAGAATGTCAATTCCGAGGAATTGCCATTTAAATTTAATGTACAAGTTCGAGATAATCCAAATTCGACGAGTAATTTTAATATTGCCGAGGCGACTGTTATTGTGAATTTAATTGGCGAGGAGAATTTATTGGTCATGTCAATTGAGAAGGCTGCTCATGAAAATTTACACAAGGACGGTCCAAAAATTGCGAAACTCATTGAAGAAAAGACTGGACTATTGGTGGGCATTGATAGAATTGTCGTGAGAATGGTGAAAACAGAAAATGGAACTATCGACATTCCTGAAGATTCGGATATTTGGTTCTATACAATTGACCCCGTAACGGAAATCATTCTTGATAGGAACAGCACTCGACTTTATAGGTGAGTAATTGCGTTTAGTTCCTTTCGTTGATAAGGGGAAACAATGCAGAGAAGAGAGAGAGAGAGAGAGATTATTTTCTATTGAAGCTATTGAAGAAAGATTTTCGAAACTGTAAGAAATTTTAATTGGAAAAAGGAAAAAATTGGAATTCAGGAGAAGGGAAAGTAAAAAATTGTAAATTCGAACTGAAAAAAATTTTTAGAAAACTTTTTTAGTAAAATGTTCGATAAAATGAAAAATTGAAATTAGAAAAAGTATAAAATTGTAATGAAAAAAAAATTATAAATTTCAATTGAAAAAATTTTGTACAAATTTGTTTACGTTTATTAAATTTCAATTTTCAAAGTCGGTGAAGTTAACAACGATTTAAATTGGAAAAATATATTTTTCACTCGGAAGAAAATAAAATTTTAGTTAAGAACGTTTTCCTTTTTCAAATAATTGATCAAAATTTGCAAAAGAAATTTTTATTTGTGTGAAAAGTGAAATATTGAAATTAGAAATATTTAAAAGTTGGAATTAGAAAAACTGGAAAGTAAAAAATTTTAAATTTGAATCAAAAAAAAATTCTTCACTCGGAAAACAGTAAAATTTTGTTAAGAAATTTTTCTTTTTAAAATAATTGACTTTTGTCAACAGTGAAAAATGGAAAAATTTAGAAAAAGTTTGGAAAAGCATTTGGAAAATTTTCTGTTAAAACTTGAAAATATTTAAATAAATTGTTCGTAAAGGTTTTAAATTGAAAATTGGAAAAAGTAAAAAAGTAAAATTAAAAAAAGTAGAAATTAAAAATTTTCTAAATTTAAATTAGAAGAACATTTTTTTCACTTGGAAAAGAATAAAAATTTTGTTTAGAAATTTTTCTTTTCAAAATAATTGATAAAAATTAATAAAAAAAAAATGTTTTTTGATTTATGTAAAAAGTGAAAAATAATGAAAATTTGATTAGAAAAATGTTTTTTTCCAAAGAAATATTTCTGTAAAATATATCTAATTAATATTATACTTAATATTATTATAAATTTTTGTTTATATATTTTTTCTTCTCCTAATTCGTTGATGAACTTTGCAAAAGTTTAATTAAAAATACAGAAGTAAGAGCGTTTTGTTAATTTTTTATCATGGTTGGAACGAAACCAAATGTGAAAGTCAACCGACGGGATTCATGAAAAATAAAATAAAAGCCGTGTTTAAAGCAAGTACCATTCAAAGACCTACATTAAATTTTTATATTTATTTTTTTTTCACATTTTCTTTTGAAAATTTTTCAATTCTTTTTTCAATCCGTCAACTCTGACCTTTTTCTTTAATCTTTATGAATAGATCGAGTCTGTGATAATTAAAGTTTTCTAATTCTTTTCTCTAACTTTTTTTTCCACATTACATATATTCAGAACGGTAATTAAAAAAACAAATAAAAGTAAAAAAGAACAGAAAAAATTCTGTTTTTTTAAAACAGAATTTTTAAAACAGAAAAAGAATTAATTGGCAAGATTTTAACATTTGCAAATTTATTAGAGATTTTTTTTGAAAATTTCTTTTTCTAAAAGAGAACAATTTTTGTAGAAAACAAATTTTTATTTTTTTATTTTTTCTATAGAGAGACACAATTTCTGAAAAAAAAATGAGATTAAAGATTAAAAAAAAAAGGTTAGAATTGTTCAGTGTCTAATAATAATTAAAATTCAAAAGGTCATTATTATTTAAGGAAATACAAGACTGGTGGAATAATTGCAAATTATTGCAAAGGAGGTAGGAGAAAAAGAGAGAGAGAGAGAGAGAGAGTGAGTTGTTTGAAATGAAATAGAAGGGGAAAGACCCGTATATTCCAATCGCCCACACGTTAATAATTTTTTTTTCTATTTACTGTGCGTAATAATCACAAATTGGTCTCTCCGATTTTCAGATCAGTATTGGAGAAACATGCAATGTCGAATATTACCTACGACGTATCGCCTTTGATCCGAGCAACAGCCATCGAAATCCATGCACCAGTTATGCCATCGGAACAAGTTCGCACACAAACAGCAGTGGCTTTTAGTGGCGAGGTTTTTCCATATGCACTTATCATTATTGCATGCATTATCTTCGTACTCGGAATCGCCGGAATTATTTATATTTGTATTTCTTGGTCGAGGTAAGAATTTATTTTCGAAAATTATTTTATTTTTTCCTTTTTTTTTTGTTAAAATTTTCTTTTTCTTTGCAAACATTTTTTCTTCTCTTTCAAATATTTTCTTTCTTTACAAATATTTTTTCTTTTCTTCCAAATATTTGTTTTCTTTGCAAATATATTTTTCATTTCAATATTTTTCTTTGACAATATTTTATATGTTTACTAAAATTTTTATTTCCTCCAAATAATTTCTCATTTTTTGAAAATATGTTTTCCTGTCATTCAACTAATTTTTCTTTTCTTCAAATATTTTATCTTTCTTTGCATAAAATTTTTCCTTTCTTTCAAAGAATATTTCTTACTTTCAAAATTTTTTTTGTTTCTTGGTTAATATTATTTTCTTTTTTCTTTGGAAATATTTTTTTCTTTGAAAATATTTTTTCCTTTCATTCAAAGGAAATATTTTATTTTATTTTATATTCAAATATTTTTTTGTTTGCAAATATTTGTTCTTCTTTCAAATATTTTGTCTTTGTAAATATTTTTTTCTTTCTTTCAAAGTCATCAGGTAACTTGTTCAAATTTTCCTCTCTTTTTTTAATTCGTGATTTCAGATGAGAAAAATAAAAGAACTGTACTTGAGAAATTTAATTATTCATTCTATAGTAATAAGAGAAAATTATTTTCCAGAAGAGTGCTCATTTTGGGTTTTATTTTACGTTAAAATGCAAATATTCCAGTGAAAAGTATAAAATTTCAAAATTGCTCTGTTGTTTCAATGAGTAGTACAGATAAGAAAATTGATATTGTGAACCAGTTATATTTACATAAACGGTCTTTTCGTTTACTGAGAAAATAGTCAAAGCGACTATATACAATTTAAATTTAAATTAAACACTTGAATCGAGAAATATTTGCCTAATTGATTAATAATAAAAAAATGTAAATGTAAATAACATTAAAAAAATAATATAATGAAAATAATAATTAAAAGAATAGTAATGAAAATAATAATAGAAAATAAAAATAATATTGTTTGGAGCAGTTGTTATTTTCATGCCCACAATTAATACAATTATGGTTCTTTCATCGTGTGAATTTATTCTTCTCCCTAATTAATTAAATTGACTCTAATTTAAGTTTCCGCAATTTTGTAATAGTCTATTATTACGTAAAGTTTCATGATAAAAGACACACTTTATGGAAATTAAACACATAAAAATATTCTCACTTTCAAGTTTTCATGAAATTTATTCAACATTATTTTTTCATTTAAAAATTTGTTTTCATTTTTTCATAAATGTATAACTTTTATTAGTATTTTATTTTCTGATTAAAAAAGAATTTAATTTACACATTCTAAAAATAATTTTACACGTTAAAGAAAGTTTTGAAAAGGAGAGAGGAAAATTTTAATAATGAAAATAGAGGTAAACAATTTATGAAAAAAGAAAAAAAAATTTTTAAAAAAGAAGCTGGAGTAAAATAAGAAGAAAACCAAATGAGATAAAAAGAAAAAAATTTGAAGGTGATATCAAACAATAAAGTAATTTTATACTTTAAAGAATGGAGAAATTATTGAAGACATAAGAGTGTAATTAGGGAAGATTTTCTTTAGTTTTTCACGAAATGTAATACTCCACAATTTTTAAAAACAATTTCAAACACAATTTTGTACTTTACTTTTATTTTCATTTATTTTTACAATATTTTGATTTTATTTTCATTCTGTTTTATTTTTATTTTTAATAATAAAAAATTCCCCTTAATTAAATTCTTTGCATGTTTTTTTCTATTTTCATTTCATTTCTTATTTATATTTTCAAAATTAAAAAACTTACCTTAATTTAATTTTTCGCAGTTTACTTTTATTTACTTACTTTTATTTTTAATAAAAAAAATTGAAATTAATTTAATTTTTCGAAAGTTTGCAATATATTCTATTTCTTAGTTTAAGTTCTTCTTTTAAAATTATAATTTTCGATTAAAATGAATTTGAAGGAAGGAAAATTTTTTGACTAAGTGTAGAAAATAAGAAAATTTTTTAATTTATTGTTTTTTGTGTTTTTTTTTAAATAGGTACAAGGCGTACAAGGATCGTATGCAGCGAATGTACGTTGTTCCGAGATATGACCCAGTTTACGTTGAACCAAATCTGAAGGAATATGAAACACAAGTCCTTCAAATGAGCGTTCCTGTCGATGATAATGACAGTTACAACGATTTACAGATCGACTTTAGTAATAAAAATCACGCCTTTAGCCTCGATAATGTGAGCTACATCACCAAAGATCCCGGCGAAAGTACAGGTATTGAATTACATCCAATAAAAATAAATTAATTGCTGAGGAAAAAAGAGGAAGTTCAATTATTGATAATTGAATTTTGAAAATGATGATGTTTTTAGATTAATAGAAGAGAAATATATGTAAATTTAATTTTGTAAATAAATAAATTATTTTTGAAAAGAATCTGTTTGATTTTGAAAAAAACTGTTCGATTCAGAAAAAAATGCTTCACTAGAAAAAAAAATTGTTTCATTAAAAAAAAAAACTGTTTCATTCAAAAAAAATAACTATTTTAAGTAAAAAAAAAATTTTTAATTTTCAAGCAAAACTGTTATATTTCAAAGAAAAAATTTGATTCGTTATTAAAAATTATTTTATTTGAAAAAAATTGTTTCATTTTGAAAAAAACTGTTAAATTAAAAAAAAAATCGTTTCATTAAAAAAAACTGTTTCATTGAGAAAAAAAGGTTAATTGGAAGAACATTTTTTTCCATTTCATTTTTTTTTTTTTTGTAGCATCCTACATTTCAAGAAAAAATTGTTTCATTAAAGAAAAATTTGTTTTTCACCAATTTGTTTTTCACGAATAAATAAAATTTATTTATATGACAACTTTAGGTCAACAAAGTCCTGTTAGTTCGGAAGCGGCGACAACGGCACGTGCATCAAGCATTGTTGGCAATCATGTCGATTCAAATATGCAATCATTGCGTCGTTCAACATTAGGAAGAAAAAATGGAAATGAAATCAATACTTTAAATAATCATCATACTCCGGTTCTCAATCCACTTTATAATCAGGGCGGAGATATTTTAAGTCACAGTCCATCCAATGACAATGTGATTTTTCGCGAAAGAAAAGACTACTCCCATCTTGGATTTACTTACTTAGGGGATCAAAGTCCCGTTGAAACTACTACGGAACTTTGAAATAATTTTTAATTACCATACTCTTTTTTAATATCCAAAGCGATGATGCGAAAACGTACTGAAAAAAAGAAAATTAATTCTATTATTTCCCGACCGCCAAAAAAAAAAAAAAAAAAATTAATTAAAGTTACAATCAAAGACTTATATAATATACTTCAATTTTTGATATTTCTCTATATTTCTTAGAGAAAAATCGATTTTACTAGATTTTTATATATTGAATGTAGAATATATTAATTAATGCGATATTAGTAATGGAATATTGATTCGAATTTTTTATCTGTTAATAAAATGTTGATTAATACTTTTCTAATTTACTTCGAAAATATTGATCGATATTTTTCTTTATCAGTAAAATATTAATATTTTGCTTTGCTAATTAAATATTGATTAATATTTTTCGTTGTTAATAAAATATTGGTTAGTATTTTTCTTTGTCAATAAAATATTGATTCATATTTTTTTAAGCGGAGGGTGAATCGATACTTTTAACAATATCGAGAAAATATTAATTCAAATCTTTCCTAAAAAAATAATTATTGTATTTTTTTGTGAGCAATCCAATGGGTTAGGAAATATTTTGTTTCATTTTGAATTTTCATTTTTCCTAAAAATTGATAAATTGTGAAATCCATTTATTAATTTTTTTACAAAATGTGTTTTTGTATCCGCAAAAAAAATTGCCCAATGAATAATTTGATAAATATAATAAATAAATATAAATATAATTTATTTTCAAAAGAAAATACTTCAAAAATAGTAAAAATAAAAATTTTTCACTCGGAAATTTTTGTGTGGATACAAAAACCAATTTTCTACCGAAATTCTCGCTAAAAAATATCATTAAAAAATTTTGTGGAATAATATATAAATATTTTCTTGATTTTGTTAAAAATATCGGTGTATTCTCGATTTATTAAAGAAAATATTGATTAAAGTTTTTTAATTTATTAAGAAAATACTGATCAATATTTTTTAATTTATTACAAAAACACTAATTAATATTTTAATTTACTATTAAAATATTGGTTGATATTTTTTTAATTTAATACGAAAATACTAATTGATATTTATTACTCTATTACAAAAATACTAATTAATATTTTATTTTACTACGAAAATACTTTTAAAGACAATTTACTTTTTGTTTTGTTATTTTTATTATTCGAAAACACGAAAAGTGGAATTTTAGAAAATCAAATCTTGTGAAATATCGAAAGAACTGAATTTGTAGAATTTTTTTACAGGCCAGAAACGATTTAAAAAATGGAACTATTCTTTTTTTGAATAATGTGATCATTTGGTTTTTATTTTATTGACAAATAATGTAAAATTTTTATAAAAATAGACAAAAGTAAAAAATATTTTTTTTATTTTTTTTTTTTCGAAAATTGTGAAAAAATTCATGGAACAATGAAACTCGATAGAGAATTTTTTGTTTTTGGAATTGTTTATAATTGCAATTTATGTCAAATTAGTTGTATTGTTTTTAATTCTTTTTAGTTTGATTTTTTTTTTTTTTGAAAATTTAAATAATTTTTTGTTCTACAAAAAAAGCCATAAAAGTTAAAATAAAAAATTTGGGAAAAAACCATAATTTAAATTCAATAAAAAAATTGAATTGCAATAAAAGTTTAATTTTTCAATAAATAATTTGAATTGAAATATAAAAATTCGATTTTTCAAGAAAAAATTGAGCTGAAATAATAATCCAGTTATTCGACAAAAACTAAAATTTTGTCTAAAGAAAAACAAAAAGATTTTTCTAGATTTTTAGACTTAAAAAATATTTAATATCCTGTTTAGTTCAATATCCAAGAAAGCAAGGAAATTAAATTTTCTGTTTGTTTTGTTTTACTAAAAGAAAAAATTAAAGTTGAGAAAAATTTTTTATTTTATCTTCCTGATACTTTTACGTTAAAGAATTTTTTTCTCCATCTATTCAAGAAACAAATGATTGTATATTTCAAAGAAGTATGGTTCAAAGAGAATTACTAAATTTTAGAGAAATTTCAAAAGAATTCATACAAACTCAATTATTTTTTTTTAATTTCAGATGAATTATTATTGTAGATATAAAATAAATAAAAATTCGTATTTCTCACATATTATGAAGAGAATCACTGTGGATTAGTGAGAAGATATCGATTTGTTTTTTGTCGATATAAATATATATATTTTATGACTTATCAAAGGAGAGAATCTCATTGTGAATTGTTTCTATTTATTGTGAAACGAGGCGGTAAGCCATTCGATTCCAGAAGAATGCTCGAGAAAAATATTGTTTTATATAGAAATGTATATGTGAGTGAAACTAGAGAAAATGTCAATATATTGTATTTTGAATTTAACAACGTTAATTTATGTATTATAGATTATTTATGTAATTTCGATTGCTCATTTTTATATTATTATTATATATAATTATAATATCCTAATGAATGTGAGTAGAATGGAATGTTTGAGAAATAATAATGTTAGAAATTCTCTGTAAGGGGCGAAATGTTGTTTTTTTTTTTGTAAAGAAAATTATTTTGAAAAAATTGAAGTAAAAAAAAATTAATTGTATTAATTAATTCACGGAAAGAAAACTAAAAGTTTCGATAATTTACGAAAATTTGTACTTATTTTAGATGAAGATTTTCTTCCGTGTAAATTAAATTCATTAAATTCATTTTCTAATAATTAGTAAATTTTAATTAAAGTAATTTTAATTATTACTATCGACTCTGGATACTACGAATTTCGCCCCAATTTTTTATGGCCTCATTTTAAATTCTCATTTTTATCTCCTTTAAAATATAAAAGAGAATTTTACTTTGACTGTAAAATACTCGATGTAAAAGAAATTTTTCTTTCATTTTTACATCGAAGAGTATTTTTTAATACCGACCATTATTCATTGGGACTTTACGTTAAGTATCTGGTCGAAAGAAAATTGTCTTTTAAATCGAGTTTAGAATTGGGGGTAACGATAGACTATGGGGCCATTTAGCTAAATGAGAATTTAGTGAGAATGAGATGAAACTATTGTTTTTTTGAAAGTTAATTAATTTTTAATTTAAAAAATAGTATAAATGCAACGAAAATATGTAAAGGCTTTGTACTTATATGTATTAATAATCTAAAGTGTATTTTTTGTCCGAAGCTAATCTAATTTAACTCAAAGACTTGTCTCTTCTTTATCATTTTTTTTTCTTTATAAAATAGATGAATATTCCTGTAAATAAATATTTTCTTATAATTTTTTGTTTATATAGTTAGCGTGAAGAATTTTTTTTTTTTTGTAAACTATTTACGTGGATATTATATTATACTGCCAATTAATCGGACAATATTAGGTACAAAATGTTATTGTCCCTCTGGTTGATTAATTCTTAAGTGGATGATTTTGTAAAAGCCATTGTAAAAAACTTGTTAATACAAAAAAATAATTATTATATTACTCGCAATTTTTTATTCTCCATGGATTTAATAATTATTTATTTTTTCACAAGGTGTATATTATTTATTTTTCCACTATTTTTTTTTCGACAAAAAAAAAGAATATTTTTTTAAATAAATATAATTAATTTTCAAAACAGTAATATTTATTTTTTATTCATTTTTTTAAATAAATAATATTTATTTTTCTATCGAGCAATAATTCTCAAATAAAAATGATATAAAAAAATAATAAATATTTCATTTCGATCACTTTTTTCATAAAAATATTCTTTTACTAATTCATTTTTTCTTGTTTTCAGAATTTCCAGCAATTTTCATCAAGTAGAATTCTGTTTCGTAAGTTAAGTAAGTAAGAGACGAAGAGAGAGAGAGAGAGAGAGGTCAAGAAGTGGTTCTTCAAAAAAGTTATTCAACATGAAATCAAGCGTTCTTGTGATTTCATTCAATTGCAGAATTTATGAGGAAAAACGAGGAAATAATTCAAATAATTTTAAAGATATTTAATAATTTAAAAATTTAAATTTTGTAAAAAATATAAAAATAACAATATGAAAATATTAAAACAAAATAAAATCATTAAAAAAGTGGAAATTTATTAAAATTAGATATTAATAATCTTCGTAATTTTAAGTTAATGGCTTCTCTATTTTATTGTTTTCTAGTTTTTCTTCGATAATTTTTCCTTTTTTGAAATGTATTGAATTTATTAAATTAAAATTAAATTATTGATATAAGTAGAAGAAAAATTATTTTATTTTTAATTCAAAATAATTTCATTTAATTAATTTTTGTTATTATTTAAGTAATCTTCAAAACGTTAAGGTACAATTTCATTAATTTTAAAATTTAAAATACTGCAAAAAAATTTAGAAATTTTTTTTCTATAATTTGCAAAATAACACAATTTTTGCCAAGAATTTTATTGAAGATTTTAAAGAATTTGATCGATGAATTTTATTAAAAATTTTGAAAGTAATTGAATTGTTTCGAAGAATTTTTTTATTTCTAAAAATAATTGAATTCCTTCAGAGAATTTTAATATTTATGAAAATAATTGAATTTTTACCAAGAATTTTATCAAAGTTGTTTAAAAACAATTGAATTTTATCCATGAATTTTATTACCATATTTGAAAGTAATTATTGAATTCTTTCCATGAATTTTTTTTTATTTTAAAAAATAATTGAATTTCTTTAGAGAATTTTAATATTTCTGATAATAATTGAATTCTTACCAAGAATTTTATTGAAGATTTTGAAGACTTGTGAATTTGATCGATTAATTTTATCAAAATTTTTTAAAGTTATTGAATTCTTTCGAAGAATTTTTTTATTTTTAAAAATAATTGAATTCTTGCAAGAAAACTTTAATAAATATGAAAATAATTGAATTCTTTCCAAGAATTTTATTAAATATTTGAATAATTGAAATAATTGAATTTGATCAATGATTTTTATTATAATATTTAAAAGTAATTGAATTGTTTGAAAGAATTATTGTATTTCTAAAAATAATTGAATTCTTGCAGAGAATTTTAATATTTATGAAAATAATTGAATTGTTTCGAAGAGAATTTTATTAAAATATTTTTGAAAATAATTTAATTGTTCCGAAGAGAATGTTATTAAAAATTTTGAATCTAATGGTAATTCAAAAATCAAAGTTGTTATTTGAAAATAAAAAGTTTTACGATTTGCAATAATAAGCATAAAATTAACCTTCTCCAGGTATAATCTACTGTAAATATTATATATACTTTCATTTTCAACAAAACTTGATTTTCAAAAATAATATTTTTCTGACGTCATTCAGTTTCATGTTTGATGTAATTAATTCGCTTTATCGATAGTTTTCTCCATTCCTTTGTCAACTCAATTTCCTGAACATATTGCTTTTGATGTGGGTCTACACTCACATGTCCTTTTTTAAACTCACAATTTCACATTTTTCAGGAATAATTTATTTTCTTATTTAAATTCAATTTTTTTTTTTAACTTTATTTTCAAAATATTTCATTTACCTATATTTTTCAATTTTTATTGAAATCAGTAATTGTTGAAAATATATTTATAAAATGAATATTTATTTTATTAAGGATTAATATTTCCTTCAATTTAGAACGTTCAGAAATTGTGGATCATTCAAAAAGGAAAAAAAGAAAAATAAAAACAAATGAAATTGTAAGTTTTTATTAAAAAATTTTCAAAAGTTATAAAAATAGACTCACAGGATATATAAGTTTATAAATTAATTTTTTTATTTACTTATTTACTTATTTGAGAAAACGGCCAACAGTAAAATTGAAAAATTATAGTTTCTAAATTTATACAGAATGGGAGTGAAAATTAATTTCCATCTCAATTTTTTGAAGCAAGTAATCTAGAATTCCAATCGAAAAGTGTCACTTCGAGTAATAATGAAAGGAAGATATAAAAATTGTAAAATTACTTAATAAAAAAAAAAAATTTTTTTTTAGTCTATGAAAAGTTTGTCAGATTACAGATTTAATTTTAAACTTTTAACGAATTTCATACCGACTTATACATTACATTTTGTATAAAAACTTATAACTGGAAGAGAAAATAAAAATGTTAAGCTTATTTACTCTGTACGGAGATAATACAAAAGAAATAATTTTTAATAAACTCAAAAGTACATAAGGTAATATAATAAATAATAATATACATTTGAACCTTTAAAAAATTATAGAGAAATACATTTACATTATAAATAAATGAGAAATGAATCTTTTTTATTTAGTAATTAAATATAGTGATTTTCAGTAGTTTTGGTCAATAATCGACCAGACAGTAATGAATTAAAAATATAATTTTATCTTCTAATTATAATATTTTTTATACTTTACTTAAAAATGAAAAGAATTTATAACTAATTTAATTTTATTTAAAAAATGTAGTTTTAAGTAGTTTTGGTCAATAATAGGTTAAACAGTACTTAAAGTAAGGTATAATTTTAACTTTAAATTTTAGCTTTATAAATAATTTACATTTTACCCAAAGTTTTATGAATTTTACTAATTTAATTAATTATAATTGATAATGAAATGCGTCAGTTTCAGTAGTTTTGGTCAAAATTTGATCAGACAGCAATGAATTTAAAATATACTTTTTTCTTCTAATTGTATTTTTTTAGACTTTATTGAAATGTAAAAGAAGATTTAACTTTTTTAAATTATTTAAAAAAGTTGTAGTTTTTAGTAGTTTAGGTCAATAATCAGTCAGGCGGTGGTTAAAATAAATTTTAAATAGTAAACTAAACACAATATTATACATTTCTTTATATATTTTTTTTTTACTTTGTAAGCTGTAAGTTCCTTAATTCACAATAAAAAATTTAATTTTTAGTAGTTTTGGTCAATATTAGATCAGGCAGCAAATAAATAGTCTAATTTTAACTCTAAATTGAAATATTATTTTTATTTTATCTAAAATTTTATAAATTGTAAATAATTTAATCAATTAAAATTACATAATGAAATGCGCTATTTTCAGTAGTTTAGGTCAATAATCGGTCAGACATTACACTATTGAAAATCTAATTTTATCCTCAAATCGCAAATTTCTTCAATACATTTTTTTCTTTTTAAACTTAAAGTTGTAATTTCTTTTTTTCAAAATAAACAATTTAGTTTTTAGTAGTTTTGGTCAATATTATGTCAGGCAGTACTTAAATGAAAGTATAAATTTAACTATAAATTGTAATATTATTTATATTTTACCAAAAGTTTTATAAATTTTAATTTATTCGACTAATTATATTTGTCAATAACATGCCTAACTTTTAGTAGTTTAGGTCAATAATTGGTCAGCCAGTACTTAATTGAAAATAGAATTTCATCCTTAAATCCCATTTGTCTTTAATATATTTTTTCTTTCTGATTTTGAGATTGTAACTTCTTTATTTCACAATAAAAATATTAATTTTCAGTAGTTTTGGTGAATATTAGGTCAGATAGTAATTAATTACAAGTAAAAGTTTAAATTGTATACTTTAAATCGTAATACTTTTGATATATATATTTTAACCAAATTGTTATAAATTGAAATTAAAATTAATTATGTTTGACAATAAAATGCATTATTTTCAGTAGTTTAGGTCAATAATCGGTCAAACAGTACACAATTCGAAATCTAATTTTTTAAAAAAATTAAATCGTAATTTTTTAAATAGGTAAATTTTTTTCTCTTTTAAATTTGAAATTGTATGTTCTTTATTTCTTACCATAAAAAGTTTAGTTTTCAGTAGTTTAAGTCAATATTTGCTCAGACAATTTTTAATTCAATGTACTTTATAAATATTGGAATTGGAAACGTAAATTCTTAGCTTTTTTAAATATACACTTTGCTAGTTTTTTTTTTATTGCTGATTGCAATAATTTTTGTTCGTTTACTAGTTTATTTATTATTATATTTTTATCTTTATTATTAAAGTTTATAAATTTTTAAATTTATTTATAAATAAAAGCACAGTAAAACGTTAGGTGTTAAAATAACACGAGAATAGCAATAGATTAAAATAATCTGCAACAGTTTAATCCCTCTAGGATTAAATTAACAGCAGAAAGGATTAAAGTAATCTATTTTGGTGTTATTTTTAACTATATAAATGAAATTTTACTTTAAATAAAACACCAAAGTCAACGATTTGTAAAAAATCAACGAATTTAGCTTCTCCAGGGAGAACAGTAAATTAATAAGTTAATTAATCACTTAATTACTAACTTACTAACTAACTTAGTAACATATTTACTAAATTCAATTGTGTTCAAAAATTTCAAAAAATTCTCGTCAAAATTTTAATTCTCTTTATAAATAATAAAATTCTTCTCTGATATTCAATTATTTTACAAAAAATTTTAATAAAATTCTTGTCAAAATTTCAATTATTTTCAAAAGTTTTCTAAAATTCAATGATTTTCAATATCTACTATTTTAATAAAATTTTCCAAAAGAATTCCATTATTAAAAAAAATTTGAATAAAATTCTACGCAAACATTCAATTATTTTTATAAATAATAAAAATTGTTACAGGAATTCAATTATTTACAAATTTTTTTATAAATTTCTTCGCAATAATTCAATTATTTTCATAAATAATAACTTTTTTTACAGGGATTCAATTAATTTTTATAAATAATAAAATTCTTTTAGGATTTCAATTATTTTCATAAGTAATAAAACTCATTGCATAATTTCAATTATTTTTAATGCAATTTTAATCGAATTCCTCGAAAAATGTAATTATTCTTAAAAATTTTATTAAAATTCGTACAAAGAATTTAATGATTTAGAAAAATTTGTTGATAACATTTTTTATGAGAATTTAATTTCAAGAAACATGAAATAAATAAATTATTTATTTTTGTATTTAAATAATTTCAATTATTTTTAATGTAATTTTAATCGAATTCCTCGAAAAATGTAATTATTCTTGAAAATTTTATTAAAATTCGTCCAAAGAATTTAATGATTTAGAAAAATTTGTTAATAACATTTTTTATGAGAATTTAATTTCAAGAAACATGAAATAAATAAATTATTTATTTTTGTATTTAAATAATTTCAATTATTTTTAATGTAATTTTAATCGAATTCCTCGAAAAATGTAATTATTCTTGAAAATTTTATTAAAATTCGTCCAAAGAATTTAATGATTTAGAAAAATTTGTTGATAACATTTTTTATGAGAATTTAATTTCAAGAAACATGAAATAAATAAATTATTTATTTTTGTATTTAAATAATTTCAATTATTTTTAATGTAATTTTAATCGAATTCCTCGAAAAATGTAATTATTCTTGAAAATTTTATTAAAATTCGTCCAAAGAATTTAATGATTTAAAAAAATTTGTTGATAACATTTTTTATGAGAATTTAATTTCAAGAAACATGAAATAAATAAATTATTTATTTTTGTATTTAAATAATTTAATTCTCGTAGAATTTACTAATAAAAATGGTTTTAAAAATGAATTTCAGTTAAAATTTTAGATTATAATTAAATATTAAAAGCATTATAACGTGGATTTTTAGAAATAATGAAATTTTGAAAAAGTTTCAAATTAAAATCATTGAAATTCTTAATTTTTCATATTTTTGACAAAACAATTCTGTAGAATTAATTCTTTTCAAAAGTTTAATAGAATTTTTATTGAAATTATTTCATGTTTTTATTTTTCAATAAATATTTAATTGCAGAATTTTCGGAATAATTGAAATTTTGTAAAATTGAATTGTAAACGAATGAATTTGAAAATTCTCAAAGAACTTTTTTAAAAATTATTAAAAATAATGGATTTATTGAAGAATTTCAGTTAAAAAACATTAGAAAAAAATTTAATTTTAGAAAATAGTTACAAATTATTGCAGAAATTCAATTATTCTCAAGAGTAATAAAATTCTTCTTAAGGATTCAATTATTTTTACTATTAATAAAACTCATCGCAGTGTTTCAATTATTTTTCATACAATTATTATTATTCAATTCCTTCAAAAAAGTAATTATGTTCATGCAAGTTTTAATAAAATTCGACAAAAGAATTCAATTATTTAAAAATTTGTTAATAAAATTCTTTATGAGAATTGAATTTTTGAGAAACATTCAATTATTCAATAAATTATTTACTTTTGCATTTAAATAATTTAATTCTCGTCGAATTTTCTAATAAAAATTGATTTTCGTTTCTCAAAAATGAATTTCAGTTAAAATTTTAGATTATAAT
Source organism: Leptopilina heterotoma (assembly GCF_015476425.1). NCBI lineage: Eukaryota > Metazoa > Arthropoda > Insecta > Hymenoptera > Figitidae > Leptopilina > Leptopilina heterotoma. Next base: position 7,838,408 of record NW_025111138.1, read on the forward strand.
TGAATATTAAAAGCAATTTAGCGTGAATTTTTAGAAATAATTGAATTTTAAAATTAATTTTTTTTAAGAAAGTTTAATTGAATTTTCTTTTATTTATTATTTATTATTTATTTATTTTGAGTATAGAAATTTCTATATGTTTTTAAACTCTAAAATTGTTAAAAATAGTATCAGAAAATGCAATAATGTTTTTCTGAATAATAATAGTAATAATAATAATTATAATAAAATAATACGTCAAGTCTCGTATATTTTGAATTAACATAGATAATAATAATAATGTATATCCGTGAATATGTACATATATTATAAAATGGTTTGCTTTGAAAAGAAGACCTAACAGTAAATTTTAAGCTTAGTATAAGTCCAGAGATTCGCAACGTCATATATAAAGAGCGTCGGCGCTATACTCAATATTACGCAGACGCTGCTACTGCGCGATCTGGATGCTGTGAGACTAGGTGGTGAAATTCGCCGAAATACTACACAGACAGTCCGCGACCTGGGCGCGTTCACTGCCCACCGTTTTTCTCTCGTTCGAAAGGAAAATATTTTTCTAATTACACAAAAATTTAACATTCAGTGAATTTTCTTCTCAACTTTTTGTCAATACTTGAAAAAAACCCCCCAAAAAGGAAAACAAAAATTAATTACAAAACAAAAAATGACAATTTTCATATTGTTTCTTGTTTTTAATGAAGAAAACTTTTTAATGAAAGCAACTGGTCTTTGTTTTTTTCGCAAGATATAAATTCGTGTTGTACACACTGAAGGAAATCAACCACCTGTGAACTTTATATACATGTTTAGAATGCAAATACTTAATAAATTGTTGTTCGCTTCGATTATGGATAAGTTATTATTTTATGGTGATAATGTTGGTGGCTTGTCGTCTCAATTTTCAATCAAAGAAATTGTGGTAAGTGAATTTTTATATGAGATTGAATTTTAAGTTGGGTCATATGAGATTAATTAAACTCGATATGAAAAAAAAAACGAAGAGATTTTTTTTTTTTTATTATTATAACGATAGTGAAAGTGAAAATTGATTTAAATTTAGAATTGGAAAGAATTTCGAATCAAGTGCGAGAAGGGAGAATTTGATTTTTTTTTTTATTGAAAATTAAATTGCAAGAGTTTCAAATTGCCAGCGTAATTTATATTTGAAAAGTCTCAAGAGTCACATGTTATTGCAATAAATATTTCACGAATTAATACGGAATAGTAGAGAGTGAATTTTGAAAGAGAACATTTTTTGCAATTTGCTAATTGTACAATAATAATAATAATAATTTCGTTTAGTTCCTTGGCAAAGGAATACCAAAAAAAAAAAAAATCAGAAGAAAATTATTTTTTTTATTATAGAAATAATTTATATTACTAAATTTTTGTATTATTTTTTATTAATTTATTAATAAACATAATAAATATAAATAATAATAATAATCAATTAATGGAATAATAATAAGAAGAATAATAAGAAAAATAAATGATAATAGTAATAATGATAATTTCTTTTTTAAATAAGTACTTTTTAATTACGTATTTTCAAATTCATATTTGAATACAACAATGCATTTCCTTTTTAATTAGTTACATAAGACCAGAAATTTCATAATTAAATCTCAGTATTATTTTACATTTCTGTGTAAATGAATTATTTTTTAATAAATCAAAATATAACAAAATAAATTCCCCGCATTTACATTAATTATTTTAATAAACTTTATTGTTAGATAAATATGCTTGGACGGAACATATTTTATGAAAGAGAGAAAGGTACTTCAAATTTTATTTGATAAACTTAGTGAAACCAGATTATGTATATATATTGACAGAGCATTGTTTTTTATAAAGCTATTGTTAAAATTGGAGAACTATATTTTTTCTTCATTTTTATTTTACTTTTTAACCAGCAAATTCAGAATTCGATTTACTATTATTTCATTTATTATTTTCCTTATTATGCAAATTACAAAATTTTTATTTTCAATAACAAATTCAATTTTTTTATAATACAATTCTCATATTTTTATTAATAATAAAATTCATCGCAGGAAATCAATTCTTTTCAACAGAATTTTAGTAAAGTTTTTTCAATAAAAATTCAATTATTTACATAAGTCATAAAATTTTTCGCAAAAATTCAATTATTTTAAAAAATTTTAGTAAAAATCTTTAAAAAATTAAAATATTTTTAAAAATTTTAATAAAATTCAATTATTTTGAGAAATAATCAAAATTTTTGAAACTAACAATTTCATTATTTTAAAAAATTAAAAGAAAATTCCTTGAAAGATTTCAAATATTTCAAAAAGTTTTAATAACATTTTTCAAAAAAAAAAAATTCAATTATTTTCATTAATAATAAAGCTTTTCGCAGGAATTCAATTATATTTATAGAAATTTTAATAAAGTTCTTAAAAAATTAAAATATTTTTGAAAATTTTAATAAAATTATCTTTTCAAGACTTTAATTATTTTCAAAAGTAATAAAATTCTTTGCAGGAATTAAATTATTATTTAAGAATTCAATTATTTTTTTAGAAATTATAATGAATTTCTTAAAAAATTAAAATATTTTTGAAATTTTTTAATAAAATTCTTGTCAAGAATTTAATTATTTTCAAAAGTAATAAAATTCTTAGCAGGAATTTAATTATTATTCAAGAATTCAATTATTTTTATAGAAATTTTAATGAAATTCATAAATCAATTTAAATATTTTTAAAAATTTTAATAAAATTCGTGGCAAATATTCAATTATTTTCAAAAGTAATAAAATTCTTAGCAGGAATTTAATTATTATTCAGGAATTCAATTATTTTTTAGAAATTTTAATAAAATTCTTAACAAAATTGAAATATTTTTAAAAATTTTAATAAAATTCTTGTCAAATATTCAATTATTTTTAAAAGTAATAAAATTCTTAGCAGGTATTTAATTATTTTCGAGAAATTATGATAAAATTCTTTGAAACAAACAATTCAATTATTTTTAAAAATTGAAATAAAATTCCTTGGATGAATTCAATTATTTTCAATAATATTGATAAATATTTTATGTAAGAATTTTATTTTTTCAGTTAAAAATTATAAAAGTTACAAAACTTTTAATTTTCTTTTTTGTTCACAATTTAAAAAGAAATTAACTTATTTACTGAATAAGTAATAATTTATTATTTTCAAATCCTATTTTAATAAAATTCTTTAAAACAGTTCAATTATTTTCAAAAAGTTTAATAAAATTCTTTAAAATAATTCAATTAATTTAAAAAATTTTAATGTAATTCTTCTCAAGAATTCAGTTATTTGCTTATTTCTGATTGAATATTCAAAAAACTACCAAATTATAATTATTTTAGATTCTAGACTAATTATTATTGAATTAATTGAATTGAATAATTAAATATTAATAATGTTGAATAATTATTATTATTATTAATTATTTTTAAAACTTTTGATACAATTTTTCGTTAAGAATTAAGAGCATTTAAACCATTATCACGTCATATCTGTAGAACACATCCTTTGCACAAACTGTGACGTCATAATGGTTAAAATACCCTTAAGAATATCTAACAATTATAATTTTTAGTTCAAAACAATTTTGTTCAATTAATTTTCGTTATTGTTCAATATATCTTCAAAACATTTATAATTAGATTATTTAGAATTCAATAATAAGTATTAAAATCAATAATTAATTTAATAGTATATTATAATTCAAAACATTAAATAGAAAAATTATCGAAAAACTTAGGAAGTAAAAAAGCAAACAAGAGCAACGAACTTCAAACTGAGAACAAACATCCGGAAGACAGTAGTGATTATTGAAATATATATAGAGTAATTTTTCAGTTAAACTTACAGTGAAATCTGTTCATATAGACAAAGGATTATTTTTTCTAAAAAGTTATCTTAAAATTCGCGAATTAAAATTTCAATGCTTTTATTTCCTACCTAGTTAATTTTATTATAGTTAAATAAAGTGAATTCAATTTTTCGGTTCAAATGAAAAAAAAATCAGGTCCGATAAACAATGGATAATTTTTTAAAAAGATGCTCTAAATTTGTATGCTTATTCTAAATACAGTTTGTAGCTATTCTGTTTTTATATTTATAGTACACGTCTTTCTCACAGTTAAAATTCAATAAAATGAAAGTTCTTTTATGTGTTACGTGGAAAAAATTTGAAAGAGTATATCATACATACCTAAAAGGTGTGATGAAAAAAGAAATAGAATTGCATGTAAAGTCAGAATATAATGAACAAGTCAACAGACAAGGTTTATGAAAGAAAAACTTGTATATTTAATGGGAATATTTTTCCACTTTTTTTTATTCAATTTTCTTCGTATTTCATGACAGAAAACAAATAATAATAATAAAAGTAATATATTGAAGTAACAAAGCTTTTTTTTAATATAATAAAGTAAAAAGAAATATATTGCATATAATACAGTGTTTAAGCTTTCGCGTGAAATTGCTTGTTTTATTTTCTCTTTTTACACGGAGAGAAATCTGTTGCGAATAATGTATAGAGTAGAGGTTATGAATATAGCATAAGCACTTACTAGCGAAAAGCGAAAAGTATAAGAGGTCCGCCTGAATATTAGTCGACTCCGCCTAATATTCAGGCGGACTCGAGCAATAAATAGGCTCTCCGTTAGGATTTTAGCATCAAAGAATCTATGGAAAAAGTATATGAAAAGTTTCAAACATTAATCCTAACAGATTTCTCTCCGTGTATGACAATAAAAAACTGTAAACTATTTATTATCATTACAAAAAGTATATATGTGCAATTCCACGTGAGATTTAAGTCGACCTCTTAAAATCGGCCAAAAATATTTTTTTTCTATTCTGTATCGAAAAATAACAGATACGTATTTTTTTATTTATGTTTAATTGTCCAAATTTTCGAGTTATGAATTTTCGAAAATTTGGACTTTTAATTGTAGACCTATATTCAGTAGCTTATATAAGTCCGAAAACAAAAAAATTTTTTTTTTAATTTTTTATTAAAAAAAAAATTTTTTTTATAAACAAATTAATTTTTTTTAACTTTGGGTCGGATTTTTTTTTATTTTCTTGTACCTTATAATATAGAGAAGATTTTCCAAAAAGTCCCGAAACAGGCCCATGGGCCTGATGTGTTAAATGAGTTTTAAAATATTTTCAAAAATCACTTGCAAGCATCACAGTGGGATTTTTTTTACATTTAACTTTTTAAAACTGTTTACAGCGTAGACCCTTTTATTTAAAACAAAGAACACTCAAATATATTAAAAATTATACGCTGTAGACAGTTTTAAATAGTTAATTGTAAAAAAAATCCCACTGTGATGCTTGCAATTGATTTTTGAAAATATTTTAAAACTCATTTAACACATCAGGCCCATTTCGGGACTTTTTGGAAAATCTTCTCTATATTATAAGGTACAAGAAAATAAAAAAAAAATAAAAAAATCCGGCCCAAAGTTAAAAAAAATTAATTTGTTTATAAAAAAAAAATTTTTTTTCAATAAAAAATTAAAAAAAAAATTTGTTGTTTACATTTCTTAAAAGTCGAAAGAAAACTACAACTTTTATTCTTTGACAACTTTTTTCTAAACTCAATATTTTCGGACTTATAAGCTACTGAATATAGGTCTACAATTAAAAAGTCCAAAATTTCGAAAATTCATAACTCGAAAATTTGGACAATTAAACATAAATAAAAAAATACGTATCTGTTTTTTTCGATACAGAATAGAAAAAAAAATATTTTTGGCCGATTTTAAGAGGTCGACTTAAATCTCACGTGGAATTGCCCATATGCATCATTAAAAGAAATTACGACATCGTTATTAAATATAAATTGATTAATAAAAAATTCTTTTCAGTTTAATGAGAAATAAAAAAGAGTTTAAAAACACTTGCTGGAATGAAGTACCTGAAAGTGACTCTTTTTGTATTCAACCTTTTAATATGGGTAAATATTTAAATACATTTAATGGTAAACTGTGTATTACAAATTTTTATATCTTTTTTTTATCTATTTTTATTTACTTCATTATTTATTTTATCAAATTGTACTATTTGCTTGTTAATCCACGTGAAAAAATTCCCGGGAATTAGACCGAGAAATTCCCGGGATGAGTCACTTCCGAGGAATTCTCGTGACTCTCCTGGGAATCTCCAGGAAGTGAAAAAACAATTAATGAATGAAAAAAATTTGTTTTTCACTCCCCAAAATTTCTCCGTCTCATTCCCGGAAAATTTTTCACGTGGGAAAATTGAATTTTGAGTGCAAAGTGAACTAACTCAAGACTAATTCACATTAGTATAAGTACTTTTAGGAAATTTTAGTAATTTTTGCTATTCAAAAATTTTATAAAAATAATTTTTTTCTTTCTTCTAAAGAAAAGGTATTGGAAATTAATTTTTTATTATTTTTTTGTTTTCCTTTTTTTTTATAAAATTTGATTTTTATTCTTATATCTTCAATTATGTTAATTTTTTTAAATCATTTTTTAATGTATAGATTAATTATATTAGATTAAAAAAAAAATTAGGTTTTCAGTAGTTTTGGTCAATAATTTATCAGACAGTACTTAAAAGACTATATAATTCTAACTTTAAATTGCAATATTATTTTTAATTTACACAAAATTTAAAAAAAAATGTTATTAATCAAATTAATTAAATTTGTTAATAAAGTGCTTTGTTTTTAGTAGTTTTGGTCTATAATTGGTCAGACAGTACTCTTAATTAAAATATGTAATTTCACACTTAAATCGCAATTTTCTTTAATATATTTTATTCTTTCTAAAATTGAGATTGTAAGTTCTTTATTTCACAATAAAAATATTAATTTTCAGTAGTCCTGGTCAATAAACGGTCAGGCAGTACTGAAACGATAGTATAAATTCAACTCTAAATTAAAATATTATTTTTATTTTTAAATGTTTTAAATGTTTTTTAAATGTTTTATAAATTGTAATTTATTTGACAATTATATTTGACAATAAAATGCCTGATTTTCAGTAGTTTTGATCAATAAGTGGTCAGGCAGTACTTAAAAGAATGTATAATTTTAATTACAAAATATAATATTATTTTTATTTTAATCAAAATTTTTAAAAATTGTAATTAACTCAATTAAATAAATTTGATATTGAATTACTTCGTTTTCAGCAGTTTTTATCTATATTAGGAAAGACAGTACTTAATTGAATTATAAATTTAACTCAATAATTGTAATATTATTTTTATTTTACTCAAAATTAAAAAAAAAATTGTTATTAATCAAATTAATTAAATTTGAGAATGGAGTAATTTATTTTCAGTAGTTTTGGTCCGTATTAGGTCAGACAGTGCAATAAAATGAAAGTTGAAAGTTTTTTATTTTACAATAAGAATATTAATTCCCAGTAGTTTTGGTCAAAATTAGGACAGACAGTTCTTTAATTGAATTATAAATTTAACTCTGAAATTGTATTATTATTTTTATTTTAATAAAAATTTTAAAAAAACTTGTTCTTAATCTAATTAATTAAATTTGTTTATGAAGTGCTTTATTTTCAGTAGTTTTGGTCAGTATTAGGTCAGACAGTGCAATAAAATGCCTGATTTTCAGTTGAAAGTTTTTTATTTCACAATAAAAATTTCCACTAGTTTTGATCAAAATTAGGACAGACAGTTCTTTAATTGAATTATAAATTTAACTCAAAAATTGTAATATTATTTTTATTTTACTCAAAACTAAAAAAAAATTGTTATTAATCAAATTAATTAAATTTGATAATGGAGTAATTTATTTTCAGTAGTTTTGGTCAGTATTAGGTCAGACAGTGCAATAAAATGCCTGATTTTTAGTTGAAAGTTTTTTATTTCACAATAAAAATATTAATTTCCACTAGTTTTGATCAAAATTAGGACAGACAGTACTTAATTGAATTATAAATTTAACTCAATAATTGTAATATTATTTTTATTTTACTCAAAATTAAAAAAAAAATTGTTATTAATCAAATTAATTAAATTTGATAATGGAGTAATTTATTTTCAGTAGTTTTGGTCAGTATTAGGTCAGACAGTGCAATAAAATGAAAGTTGAATGTTTTTTATTTTACAATAAAAATATTAATTGCCAGTAGTTTTGGTCAAAATTAGGGCAGACAGTTCTTTAATTGAATTATAAATTTAACTCTGAAATTGTATTATTATTTTTATTTTAATGAAAATTAAAAAAAACTTGTTCTTAATCTAATTAATTAAATTTGTTTATAAAGTGCTTTATTTTCAGTAGTTTTGATCAATAAGTGGTCAGGCAGTACTTAAAAGAATGTATAATTTTAATTACAAAATATAATATTATTTTTATTTTAATCAAAATTTTTAAAAATTGTAATTAACTCAATTAAATAAATTTTATATTGAATTACTTCGTTTTCAGCAGTTTTTATCTATATTAGGGAAGACAGTACTTAATTGAATTATAAATTTAACTCAATAATTGTAATATTATTTTTATTTTACTCAAAATTAAAAAAAAATCGTTATTAATCAAATTAATTAAATTTGATAATGGAGTAATTTATTTTCAGTAGTTTTGGTCAGTATTAGGTCAGACAGTGCAATAAAATGCCTGATTTTTAGTTGAAAGTTTTTTATTTCACAATAAAAATTTCCACTAGTTTTGATCAAAATTAGGACAGACAGTACTTAATTGAATTATAAATTTAACTCAAAAATTGTAATATTATTTTTATTTTACTCAAAATTAAAAAAAAAATTGTTATTAATCAAATTAATTAAATTTGAGAATGGAGTAATTTATTTTCAGTAGTTTTGGTCATTATTAGGTCAGACAGTGCAATAAAATGAAAGTTGAAAGTTTTTTATTTTACAATAAGAATATTAATTCCCAGTAGTTTTGGTCAAAATTAGGGCAGACAGTTCTGTAATTGAATTATAAATTTAACTCTGAAATTGTATTATTATTTTTATTTTAGTAAAAATTAAAAAAAACTTGTTCTTAATCTAATTAATTAAATTTGTTTATGAAGTGCTTTATTTTCAGTAGTTTTGGTCAATATTAGGTCAGGCAGTATTTAAAAGAATGTTTAATTTTAACTTCAAATAGTAATATTATTTTTACTTTATTCAAAAATTTTTAAAAATTGTTATTAATCAAATGAATTCAATTTGATGATGAAATGCTTTATTCTCAGTTTTTTTGACCAATAATCTGTCAGTCAGTACTTAATTAAAATACATAATTTCACACTTAAATCGCAAATTTCTTCAAAATATTTTTTTCTTTCTAAAATTGAAGTTGTAAGTTCTTTATTTTACAATAAAAATATTAATTTTCAGTAGTTTTGGTCAATAAATGGTCAGGCAGTACTTTAAAGAATGTATAATTTTTATTTTTAATTATTGTATTATTTATATTTTATCCAAATTTTTGAAAATTTGCAAATAATTAAATTTTTGTTAATAAAATACATAGTTTTCAGTAGTTCTAGTCAATAATTGATCAGACAGTGTCAATATAGAATTTTTATAAAGAAACGCTTTGAAACGAAATTTTTAATAGTTTTTGTCAATGAGCAGTAAGGCAGTACTAACTAAAACTATAATTTTATTTTCTAATGGAAATATTTTTTATTCTTTAGTTAAAATTAAAAAAAAATTTCAGTAGTTTTGGTCAATATTAGATCAGGCATCTTTTAATCTATATATTAATAATTCAAATTATAATATAAATAAATTAAAGTTTATACCTACAATCTTTCTTCTATGAGGAAGTAAATTATAAATTTAAATATATATTGTTAGTAAATGCGTACAATTATAAATTAATTTTTTTTACTATTTGTGAGTTGGTGGTTCACTGTTCTCTAATTCAAATTCGAGAAAGGTGTTGAAAATTATAGTGTGCAAGCCTTTAGGAAATAGAATATAATTTGTTTCTAGTTGGCCGGGTGCTCATTAATGTTTCTGGGCACCTGGTTGTTAATGGAGCCAAGCAAAGGACATCTTTTAAATCTCTTTCTGCCCAATTTGACTCCCCATGAGACAATTCACTTAATTGCATACAGTTTACTCGGACTTGGACTGACAGTTCTCACTGTTGGCTTTTTCGGATGTCGAGCAGCTCTCCATGAAAATCAATGCATTCTGGCAATTGTAAGTTCACTTTAGAAATTGTAAATTTATAAATGAAAATTATATATTTTATTTTATAAATTTATTACTGTATTTCATTTATAAATTTATTACTATATTTTATTTATAAATTTGTTATTATATTTTATTTATATAAATTTATTTCTATATTTTATTTATTAAATTTATTACTATATTTTATTTATACATTTATTTATAATCAGTAGTACATAACGTTTTTAGTCAGACAGAATTTCGTATTATTATTATGTGATGTATATATCAATGTAATTCATATCAGTAGTAATAGTCAAGTTTAAATCAGACATTTATTTTTACTATCATTATGATTACATAGAAAAATTTACCTGAAACGCAAAAAAATCAGTAGCAATAGTCAATTTTAGTCCGCCACAATATTTTATTTTTATTTTCAAGTGATAAAAACCAGTTTTAGTCAGACAAATAGCTAAATAAACACTTTTGTAACTATTCTCAGTAGTAACAAACTTTTATAATCAGACAATTTTTTTTCAATCGTATCAATTCTAATCTTACGTTTAGACTAGAAACAGTCTGTTTTAGTGTGCGAGGAGAACTTAATTTTTTTTCCATTTTCATGTGAGTAGTAAATGTCAGTTTTATTCAAGGGAATAGCGAGAGGAATTTTTTTTATGTTTGCGACATTAAATGTAAAATGATGTTTTCGTGTGACAAAAAATTTTTTACTGTCAGTAGTAAATAAAAATTTAAGTCAGACGTATTTTTATTTATTACCATGATGGACATAAGATTAGTAGTAAAGGTTCGTTTTAAGTCAGACGTGATATTTATAGGACAATTTATTTTTCTAGTGAGTATAGTTTCTAAGTAGTAAAGAACAGATTCAGTCAGACAAAAGGTGATGATTTTTCTTGAAAATTCTAGTTTCAGTAGTAAGAGGCAATTTTTGTCAGACGATACGATTGATAATTTCAATTAATATACTAAAATTGAAAAACTATTTACTACTTTTTTAAAAAGTATACAAATAGTAGCCTATTTGTATACTTTTTTTTAGATTTCAGCTACTAAAAGCTACTTTTTTTTCTTTATTTTTGGAAACAATTTGCAACATATTACATTCGCTAATAGTTGAAATAAAAAAAAATTCTAAAAATTCTAATAAAATTCTTTAAAACGATTCAATTATTTTTAAAAACTTTACGAAAATCTATTATTTTCAATATCTATACAATTTTAATGAAATTCCACAAAAAGATTTTTGATAAATTCTTCGCAAACATTCAATATTTTTATATGTAATAAAATTTTCACAGAAATTTAATTTTTTAAAATATTTCATAAAATTTCCCCCCCCCCCCAAAAAAAAATCAATTTAAAAATCTTTTTATAAAATTCTACCGCCGCAAGAATTCACTTATTTTCACAGACAATGACATTTTTCAGGAAAATTCAATTTTTAAAAAAAAAATTAAAATAAAACTTATGAAAAAAATACAATTATTTTTGCATAAATAATAAAAAATGCTTCTCAAGAATTCAATTACCTACTTTTACATTTTTTTTTAATTTTTTCACAAGAATTCAATTATTTTTCACAAATAATAAAATTTTTCTCAGAAATTCAATTATTTCTTAAAAAATTGATAAATTCTTCACACATATTCAAGTATTTTCCCAAATAATACAATTTTTCAAGAGAATTCAATTATTTAAAAACAATTTAATGAAATTCTTCTCAAGAATTCAATTATTTTCATAAATAAAAAATTCGTCTCAGAAATTCGATTATGTTTTGAAAAATTGATAATTTCTTTCTTTAATTCTTCACAATTGTTCAATTATTTTCCCAAATAATAGAATTTTTCACGAGAATTCAATTATTTTCATAAATAATAAAATTCTTCTCATAAATTCAATTATTTTTTTAAAAATTGGTAAATTCCTTGTAATAATTCAATTAGTTTTATAAATAGTAATATTCTTAGCGAAAATTCAATTATTATTAAAACAATCAAATTCTCATAGGAATTCAATTATTTAAAATAGAATTTTCATAAAATTTTTTAATAAATTCAATTATTTTCTAAAATTTTATTTAAATTCGTCGACAAAATTTGTAAGAATTCAATTATTTTCATAAATAACAGAATTCTTCTCAGAAATTGAAATATTGTTTAAAAAATAAATTATTATTAATAAGATTAATTCTTGATAAAAATTAAATTTTAAGAAACATTGAATTATTCAATATATTATTTATTTTTGTATTTAAATAGTTGAATTTCAGTTGAACTTTCTAATAGGAATTGATTTAAAAACAAATTTTAGTGGAAATTTTAGATAATTGAATATTAAAAGCGTTATAGTACGATTTCTTTAGAAATAACTAAATTTTAAAAGATTATTAAATTGAAATAGATGAAAATTTTAATTGTTGTAAAAACTGTAATAACATTGAAATTTTTACTTTGAAAAATTATTAATTTATTTTCTTAATTCCTGTGAAAAATTTAAATTAAATTTTATTAAATAATTTTATTTGTTTACTTTTAAAAATTACTTCTAAATACGCAATTGTATTTTTTAGGATAAAAAACTTTGGAAAATAATTGAATTCTTCAAAAAATTTATAAGCAGGATTAGAATAAGAATAATTGTTTTTGATTGAAATCAGGAAACAGTCGGGAAAATATTGAATCAAATTTTAGTGAATCGACTAAAAAACCATTTTTTTTTTTATTCGTTAAAAATTAATTTTCGATAGCCACTTTTCTACTAGGTACTTTTTTCAGTATTAAAGATACTTTTTGATACTTTTTTAAAATTAATTATTGAGTGTGAGCCCTAAATAATATATATATATATATATATATATATATATATATATATATATATATATATATATATATATATATATATATATATATATATATATATTAATTAATATATTACTCTATGTATATCTGAATCAATTGAAAAATTTAGTTTTTGTATGAAAATAAAAATTGAATTTTTGACTAGAAATTTTTGTATTTTTATGATTGATGGGCAAATACTATTGATATTTAATGTTCATTTTATAATTGAATACAAACATTAATCGTATAATTGGATAATTAATTTAATATTTTGGCAGTATATGAGTATGCAGATTGCATTAATTATCACGGAATTGATAACGGCAGCTATTATGGGTCTGATGACGTTCAGAATTCTCTCGGGATTAGAAGAGAGACTTGCAAGTCGATTAGCCGATCATTACGGTCATGATCCAACGAGTGACATACCCTTCAGTCACAGTCTTGATTTCGCACAATATAAGGTTCACCATTTAATTTTTATAAAAGCTCTTTTCTTATTTTTTAATATTAATTAATTTCAATTTTATTAATTGAAATTTTTTTAATTATTTAATATTTTATTTTACTCTATATCTTCTAGTGGTTATATTCTAGTAGTTATATTCATTTTTAATATTTCTCTCTGAATTTGAATTAGTAAAAATGTTTACAAATTTAAATTAGTAGCAGACTTTTTGTTTTTGAATTAGTAAATTGGAATTTAATTAGTAAATTTTTCTAGTAGATTGAAATTTAATTAGTAAATTTTACTAGTAGATTGAAATTTAATTAGTAAATTCTACTAGTAAATTGAAATTTAATTAGTAAATTTTAATAGTAGATTGAAATTTAATTAGTAAATTCTACTAGTAAATTGAAATTTAATTAGTAAATTTTAATAGTAGATTGAAATTTAATTAGTAAATTCTACTAGTAAATTGAAATTTAATTAGTAAATTTTACTGGTAGATTGAAACTTAATTAGTAACATTTACTAGTAAATTGAAATTTAATTAGTAAATTTTAGTAGTAAATTAGTAGAAATTATTATTTATTAGTAAAATTCTAAAATTTACAAATTCAATAGCAAAAAGTCAGTCACTAATTCAAATTAATAAACATTTTTACTAAATAAAATTTAGAGAAAGTTAAATATTGCTTATTGATAATTATTACTACTACTAACAATAAGAATAATATTAATAATAATATTTATAATAAAAATAATAATAATAATAATAATAACGTATTAAAAGTGTGAAATTTTCAATTTAGAGAGTGAGGAATAAACAATAAAAAAAACAAAAACAATAAAATAAACAATAAAAATAATAAACGTTGGTGGATAAGAGTTAAAAAGTTTGAATTAAAAAATTAATGTCCTTAATTAATTTAAAGTATAATTAACATTGATTGATAATTGTTACAGTTTAATTGCTGTGGTATTCATGGTGACAATGATTACAATGGCACTGCCTGGTGGAGGGATGGTCAAATTTCAGGATCAAAGCGACAAGTTCCTCTTACATGTTGTGTTTTGAAAGATGATGAGGCAAGAATTAATTTTTTTTGTTCATTTTAATTAAAACGTTAATCAAAGTTAATACAATAATAAATTTCCTTTTATTAATTTTTCTGCATTCTTCTATTTGATTAAATTTGTTTTTCTCTCGAATTTTAATTTTGACGTGAATTAAAAATAATAAATTGAGAAAATTGCTTTTTTCATTTTTTATTAGTCTTTCATTCAATTTAATTGAATTGAAGTTAATCAAATAAACATTTTAAAAATGAAAAATTAAAATTAAATTTAAATTAAATTGAAGTCAATGAAATAAAAAATAAAACATTTGATCCAAGTCACTTAAAATCAATTCAATTTAAATCAATTAAATTAGTTTTTCTCTTGAATTTTTATTGAAACGTTTATTGAACGTAATAAATTAATAAATTCTTTTTTCAATTTTTCTATATTGTTCTATTTAATTGATTTCAATTTAAATCTTTTTAATTTAATCTTTTTAATTTTTTTTTATCTTTTTAATCTTTTTAATCTTTTTAATTTTTTTTTTTTTTTTTTTTGTTAATTGAAAATAATAAATTAATAAATTTCTTTTTTTCAAATTTTTCTATATTCTTCTATTTAATGAAATTGAATTGAATTCGATTAGGTTTTTTTCTTTAATATTAATTGTAACGTTAATTAAAATTGAGAAATCAATAAAATTTCTTTTTGTTAATACTTTTCTTTATACTTCTATTCATTTCAATTCCGTTCAATTCGATTGAATTCATTTCAATTCCCTTTAATTCGATTAAATTCATTTCATTTCCCTTTAATTCGATTAAATTCATTTCAATTCGATTGAATTCATTTCAATTCCCTTTAATTCGATTAAATTTGTTTCAATTTTTTTTAATCCAAGTAAACTGAATTAAATTGAATTACACAGAAGTGAATTCGATTTAATGGAACTGAATTGAATAAAAAAGAATTCAATTCAATTGACTATTGTAAAATATTTTTTTTTTTCTTTTTTCAGATTAAAAATACAGGAAGTCCAATGAGTGTAATATCTCGAGTGTTTTATCAAAATGTAAGTTTTAATAAAATTTGTATTTTTAATTTTCAAATAAATAAATAAGTAAAATAATTGAAAAAATATTTTTTTATTTTTTACTGACGAGGACAATTTTATGTTTTTTTTTTTTAGAGTGAAACACCATGGCTTCATCCACAACCAAAGGACATGAATGCTTGCCAAGTAGAAGATTCAGTAGGTCATGATGGTTATAGACATAAACAAGTAAGTGAAATTTGTTTTTATTTTTCAACAGAGAAGAATTTTTTCTTTATGAAATTTCTTTTTTTTCAGGGTTGCTTAGACAAAGTTAGCGATTGGTTGGAATTCGAAAGTTTTACCCTAGTTTTTCTGGGAATGTCCATGGCGGGAATTCAAGTAATTTCTACACTATTATTATAATTATATTTATTTACCACGTAATTAGTTATTTTAATTTATTTATTATTTACACACGAAAAAAATATAAATAAATAAAAAATACAATATTTTATTTATTTTATTTATTTTATTTATTTATTTAAATGTAAATTATATTAATTAATTTTATTAATTAATTTATTATTTACAGTTTAATTTTTGAACATAATAATAATTTTGGTTTCCTAATGTATTTTTGACCTTTTTTCAAGTAAAATTATTTTATAAAAATTATAACACTTTCTACGCATTTAGATAAAAAAAAAATAAATAAAAATTGCAGACATTCGGAATAATTACGTCAGCATTCTTGTGTCGGACAATTAGGGACATGCGCACAGAATGAAGAGGACTGCGTGTTATAGAACATTATTTAAAACAAAGGAATTAATGTCTAAAAACGTTGGTATATATTTATTAAAGCAACGTTTTATTGATAATCGGTTAGATTTAAATGTATACTAATTTTTTGTGAATAAAATTTTGCATTCGTACGCGTTTTTTTATATTTTCTTTTTTTTGAAAAACATACAGTTTTTATATTTTCTTTAAAAAATAATATTTTTTCTTTTTAAAACATAACTTTTTTTTAAAAAATATTTTTTTTTTTAAACAAATTATTTTTCTCTTAATTTTCTTAAATATAATAAAGTCACATCGCGTTTTATATTTAAAGAAAAAGTAACGAGGCTCATTAATATATACATATGGATACGTTTTTTCATGTAAAATAAAAAGCATTTGAATCGAATTCGCGTACTGCTCATATTATATAAAGGCTCAAACAATTTTTAAGAAATAACAGGAAAAGAAAAACCCAAAAGGACATTTAAAAATGAAACTTTTATAAATGAAAGCTAGAAACTGCCGCTTTTTATTCTAGCACATAAATAATTAATATCTGAATAAGACACTTTGTACATTCTAAATCTGAATAAGTAAAAAGTAATTAATATATATATTTTATAATAAATTAATTTATAATTTTTTTTTTAAATTTTACTTTCAATATTCTATGAAAAAAATTAAAGGTTTACTTATTCAAATTTAGAGGAGAAATTTTACTGATTTTTTGATATATAGAAAATGAAGAATAGCAATAAAATTTATGAAATTATAGGGTTGATAGTTTACGCAAATATATTAAAAAAAAGAGAGTTCTTACAAGTGTTTTACCAACGTGAATATTAAACAACAAAGGGTTTTAATTATGAGCAAATAATCGTTAAAGTGGAAATTGTGTTTATTTGTGAAAAAAATGATTTTATAAAAATTTTTAATCTACTGGTGTTAAAAAAATTGGAAAAATTTCAAATTATAATTTTTTATATATTTATTCGAAATATGAAAAAAAACTACAAATTTAATTTTTAGTACCATTTTTATTCAAAACAGAAAAAAGACTAAAAATATAATTTCTATTGTACCTAATTTTCACTTAAAATAGAAAAGAAAATTAGAAATATAATTCATAGTCATTTTTTACTCAAAGCAGGAAAAAAATATAATTTTTATCATTTTTATTCAAAATATAAAAAAAAGAAACTAGAAATATAAATTTTTATTATCTTATTGAAAACATGAAAAAAAAAAATAAAAATATTTTTTAGTATTATTTTCTATTAAAAACGTCAAAAGTTAAAAGAACAGAAAAAGTACTTTATACAAAATTTAATTAATCTTTTAATACTTGGATTGTTAAAATTTTGCAAAAATTTCCTTTTTATACACTTATATTAAAAAGATTTAATAAAGAATTTAAAAAAACATTTTGCGTGCGAATGCTTAATTATGTAAATATACAGATTTTTCGACATAATCAAATAAAAAGTCGAATTAATTAGTTATATCGAAAAAGTATATTTACACAAAATATGAGACTTAATCGGAATAGTCTCTACTAAATCGCGAAGCGATGTTATTTTTAATATAAAAATAAAATGAAACAAA
The DNA here is from genome assembly GCF_015476425.1 of Leptopilina heterotoma. Classification (NCBI taxonomy): domain Eukaryota; kingdom Metazoa; phylum Arthropoda; class Insecta; order Hymenoptera; family Figitidae; genus Leptopilina; species Leptopilina heterotoma. The sequence goes on from NW_025111138.1 coordinate 7,856,366, forward strand.
AAATGAAAAAAAAAAAAAAAAAAAACACCAGACTTCATCTTATATACATTCGGCTCATATATTTTGTATGTGCTTTCACTGGTGGAATTCCAGTGAACGATTGTTGTTGTAAATGTTATAGAGTATTTGCCATTAATGTATACTTGTCGTTATACGCGTACAAAAAAGTCAAAAATGTGTAGCACTGGAATAAAACAATTTTTTTTTCCATGTGTATAAATTGTATTTTTATTCTCCCTTTACGGTCTTTTATTTTTAAATAAATCATTAAATAAAGACAAATATTAAAAAAACAAAGACAAACAAAAATATTAAAAGTAAAAAAAAATAGTGTACAGTTTTTACAAATAATTTTTTTTTTTTATTAACGGAGTACTCAATATTTCATTTATATTATTATTTTGTAAATTAAAAAATTTTACATTTTCAATTTTTAAATAATTTCAGGTTCAAAATTTAAAAAATTCATTTATTAAGTACATAATTAATTATTCTTGTTTATTATTTTTAAAAAAGTTTACGCAAGAATTCAATTATTCTCATTAATAATAAACTTTTTTGGAAAAATTCAATTATTTTTTATAAAAAGTTCAATTATTTTTAAAAAAAATTTAATCAAATTTCATGAAAGGATTCAAATATTTCCGCAAAATTTTGATAAATTTCAACGAAATAATAAGATTATTTTTATAAATTGTAAAATTTTTCGCAAGAATTAAATTATTCTCATAAATAATAACCTTCATTGTAAGAATTAAATTATTTTTTATAAACAATAAAATTATTCTGAGAAATTAAATTATTATATTAATATAATTTTAAAATTAAATTTCTCGAAAGTTTTCAGTTATTTTTTAAAATTGTAATCAAATTTTTGAAAAAAATTCAATTCTTCTCAGAAGTTTTGATAAAATTCTTTGTAAATTTCAATTATTTTCAAAATTTTCAATTAAAATTATATTTAAAAAAAACTACATTATCTTCAACCTTCAAGAAATTTAAAGAAATTCTTTGGAAAAAATTAATTATTTACAAAAACTCTAATATAATTGTTAAAAATAAAATTTTATTTTCTATAAATTAATAAATAATAATTTTAGTAAAATTTAATAATAAAATTATTAATTACAATTATTAATAAACACGATCATTTTAAAAACTTAAAAGAAATTCTTCAGAAAATTCTATTACTATCAATTATTCTATTAATTATTTAAAAAAACTCCATTATTTTCAAAAATTTTAATAAAATTATTGTCAAGGATTAAATAATTTTGAATAATTTTTATAATATTCTTTAGAAGAATTCGTTTATTTTCAAATTAAATTATTTTCAATTAAATTATTTTGAATAATTTTTGTAATATTCTTTAGAAGAATTCGTTTATTTTCAAATTAATAATAAAATTCTTTGCGAGAATTCAATTAATTTCAATAAAATTTCTCGAAAGAATTCAATTGTTTTCCAAAATTTTGATAAAATTCTTATTTTTTAATTTTTTAATAAATAATTCGTAAGAATTCAATTATTCTTTATAAAAAGTTTAATTATTTTCAAAAAAATTTTAATGAAATTTCACGAAAGGATTAAAATATTTCCGCAAAATTTTGATAAATTTCAAAAAAAATAATACGATTATTTTTATAAATTGTAAAATTTTTCGCAATAATTAAATTATACTCATAAATAATAAACTTCTTTGGAAGAATTAAATTATTTTTTATAAACATTCCTCGAAAGTTTTCAATTAATCTTTAAAATTGTAATAAAATTTTTCGAAAAAATTCAATTCTTCTGAAAAGTTTCGATAAAATTCTTTGTAAATTTCAATTATTTTCAAAATTTTCAATTAAAATTCATTGAAAAAAACTACATTATCTTCAAGAAATTCTTCGAAAAAAATTTATTTTATACGAAAACTCTAATATAATTGTTTAAAAGAATTTTATTTTCTATATTGAGTAACAATTAATAGAAAATGAAATTCTTTTAATTATTAATGAACACGGTCATTTTAAAAACTTAAAAGAAATTTTTCAGAAAATTCTATTTCATTCAAAATTTTCAATAAAAATTATTTTAAAAAATCCGTTTTTTAAAAATTTTAATAAAACTATTAATATTACAAATATATTAAAAATATTATACAATAAAAATATTATAAATATTATAAATAAATAAATAAAAAACTATTGTCAAAAATTAAATTATTTTCAATAATTCTAATAATATTCTTTAATGAATTCGATTATTTTCATATTAATAATAAAATTCTTTGCAAGAATTCAATTAATTTCATTAAAATTTCTCGAAAAAATTCACCTATTTTCCAAAATTTTGATAAAATTCTTATTTTTAAATTTTTTAATAAATACTTTGGAAGAATTCAACGATTTTATTTTAAAATTCAGAACATTTTAAAAAATTTTTTTAAAAAGTTAGAATACAAAGATTTAAACAAGAACTAACTTCAAACTGCGAACTGATTAGCTAAATATCGACGATTATTTATATAGATTGACAATTTAAAAAAAATAATAGAAATTATAAACAAATAACAAAATTGAGTTCCCTAAAAAGTTAAATACAAGTAAGAAAAATAATATTGATAAAAATTATAATTTGTATTATTAATAGATTATTAATGATTAATTATATATTAATAGATTAATATATTAATATATATATATATGTCTAAAAAATAATTAATAGAAAAATTAACATAATAATGATACTAAGAAAAAGTAAATTAAAAATAAATATTTTATGTTCTAGATTAGTATTTTAGATTATTTATACGTCTCGTAGTTTGTTTTTCAAGTTAAAACGTCTGTGATGAAAGTATACTTGCTAGAGTAGATAATAATATATGTACACGAGTATCAACTGAGACAATGTTACCGCTATTAATATTTTTTTAACTGAAAGAAAATAGAAAACTCGAGATGTATAAAAATTCGTAATGAATTATATTTCTATAGAGATTCTTATTTTATTAATTTTCTTTCTTCCATTTCTAACATATATAACTAATAGAATTTTTTATACGTATTTTCACATTTATTTACAAAATATATAAGATTGTTTTAAAAAATAATTTTCTCTCAGTAAAAAAATAAAAAATTAAAAAAAAATACTAAGAAAAAAAATTCAAGTCAAGAAATTAATCATAAAAATAAACTTCACGATCATACAATTTCTGAACGGGTCTTGTATTTAATAATATCCGATTACCATTAACGGAACGTATTTTACGAAATTGCGCCACCTGCAAGTAAATTCAAAATTCTTTGTCATTCTAAGAAATTAATTACTTCGATAAAATATTAAATTGTATGCAAAAATAAATTAAAGTTGCTAAAAATCAATAATAATTAATAATAATAATAAAATTAATTAAAAATCAAAGTTTAAAAATTAAAATTAAAATCAAAAATTGAAATAAAATGAAATGAACAATTATGATTTAATAAATTAAATTTACTGATAATAATAACAATTAATTATTTTTTCAATTGATTGAATTATTAATCTTAATATTTGCTTTTTGTTGAAATCTTTTTTTGTAATAAAAAGGCATAAAAACACAATTAATTGATTAAAAAAATGTAGTTTAATCTCTGCTTTTTTTACTTGAAATGAAGAGACGGCAATAGGTTCTGGTTGAATGATCCAAGTGACCATTTCAGTGCAGGGAGGTTGGGTAAGTGAACCATTGTAACTATAATAAGAACATTCAAAGGGTGGGTAAAGCCATTCCAAAGGAAATGGTGGTATAGAGACTTTTGTTCCGGTCTTCGTAATTCGCCATAAATTTGTCACAATATGATCTAAGTAAGGGTTGTCCACATTCGTTATCTGTCAATTAATAATAGAAATGAAAATAATAAAAATTATAATTTATAATAATAATACACTGAAAAAAAATTTTAATCAATTTAAATAACCGATTAATTGACTATTATCAATTAAATATTTACTTGAATCAAATAATATTTATTGGTGTCAATTAAATGGTATTGGAACCAACAATTTCAGTATTTGAAGCAAATATGAATTATTGAACCATTTAATTAACTCCAATAAATATTATTTGATTCAATAAAATATTTAATTGATAATAGTCAATTAATTGGTTATTTGAATCAAATAAATTTTTTTTTCAATGCAGTAATAATACTCACGTCGAAAAATTCCATGGAATTTCCGTGGAAATTCCGTGGAAATTTTGCAAGTTTTATATTTTAATATTATTTTAACATTTCTATTATGATTAGAGTCTAATAATAAGCTTTGTTGCACTTTATTTGCAAAACTTGAATGAAAGTGAATTTTCCTGACTTTTCCCTGATTTCCAAAAAAAATTTTAAATTTTTCCCTGATCCTAAAGAATATTCTGATTCACTCTAAAAATGATTAGATACTCAAAAAACTGTTCTTGTACATTTAATTACAAACTTTTTTTAATTCTAAAATTATTCCAAAATACCAATAAATTTTTTTTTTATATAAATCTTTAATAATTATTATTATTCCATAGGAATTAAGGTTTTAAAAAAATTTCAAATTCAAATCTTTATGAAATTCAACAACTTATAAGAATATTATTATAAAACATGAAAATATCGATCACTCCGAGTCTTCGACTCGGAATAATTGATATCTTCATGTTTTATAATAATTTAGATTTCCATTAAATTTTTCAAACAAAATTTAAATTTCCATAAAATTATTCAAACAAAATTTAAATTATTTACAAAAATTTTAATAAAATCCTTCCTAAGAATTCAATTATTTTTACAAGTATAATAAATTTTTTCACATGAATTCAATTATTAAAAAAAAATGTAATAAAATTCGTATTCTAAGAATTCAATTATTTTCATATACAATTTTTCATAGGATTCCAATTATTTTTAATACAATTTAAAATAAATTTCTCGAAAAATGTAATTATTTAAAAAAATTTTTTTTAAAGAATTCAATTACATTTCACAAATAATGAAATTCTTCGCTGAAAATATTAAATTAAAATATTTTCAAATTCTACAATTTTAATAAAATTTCTTAAATGAATTCAATTATTTAAAAAAAAAAAATGTAATAAAATGCGTTGCAAGAAGTCAATTATTTTCATAAATAATACAATTCTTTACAGGATTTCAATTATTTTTGAAAAAAATTTAATAAATATTCGTTGCAATAATTCAATTATTTTCATAAATAATAGAATTCTTCACAGAATTTAAATTATTAAAAAAAAAAATTAATTAAAATTCTTTACAAGAATTCAATTATTCTCCTAAATAATAAAATTCTTCACTGGATTTCAATTATTTTTTATACAATTTTAAGTAAATTCTTCGAATAATGTAATTATTTTCAAAAATATTCAAAATTCAATTATTTTTTAAAATTCATGCTATAATGCTTTTAATATTCAATTATTATGTAAAATTTTAACCGTAATTCATTTTTAAATTAATTTTTATTAGAAAATCCTACGAGAATTCAATTATTTAAATACAAAAATAAATAATTTATTGAATAAAGGAATGTTTTTCAAAATTGAATCATCATAAAGAATTTAATCAACAAATTTTTAAAAAATTGAATTTTTTCTTCTTTTGAAAAATTTTTATTATAAAATAGTAGATATTAAAAATTATTATTGAATTGAGGAAAATTTTTGAAAATAATTGAAATTTTGCCAAGAATTTTATTAAAATTTTTAAATTAAATTGAATTTTGGAGAAGAATTTTATTATTTTAAAGACAATTGAAATTTTGACGTGGCATTTTAAAAATTTTTTTCAACATAATTGAATTTCTGCGAAGAATTTTATTGCTTTTGAAAATAAATTGAATTTCTGCAATCATATTTCAAACTTGTTAAATTCAATTTTTTCCAGTACTTTAATAAAAATCCCTGCTTTTTCCCTGATTTCCCTGACATATGACAACACTGCAAATGTTAAAATATTTTTAAAATAAAAAACTTGCAAAATTTCCATGAAAACTCTACGGAAATTTTTTATGGAATTTTTCGACTTGGGTATTAGTAATAATGGTAATATAATAGAAATAATAGTAATAATAGTAATAATAGTAATTATAGGAATAATAGTAAAAATAGTAATAAGGAATAATAATAATGATAATAATAATAATAATAATAACAATAATTAAAACCTAAAAATTATAATATTACTCATATTTTACCTAAAGTTTTATAAATTTTAAATTAGTTTAAGCTTTAATTCATTAAAGTTGGCACTGAAATGCTCAAGTTTCAGTAGTTTTGGTCAATAATCAATCAGACAGTACTGCATAAAATTACAGTTTCATCATTAAATCGCAATGCTTTTTATATATTTTTTTTTTTTGCTACAAATTTCAAGAAAGTAACTTTTATATTTCACAATAAAAAGTTAAATTTTCAGTAACTTTAATCAATAAAATCACAATCTGGTAGTACCGAATTAAAAATATAATTTCATCTTCTAATCGTAATATTTTTGTCCTTTAAACGTAATACTTTTAATACTTTAGCTAAAATTCATAGAAGTAACAATTAATTTTATTTGGTAGAATAAAATGTTTAGTTTTCAGTAGTTATAGTCAATTTTTTGTTAGACAGTACTTAAATGACAGTGTAATTTTGCATTTAAATTCATTGCATTTTTCCAAAACAATTTTACATAAATATATTTCTCTTGATAATAAAAAGTATAATTTTCAGTATAGTTATGGTCAATATTTGGTCAGCCACTACTTAATTCCAAATATAATATTATCCTCAAATCACAATCTTCTTCAATATATAGTCCTTCTTTGTAAACTTTGAAAGTTGTAATTTCTTGTAATTTCACAAAAAACAGTTTAGTTTTCAGTAGTTTTGGTCAATATTAGGTCAGACATTAGTTAAATGAAAGTATAATTTTAATTCCAAATTGAAATATTATTTATATTTTACCAAAAGTTTTATAATTTGCAATTAAATTCTCAGTTGTTTTGGTCATCAACCGGTCAGACAGTACTTAAATAAAAGTATAAGTTTCACTCTAAATTGTAATATTTTATATATAAATATATATTTTAATCAAATTATTATAAATTGTAATTAATTTAATTAATTATATTTGATAATAAAATCCGTTGCTTTTAGTAGTTTGGGTCAATAGTCGGTCAGACAGTACTTAATTAAAAATATAATTTTATTCTCAAATCGTAATCAATCAATCGTTTTAATCAATATTATGTCAGACAATACTTAAATAAAAGTATAATTTTAATTTTAAATTGTAATATTATTCATATTTTATCAAAAAATTTTATAAACTGCCATTAATTTCATTAATTAAATATATTCAGCCACAAGTCGAAACTACAACTACATCCAACTAATTAATTAATTAAGTAATAAAATTAATTAATTAATTATAATTTATAATAATTCATAATAAATAGCTTAATTTTCAGTATAGTTAAGGTCAATAATCAATCAGACAGTGCAATGGAAAATATATATATTTTAGCCTTTAATCGCAGTTTTCTCTATATTTTTTTTAAAGTTGAAGTTGTAAGATCTTCATTTTACAAAAAAAATTTCAGTTTTCAGTAGTTTTGGTCAATATTAGGTCAGACAGTACTTAAATGATAGAATAAATTTAAATCTAAAAATTGTAATATTATTTATATTTTACCTAATAATATAAATTGTAATTGATTCGACTAATTATATTTGTGAATAAAATGCCTAATTTTCAGTAGGTTTGGTCAATAAGCGGTCAGGCAAGACCTTATTGAAAATGTAATTTTATTTTATTATACAAATATTTTTATTCTTTAGTTAAAATTTAAAAAAGTTGTAAATATTTAAATATCATTAAGAAAGTGTAGTTTTCAGTAGTTTTAGTCAATAATCAGTCAGACAGTACTTTAAAAAATTTATCATTTTTATTTTGAATTATTATTGGTATATTATTTATATTTTATCCAAATTTCTATAAATTGTAAATAATTATATATTTGATAATAATCTACGTGATTTTTCGTAGTTTTGACCAATAAGCGATCAGACGGTTGTTATTTGTTAACAATATTATTATTATTTTTTTTTTTATTTGCATGATTATTGTAATTGAATAATATTGTAATGATATTATTGTAATTATTATTATTTTTATTATTTTAATTGTTATTATAATTTTAGATGTGAATTGTATATTAAAGAATAAAAAAAAATACAATACTTGTAAAAAATAGGAAATTATTGCCACAGCATCACGAGTATGAAGCAGAGAAGGATCCTTAGGGGAGGTGTAACATTTTTTCACATGAACCATTTGAAGTTCCATTGTGTATTTAATGTAATCCATAGTGTGCTCACTTCCTTCATCATTCGCTGGTCCCCAATGGAAAATCATCGAGTGAAAATTGTACGTATCATTTAATGGTCCTTTCGTTACATTCGGTACAGCTCCGCCTGACCAAACACCGGTTACCATCACTGAAAATCGTTAAGTGCCCAATAATATGATATTTTATATTCAGGAAATAAAATAAAATAAAATATGAAATAAAACAAAATTCGTAAAATTAACTTCTGTACAGTGAAATATTATATTTATTATTTTTTAGTATAAATAAGTAGAATAAAAATGGATTTTCATTGAAAATTAAATAATAAAGAATTAAAGATCTTAAATATTTTACTGTATATGTAAAATATAAAATATGACAAATTATAATTATATATTTCTAATATTGACCTAATATTGAGCATAGCTACTGAAAAACTAAACTGTTTATTGTGAATAAAGAATTATAACTTTAAATTCAGAAAGAAAAAAATATATATTAAACAAAATTCCGATTTAATGATAAAATTATTATTTCAATTTCAAGTCTGACCGGATTATTGACCTAAACTACTGAAAATAACGCAATTTATTATGTGATTGTAATTAATAAAATTAATTAGAATTTATCAAACTTTTTATAAAATATAAATAATATTTCAATTTAGAGTTAAGTTTACACTTTCATATAAGTACTGATTGACCTAATATTGACCAAAACTACTGAAAATAGGGCATTCTTTTGACAAATATAAATCATTTGAATTAATTAACCACTTCACTGGCGGAGCGTTCCAAATGGCGTTCCGCGCGCCGAGGCCCAGACTGGCAAAAATACCGAAATGGCGTTCCTAATAAAACTTTATTTTTAAAGAGTGTACACTACTTTTAACTTATACAAAGCAATATTTCTATAGTTTAGACATCAGGTTACAAGATTATCACAATGAAAATTTCAGTTTTTGGGATTTTAAATGTTTTTTCAAACGTTGAAATAGTGGATTTTTAACACTTTTCACCAAATGGCGTTCCACTTTTTTTCAATTTTTACGCAGTAAAACTCATATTTTTTATTTAAAAAATATATTTACATACAAAACATTATAATATAATAATGTTATAAGTAAAAAATAAATATAAATAATTAATAAATAAAATATAATAATTATTAATAATAACAAAAGTGGAACGCCATTTGTTAAAAAGTGTTAAAAATCGACTATTTCAACGTTCGAAGAAACATTGAAAATCTCAAAAACTAACATTTTCATTGTGATAATCTTGTTCCCTGATGTCTAAACTATAGAAATATTGCTTTGTAGTAGTAAAAAGTAGTGTACACTCTTTAAAAATAAAGTTTTATTAGGAACGCCATTTCGGTGTTTTTGCCAGTCTGGGCCTCGGCGCGTGGAACGCCATTTGGAACGCCCTGCCAGTGAAGTGGTTAAAAATTTATAAAACTTTAGGTGAAATATAAACAATATTACAATATTAGAGTTTAATTTTTACTTTCATTTAAGTACTGTCTGATCTAATATTGACCAAAACTACTGAAAACTGAAATTTTTATTGCAAAATAAAGAACTTACCACTTCAACTTTATAGAAAAAAAAAATTATAAAGAAAATTGCGATTTTAAAGCTAAAATATATATTTCCAATTGTACTGTCTGATCGATTATTGACCTGAACTACTGAAAATTACGCTTTTTATTATCAATTTTAAGTTACAATTAATTAAATTAGTTACAATTTATATAAATTTCGGATAAAATATGAATAATATTACAATTTAAAATTGAGATTATACTTTTATTTAAGTACTGTCTGACATAATATTGACTAATACTACTGAAAGCTAAATTTATTATGATTATAACAAATTTTAATTAAATTAATCACAACTTATAAAAGTGTATATAAAATATTAAAAATATGACCAATTAAAGTTATAATAATACATTTCTTTAAGTACTGTTTGATTTAATATTGACTAAAACTAGTGAAAAGAAAACTTATTTTTATAGTGAAATAAAAAAAACTCACAACTTTTTTTTAATTTTAGTTGAAAGAATAAAAAAATTATTTGCGATTTAAGCATAAAATTATATAATTACAATTAAGTATTGTCGGACTGATTATTGACCTAAACTACTATTACGCACTTAATTAATAATTAAACACTTGTTGAAATTTAAAAAAATTGGTGTAAAATTGAAATATTATATTACAAACGAGTTAAAATTATATTTTTAATTAAAAACTGTCTGACCAAATATTGACCAAAACTACTGACATCTAACAATTTTATTATGATAAATAAAATCAGTTATGAGTTATGTTAATTTTAGTCAAAATATAAAAATTATTACGATTGGAAAATAAAATTATACTTTCATTCAAGTAGGTATTGTCTGACCTATAATATTGACTAAAACTACTGAAAGCTAAACTTATTGTTAACAAATTTAATTAATTTAATTAATCACAATATTAAAAATTAATTTATTAGAAATTATCGTTGGAACTAAACATTCTTTTAAGAATTGTACGATTCAATATTGAGCTAAACTACTGAAAACAAAATACTACTATTTCAATAAAATTTTCCAAAAGAATTCCATTATTAAAAAAAAATTGAATAAAATTCTACGCAAACATTCAATTATTTTCATAAATAATAAAAAATTTTTAAAGGAATTCAATTATTTTCAAATTTTTTTATAAATTTCTTCGCAATAATTCTATTATTTTCATAAATAATAACTTTTTTCACAGGGATTCAATTATTTTTATAAATAATAAAATTCTTTTAGGAATTCAATTATTTTCATAAACAATAAAATTCATTGTATGAATTTCAATTATTTTTAATATAATTTTAATCAAATTCCTCGAAAAATGTAATAATTCTTAAAAATTTTATTAAAATTTGTCCAAAGAATTTAATGATTTAAAAAATTTGTTGATAACATTTTTGATGAGAATTTAATTTTCAAGAAACATGAAATTAATAAATTATTTATTTTGGTATTTAAGTAATTGAATTCTCGTATAGAATTTACTAATAAAGATGGTTTTAAAAATGAATTTCAGTTAAAATTTTAGATTATAATTAAATATTAAAAGCATTATAACGTGGATTTTTAGAAATAATTGAGTTTCGAAGAGGTTTCAAATTAAAAGTCATTGAAATTCTTAATTTTTCATATTTTTGACAAATAATTCTGTAGAATTAATTCTTTTTAAAAGTTTAATAAGATTTTTATTGAAATTATTTCAAGTTTTTATTTTTCAATATATATTTAATTGCAGAATTTTCGAATAATTGAAATTTTGTAAAATTGAATTGTAAATGAATGAATTTAAAAATTCTCAAAGAACTATTTTAAAAATTATTAAAAATAATGGATTTATTGAAGAATTAAAACTAGAAAAACTAGAAAAAAAATTTAATTTTAGAGAAGTTACAAATTATTGCAGAAATCCAATTATTTTCAAGGGTAATAAAATTCTTCTTAAGGGAATTTGAACCATTATGACGTCACATATTTAGAACAAAATAATGCTTTGAACAAACTGTGACGTCATAATGGTTCAAATGCCCTTAAGGATTCAATTATTTTTACTAATAATAAAACTCATCGCAGCGTTTCAATTATTTTTCATACAATTATAATTGAATTCCTTATTGAAAAAAGTAATTATGTTCATGCAAGTTTTAATAAAATTCGACAAAAGAATTCAATTATTTAAAAATTTGTTAATAAAATTCTTTATGAGAAACATTGAATTATTCAATAAAGTATTTACTTTTGCATTTCAATAATTAAATTTTTGTAGAATTTTCTAATAAAAATTGATTTTCATTTCATAAAAATGAATTTCAGTTAAAGTTTTAGATTATAATTGAATATTAAAAGCAATATAGCGTGAATTTTTAGAAATAATTGAATTGTGAAATTAATTTTTTCGAAAAAGTTTAATTGAATTTTTTTTTTATTATTTGAAGTTTTTATTTTCTAATTTATATTTAATTGAAGAATTTAGGAATAATTAAAATTTCGTTAAATTGAATATTAAACAAATGGATTTAAAAATTGCCAAAGAACTTTTTCGAAAATTATGAAAAATAATTGATATAAAGTAAAATTGTAGTTAAAAATTTTTGAAAATAATAATTGAATTGAAGTAATGAAAATAGTTTGGAAGAAGTATAATATTCTTATAATATAAAATAATGATTTTATTACTTGGTCATCTTTAATTATTATAAAATATGAAGAAAGACTCCGAGTTATCGATATCTTCATGTTTTATAGTTTTAAAAAAATTTAATGAACTAAAATTTCATTCATTGTAAAAAATAACACCAAAATTGATTATTTTAATCTTTTTTGGTGTTAATTTAATCTGCAACACTTTTTAATACCTCACGATTTATTGTGTTATTATTATTATTTATTTGTAAATAAATTGATATCAATTTATAATTATGTGTAAATACTTAATTTTTTTATAAACAGAAATTATTGTCGATTTGATAGAAATTGAGGATATTTTTATCAACGCAAAAAAAGGAGAAATCAATTTATTGGAATGTATTTTACCGGAATTTCCGTCATTTTCCAACGACATTGATGTAGGTTGTGAACGATAGCCACTCCATTTTAAAGGTTCAGATGATTGTAAAACTACAGCAAGACGTGTTACGATATTGATGGGAGATTGGCTGCAGCCATCGCTTTCAGGGAATAACAATTTCCATTTGTGTGGTCCATTCTCATTGTCATATCCGAAAGAAATTGAATTCGAATATCCGCAACTTTCCATTGAAAACATATCCACTCCGTCGACAATTTCCGATAATAGTAAAACTTAGAAAATTTCCCAAACGACCATTAGAAAACAATTTTTATTTATTTTTTATTATTTTATTATTACTCTTTATATTTTATTATTTTATTATTATTCTCTATATTTTCCATACAATATTTTATTATTTTTATTATTTTTTCTAATTATTAATTATTTTTTTTATAAAACAAAAATTTTTATTTTCAGTTATTCATCAATTATTTTTTATTAACGTTAAAAAAAAAATTCATCTCGCTTTTTAAATAAAAATTTAATTAATTTTATTTTTTTTCATTTTTTTTTTTATTATATTTTATCCATTTTCTGTATTTTATTTTATCCCTCAAAGCACTGACTAATTTAATATTGACCAAAATTACTGAAAACTAAATTTTTTATTTTATTGTGAAATAAAGAACTTTATAAAATAAAGAACTTTCAACTTTAATTTTAGAAAGAACAAAATTTATTGCCTTTTTTTGATTCAAGTTTTTTTTTTGAAATAAAAAAAAATTAGAGGTATAAAAAGAAAACGATGATAATTTTTAATCAAAAAATAATTAAATATCTATAAAATTCTCTCATATTGGTACAATTATATTTTAATAACAAAAGAATTTTTTGTGCAAAATATTATATTTCACTAACCAAAGAGTAGAAATATTCCAACTCCAACGAGAAATTCAGGTAAAGTGGGATCAATCATTGTTTAAATTTTCTTTACCAATTTTCTCTCTCTCTGTTGTGTTAAAAAAATGAATTTTTTTTATAAAAAATTCTATTACCTGACAATTTATAATTTTGCATTTCCATTAATAAAGAATTGTTTTTTTTTTATTATCAAATAAATAACCTCAAGTTGTCAGAGAAAATAACATTCGAAAATCACGTGGGAGTATTTTTTTTTTGCACTTTTGGAATTAGTTTTCGAATAAGTGTTAATATTAAAAATTTTGAAATTTTCTTCATATCTAACTACTTTTTTGTAATAATTGATTAGAAACAGAAGTATTAAAAAAGAATGCTACATTAAACTGTTTTAATGAGTCGCAGTTCGAAAAGTAGGTCAAATATTGAGTAATTCACGAGTGGCTATATATAGACGTATTATTATTTATAAAAATATTGTGGTTATAACCAAGAAAATTTTAATTTAATTTTTAATGTTTAATGATATTTCCAATAATATTTCATTCAATTTTAGAATATTTAAATTACTTTTAAGAATATTTAATTTAGGTTTAGAATATTTAATTTAATTTTAGAATATTTTTGGTATTTTCCATTTTTACTAATATCGCAAAATTTATTATAAATAGTAAAAAAGATAAATTTCTAATTTAAAGATAATAATGTCATTGTTTCAACATCTTCATCTGGTTATCCCAAATGGAAGCAATCGCCGATTGATTTAAATTTTGTCAATGTTTGGCAACGAAAATTTCCCCCTTTACTTTTGGGTGGACACTGGAAAAATGAGGGGACAGCAACTATTAGAAATACCGGAGAAACTGGTATTTTCTTTATTATTTATTTACTGAATTTATAATTTAAATTAATTTTTAAATTAGGTACTAGAAAAAAAAACTATTAATTATAACTAATTTTTCTAACTTTTTAATTATAATTTTCAATTTTTAATTTACAATAATAATTAATTAATAATTATAATATTATAATAATATTATGCTATGTTGTTATTAATAAATATATTAATTTAGTAATCAAATTTATTATATTATACAAATATTGGAAATTATTTATTTATTTATGAATAATTAAATTTTCAGTGCAAGTGGAACTGAATGAAAGAACAAGTCCAATGATCAGTGGAGGTCCATTAGGTGATTATTATGAATTTTTGCATTTACAGTTTCGCTGGGGTGAAAATAATTCTTCTGGTGCTGAACATTCTATAAATAATACATGGTAATTAATTTAATTAATTAATTATGTAATTACAATTAATAATTAAAATAATAATTGTGATTAATAATCAAATAATAAAATAATTACAGTTAATTAAAGAATTATAATTATTAATTAGAATTAATAATTTATAATTAAAAAATTAATAATTAAATAATTAGAATTAATTAATTTAAAAAATTAATATTGAAATGAAATTTTCTGTGAAAGCAATTTTTTTTATTGAAGCAATATTTTTTAAAATCTTTTTCTTTACATATTTTAATAATATGTATTTTTTTAAACAATCTTATGAAATTTAATAAAATTTTTCAATTTTGTTTTAATAAGAATTTTTCTTGAAAGGTATTCAATGGAAGCTCAAGCTATTCACTGGAATCCACGATATGAAACTTTAGAAAAGTGTTATGAAAATTCTGATGGAATGGCTATCATTTCATACCTTTTCCTGGTAAACTTTGATGTAGTGGGCGTTGTACATATAAATCCTATGCAAAATTTATTTTGCAAAAATCAAAGTGACTTGGTCATTGTCAAGGGATTTATATTTAAATTTTATTTATGAAATTCTCTGTATTATAAGTTTTTATTAAAAAAGTAGTTTTGATATTTTGAGAAATTCTACAAAAGCTAGAAAAAAAATTTTTCTAGACTTTAAATAATTATTAATTATTTATTATTAATTATTAATTATTAATTATTTATTATTTATTATTTATTATTAATTATTTATTATTAATTATTAATTAAAAATAGATTAAATAATAAATAATAATTAATTGGTATATAAAAAAATTGAATCCAAATAAAGTTTTTAAATAACTGTTTTAGGTTTCAGGTGATGTTGAAATGAGGGATAATATTGAATTTAAAAATATCTCAAACGCGTTATCGAGTATTCGTACAATTGGAAAATCTGTAAATATTTCGCCAGGTGGAATGTTAAATTTATTATTTTCTATTCTAGATTTTTCTTTATTCGTTATATTTGATTATTTTTTCCTTCTTTTTTTATTCTTTATATTTTATTATTTTTCATTTCTTATTTTTTTCATTCTTCATATTTTCCCTTTCCTATTTTTTTATTCTTCATATTATTTCTTTCATATTTTTCTTACTTGCAATAAAAATTGTTTGTTTTTTTCTCATTTTTTTTTTTTTTTTTATTTTAAATTTACAAATTAAATTTTTTTTTCAATTTATTAAAATGAATTATAATCATGAATTTTTTTTTCTTGTTTTTTTCGGAATTTAGATTCTTTGAATTGGATGACAAATTGTTTTTTCCAACCAGGTTATTACACGTACGAGGGATCATTAACAAATTTTCCCTACAGCCAATGCGCCACTTGGATTATAATTCCAAGACCTATCAAAATTTCATTAAATCAGGTTTCAATTTTTATTCATTTATTTTTTAATATTTTTTTTTTTTATTATTTTTGTCTATTTTATTTATTTTAATAATTTTATATTTATGCGTAATTTTTCGTCTTCTTTCCTTTGCATTTTCAAATAAAAATAGATGGAAGAATTCAGAAAAATACGTGACAAAAATTATGAACCAATTTTAAAAAATTATCGAGCACAACAACCACTGAATCGTCGGAAAATTTTTTACGCAAATGAATTTGCTTTCGATTATTGATAAATAAATAATGTTGGGAACTTGAAATTTAAAGATTTGAAAAAAAGGAAAGAATAGTAATTTTTTTAATAAAAAGAAATTATGAAAAAGGAAAAATGTAAAAAAAATTGTAAAATTCATTTGTTTTTTTTTACGCTAAAAGTCTATATTCTCTCGATGGAAAAATTTTAAGTAATAATTGTTTATTAAGTGAAAATTTGAATACAAAAAAAATTAATGGAATCTGAAGAGTGGATCCTTGGTAATTAAAATTGTGTATTATTTTCGAATTTAAAAAAAAAGTCAAGTCGTTTTTTTTTTGCTCTAAGTGAATCTAATAATTTTTCATTTTGTCATCAGGGAAAATGAACCAATTTGTTTTTTTTTCTTTCAAACGAACTAATGTAAAAAAATATTTGTGATAAATTTTTATTATTTATTTATTTAATCTTTTATCACTATTATTATTATTTAATTTTTAATATATTTTTTTATTCTATTATTTGAATTTCAAGGTTCTCAAAAATCAGGTCAATCTCCCGTAAATATAGACGACAAAGCCGTTCTGCCTGCTAAATTTCCACAATTAATTTTAACTGGACACTGGTTAAATGATGGTTATGCCTGTATGGTTAATAATGGAGAAACAGGTTTGAATAAAAAAGATTCTTTTTTTTCATATAAAAGAGCAAAAATACAGAAATAAATCTAGTGCAGATAAATTTGTCAAATTGATAAAAAATTTGCGTTTGACACACTTGAACGAAAAATATTTATTCTGAAAAATAAGAATCCTTGACCAAGAATATATTTTAAATTTAGAATTATTCTTTTTAGAAGAAATTTTAGAAACATATATTTATTAAAATATATTAAATAATTAAAGTAAAGAATTTAATTGCGATAAATAAATAAATACAGTAAACAAATTAATGTAGTAAATAAATAAATGCAATAAATAAAAAAAATAGTTAATAAATAAAAACAGTGAAAAAATAAAAACAATAAATAAAATACAGTAAATAAATAAATATAATAGATAAATAAATATAGTAAATAAATAAATGCAGTAAATAGGAAAACAGTAAATAAACAAATGAAGCAAATAAATTAATATAGTCAAGAAACAAATGCGGTAAATAAATAAATTACAGTAAAATAATAATAAATAATAATAATAATAATAATAATAATAATAATTAATTACAGTAAATAAATTAAAACCGTAAATAAACAAATATACTTAAGAAATAAATATAGAAAAAATTTTACAAAATATTTAGTGAAGATAACATTGACCGGCGACAGAATTCCTTCAACAATTAAAGGAGGACCTCTATTAGACGATATTTATGAATTCGAAAATGTTCATTTTCATTGGGGAGAAAATAATTGTCAAGGCTCCGAGCATACACTCAATGATACTTGGTGAAAATATATTATCATCAACTTTTATAAATAATATTTATAATAATAATAATAGTACTTGTTTAACTTAAATGTCTAAAAGGGCAAAAAATTAAAAAACAATTGATCGAACAATGAAATGAAATTTTTTTTTTTTACTTTGATTTAATTTAATTTTATATCTCGATGAAGGTTTTCTATGGAAGCCCACGCAGTTCACTGGAACAGAAAATATACGACATTCGCTGAATGTGTAAAACACAAAGATGGAATTTGTGTACTCGCATTCCTATTTCTGGTGAACAAAAAATGCCTTATTCTTTTCTCTAAAGAAAAAAAAGGAGAATTTTTAAAAGAGTACAAAAAAAAAATAATATACTTTTCAAAATATTTCAATATTGATAAAAGTTTTTTTTTTTTATCCTTACATTTCAAATTGCGATATTTTTATTAATAATAGAAGAATATGATTTCATTTCATTTATTCAATATATAATTTATTTCAAATATTCTTTTATAAAAAAATTAAATTATAAAAATTATTTCAATAAAATTTTAAGTAAATTATTATAACTAATTATTCATTATTAACAAAAATTTATATTAAAATTATTATAAGAAATTGAACACAAAGTAGATAACAATTTTTTAGTAATTTTTTTTTTTAATTAAAGAAATACGTTTTTAAAAATACTTTTTGAAAATATTTTTTGAAAATAACATTTTTAAATTGATTGTGAAATACTTTAATACAGGCAACTGATAAAAATTGCTTGTGGAGTAATTTTCATTTGGAAGGAATTACAGATAATTTGAAGTACATTCACGAACCGGAAATAATAACTGAAATACCAGCTAGTAAGTTTTAAGATTTCATTATTGTAAATATAAATATTTTTTAAGTAAATATATAATATTTATTACGTAGAAATATATGAATAAATTATATAGAAATATATGGGTAATTATATTATTTAAAAAATTAGTAAAAGAAGGGAGTAAAATAAATAAAAATTAAATTTAAAAATTATTTTGCCTACAAATTTTTCTCGACTAGATTGCCTGCACTGGATGAAAAATTGTTTGAATGTTAAAAGTTATTACACTTATCGTGGATCATTGACAACATATCCTTACAACGAATGTGTTACTTGGATAATATTTCCAAAATCGATAATGATTTCTGCCAAACAGGTACAATTTTTTTTTTAAAATCTTTTTATGTTTAAAAAAACGAAAATCGTTTCTTTACAAGAAATTAATTTACAAAAATAATTAAAAATTGATTTTTCAAAAGAAATTATTTTCAAAAAATCAAAATATGTTTCGTTATACAAGAAATAATTTTCAAAAACCAAAATCATTTCTTTAAGCAAAAATTTATTTTCAGATCGACGAATTTCGTAAGTTGAAAAACAATTGGAATGAAGAAATAAAAGATAATACAAGAAAAGTTCAAATTTTACGAGGAAGGCGAATTTTCTTCAGCTGTTAATAAAATCTATGTATTAATAAAAACTAAATTTTTTTATTATTTATTTTCTTTTGCTTCTTTTATTTTATGAATCATTTCTCTAATTTCTATTTTTCTCTAATTATTTATTTCACTTATTAAGTAGAAACCAAAAATCTCAAACACAATGAAATATACAAATTTATTTAGAGGGAATTTTACTTTTTTTTTATTAATAATACATATTAAATAATTAATAACATGGAATTTATATTTATTTATTTAGATTAGAATGATATTGTTTTGAATTAAAAATCATAATTTAATTTGAAAATTGAATTCGATATTCTCAAAAATAATGAAATTCTTTCGTAAAATTTTATTGAAATAATTGAATTTTTGAGAAGACTTTTATTAAAATTTAAGAAAATAATTAAATTTTTTCGAGGAATTAAATTAAAATTGTATTGAAAATGATTGAATTGTATTGATGAATTTTATTATTTTTGAAAATAATTGAATTCTTGCGAAGAATTTTATATTCTTTATGAAAAAAGTTGAATTTTTGAGAAGAAGTTTATTATTTATGAAAATAATAGAATTCTGTCAAAGAATTTTATGAAAATTTTTGAAAGAATTTAATTCTTGCAGATAAATTTTACGAAGAATTTTCTAAAACTTTTAAACATAATTCAATTCTTTCTAAGAATTTTATTATTTATGAAAATAATTGAATTCTTGACAAAAATTTAATTATATTCATGAAAATAATACAATTCTGTTGAAGAATTTTATGAAAATTTTTAATAGTAATTGAATTTTTCTAAAAATTTTTGTTTATTTACAAAAATTTTAGAATTGTTTTTGAAGAATTGAATGAAAATTTTTTAATATAATTAAATTTTGTTATTTTTGAAATAATTCAATTCTTGCAGATAATTTTACGAAAAATTTTATTAAAACTTTTAAAAATAATTTAATTCTTTTCTAAGAATTTTATTATTTATGAAAATAATTGAATTACATTGAAGAATTTTATCCAAATTTTTTATAGTAATTGAATTTTTTTTTAATTTTTGTTTATTTACAAGAATTTAAGAATTGTTTTAAAGAATAGAATGAAAATTTTTGAAAATAATTAAATTATCAGGATAAATTTTTTTATTTTTGAAATAAATGAATTCTTGAAGATAAATTTTACGAAAAATTTTATTAAAACTTTTAAAAATAATTTAATTCTTTTCTAAGAATTTTATTATTTATGAAAATAATTTAATTCTTAACAAGAATTTTATTATTCATGAAAGTAATTGAATTTTTTAAAAATTTTTGTTCATTTACAAAAATTTTACAATTGTTTTAAAGAATTGAATGAAAATTTTGGAAAATAATTAAATTTTCAGGATAAATTTTATTATTTTTGAAATAATTGAATTCTTGCAGATAATTTTTACGAAAAATTTTATTCAAACTTTTAAAAATAATTGAATTCTTTCTAAGAATTTTATTATATATGAAAATAATTGAATTGCTTCGAAGTATTTCATTCAAATTTTTTATAATTATAATTAAATTGTTTTGTTTTTTTAATTTTTGTTTATTTACAATTCTAAGTTTTAGAATAATTGTTTTCACGAAATGAATTAAAATTTTTGAAAATAATTAAATCCTTGCGAAGAATTTTATGAAAATTTTTGAAAATAATTGAACTGTTACGATAAATTTTTTTTTTTTTTAAATAATTGAATTCTTGCAGATAATTTTTACGAAGAATTTTATTAAAACTTTTAAAAATAATTCAATTCTTTCTAAGAATGTTATAAATAATTTGATATTATTTATGAAAATAATTGAATAATTGAATTGCTTTGAAGACTTTTATCCAAATTTTTGCTAATAATTGAATTGTTTTGCTTTTTTGAATTTTTCTTTATGTACAAAAATTTTTGATTTGTTATTATTTATGAATAGAATTAAATTAATTAAATTCTTGACAAGAATTTTATTAAAATTTTAGAAAATAAATTCAAGTTTAATTTTTAAAAATATGTGAAACTGCAATTTATTACAATTAAGGAATCAAAGAAAAAAAAATGATGATGAAAAAAAGTTTTCAAATGAAAATAATAAAAAAGGTAAAGAATTGTCTAGCTTTTCGCTGGAGAAAAAGAGAAAATATTTATTTTAAATCCTCTGTAATAGAAACTTTTATCTAGTTTTCTGATTCATGTAGTCTTATAAAAGAATCAATAATAGCACACGCTTTACTGATTGTCTCTTGGAGAATTTCATAAATCCTCAAATAAAATATTTCCTCGTACAAAATAATATCTCTCGATTTTGAAATAACCAATTTTTTCGTTTTCCAAGTCTCCTCCTTTGACTGCTCTAATGCCATTTGATCCCTCTTACGTTTATTTTCCTTTGATTTCACTTTCAATTTAGGTGTCAATTTTCCCAAGGAACTGAGACTATTCGACCTAGTTTCAGATCTCCTTCCAATTTCTAAATCTTCTTCATTTATTAATTCAAGGCAAATATTCATTTTTATTGTTTCACTTTCATTTTCAAATTTATTAACAAATGAACATAGTAAATTGTAAATTTTCTCGTATTTTTCACTATTTTCTGTTCTTAAGTAAATGGAAATTGGTTCTGATGCTGCTTTACAGAGATTGACAAAATGAGATAAATTATTGTCGTGTTGAAATTCTGAATCTTCAATTTCCAGGAGAATATTACGTAGATCGTGAATAGAGAGATTCCAGTTGGAATTATTAAAAATTTTATTGTAAATTTCACGAAACTCATTTATTAGAATTGAATTGTAAAAGTAGGATGGATTTTTTGTTGTGAATATGTCAGATTCGAGAAATAGTTGTTTATAAAATGGTTCTGGTGGTTGAAATATTAGGGCGTCGTTTACTATTTCGTCGAGAATTTCTTTAATTGCCGAATCTCTCAGTTTATTATTCAGATAATTTTCAATTTGCTGAAAATGAAAAATTTGGAAAAAATGTTTCAAATTGAAAAAATTGAGAAATTTGTTTTTAAATGATTCGTTAAAATATTGTGACAAAGAAATAGTTTATTCCCTTTTTTCAAAAAGAAACAATAGAATTTTGTAAAAAAAAAATTGTAATTATAAAATAGAAACTCTGTAAATCTTTTTCATTTACGAATAAATAAATAAATAAATTTATTTATAAACAAACTGTAATTTCACTAAAAATCGTGATTAACAAATAGAAATTATGGAAAATTTTTTCCTTCTTCCCCAAAAGAAACTTAAAATTTTCTAAAAAATGTGATTCCCAAAAATTGTTTTCCTCTATTTAAAAAAATACTTGAAATTTTATTGAAAAATTGTAATTTAGAAATTAAAATGATGAAAATTATTTCCTTTTCTTATTTTTTTCATCAAATTCATGATTTTTTAATTAAAATCAATTTTTGTTAGTTGAAAAAAAGTTCTTGGTGAAAAAGAAGTTTCTTTTATTGATTTCAATATTGTTTTTGGTTCAAAGAAATAATTCCTGGAATAAAACATTTTTTTTTATTGTTGAAATAAATTTTTGTTAGTTGAAAAAAAATTTTTTTTTGGTGAAAATAATGTTTTTCTTTTTAATTTGAATTTTTTTGTTGGTTCAAAGAAATAATTTCTGGTTTGTAATAATTTTGTTGTTTAAATAGATTTTTGTTCGTAGAAATACTTTTTTTAATCGTAGAAATAATGTTTTTTTTTGTTTGATTATTTAGTTTTATTCAAAAAAATCATGTCTGGATTAAAAAAATATTTTTTTTATTGTAGAAATAAATTAAATAAAAAATATTTTTTTCATAAAATTCATGTTTTTCTTAAATAAAATAAATTTTTGTTAGTTGAAAAATATTTTTTTTTATAAATAATGTTTTTCTCTCTGATTTGAATTTTTTTTTTTTTTTTTTTTGTTTGATCAAAGAAAATTTCTGAATTGAAACAATTTTTTATTGTTGTTGAAATAAATTTTTGTTCGTAGAAATATTTTTTTAAGTAGAAATAATGTTTTCTTTTATTTGGTAGTTTTTTTAATTCATAGAAATCATTTCTGGATTGAAACAATATTTTTTCCATAAAAATCGTGTTTTTTTTTTTTTATTGAAAAAAATTATTTTGGTAGAAAAATTTTTTTTAAGTAGAAATATTGTTTTTCTTTTTGATATGAATATTTTTTTTATTTAAAGAAGCCTTTTTTCAATAGAAAATTTTTTTTTTATTGTTGAAATAATTTTTTTTTTGAGTCAAAAAATATTTTTTCCATAAATATCAGGTTTTTTTTTAAATTAAAATGAATTTTTGTTAGTTGACAAAAATTTTTTTTGTGAAAATAATGTTTTCCTTTATGTTTTGAATATTTTGTTTATCTAAGGAAATCATTTCTGGATTGAAACAATTTGGTTTGGTTGTTGAAATAATTTTTTGTTGAATCAAATTTTTTTTCATAAGAATCATGTTTCTTCAATTGAAATAAATTTTTTTTGGTTAAAAAAATTCTTTTTTTGTCGAAAATAAAGTTTCTTTTTTGGTTGAAATAATGTTTTTATTTATGATTTGAATAATTTTGTTGATTCAAAGGAATCATTTCTTTCATTGAAGGATTTTATTGAAACAATATTTTTTTTAATAAAATAAATTTTTGTTTGTTTTTAATTAAAAAATTTATTTTCTTTTTATTTAAAAATTTTTAATTAAGTTTTAAATTTAAACTTAGCACTTACATAAATGAATAAATACTTATTTAAATGAAATAAAATATAAATAAATAAATTAATTAATTAATAATAAAAATCTGAATTTTAATAAAAAGAAAGAATTACTTGAACTTTATTTTTGGACCCATTTTCCTCGTCTTCTCGAGTGAATCCCCAGAAACGAAAAATAATATTTTCACTAGACAATAAAGGATCGGTCACGAATCTCCAATTTTCCCTTTTTATTCCCGATTCTCCACTTTTGAACCAAATGGGAAAATTCAAAATTTGCCCAGGCAAAATAATACCATGATTTTTATTAAAAAAGAAAGAACTCGATTTTTTTCTTCTCTCCAATAATAATAATGGTAAATTTGTCGAATCAAGAAAAATTTCTCTCCAGTAATATGTTATTTTTATATTTCCCTTATTTTCAAAAACAATAAATTTCTCCCCTTTTTCATTAATTCTACAATTGAATTTAATATCCCAACAATGGAAATGATTGTTTTCTAATTCAATTATTGAATTTAATCTTTTCCCAATGTTCTCATTTTCAATTCTCAATGCCGCAATCATTGCATCTGGATTAATATACAATTCACTGGTTTCATTCTCAGTTTCATTGTCATTTGTTATCGTTATCACTGGTACCTTCTTAATTATATTTATTCTTCTCTCTTTCATTAAATTTTTCCCCTGAATAAATAATTTTTCCATTTCCGGTGGATGTGGCTTTATAATTGACAAAAGGAGGGAATTTTTTATTTTCTCTTCTTCTAAATAGTCACTTCTTTTTTTAAATTCATCTCGTTTCGTTAAACCCTTTTCGCGTAGAATTAAATCCGGTGTGGCGATGGATGAAAAATTGTTTAATTTCAATTTTCTACTATTGGGAACAATTATTGTTGGTAAATGATTATTTCCATGATTCGAGAGTATTTCGGGTGTGATAAAAAAATTGAGATCAAAATCTTGTTTTGTCTGATAAGCATAATTTATTAGTGGATCTTTTGCGAGTTCAATTAGTTCTCTAGTTTCGAGTATTGATCTGTAATTATCACCTGAATTTAAGAGGAGTTCATTTCTGTTTAATCGTTTTTTATAATTTTCTTCATCTTTTTTTCTTATTTTTAACCATTTTTTCCAATTGGACAATTTTTTGTCTTCTATTAAACGAGGTTCGGTGAGTGTTGTTGATTGTTTGTAATTTGTGGAAATTTTGTATTTATTTTTTAAATAAGGCGAAGATGTTTTTTGATTTCCGAATTTTCTGGCGTAATCCATTTTTTATGGATTTTTGATAAAATTTTTGATGAAATTTTTGATGAAATTTTTGACTAGGTAATTCGACATAGAAAAGGGGGAAAAATTTTAGAAATTTTTTTTCTAACCTCTTTTTTAAAATTTTTTGTTTATATTAATTTATGTGATGAGTGAAATTAGAGGCGCATCGACAAAATTTGATTTCGATATTTCACTCCTCTCACTCAACAAGTTTTATAATTGACAGACTGGCAGAAATTTGCGTAAGTTCATTTTCTAATTAATTACCTATGGGTTATATTTAAAAAAAGGAGAAAGTTTTAAAAAAGTCAGTTTTTAAACTTTGATAAATTTCATCTTAATTAAAATAGTAATTATTTGGCATCATTCTAATTATTATTTTTATTTTCTATTTTCTATATTATATTTATTATTTATTTCATATTAATTAAGACACTTTTTTATTGGAAATTTAATGATTGTTAATTTTTTAATCAAGTAACAGAAACATAATTATTGAACGTAGATGAAGATTCTGATAATTTTCAATTTGCAGCAAATAAAGAATTTGGAAAAACTGTTTAAAATTGAAAAAATAGGAAAATTTTTCTTAATATTACAAAAACAATAAGTAACTAAAATAAAATTCAATTTCTTTTCAAGTATTTCTTCAACAAAATTATACAAAATTTCTTAACACTTTAAAAAAAATAAATAAATACTTGAAATAGAAACAATAGCATTTTGTACAAAAAATGTATGTAATTCTTTTCTATTTTCTTTTTTAAATTACAATTTTAAAAAAATCGTGAAATGGAATTTGGAAAAAATGTTTCAAATTGAAAAAATTGGAAAATTTTTGTTTAATTGTTTCGTTAAAATATTGTAACAAAGAAATATTTTATTCCCTTTTTTCAAAAAGAAACAATAGAATTTTTTACAAAAATTGTAATTTTAAAATAGAAACTCTGTAAATCTTTTTTATTTACGAATAAATAAATTTATTTATAAACAAACTAATTTCACTAAAAATCGTGATTAACAAATAGAAATTATGGAAATTTTTTTCCTTTTTTCCAAAAAAAAACTTAAAATTTACTCAAAAAAAATGTGAATACTAAAAATTTTTTCCCATATTTCAAAAAAACACTTGAAATTTTGTTAAAAAATAGTAATTTAGAAATTAAAATGGTGAAAATTATTTCCTTTTTTCCTTTATAAAATGAATAATTTTTTAATTAAAATTAATTTTTGTTGTTTAAAATAACTCTTTTTAGTGAAAATAATGTTTCTATTCGTTTAAATATTTTGTTGGTTCAAGAAAATCATTTCTGGATTGAAACAATTTTATTTCATTGATAAAATAATTTTTTTTTGGTAGAAAAAAAAAGTTTTTCAAGAAGAAATAATGTTTCTCCTTTTGATTTCAATATTTTTCTGATTCAAAGAAATCATTTCTCGAATGAAACAAATTTTTTTTAATGTTAAAATAAATATTTGTTAAATAAAAAATATTTTTTCCATAAAATTCATGTTGTGTTTTTTTTAATTAAAATAAATTTTTGTTTAGTTGAAAAATATTTATTTTTCGTGAAAATAATGTTTATCTTTTTGATTTGAATTTTTTTTGTTGATTTAAAGAATTCGTTTTTGCATTGAAATAAATTTTTGTCCGTAGAAAAAATTGTTTTTAAAAAAAAGCTTTTTTTTTGTTTAAATATTTTGTTGGTTGAAAGTAATCATTTTTGGTTTGAAACCATTTTTTTTTTTTTTTGAAATAAATTTTTGATCGTAGAAATTTTTTTTTTTTTAGGTATAGAAATAATGTTTTTTTTTGTTTGAATATTTTGTTGATTCAAAGAAATCATTTCTGGATTAATACAATTTTTTTTATTGTTTATAATTTATTTTATTATTATAATTTATTTCGTGAGTATTAATTACAAGATTTTTTTCTTGAAAATTTAATATTTGTTAATTTTTTAATCAAGTATTAATATTAGAAACATAATTATTGAACGTAGATGAAGATCGCAACGTTTATAATAATCAACAATTAAAAGAAGAAAATTTTTTCTATTTAAACTTTTATAAATTTTTTTTCATACTATTGTTTCTTAAGTGGTAAATTTAAAAATTTAATTTCCATATTTATTCAAATTTTATTAAAAGTCTTGCTTTTTGCTGGAATAATAATTTTTTCTTTCTTTCAAATATTTGAAATTTATTCTTTTCTAATATAATATAATTTTTTCTCGTTCTTTCAAATGATTAAAATTTTTTATTCTTTTTGTTGTCCCGTGAAAAACTCAAAATTTTGTTTATTTTATTCTTTTTCGTCTAAATATAGTAATTTTTACTTTCTCTAAAATGTAGAAAAAAAAAATTTTTGCTTCGAAATTTATTGAACAACAATTTGGTTGTTTTTCACTTAAATAATAATTTTTTCTTTTAAATCTTGGTCATATAAATGTTGTGAACTAGAATAACATTTTTTTTTTGTAATTATTTTCTTCGTCTTCTTCGTCTTTTTATTCTTTCTCTTTCGAGATTGCATGCTGGATAAAGTGAAGTACAGTCGGCATTACCAATGCCGAGAACTGAAGCTTTTACAGAATTCAGCATTGCCGACCACGGTGATTTACTCAGAATTCTACCAGAAACCCAACTCATTCCTAGACTGTTAAAAAAGATTCCCAATTGATCATTTTATACATTTTGTAGAAATTTTCTTTATCGTTTTTATTCAATTTTTTTTTAGTTTCCTACATTAAATATTAAATACTTCTTAGTAATTATTATCTTTCTAAATTTATTAAAGTTTATTTATTAATCTTTAAGAATTTTTTTTTTAACATTTTGCTCTTTAAATTTGAATTCGCAAAAATTTTTACTAATTTTCTGAGGATATCAAATTGAGCCAAAAAACGTAACAAAATTGTTGCATCGCAACAATTTTTATTCGTTTTTTGTCTCAATTTAATATCCTTAGAAAAACTGTGACTAATAATTATCATATTAATTATAATAATAATAGTAATAATAATATTAACGAATTGTTAATTTCTATAAAATATTAACGAATTTGTTGTTTCAAAAAATTAAATCCAATGAAATTTTATACCTCCAAACAGGAATCCAAATTCTTTGTCCACCTTCGGTATTTTTGGCGTGTCTATTGTCCTCGCAAAGAACTCTTCGAAGACAATTGCCATGATCACTTTGAGCAACTAGTGCCGCTTCAATTGAACGCAATACTCGATGTGACAATTCATTTAATTCCGAATTTCCAGAATAGGAGAGAGGTAATGAATTAAATACTTCTCTCCTTGCACGTGAATTGCCCAATGGTAAATCGGCAAAAATATTCGCAGTCGTTGATGGCGTTGAAGTGACTGCATTCTTTAAGAAAAAAAAATTCTTAATTAACCCCTTGATAGTAGAGTAAGAAATAAAAAAAACCATTTTAATTACAATTTTCCATAAGATGAAGTTTATTTCATAAACTCTAAATTAAATTGTTTAAAAGTAGAATAATCTTTGTTAAATAAAAATTTAAATACTTATTTATTTTTCCACAAGTGTTAAATTTTTTAATAATTTATTCTAATTTAAAAACTTTTTGAAATTTAGAAAAACAAACTCTAATTCTTTCAAAATTCAATTATTCTTTTTTTTGAACTTTTAAAAATAACATTGTTCAAATTTTATTAATTTTTTAGGTAAATAAATAATTAATCATTATTTCAAATAAATATTTAAATACTATTACAATTTTAAAGTAATCAAAATTTCCAAAGATTTTAATTTAAAACTCTTTTGAAATTTAATTATTTTGAAAAATCTATACATTGACGTTTCTAATATTCAATTATTATCTAAAATTTTAACTGAAATTCATTTTTGAAAGTTCTACGAAAATTCAATTATGAGAAAGAAAAATAAATAATTTTTTAAATATTTTACTGCTTCTTAAAATTGAATTTCTGCTCTAAAGAATTTTATCAATATTTAAAAAATAATTGAATATTTTATAATAATTTTATTACAATTTTTAAAAAAAATAGAATCAGTTCAAGACATTTTTTTAAAATTGTATTGAAAATAATCGAATTCTTGGGAAGAATTTTCTAATTTAGAAAAATTCTTGAATTGTTTCGAAGAATTTAAACAAATTTTGTAAATAATTGAATTCTTTCGAATAATTTTATTAAAATTTTTTTAAATAATTAAATTTTCGTGGAGAATTTTATTATTAATGAAAGTAATTAAATTCTTCCAAAGAATGTTATATTATTTATGAAAATAATTGAATTTTTGTGATGAAGTTTGTTAAATTACTTAAAAATAATTGAACTTTTTCTAAAAATTGAGCGATTTTTGAAAAGAAATAAATTTCTGTGAAGAATTTTTAAAAAAATTTTAGATAATAATTATTAAATTCTTGCTGAGATTTTCAGTATTTTTGAAAATAATTTAATTCTTGCTAAGAATTTTATTGTTTACAAAAATAATTGAATTTTTGCTAAGAATTTTGTTACTTTTGAAAATAATTGAATTTTTGTAACAAATTTAATTAAAATGTGTTTTTGAAGAAATTTTTATTAAAAAATTTTGTAAATAATTCAATTCCTTTTATTCTGGAACTAAATTTCAATTATATTTGAAAATAGATGAATTATTATAAAAAAATTTTACCAAAATTATTTAAAAATGTTTTCCTTCGTAGAATTTTATAAATTTTGTTTTCAATAATTTATTTATTCAACAAATTTTTGGAAAAATGCATTTCAAATGATTGAATTTCTGTGGAAATTTTATTCTTTATGAAAATAAGAAAATTTTTTGAGAAGAATTTTATTAAAACTTTTTTTAATTATTGAATTCTTCTGTAAAATTTTATTAAAATATTTGTTATTGAAAATAATTGAATTTTTGCAAAGAATTTTATTATTTGTAGAAATAATTGAATTTCTATGGAGAATTTTATTATTTATGAAAATAATTGAATTCTTGTAACAAATTTTATTAAAATGTGTTTTTTAAGAATTTTTTATTAAAAATTTAGAAAATAATTCAATTTTTTTCTGGAATTAAATTTCAATTCTATTTGAAAATAGATTAATTCTTATAAAAAAATTTTATTAAAATTATTTAAAAATGTTTTCCTTCGTAGAATTTTATAAAAAAATTTTTTAATAATTCATTTATTCAACAAATTTTATAAAAATAATTGAATTTTAGCAAAGAATTTCATTATTTTCTAGAAATAATTGAATTTCTGTGGAGAATTTTTATATTTATGAAAATAATTGAATTCTTGTAACGAATTTTATTAAAATGTGTTTTTTAAGAATTTTTTATTAAAAATTTAGAAAATAATTCAATTTTTTTCTGGAATTAAATTTCAATTCTATTTGAAAATAGATTAATTCTTATAAAAAAATTTTATTAAAATTATTTAAAAATGTTTCCCTTCGTGGAATTTTATAAAAAAATTTTCAATAATTCATTTATTCAACAAATTTTATAAAAATAATTGAATTTAAGCAAAGAATTTCATTATTTTCTAGAAATAATTGAATTTCTGTGGAGAATTTTATTATTTATGAAAATAATTGAATTTCTGTGGGGAATTTTATTATTTATGAAAATAATTGAATTTCTGTGGAGAGTTTAATTATTTATGAAAATAATTGAATTTCTGTGAAGAATTTTTAAAAAATTGTCGAAAATAATTAAATTCTTCCGCTAAGAATTTTACTGTTTTGTAAAATAATTTGTTTATTTTAACTATGTGCGGATTTAAATTAGAGTAAATTCTCATAAAATAGAAAAAAGTTGCTTTTGGTGTTACAAATATAAAAGAAAAAGTATTTAAATAGTAGTAAAGCGTAAAAAGAAGTAGTAAATAGTAGGTTTTAGTAGAATTGAGTGTGAAGCCTGAACAGTCTAAAAATAATAGTAATTTAAATCATAGTTTGTCAATAATTACCGCGATACTCATCAGCAGTTGAATAATGAACAAGCCAAATGCCAAAAATGCAAGAGCAGTGAGTGCAATTTCGAAAAAATCCTTTATTGAAAGTTCACTGCCTTTTTTACTGTGATGATGGACGTGACTTTCTTCGTGATGATTTGTGGGATAATAATAATGCTCCTCGTGAATTGAGGGCGAGAAACCGTGTCCTGATACACCATGAGATGATGCTCCATAACTTGGTGGAGCATAGTGTACTTGTGGTGGACCATAATTTATGTGATGTGCAGATGAAGATGGCATCAGTGGACCTGGTAACAAAATTTTAAGAGAAAAAACCCTTTTATTAAAATTTACAAACTTAAAAAATCTTTTTTTTTTATCAATTAAAGAATTGGTGCAATTAACTGCTTGATAATTAGTTTACCAGGATAATTATTTTTGCTCTTCTCGGAAGGAATGGGCATTGGTAATCCATAGCTAGTAACTTCTCCGTCATAATCTTGAAAATCATCTTCAGGTCGACCGGTATTTTTAACTTTCATTCTTCTTTGCGGAGAGTAGTGCTGATAGACGTCATTTAATGTTGTTGTTCTAATTAATAAAAATTTTATTTTTCTTTTGTTTAAATATAATTAAAAATAAAAATACAATGAAAATAAAAATATTCCTACCGTTGAAGCCAATCTTTATATCTTGAACTACCTTCGTCGGATAATAATTTATCATGAATTGTCACATTATTTTCATGTATAAAATCTGACATAATATTTTCCTGTGGCACTTGTAAGCGACGTTTAATTCGTGTTGGTCCCACTTGATTAAATATTTCTTCCGCTATATATCCGTGACAGAGATATTCATTCATTCTTAATCTGTAATTTAATTTAATTAAAAAATTTATATTTTTATTCTTTTTTAAGAATTGAAAAAATAATTTTTCTTTTTTAATTACTTATTTTTATTTATTTATTTATTAAAAAGTAAAAAAAAGTAATTAGAGAAATTACAAAAGAAAATTTCAATCATTAATAAAAAAGAACATTCAGAGAAATAATTGACAAAAAATATTTAGCGAAATAATTGATTAGGAGTATTTAGAAAAATAATTGGAAAAGAATATTTAGAAAAATAACTGAAAAGGAATATTTAGAAAAACAAATTGAAAAAAAATTAAATAAATACAGACTTTTTGAAAATAAAAATCGTGTACAGAATGAATTTCTTTTTTCAAAATTTCCAATTACCTGTGATAGCCCATTTCTCCAAATGCAGTATTAAACGATCCGTCAACAGTCAAATTGTCGAGTATTTTCCTTTTTTCACTAATATCATTAGGCTGTCCGAGAATAAAAGAACCGGGTAATAAATCGACTGATAAAATATCATTTTCATCGAGACAAAATTCACTTCCGTCATCGTAACACACTTGAGCTATT
Organism: Leptopilina heterotoma; assembly: GCF_015476425.1. NCBI lineage: Eukaryota > Metazoa > Arthropoda > Insecta > Hymenoptera > Figitidae > Leptopilina > Leptopilina heterotoma. Next base: position 7,889,418 of record NW_025111138.1, read on the forward strand.
GTCAATGCACAAAAAACTTGACAAATAATCAGAAAATGTTTCATTCTAAACATTTTAAAGTCACAACTCTCGTACACTGAAGTCACCGTGTAAAAATATTAAAGAAATACAACGACGAAATATTTTTTTTTTGTAGAAAGATGCGACAATATGTGAAGTAGAAAATGACGGAAATAATTATCTAACAGTATATAACAGTGCTCATGAGGCGTTACTGAAAATATTTCACTACGCGTAAGTCAAAAATAAACACGAACAAAAATGTTGTCAATTTTTACAATTCTAATGGAAATTTAATTTAATTACAATTTAATATTATAATAAAATAATCAGTCATTATTAATGATAATCATTATTATTAATTATTAATAATTATTATTGCAAATTAATAATTGAACGCCTCGATGTAAGAACAAGCAAAATTTCTTTTCTTAAAGAAAACTTAAACTATTCTCCCAAAACTGCTTGGCTTTGCTGCAAATAAAATTGCTTAAAATTTCTGCTAAAAGAGAAATTGTAGCTCAATGACTTAAAATCTTCAACTTAATTCTTAATGTTTTTGACTTTGTTTTGTCATCTACTTTCAAGAAAGTTAATTTCGTACCTAATATAATCTTATATCCAGCAATGCTTTCTTCAGACGATTTTTAAGCAGAATTTTTGTTTCTTTTTTCTAAAAAAAGTTTAAACGATTTAACCAAAATTGTTTGACTTTGCTGTAAATGAAATTGTTGAAAATTTCTGCCAAAAAAGCAATTGCAGCCAAAATGTAACCAATTGTCAACAAGTGGAAAAGAACCAATAGCAATTTTTCTTTTTCAATTATGTCTGCCGATGAAATTTTATTCACTTTTGATGTGTAATCAGCAAACAGCAATTTTTGCAGCAAGCCATGATCAAAGGCTCTCAGAATTATTTCGTTAAATCGATCGACAAAGGGTGAACCTTTCCTTGTTATCCAGGATTTTGGGAAGTGCACTATAGACTCCTGCAGTATTTGAAAACCTAATTCTTGATCTTTAATAATGAATGATTTTACTGAAGTTTCAGCATCAAAGAGTATACAAGAAACATTTCTGTTTTTGATCAAATAGCGCAAACAATCAAATGCCATTCCATGGCCAGGTATCGTGGTAGATTTTGCGGCTAATTTTTGAATTTGAACGAGCGGGCTGTTTAACATTGAATCGTTTATGAAGGTTCTGAACATAGAAGTTAATGACGAGTTTGCCAATTCTTCCAGAGTTTGAATTTGAGAAACCTCCCGGAAATTGATGTCCAAAATTACTGAGAACATGTAACCAGAGTAGACCATGCAACTCAACATGAAAGCACCAAAAACTATTCTCTCTGCTAATTTTCTTGGTTTGTTATCTACGGACATTCCCATTATGATTTGACAGATGTTAAACGTGTTCCAAGTGCTTCTGCTAAATTTTAACAGCAAGGCTACAATTTTAATTACAGCAAAAGCACCAATTGTAGCAAGTATCATGTAAATAAATTCCTGCGAGACTTCCACACTTCGATTTTTATTTCCTACAGTTGGAATCACTGCCTTTATTGTACTAAACGACAAAATACGCATTGGTATAGTGTTAACAGTGGCATTCAATAACTTAAATTCAGAAAAAGCTATTACTATTTCTGCACTTTCATTATAAGAAAGTGACTTTTCCATTGTGTCTCTTCTAAATAAAAGAATTGTAATGTTACAATGCATTGATTGCATAACGTAGTCTATGAATCTTTGTATTTCAATCCAAATTCGTCGTCCAATTTTGTCGCTGAAGCCTGGCACTAAAAAGTTGAAGCGTTGTCCGTGGAGGTTCAATACTTTGTTTGGAAACCATTTTCTTCGTGGATTAACTTTCTGATTTGTATATTTCTTTGTAAAAAGATTGATTCTGTGAATAGTGGTCACATCCACTGTTTGCCACGTTCGATTTTCAATCAAATTTTCCAATACTGAAATATCTAAGAAGTCATCGTGCCATAGTGATTTTAGCATAGCCTTGTAAGAATAAACCTTTTTTTGATTGGTCAAGTTGATTAAACACTTTGGATATGAATGTCCATGGGACAAATATCGTAGTATTTTGAATGTAGCAATTAATTCATTCATATACCTCTTTCCAGATGCATTGAGAATGAAAACAAACAGTGTCGTTCTTCTAGGAATTTGCAGATGTAATGAAAAGTATTTTTCCAGATCAGTTTGTGCTTCATGCAAACTTATGCTCAATGATGGAAAGTGTTTGGAAACATCACGAATGAGTTGTGCTGTAGCATTGGATTCTGCATTTGCAAGAAATTGATCATCAATTATAAACATTACCTGATGGAGTTTCGATTTTTCTTTTAGATATCTTATTAATCCGTTAGTGTAATTACTTCCTCCTGACACTCCCAAAATAATTACACTAAGAAGTACAAAACAAAAAATCTTCTTTATAAACTTCATCATTCTTTTATCCATTAACGGAAATTCAACTGTTTCGCTTGTAAGAAGAACCGACTCTGTTCTTGTAGTGTTACCAAAAAGCTGTTGTATGTTTGATATTTTCTTTTAGTATGACATTCTTGAAGGGTAAATTCGTTTATTTATATTTGCTAAAACTTGTACGTGGCCTACAATGCTGACAATTATCAGTCATTTGATGCTAGAAGATAATAAAAATTGTGTTTCTTAACAATTAAGTTTCTTTTATTTTCTCTAATGTTTGAAAATTTACCAAAGGTTTATCTTTTACAATCAGTCGAGTTTCTTGTTTTTCAATACCACCGTTTCTATCGATCGTCCTTTGCAAATATCTAGAAATGAATTTTTTAAAAAAAATTTTGTCGAAATTTTATTCTGAGAAATAAATAAATAATAATTTAAATAAATAAATAATCGTGTGCGAAAAAATTTTATGTTTAGAGAATAGATTGTGTTTTAAAGTTGCATCTGTTTAATAAAACCTCTGTTTTGACGCATGTGCTTATAAAATAATTTTTTTTAAAACATTCTCTAATATACAAAGTACACGTGGCTTATTTGATAATTCAGTTGATACACTCCTAGGTTTTGGGATATTTTAATTCTTTTACATTTATCTCGACCATAAATAAATATAAGCACGAAAAATATAATCAGCTAAATAAAAATTGTTAGTTTTTAGATAATAAATATACAAAGTAAAATGAAAATTATTCTCGACATTAACAAAAGTTTTCGATTAAAAGAAATATAGAAACATTTTTGAAATATTGACAAACATTTTCTTTTTGCATTATCAAAAAAATGATCTGCATTTCTAGTAATTAAAGTTGACATTTTTCTTCTATTTCTTAAGCAGATTTTATCTTTCTAGAGGTCAAATTATAATAGTAGAAAAATATTAATGATCGCAATTATACATAGGAATTGTGTTCATCACCAAGGCAACTGTTTGTTATTGAAATTCTGCACTAAGGAAAATTAAAAAAAATATTGCGATACATATATGGAATTATGCAGACTATATACGAAATATTTATTTATTATATTTTATTGTAATCTGTTATAATAGTACTGAAAAAATAATAAAATAATTACCGGTTATTATTCTGAGTTAATTTTTTATTATATGCCAATAGTTAATAATTATTGTTAGTGCAGATTAAAAATTATTACTCCAAATCAATAATATCGTTTGACACATATAGAGTAACTAATAATTATTATTAAAAATTAATAATTATGTATATTACTAATTATAGTGATTATAACAAAAAATAATTTCGGGAACTATTTAAACATTTTTTTTATTGGCGAAAATTGAAAGTTTGAACACGTGTTTTTGCTGATTACTAATCTCTTTATCTCGAGCAGCTTTGAGAAGGATAATTTACATGTAATTCGATATCTGTGATTAAATACGTTTATTAAAAACCACTTACGATGCTCCTATGAATGTTTTAGGAAAGAGCCTTTCTGGACCGCAGGGGTTGCTGGTAAGATGTGGTAATGGGGGCTTTGTTCCCTTGGGAACTATCTCACCTGTTTAATATCTCAAGCTTATGGTGATGGTGTGAGAGAGAGAAAGAGAGAGGGAGATAAAAAGAGAGTGAGAAAGACTATATTTGTATAGATGTAACTCATCATTCTCAACATATAACAAAAATATATTGTTCATCCATTTTTCAAGCATCTTTCAATTTCTTAAACGATTTTTTTCCCTTCAATTTTGTTTTTCTATTTTTATTCTGTAAATTATAATAAATTAATTATTTGGAAATGAATTTAAAAATTTGTGAAAAATTTAATTTCATGTCTGTATTTTTTATGTTATTGTTATACGTACTTTTTTTTGGATGTAATTAATTGTATTTTTTATATTTATTTGTTTGTTAATTTATTTATTTGTTTATTTATTTATTTATTTATTTGTAATGAAGGAAGTGATTTATTTTCAAGCTGTAAAATCGCGTTTGAGAAAAGAAGAGAAACTATTATCTAATTTATTGTTGGAAAACGAAAACTCATGCAATGCTTAACGATCTGTTTGTGTATCTGAAAATTTTTAGTGCTTATGGTCGAATAAAGGAAACAGATGTTCATCTATATGATATTTTAGATAAAAACACCCAAATTCTTTTTGGGGGGGGGGAAAGCTTCTAATTTTCGTTAACCAGAACATTCGTGTCGAAGATCCCGTAACTATTTCAGGTGTTTGATTGATTGTCCGAATTGAATATTAGAGCGTGATATAAAACATCCCTCTTCACATAAATCTAATTGGTACCTTTTCTATATACGCCATTAAGCATCTGAAATAAAGAATTACCTTTTTTTCTTATACTGAACTTATGTGGGTAGAAATTCATTTTTGAGAGTTAAATAAATTAGCCAACCTTCTATGTTGCCCAATAAATACTTTTGCAATGAATTATTTTGCCAACTAAATACATTGCCAAATAAATACTTTGCAAAATAAATACTTTTCTAATTATTTATTTTGACAACTAAATATATTAACCAATAAATACTTTTCCAAGTAATTGTTTTGCCAATCAAATACTTTGCCAATTAAATATTTTCCCAATTACTTATTTTTACAACTAAATATATTGCCAAATAAATATTTTGCCAATTAATTATTTTGACAATGCAATATATAATCCCAATAAATACTTTTCCAATTAATTGTTTTGTCAACTAACTATATTGCTAATTAAATACTTTGACAATTAAATATTTTGCCAACTATTTATTTTGCCAACTAAATATAATAGCAAATAAATACTTTGCCATTTAATTGTTATGCCAAATAAATACTTTGCCAATAAATTATTTTGACAAGTAAATATTTTGCCAATCAAAGACTTTGACAATTAATTGTTTTGCCAATCAAATACTTTGACAATTAAATATTTTGCCAATTAATTATTTTGACAACGAAATATTTTGTCAATAAAATACTTTGCCAATTAAATATTTTGTCAATCAAATACTTTAACAATTAATTGTTTTGCCAATCAAATACTTTGACAATTAAATATTTTGCCAATTAATTATTTTGACAACGAAATATTTTGTCAATAAAATACTTTGACAATTAAAAATATTGCCAATCAAATACTTTGACAATTAATTGTTTTGCCAAATAAATACTTTGCCAATAAATTATTTTGTTAATTAAATACTTTGACAGTTAAACATATTGCCAATCAAATACTTTGTCAATTAAATATTTTGCCAATTATTTATTTTTCTAACTAAATTTATTGCCAAATAACTACTTTGCCGAATAATTATTTTTCTAACTAATTACTTGCTAGCTAACTAATTACTTTAATTTAAACAATTAAATATTTTACTAATTAAATTTATTGAGATGATTAAATTTATTTATTTAATTATTACTAATTAAATATATCGCCAATTAAATACTTTTCAAATTAAATATATTACCATCGAATTATTTTTCCCCTTTTTCTCTCTCCGCAGTCCTAAGAAGACAAAATTTATATTCAAAAAATTTTCTATATAAAAAAATTTGAATGTATCGATAAAATTTGTATAAAAGACTTGAATAAAATCCAGCTCTAGACTGTGAATTGAATATATGCAGTAAATATGAAAATTGTCTATTTCAGAGATCGATCTCTCAAGTGCGATGCGATGGTTTAAGTGCGTTATAATATAATAGAGAGAGAGAGAGGGGGGGATGGAAAGAGGAAAAATTCGTCTCGTGCTGAGGTGTTTTGTGGTATTTTTCATGTCTTTTCAGAAGCTGGAAATGGAAGAGGCGTTTATCCATTGCCATAACTATTGGAGGGGTTTGAAAGTACGATCCATCAGTTTTCTGACAACCCCAAGTTATAAGGGTAGCGAGAGAACGAGTGTTAAGAGGGCGGATTCATGATCAAAAAGCATGCGCTTCAACGACCAATGAAAGTTTCTTCCTTGAGAATCAAGATATTCTATGGTGTATAAAATTTATTGCCCAACAATTTACATTAATACATCCATCGGGGGGTTTAAAAAATTAAATAGAAGAGGAATTTTGGTTCAAATTTTATTTTTACATTCATTAGGTGTTTTTTTTTATTCATTGTTAATGAATTTTTTTACTCTGCAATTTTTATTATTGTTGTATATCTATTATTTTAATGAAAATGTTATTTATTATTTATTTTTTACTATTTTTGTATTTTTAATAGTATTAATTATTTTCTTTTTTCCCTTTTGCTATCTTTACTATTTACTATTTACTTTTTACTATTTTAGCAATTCTACGACTTATTTGTTATTTCTTTTACCATTTTTACTACTTATTGTTTACTTTTTACTACTCTTAGTACTATTTATTATTTATTTTTTTCTATTTTTCTATTTTCACTACTAATTATTATTAAATTTTTACTATTTTACTAATTTTCTACTTTTACCACTGTTTCTTATTAAATTTTTACTATTTTACTAATTTTCTATTTTTACTACTATACTAATTATTTACTTTTTCCTCATTTACTATTTTTACTATTTTACTAACTTTCTATTTTTACTACTGTTTATTATTAAATTTTTACTAATATTTTAATAATTTTCTATTTTACTACTACTAATTATTTACTTTTTCCTCTTTTACAATTTTTACTATTTTTTTTCTATTTTAAGATTTTCACTACTGTTTATTATTAAATTTTTACTATTTTACTAATTTTCTATTTTTACTACCTACTACTAATTGTTTACTTTTTTTTCTTTTACTATTTTTACTGTTTATTATTTTTTTCTATTTTTAGATTTTCACTACTGTTTATTATTAAATTTTTACTATTATACAAATTTTCTATTTCTACTGCTGTTTATTATTAAATTTTTACTAATTTTCCATTTTTACTACTATACTACTAATTATTTACTTTTTTCTCTTTTACTATTTTTACTATTTATTACTTACTTTTTTACTATTTAACTATTTTTTATTTACTTTTTACTATTTTTAGCATTTATTGTTTACTTTTTACTATTCTAACTATTTATTGTTTACTTTTTATTAATTTTATTTTATTTATTTATTGACAGTTTTTTTTTAATTTTTTAATTCAGTGTTGCAATTTTTAAAAATATTTAAACAAACAAAATTCTTCATTTAAACTTCCAAAATTTTAGTGTAATCACTAATAACAATAGGTAACAATTATAAAAAGATTTGTTTATTATTATTTGCGATACTTAGTCAATATTTCTACGAAAATAGGAATATTGATAGAATAGTATTAATAATATTATAATTACCACTGTAATTATAATTATTATTATATTAATATTTTAGTTAAATATTTTTAAGAATTATAATATTAAAAATTAATAATAATGTTAATAATAATTGTAATTTTTTAAATAATATTCTGTGAATATTGCACAGAAAAATAATAAAAAATAGTATTTGCTTCAAACACCAAAATTATTGGTTCAAATAAAATATTTTTGATTCAAGTAAATATTTAATTGATAATAGACAAAATCGTTTATTTGAATCAAATAAATTGTTTTTCAGCACAACAATATATTGTTTACAACATTAAATAATATTTAAAATAAAAATAATGTTCAATTATAATAATAACAAAATGTAAAAATAATATTTTGTATGAATAATAATAATAATTGTTATTAAAATTATTATTAATATTATTATTAATTATAAAAAAAAATAATAATGATAATAATAATAATAATAATAATAATAATAATTGTTGTTATTATTAACATTATGATTATTTTTTGTAAATTTCTTTTTTAATTAAATTTTTTTTCGCGGTTTTTCCTGGAGCAAAAGGTGTGAAAGGTTATAAAAGTTCCATTGTGATGCGTTCAGGAGGACGATCCTTTTAGCAAAAGTCGATGGTGGGGATGATGTGGGGTGGTCCTTTGGGATCATGGACACGTGCCACCTGTCATCATTTAGAAGTACTTGCTTTTGCTCTCTTAAGAGGGGATTAACCTAAGGATCAGTCTTTGATTCTAAACGAAACGAGAAGTATTCAAAATTCTATAACCGGAAGAGATTTTATTTATAGGACATTTATATTTATAGTCAAAATGTATATTTTATATTTAATCCGATAAAAGTTCATTACGTTAAATTTATTTTAATTTACTTTTAGTGAAAAAATATTAAAGAAAAATTGTCTTTTCTTTTTTGTGAAGAAATCTCCGAAATGTATTTTTAGTCATTGAATATTTTTGGGGAAAAACTCAAAAAATCTTTCTAGTCACTTGATTTTTAGTGAAGAAATCTGTGTGAATTATTTTTAGTCAGTTAATTTTTGGTGAAAAGTCCAAAAATATTTTTAGGAGCAACGAATTTTTTCGTGAAAAACCCAAAAATTATTTTAAATCACTTAATTTTTGGTGAAAATTCCCAAAAGGAATCGAACTAAACTATAAAGAATATAGTTTTCAAAAAAGTAACAAATTTGAATTTGAAAAAAATAGCAATTTGAAAGTAATTATCATTTTCTTTTGTGCTAATTTTGTGATTGAAATTAAAAATTACAAAAATTGTCAGTGATTTTGATGGTGTCGCAAAAATGATGGATACGTGGAAGGAGCAAAGGAAAATGGTCCTTAATTTTCAACATGATTTAGAGGAACAAGATGATGGGACAAAAGAAATGGAGGACGATAGTAAAGAATTAAATTTGGAAATTTTGGAATATTCCTCGGACTCGAGTAATGAGAGTGAAAAAACATTTAAAAGTTCGGAGAGTAATTTAAAAAAAGTTTCGCCAGTTGTGCACAGTGCATTTTCAATAGACAGTATTTTAGGTAAACATGACAATAAAAAGAGTGATGTCTTTTTGGGAAAGGAGAGTAGTTTTCGAAAAATGGAAAATAATTTTGATGATAAGGAAGAGCAGAATGAGCGTCATCAGTTTTTTAGTTCGGTTACCATTCCATCAGCACATTCCGGTAATTATTATCAGTGAATTAAATTCAATTTAATGGTAAATTATTAATTAAAACATAATTAAAATTGAATTTAATGATAAATTAATAATTAAAATGAAATTTAATTCAATAATTAAATTGAAATTTAATTTGATAGAACAATAATTTTTTATTTTACCTTCTTGACAATTATTCAGTGTTCAAGGATTCATTAAAATAAATCAAATCAGATTTAATAATAATAATAATAATAATTTAATACATTAAAAAATTTAATTATATTGTTGAATTATATAACAATTTCATTGAATTTTTTATAGTCAATTTTTTTCAATTTAGAAATATTTTTTTTCTAAAATTATAAGTTGAAATGAAGTTTTTGAAAAGTTAGCGTCAACGCTAAGCGTCAAAAACCTTTTTTGGGGGGATTTTTAATAATGAAAATATCACTAATTAAAAAACTGAAATTTAAAAAAATAAAAAAAATATCATACAAAGAATAAAGAAAGTAAAAAAAAAATATATAATAAAATGAAGTTGAACAGTTAGCGTCGACGCTAAGCGTCAAAAACCTTTTTCGGGATAATTTTTAGTAACGAAAATATCACTAATTAAAAAACTGAAATATAAAATATAAAAAAAAGAGTAAAGAAAGTAAAAAAGTAAAAATGTAATAAAAATATAAAATAATAAAATGTCACTAATATCACTATCATTAATATCACTAATTCTCCGTTCATATACGCGTTTAAAATTTTTTTATTAAACTTTGAACAGGAAATCGTTAAAAAAATCTGTTTATTATTATTTTTTTTTTACGTTACGAAACTAAAACACTTTTTGACGCTTAGCGTCGACGCTAAAAGAGAGACTTAAAATTTTAATTTGAAATCTAGAAATTAATAGAAATAGAAATTTCTTTCAGATTTTTATACAACTGGAACCTCTTGTCCCGGAGAAATTTTAGCCGAAACTTCTGGATTTTCGGCATCATCTTTAGCGTCTGCATCACTACTTTATGGTGGTTGGGTCGTACCATCCAAACCGGGACAAATGTTTGGACTACAAGGTAAATAATTGGGAAAAAATTTTCGTCGATAGACGATCTTTACTAGTAGACGATTTTTTTTTTAATTTTTGACGAGAAATAAATTTTTCAAAAATATTCTCTCAATGATTTAAGAAAAGAAAATTCGAAATTTTCACCGGGTGATTTGGGAAAAATAATTCAAAATGTTCTCCGAATAATTTAGAAAAAAAAAGAATTCTAAATATTTTTTCCGAATAATAAAAAATCAAAATAATTTCCGGATGATTTAGAAACTAAAATTAAAAATGTACTCCGAATGATTAAAAAAAAAATTAAAATACAATCCAAATGATTTGGAGAAAAAATTAAAAATATTTTCCAGATTATTTAGAAAAAAATTAAAAATTTTCTCCCGATAATTTAGAAAAAAAAAATTCATTAATATTTTCCGAATCAAAATGTATTTCGGGTGATTTAGGAGAAAAAATTCAAAATATTTTCTAGATGATTCGAAAAATAATTCAAAATATTTTTCGGATAATTTAGTGAAAAGTAATTAAAAATATATGTTTCGAATGATTTAAGGAAAAAATTTATAAATATTCTCCGAATGATTTAAGAAATAAAATTCAAAATGCCCTCTGGATGATTTTCACAAAAAAAAAAAATTCAATATCCACTATAAAAGGGAAATAAACATTTTAATATAAAATTCAGGAAAAAAAATGAACAAAATTTTCGAATTCAGGAGAGGTTGAAAGTAATTTATCATTTATTTAGAAAGATTAGGAGCAACTTTTCTTTATAAAGCATTTTGTGGGAGGAAACTTATTAACGCAGTTAATAACTTATCGCACGAATAGAACCATTTACGGGAGATAAAGGTGGGATGAAATTCAGTATGTTCTCTCAAGTTCTGAGGAATATTGGATATTATCCGAGGCGCCTTTGGTAACACCATTTGGACACGCAAACACAGCATCAAACATCCCCTCGATTTCAGTCACACATTATGTACCTTTATACACCTTCAACATAATTGCCCCGAAAAAAAAATAATCAGAAAATAATAATTACACTTTATTCCTCATCAATAGCTGATGGTTTATATTTTTTTTAAATCCTCTCCTAATTATTTATCAATAATATTTTTTTTGTACACTCAGAAAAAATATATTTGACTCAGAATTCAAATTATTTTTTTTTTTTGATTCAAATAAATTTTATTTCTTTCAAATAAATTTAATTTTTTTCAATTAAATTTTTTTTTGATTGAAATAAAATGTTATTAGTTTCTAATAAATTTTATTTGGTTTAAATAAAACTTTATTTAGTTCAAAATTTCAAATAAAAGTTTTATTTATGTCGAATAAAATATATTTGACTCACAGCCAACTAGACTTTTTATTTGTTGCAAATAAATTTTATTTGGTTTAAATAAAACTTTATTTGATTGAAATAAATTTTCTTTGGTTTAAATAAAACTTTATTTAATTGAAATAAATTTTCTTTGGTTTAAATAAAACTTTATTTGATTCAAATAAATTTGATTCGGTTTAAATAAATCTTTATTTGATTCAAATAAATTTTCTTTGGTTTAAATAAAACTTTATTTGATTCAAACAAAAGTTTAATTTATGTCAAATAAAAATTTTATTTAAAACAAATAAATAACCTAATTGGCTCTGAGAAAAATATACTTTTATTTAATTCGAATAAATTATAAAATTTTTCTCTAGTTGTAATGTAAATTTTTTTTTGTACACTGCATCAAAAAAATAATAATACAATTAATTACTCAGAGAACAACTATTTGTTTCAGTAAATAGCAATTCTTTATTTATTTATAACAACGGGTTTTAAAAAGAATTTATTTGGTCCAAATAAAATATTTTCTTCCACAAAAACAAATTGATTTCTATTTTTATTTGAGTATTTTATTTATTTATTTATTATATCAACGGGTTTATTATACTTTATTTTTATTCATATTATTACAAATTTAATTTAAATCCCGTTTTTTTTATTTACTATATTCGTTAATATATTTTAATATTCTTTCGAGGAATTTTATTAAAATTTTTGAAAATAATTAAATTTTTCCAGGAATATTATTGTAATTCTATTGAAAATAATTAAATTCTTAAAAAACAAATTTAACATAAATTTTTTAAAATTATTTAATTCTTGCTAAAAATATTATTCCAATTTTTGAAAATGATTCAATTCTGTCGAGAAATTTAATTGAAATTGTTTTGTAAGAGTTTGATTATTTTCAATACAATTACAATAAAATTCTTGATAGAAATTCTTCTTAAAATTCAATTATTTTCAAAAATTTTAATAAACTTATTCACAAGAATTCAATTCTTATTTTCAGTCAAATTTGAATAGAATTCATTTATTTTTAAAAAATTTAATTACAATTTTTCAAAAGAATTCAAATCTTTCCAGAAATTTAATTATAATTGTATTGAAAATGTAATTAGATTCTTAAAAAACTAACTTTTATACCAATTTTTGAAAATAATTGGATTTTTTGAAAAATATTATTAAAGTTTTCAAAAATAATTAAATTTTTCAAAGAATTTCTTTGATTTTTTTTTCTTTAATAACGTAATTTTTATAATTGAAAATTTTGGAAATAATTGAATTTTTAAGAAGAATTTATTTTAAAGTTTTAAAATAATCGTGTTTGTTAATAATTGTAATTAAAAATTTTATTAAAATCGAGATTAAAATTTTTTGCAAGTAATTGAATTTATTTTCAATTTATTCTCAATTTTTGAAAATAATTCAATTCTTTCGAGAAATCTTATAAAAAAATTCTACTAAAAAGAATTAAATTCAGGCAAAGAAAATTGATTATTTATGAAAATAATTGAATTCTTTAGAAGAATGTTAAAATTATTTTTTTTTGTATTTAAATTTTAAGATTTTTTAAAATATCTAATTATTGAATGTTTTCGAGAAATTTTATTAAAATTGTATTGAAAATAATTGAATTCATGAGAATTTTCATTTTTATTGATAAAAATAATTAATTTCTCGTAAAAAATTAAAAATAAAGAAGAAAATAATAATAAGACGCCTCTTTTTGCAGTGAAACATACGTCTGACTAATAACTTTACTTCTACTGCTGAGAGAAATAAATTTTCTTTTTAAATAAAAAAATTTTTTGAGACAAACAAACTGTTTATTTCCAATTTATTTCTGATTAATTGCTAATTATTATAATCACACATATTAAAATTTATTTCTATTTTCATTTTATTTATTTATAAAAACGAGAAAGATTTGTGGCCTTTGGTGTGTTTTTCTGTGACCGAAGGCCACAATTTCTTGTTTTTATATTAAAAAAAAATTAAGGTCCTAAGAAAAATATATTATTTTATTTTTTTTTACATTTATTTACATTTAAATTACATTTAACATAAATATATTAGAAGTTATTTAAATAAAATATTCATCTGTGGTCCAATTTAGTAAATATTTTCCATAAAAAATTTGCATAGTTTGTCTAAAAAAAGCTTATTTTTGGACTTTTATAATTTATAAACTTAGAGATAAAAAAAAGTGAATCAAATTTTCAAATAATTTTCATTTTGTACGTTGGTAAATTTTTCTTTTTATTTATCGAATGAAACCATTTTGGCGGTGTTGAAAACCCTCTTTCGTGCTTTATTCTCTCCCCATCCAGGTATTTTTCCTTTTATATACACTGCGCTCTGTTAGAAGTCCATTTATCAGAGCGATACCTCCATATAGAAGTGCTTAAATGCTTTCGCGTACTCGTAAATCTCAGTCGTTTTTCGTCATTTCTTTTTCCGGTTTTTATAAAAAAAAAAAAAAACAGGAAAAAAATCTTCCAATATGAAATAAAAGTTTCATTCTTAGAGATAAATTCTTAAAATATATAAAGAAAATTGAAAATAGTATAATTAACATCAAATTTTTTCGTATTTCGTTAAATTTAATTAAAATCCAATTTTTTCGTATTTCTTTTGAAAAAATGCCACGTATTTTTTGCAGTATCGTTTTAATTTCAAAATTGAAATTTTACACCGAATTTGTCCGCTCATTTGGCGACAGTTTGTATTCTAAATTTCTAAGTTTACGTAAGGAGCCGAACTACGCTAAAGACACGACTCATACGTTGACACGCGGGTAAAATTTTTAAATTTTTTAAAAATTATTGCATATTAACTGTCTACGGTGAAGACAATTATTTGCCTGTGAAATGTTCCCTTCCTTGTGTGAGAGAGTAAGAGAGAAAAAAAGAAAGGAAAAAGGAATTGCAAAGCTTTTCTCAGGAAGCGTGTAACGCGATCCCCACTTTTGGTGTATTTAACGACTGATTAGTCAGTTACTTCTTACGAGACAGATCAACAAGTAGAACTCGCATGTTTGACGGAGGTGTTAGCATTTTTTATGAGCCTCTTTCGAACGTCTATGCGACTACGGAGAACCGTAGTACGTGCCTTTGCACCTCCAAAATGATGATGACCGAGAGTAAAAAATTTAACAAAAAAAAAAAAATATTAAGAGAATGTTTATTACTAATTTATTTGTTTAGTGAATTTTTTTTATAGTTTGCCTTTCTTATCAAAAAAAAAAATTTCTTTTTCATTTTCTTCTAGGCAATGCTACGTTTTTTTATTTTTTCCTCGTTTTGCTTGGTTTTCATTTTAAAAGATAACAAGAAAATCAATATATATATATAGAAAAGAAAACGATACCAACTTCAATTTTTGAATAATTTTAAATTCAAAACAAGAAAAAAAACACATTAATTAAGTAACTAAATAATAATTATTATTCGATATTTTCAACAAAATTTTAATTTTTGTTCGAAACAATTCAATTATTTTAAAAAATTTTTTTCGCAAAAATTAAATTGTATTGAAAAAAAAACATTTTACATCAAACTAAAAATTAAATTTTTTCATAATTATAAAACATGATGGAAAATTGATAAAATCTTTATTTTATATTACAAGAATATTGTACTTCTTCAAAATTAGTTTCATCATTTTAATTCAATTATTATTTTTAAGAATTTTTAACTAAAATTCTTTTTTAAATCAATTAATTTTCGAAAAAGTTTTCTAAAAATTTTCAAATCCATTTGTTTAATCACAATATTCAATTTTACGAATTTCAATTATTCGTAAATTCTTCAATTAAACATAAATTAGAAAATAAAAACTTCAAATAATATAAAAAAATTCAATTAAACTTTTTCAAAAAAATTAATGTTTTCAAAAATTTATGTTATATTTCTTTTAATATTCAATTATTATCTAAAATATTAACTGAAATTAATTTTTAAATCAATTTTTATTAGAGAATTCTACTAGAATTCAATTATTTAACTACAAAAAAAATGTTTTGAATATTTAAATGTTTTTTTAAAATTGAATTCTCATAAAGAATTTTATAAACAAATTTTCAAACAATTAAATTCTTTCGACGATTTTAAAAAAAAATTTTAAGATTAAATACATTTTTCGAAAAATTTTATTAAAATGGTATTCAAAATAATTAAAATTCTGCAAAGAGTTTTATTATATATTAATGAAAATAATTGAATTCCTCAAAAGAATTTCATTATTTATAAAAATAATTGAATCCCTTTAAAATTTTTTTAATATTTTATAAAAATAATTGAAATTTTGCAAAGAATTTTTTTAAAATTTTTGAAAATAATTAAATTTTGGAGAAGTATTTGATTATTTCTAAAGATAATTGCAATTTTGACGAGAATTTTTAAGAATTTTTGAACATAATTAATTTTCTGCGAAGGATTTTATTACTTTTGAAAACAATTGAATTTAACTGCAATAATTTGTACATAACTTCTTCAAAATTAATTTTTTTTAAATGTTTTTAACTAAAATTTTTCTATAAATCCATTATTTTTAATAATTTTTGAAAAAGTTTTTTAAGAATTTCCAAATTCATTTTTTTTTTTAACAGAAATTCATTTTTAAATCAATTTTCATTAGAAAATTCTACTAGAATTCAATTATTTAAATACAAAACAAATATTTTATTGAATATTTGAATATTTCTAAAAATTGAATTATCATAAGGAAATGTATCAACAGATTTTTAAATAATTGAATTCTTTTGACAAATTTTAATAAAATTAAAGAAGAATAATTACATTTTTCGAGGAATGCGATTAAAGTTTTATTAAAAATAATTAAAATTCTGCGATGAGTTTTATTATTTATGAAAATAATTGAATTCTTAAAAAGAATTTTAATATGTACGAAAATAATTGAATCCCTGTAAAAATTTTATTACTTATATGAAAATAATTTAATTATATTGCGAAAAAATTTATAAAAAATTTGTAAATAATTGAATTGCTGTGAAATTTTAAAATTATTTTATGAAATTATAATTAAATGTTTGCGTAGAATTTTATTGAAATTTCTTTAAATAATTGAACTCTTTTGGAAAATTTGATTAAAATAGTAGATATTAAAAATTCATTGAATTGAGGAAAATTTTTGAAAATAATGGCAATTTTGCACAAGAATTTTATTAAAATTTTTGAAAATAATTGAATTTCGGAGAAGAATATAATTATTTCTGAAGATAATTGAAATTTTAACGAGAATTTTTAAAAAATTTTGAACCTAATTGAGTTTTTGCGAAGAATTTTATTACTTTTGAAAATAATTGAATTTCTCAAATTATTTGTAATTTCTCTAAAATTCTCCAAATTGTATCGTACAATTTACGAACTTTTCGTCCTTTTTCAAACAAATTACGGACTTTACGGAACTTTTTTTTTAAAAAAACTGACTTTTAGGGACTTGAAGCAAATTGACGGACCTTTACGAGATTTAAGGACTTAATTCGTGCCCTAAAATTATTATTTTCAAAAATTTTAATAAAATTCTTCGAAAGAATTCCTTTTTTTTAAATTTTGATAAAACTTTTTAGAAAAATTAAATTATTATCAGTATTGCAATACAATTCAATTATTTTTAGAAACTTTAAGAAAATATCTTCCCAAAAAAATCAATTTTATACTTGATTTTATAAAAAAATTTCAATTTTTGAAATTGAAAAAAATAGACAATAGAATGTCAGTTTAAAATTGACAAAATTAATGAATTAATTAATATACGAAGAATATTGTGAGAACATTAAAAATGTCATATATATATTATATATATACGGTCCCGTGCATTGTGTATTTCTTGACACGAAGACTATAATCGTGTTCAAACATTCCTCGTCGTAAACTGTTTAATTATTTCATTGACACATCAACTTTTCGTTGTCAAGAAGGTGTCACACGTTTTATAACAAATAAGTTGAAGTATTTTAGACATTTATTGACATTTTGTCTCATTTTAAAGTCATTTCTTTTTTTTCTATTTTTTTTTCTTTCTTTTTTTCTTTCCTCCTTTTTTTTGGTCAAGGTCGAGAAATTTTTTGGTAACTAGAAAGAATCTATTCGCTGTTTGCAGAATAATTAAAGGGAAATTGTTATATGATGTTTGACGAATATTAGCAAAGCAATAAATCATTTTTATTCTTTACAAGGTATTTTTTTTTGACATTTTTCCCTTTTACTTAAATTTATATGATACAAAATTTAAAAATTCTTTTTCAGCTCCAAAATCAAGTGGCAGAAGATCTAGGAAACCGGGAATTGATCGTAAACCACGTCAAGCTTACAGTGCAAAACAGTTGGAAAGGCTTGAGGCTGAATTTAAAGTTAGTAAAATTATTTATAATTTTTAGGGTGTGAAATAATTTTTGCCCTAAAAAGGCTTTTCAGTTTTATTATTTTTTATTTTCTTTAATTTTTTATTTTTATTTCTCTTTCTTTATTTCTTTATATTTCTTTTTCTTTATTTATTTTTTCATTATTATATATAAAATGTACAATTTATTAATCATTATTTATTGTTTATTATAAGCGTTTTGTTAATGACTGTCAAATAGTAATTTGTTTAATAATGAGAAGGCCTAAATATTTATTTATTATTTATTTATTATTTATTATTTATTATTTATTATTTATTATTTATTATTTATTATTTATTATTTATTATTTATTTATTATTTATTTATTATTTATTATTTATTATTTATTTATTATTTATTTATTATTTATTTATTATTTATTTATTATTTATTTATTATTTATTTATTTATTATTTATTTATTATTTATTTATTATTATTTATTATTAATTAACCATTTCAATAATAATTACATAAAAATATAAAATATAATTTCTAATCTCGTTTTTATTTCTTTTTAGGTTGATAAATATTTGAGTGTCAGTAAAAGAATGGAACTATCAAAGTGTTTGAACTTGACTGAAGTTCAAATTAAAACCTGGTTTCAAAATCGAAGAACAAAATGGAAGAAACAATTAACCTCGAGATTAAAAATTGCCCAGAGACAAGGTTTATTTCCGCCACCAATATTTCCTCCAACCCAATATCCATTATTACCATATTACGCTTCCCCTCTTATGTTTACTTCGCAAAATTCCGAAGATTCCACATTGAAAATTACCAATTAATAAATTCAATTTACACAAGTATTATTGCGCATCCTATTTTCAAAATTCTCGAATAAGTGTAAAAAGAATCATTTTTTTTATCCTTTATTAATTATTTTACTTTTTCCAATTTTGTATTTATTAATTATTTCGATTGAATAATTATCTAATTATTTCAGTTTCACGTCAATTATTTATTTTGATTTTGTATTAATTAATTACTTTAATTTCGTGTCAATTAATTATCTAATTATTACAATTTCGCATCAATTTTAATTATTTTCGATTTTATATTAATTAATTACTTCAATACTCGTGTGAATTAATTATTTCACTTTCGCATTAATTAATTATTTTACTTTCGTATCAATTATTATTGCAAAGTTATTATACCCGAGTTTTCAATATTTTAATTTTATTAATTTTTTTTATTAATTTTATTAATTTCATTAATTTTAAAAATTAATATTTTCTTCCAATTTCAAGTATTCAAGGTATTTAATCGAGGCGGATGTAAAAAAATAAACAGTAAAAGACTAAATGTAAAAGAAACTGCATTTATTATACACGACTGATTTTTTATTATTATATGTAATTATAGGTGTAAATAAAAATTGTCTTAATTTATTATAATATCCTAATATTATTGACAGGAATGATTAAAATTATTACTTTCATTATTATTATTATTATGATTATTATTTTTAATATTACTTTTATCAATATTATTAATTTATTATAGAACGAATAGACATTTCTGAAAATAAAACAAAACTTTTCAAGTGCAAACAATTAATTTCGAAAATAATATTGTAAACATATAAATATATATTATAAATATATATTATATATACACATTTGGTAGATGCACTAAATATTATTAAAAAATAAGTACTCTTTTTTTTTAAAACTTATATAATTATATAATATATCGATCTCACTAATAGTTAATTATAACAATATGAGAATAATTTTTATCGCAGATAAACAATTCGTAACAACTTTTATAAAACAATATATTATTATAATTACAAATAAACTATGTAATTATTGTACTATTATTAAAATTTTATAATAAACCTAACAATAACAATGTTTAAATTAATAAAAATTTCATAATGACGAATTTCTTTATAATATGATTTAAATAACATTCTTATTTTTATAAAACTACAAAAAAGTGTCTAATTTACAATCTAGTTTAAAAAAAATATCTATATGTACAATTTTAAATATATTTTTAGGTACGCTGTGTATTTAGTAATAAATAATAATTATTATTACTAATATAATAACATTTAAAGTAAATGATAAAAAATAATATAAAAAATGAAAAGTAATAATAATTATTATTATTACTCTGCTATATTATTTTATTGTTACTGGTTTTTCACTTTTTATTACTTTTATTATTAGTACTACTATATTTATTTATACTGTATTATTCATTATTATTATTATTATTATTATTATTATTATTATTATTATTATTATTATTACTAGTATAATAATAATTATCATAATTATATTTCGATGGTAAATTACTGTTATTATTATTATTACTATTATTATCATTTTTATTATTATTAATATATTTTTATTATTAGTATTATTATTATTATCATTATTTTCATTATTATTATTATTTTCATTACTATTATAATTTTTATTTCATTTGCTAATTATCATCATTAATAATCATTGTTATCATTATATCATTATTTGGTAAATAGCTCTAGAAAAACATATTGTAAAGCCATTTTTCATTCTATAATTTACGCTACTTATTAAAATTCACAAGCACACAAAATTAAAAATTACAATATTATTAATTAATTAACTTTATACAATGATGAAAATTCTTAAACAAAACCTTAAACTATATGTACAAAGACCAAAGAACATAACTAAAGGCAGTTTCGTCACAAACCTAGAGTTCACATTTTTTAAAATAAAAATACCGCATAATTATTAAATAAAAGATCATTAAAAATCGCATTCGATTGTACATTCGCAATATTTTACTATAAACAACACAACAACAAAAAAATGCTGCTATACATCTCGAATCACGAATGTGATATTTTATTACCATTTGTTTTGTTTTTTTTTTTTGGTATAAATTTCTAAGGCGAGAAACTATCGCCTATAGATCTTAGATATTTTTCTTTTTGTAAATTCTTTCTGTTAATTTACCTAATTAATTAATTAATTAATTAATTAATATATTTATTAACTAATCAATTTACTTATTTATTTATAATTATTAATCTAAAAAAATCTTTCTTCCTTTTGTGATATTTTTTTTCGTCTCGAGAATGAGAGTGAAAAATTTAATAATTTGACTTGAATTGTAATTTTTTTTTTTTATTTTTCACTCAGAAATTTGAATTTGAGATTTGAATCTAGTCAAATGAATTTTAATCTTTAAATAAAAGAATATTTTGTTCGTCAATTAGCTAATTGCTAATTTATTTGTTTAGAATTAAAAATTTTCTTGTGCTACTTTCAATCTTTTTTGCAAAATGGTTTTATTTGCGCAAAAAAAAAAATTTTATTCATGCAAAGTCATTTACGAATAAAAAATTTTTTTGGTGCAAATAAAATCATTTTGCAAAAATGAAATGTTTCTTGGGCGCAAAGAGAATAATTTTGCAAAACTAAAATATTTTTTTGGCGAAAATAAAAATAAAAAGTTTTTTCGCCCAAATGAAAAAAAAAACTTTGCACAAATAAAATTTTCTTTTGCCGTAAATAAAATCATTTTGCAAAAATAAAATATTATTTTGGGCGCAAATACTAAAAAAATGTTTGTTGAAAATTAAAATAAAATTCTTTTTGTGTCAAATAAAAAAAATTTGCATAAAGAAAATTTTTTGTGTGCCTATAAAAAAATTCAAAAAAAAATTTATTACCTAAATCAAATTAAATATTTATTTGAAACAAATAAATTAACAATCAATCGACTTTGAGAGAAATTTATCTTTTCCGGGTGTAACAAAATTGGGAATATGACAAATATTCAGTTGATAAATTATTTCAAGACACCACTTATTGCTTATTATTTTAAGATCATTATTAATTATTAATTATTCCTTATATTATTATTTTAAGATCATTAATATTTACCCTTATTTTTTCTAGTAAAAAAAATTTCTTAATTATAAATCATAGGAAAAATCGTATTAGAAATTAAAATTAAGAAATTTTTTTTACAGGGTAGTCTCTCGTTTTGATTAGAGGAACATTTTCCTAGAAATTTTTTTTCCTGTGTAGAAAAATAAATTTACTGTTTGATTGCTACTGCAATTTTCTATTTACAATATCACCTAAACTCGCAATAGTTTTTATTTTCTACACTGCAAAAAAAAAAAATTTTATTTGGTTCAAATAAGCGATTAATTGCCTATTATCAATTAAATATTTACTTGAATCAAATAATATTTAATTATTCATTGGAGTGAATTAAATGTTTAATTAATTGCTTCAAATATTAATATTAATAGCTTCAAATACTGAAATTATTTATTCAAATACCATTTAATTGACTCCAATAAATATTATTTGATTCAATTAAATATTTAATTGATTGTCAAGTAATCGGTTATTTGAATCAAATAAATTTTCTTTTCATTGTAATATTTTAGAAAGCAATCGTTGCACTGGGAAAAAAATTTATTTTATTCAATTAAACGATTACTTGTCTATTTTTGAGACATAAAAATAACTCCATCAAATAAATATTTACTTGAATCAAATATTTTTGTTTGACTTCGAATAAATTGTATTCGAATTGTATTTGAACGTTCAAAACTTTAGAAACATTTTTGTGTTTGCTTCAAATACTGAAATTATAGGTTCAAATACTGAAATTATTGATTTAAATACTAAAATTATTGGTTCGAATACAATTTATTTGATTCGAATAAAAATCATTAAGTAAATATTTACTTGATAGTAGATAAGTATTTGGTTATTTGAATCAAATAAATTTCTTTTTCACTGTAAATTAATCCAACTACAGCTTTCTTTGAATTTATCGAATAAGAGAATTTGTTCTTTTATTCTTCATAAGTCCTGATGGCTTATTTTAATGGAACCAAATTTTTTTTTCATGGGCCCGTCTAAGAACGTGTCGAGAATTTGATAAAAAATTTACAAAAATAAAAATTCTTTTTGAGGACAATTTTAATCGAGAGTATCTTTGCCCGTTTTTGGCAAGAATATCGAAAGAAGACCACAGAAGAATAGAAAGGCAGCGAATAAAATAACGGGAACAACACACGCCAAATCTATCAAATAGCCAAAAACAAGATTACCAACAAGAGCACCCAATCGACCCATTGTGAGCGATAGTGCCGCGGCCATTACTCTAAGATTTGTGGGGAACATATCGACAATAACACAATAAACCAATGAAATACCCAATGAAGTTAATGCCTCAAAAACGCAGGATAAAATTAAATTTTGCGTTGCATTTGTCACATAGTAAAAGCCAACGGTAACTCCACCCGAGACAATTAGCGATAAAATTAAGAAGAATTTTGCGCCTAATTTATGAACGAATAGTGGAAGAATTATTGATCCGGGAATACAAGCGAGACCAATGTAAACTGTGTGAAGATAAACGGATGACGGTATTCCTGGATCACAATCGTGTGGATTGAAATTTGTTGTTGAATTTCCCGTTAATGAGGAAACAATACAAACCGATGTCGATTGTCCTGGATGTTCCAATTCAAAGTCTTCGAATCTGGTGAATAATTCGGGGAACCAGACCATTAGTGTGTAGTAACTACTTGTGAGACCAAATTGTATTCCACAGGCCAATAAAGTATTTCGTAGATATGGTGGTTTACAAAGTGATTTTGTCAGATCCCAAACTTCCGATGTGAGGACTTTTAAATCCTTTCGTTTATGTAATTTCAGTGCTCTTGTACTTTTGTCCTTTGAGGTCGGCTTCTCCTGCAGTGATTTCACCTGGAGGAAATGGTCCATTATTTTTTTATTTAATATAGTGAATTTTTAGGTCTCCAAACTTCTGAACGTTCAAATCAACGAAATTTGTTTATTTCTTCTTCAAAAAAAAATTATTTCACAATAATTTTGCTTCACTTTTAATAAAAAATTAATGACATAGTTTCTAAATGTAAAATTTAGAATTTTAATGTTTATTACAATTAGTAATTTAGGAAAATATTATTAATAAATAATACTTCGTTTATTTGAACGTTCAAAACTTGTAGATCATAAATTTAAAAAAAAAAAATAAATAAAAAACAAATTTAATACAATCCTTCCTCTATAAGGAAACAATATAATTTTTTTTGTTTCATCATAAGGAAGAAGTTTTATGAAGAATATCCTAAATATTCTGATTCACTCTAAAAATTATTAGATACTCAAAAAAAAATGTTCTAATTTATTTATTTGCGAATTTATTTAATTGTAAAATTATTCGCAAACATCAATAACTTCTTTTTTAAATAAATATTTAATTATTCATTTTCCATAGGAATTAAAAATTTTTAAAACATTCAAATTCAAACCTTTTTGAAATTCAATAACTTATAAGAATATTATTAGAAAACATGAAGAGATCAATCACTCCGAGTCTTTGACTCGGAAAAAGATGGTTATTAAAATTAAATAAAATAATTAAAAAAAAAAAAATAATAAATAATAATAAATAAATAATAAATAGTAATATATAATTAATAATAAATAATAAATTATTAAAATAAAGATGATCTATATAGTGATAAAATCATTATTTTATATTATAAAAATATTGTTACTGTAACATCTTGAAAATTATTTTCATCATTTCATTTCAATTACTATTTTCCAGAATTTTAAACTAAAATTCTTTTTTGAATCAATTATTTTTTAATAATTTTTGAAAAAGTTCTTTGAGAATTTTCGAGTCTATTTGTTTACAATTCAATTTTACGAAATTTCGATTATTCTGAAATTCTTCAATTAAATATATATTAGAAAATAAGTTTCAAATAATTTCAACAAAAAATTCAATTAAACTTTTTCAAAAAAAAAAATAATTCTACAGAATTTTTAGTGAAAAGTATGAAAAATATAAATTTTCAAAGATTTTAATTTGAAATCTTTTTAAAATTCAATTGTATTTTCAAAAATTCATGCTATAATGCTTTCAATATTTAATTATTATCGAAACTTTTAATTGACATTTTTTTTTAAAACCATGTTTTTTTTGGAAAAGTCTACAAGAATTCAATTATTTAAATAGAAAAATAAATAATTCATAAAATAATTCAATGTTTCTTAAAATTGAATTCTTATAAAAAATTTTATAAACAAATTTTTAAATAATTGAATTCTTTCGACGAATTTTAATACAATTTTTAAGAATAATTACATTTTTTAAAGAAATTCAATTGAAATTGTATCAAAAATAATTGAAATTCTGCGTTGAGTTTTATTATTATCATGAAAATAATTGAATTTCTAAAAAGAATTTTATTATTTACGAAAATAATTGAACCCCTTGTAAAAAATTTTAATATTTATGAAAATAATTAAATTTTATAAATAAAATTTTAATTATTGATTGTTTTCATAAAAATGTATGCCGATTCTTTTTTAAATAATTGAGTTTCTGTGAAATTTTTATTATTTATGAAGATAATTGAATTCCTTCAAAAAATTTTATTATTTTAGTGAAATTAATTGAATTGCAGTGAATAATTTTATTAATTTTTGCAAATAATTGAATTTCTGTAAAGATTTTATAATTTTTTAAAATACATAATTGAATCCTAACGAAGAATTTTAATGACTTTTTTCAAAATAATTAAATCCTGACGAAGACTTTTAACGAAATTTTTGAATATAGGAACTTTATTAAAATTCTTTTAAAAATAATTGAATTCCTGCTAAGAATTTTTTTTTATTAAAAATAATTTAATTTTTACGTCAAATCTTAATAAAACTTAGAAAAATAATTATTCAATTCTTGTTTTGAATTTTAATAATTTTTGAAAATAATTAAATTTATGTGAAAATTTGATTAATTTTAAAAAAGAATGGAATTTCTGCAAAGAATTTTATTGTTTTTTTGAAAATAATTGAATTTCTGGGAAGATTGTTGATAACTATCAAAATAATTGAATTTTTTGAAAAATTTTGCTATTTTTAAAAATAATTGACATCTTGATTCATAATTACAAAAAAAATTTTGAAAATAATTAAAATTCTCCAATGATATTTATGAAAATAATTGAATTATTGTAAAGAAATTATAAAATTTTTTTTTAATAATTGAATTCCTTTCAAATTTTTATTATTTATGAAAATAATTGAATTTTTGCTCAGAATTTTATTTTAAAAATTTTTAAATAATTTAATTAATTAAAAAAAAATTAAATTAATTTAATTTTAATTTTCTTCTGGGAAATTTCAGTAAAATAATAAATATTAATAATCATTGAGTTAAGAAAAATTTTTAAAAATAATTAAAATTTTGACAAGAATTTAATTAAAGTTTTTGAAAATAATTGAATTACGGTAAAGAATTTTTCTATTTTTAAAGATAATTGAAATCTTGACGATAATTTAAAACAAATTTTTGTAAATAATTGAATTTCTGCAAAAAATATTATTCCTTTTGAAAATAATTCAATTACAGCAAAGATTTATGCTATTTTTAAAGATAATTGTAATATTGACGATAATTTAGAAAAGTTTTTTAAAAATAATTGAAATTTTAACTAGAATTTTATTAAATTTTTCAAAAATAATTGAACTACGACAAGGAATTTTGTAATTTTCAAAAATAATTGAAATTTTGACAAAAATTTTATTAAAGTCTTTGAAAATTATTAAAATACAGAGAAGAATTTTGCTATTTTTAAAAATTATTGAAATCTTGACGATAATTTAAAAAAAAATTTTTTGAAAATAATTGAATTTCTGCAAAAAATCTTATTACTTTTGAAAATAATTGAATTTGTTTGATAAATATTGTTATTTACGAAAATAATATTACTTTTGCAAAGAATATTATTAAAATTCCTAAAAATAATTGAATTTCAGGAAAGAATTTAAATTAATAAAAATTTGAGAATTTAAGAACAAATTTTAAATTTTGATTTTATAGTCTCATAAAAAGTAGAAAAGTGTCTTTTTCACCCCACTCTACGTTATTTGTTTTATTTTTTAAACCTTTTAGTTATTAACTTACCGGATATGTGTCAGGATCATTTCCGGTATTCTGGGCGTATATCCATTTAAAAACATTCAGTGCAGCCTCAGTTTCTCCACATTCAAGTAAAAATTTGGGACTTTCTGGAAAAGCAAAGAGCCAAAGGCCCAACATCAATGAGGGCAGTGCACAGAGAGCCACAAAGAGATTCCAGGATTTAAAGTCAAATGAATCAGCTTTATAGGTGAGGTTCAGGGGAATTATCAACCAGGCGATCACTAAAATGTAGAAAATTAGTCAATTAATTTCAAATAGACGAAAAAAGTGTAAAGTAACTTTTACTATATACTTAGAAAGTAAAATCTAAACTGTTTTGATTTTATTGCGAATTTCAGTCAACTTTTATTATTAATTTCTATTTTATTTTTATTCTTTTTAATTATTTTTTATCAAATTTTTTACTATCTTTTTCTTATTTAGTTTAGTAATTAATTTACTTATTTATTATTAATAACTATTACTGAAGTAAATTTTACTACAGGAGAAGTACATTTTACTACTTTTTATTTTTTTATTATTTTTTTTTTAATTAAAATTTACTAATTTGAAAATAGCAAAAATTTACTCATTTACAGTTTTTTTAAGGATATCATTTTTTTTTGTCTCAATTTGATATCCTTGGAAAAAAAATTAATTAAATGAAATTTAATTTAGAATATACTTACATGGAAGTACAATAACGCCGACAGTCCAAAACATTTCCATCCAGCAGAGAATTTTTTCTCTATGCTTCGTTGGTTGAAATTCGCCAAGATAAGGGAAAACGATTCCCATTGCACCTGTGACGCTAAAATAAAAATGTTTTCTTTTATAATTTTTATAATTCTCTTAGAAATAATGAAAATAAATTTTTTTAGAAACAAAGAAATTAATTTCTTTAGAAACAAAAGAAAATAAACTTTTTAGGAACAAAGAAAATAATAAACTTTTTAGAAACAAAGAAAATAAACTTTTTAGAAACAAAGGAAATAAATTTTTTAGCAATAAATAAAAGAAATTCTTTTAGAAATTTAATTATTAAATATACTTACGCAAATCCGTTAAAGAAACGGAAAACTAAGAAGATCCAAAATAATTGAACAAACGATGATAATACACCAACAATACCATCCATTAATAATGTTGCAATTAATACGATTTTTCGACCTTTCGTATCAGCTAAACATCCCCAAATATATGATCCAATAACCATACCTGTTAAAAAGAGGAAAAATAAAATTTATTTCGAGGTTTTTAATTATCATTAATTTTTCGGAAATTTATTTTGAAATTATATGAAAAAATTTAGATTTATGTATTATGTTTATTTATAAAAATATAAAATATAATATAATACCTGTAAAAAATTTTTTAAATAAATATTTAATTATTATTTTCCCATAGGAATTAAAATTATCAAAAATTTCCAATTTAAACCTTTTTAAAATTAAACAACTTTAAAAATATTGTTATAAAAAATGAAGATATCAATAAAAAAATGTTTAATAAAATTCGTTGTAAGAATTCAATTATTTTCATAAATAACAAAATTTTTTCATAGGATTTCAATTATTTTTAATACAAATTTAATTCCTTAAAAAATGCAATTATTTTCAAAAAATTTTTGCAAGCATTCAATTGCATTTCATAAATAATGAAATTATTCGCTGAAATTCAAATATTTTTCAAAATCTACTATTTTTATATATTTTCTCAAAAGAATTCAATTATTTAAAAAAAAAATGTAATAAAATTCATTTCAAGAAGTGAATTATTTTTCAAAATTGAATTCTTAAATTCTTATACATAATTTTATTAACAAATTTTCAAATAATTGAATTCTTTCGACGAATTTTAATAAAATTTTAAATAATAATGTCATTTTTTTGACGAATTCGATTAAAATTGTATTAAAAATAATTGAAAATCTGCAATGAGTTTTATTGTATAACAAAATAATTGAATTATTGCCAAGAATTTTATAAAAAGTATCAAACAATTAATTTTTTTTCGAAAAAATTTATGAAAATTCCATTTTTAACAATTGAATTCCTGTAAAATTTTCATTATTTATATGAAAATAGTTAAATGTTTGCGTACAATTTTATTAAATTTTTTTTAAATGATTGATTTCTTTTGAGTAGTTTCATTAAAATAGAAGAGATATTATTTTTTTAAATCAATTATTATTTTCTACAATTTTTAATTATTTTTTTACTGAAAATAATTGAATTCCTTAAAAAGAATTTATTATTTATAAAAATAATTAAATTATTGCGAAGAAATTAATTAAAAAAATTTTAAATAATTGAATTCATGAGAAATTTTTATTATTTATAAAAATAATTAAATGTTTGCGTAGGTACTATTTTTGGGAATTTGAAATTGATTTGAAAATAATTGAACTTTGGGGAAGAATTTTGTTATTTATAATAAGATAATTGGGATTTGAACGAGGATTTTTTTTTAAATTTGAAAGATAATTGAATTTTATGAGAAGAATTTTATCACTCTTGAAAATAATTGAATTTCTGCAATTATTTGTAATTTTTTCAAAATTGGATTTTTTTAGTATTTTGAATAAAAATTTGAATTACAAATTTTTAAATTCTATTATTTTTAAAATTGCTAATTTTACCCTAAAAAGTTAGTCGCGCGCTTTAGCGCTCGAATTGTTGCTAGTTTCTAATAATTAATTTAATTTCTTTTCTTTTATCATTAAAAGAAAAAAACAATTTTTCTGAAAAATTATTAAGTAATCTAATTTGATTGAAATTTCAGTCTTGAATGCATGTTGTCAATATACAGAATATTGTACAACAAAGCCAATTAGTTTCGTAATGAAATTTTATAAGGCCTCACTTAGAATCTAATAATCGATATTGTCTTTTCTTTTAGCTATAAAGAAAAGAGCGAGAATTTAAGTTGATTTAATCCTTTAATATTTTATATCCATATTTCTTTTTTGATTTATTATATTATTCTACAATAATAATTGTTATTTTTACTGTATAAATTCTTAATTTTTTTTATTATTTATTATTATTTACTATTATTTACTATTATTTCCGATTATTTACTATTTTGTGTATTTTATTTATTTTATTAAATATACAGACCGGACTATTATTTATTTTATTATTTTTAATATATACTGTTAATTATTATTAATTTATACTATTTCCACTATTTGAAGAAACTAATTGTCCAACAATTTTTTATTAAAATTTATTCCTAATTTTTTCGCAATTATTTTTGTTTTACTATTTTTATTTAAATTACCAAAAAAATACTTCGAAAAAAATATTCTCAATATCGGAGGAGTTATTTTCTCTGTTAATTTGAAAATAATTTTTTCTGATTCGAAAATTTTGTGTTTTTTTATTTATTATTTATTTATTGTTACCAAAAATTATAATAATTTATTAAAATTTGATAAAAGAAAAAATAATAAACTCACCTAACATTGGAGCAGCAGTCAATAAACCCTTTGCAGTTGAATCCATTTCTAGATCACATTGTGCTGCTGGTAAAACGAATGACAAAACTGTTACACCAATTGCTGTGTCCATGTAAATTAATCCACTAATTGCAAGTAACATATAGTGGAATTTCCCGAAACCTAAAAAATTAATTCATTATTTATTTTTAACATAAATTTTCATAAAAAATAAAATTGAAAAATTTTCTTAATTTGAAATAAATTCTTTTTAGGATAATATTTCGTAATAAATAATATTATTTATTTTTAATTTGTGAATTCGTGATAAATAGAAAATTTATTTAAATCAAATAACAGATTAGGTACTATTTTCAATTAAATATTTAGGTACTTGAAATAAATATATTCTTTATTTAAATTAAAAAAAAATGTAATTGAACTAATAATTTTTACATTCAGAGAAAATGTTAATTAATAAAAAATTATTTTTTTCGAATAGAAACTTTTATATTTAAATAAAAATTTCTCTACTTTAGTAGAAATAATTTTTTTTCAAAGAAAAATGTCTATAATAGAAATTATCTGATCTAAATAAAAATTATTTAATTTGAATGGAAATTATTTTATTTAAATAACAATTTTTTTATTTGATTAAATTATTTTATTTACATAAAAATTGATATGAAAAATTATTTATTTGACAATAGTCAGCTACCTAGGCAATTATTTGAATTAAATACACATTTTTGATTCAGTGATAATTAATTTTAAGTAAATAAGTAATTATTTAATCAGTGAATCAGTGCTAATTAATTTTATGTAAATAAGTAATTATTTAATCAGTGAATCAATTTTATTTCCTATTTATGTTAAAAATTGAAAGAAATAAATTCCGTGCTTATGACAAATTATTGTCAAATAACTCTAATCATACGTCAATTGAAAGAATCATTTATTTTCAAAATTCGTGTCTAAAATTTTTCAAAAAAAATAACAACAAAAATTGATAAAAAAACAAAATAAAAATACTTTAGAAAGATATTGCCACTGAATATGAGAATTTTATTATTGTCACAACTGTTATCAATTTTTTTATTCCTCCATTATTCGATAAAAAAAAAGAATAAACTTCTAAATTTATATTTGTATAGTTTCTTTTTTTATATGATTTTTAAAAAAATGTTCCATAAAAAAAATCACAACTCGATTTGTAATTGCGTCTGTATAATGTCGTTTATTATTAAACAAACTCAAATATTTGTCATTTTTAAGATTGAGATAAATGCAACTCATCAAAAAAAAAAAAAAAAAAAAAAAAAAAAAAATGATATCTCTCTTTTAAGAGAAAAGGAGAAAAAAAATTGAGCATTACTGATAAAAAGCAATGACAGTGACAATGTCTCTGGGTAGCAAAATAAATATTGATAATCATACACCCACTGGTATAATTAAATTCTGAACAGCTTAACAATATACATACAATAGCAAGTGACAGATATACTATTCTATTTTTCATTCAAAATCAGAAATTCTCTTTCGTCTATGACGACACAATTAAATTTAATTACACGTTTCTTTCATTTTTAGATATAATAATAAGGTGGTAATTAGCTACTGTCATACGAATTATATATTATTGTCGCATATTTAGAAAATATTTTCTCAACTTTCCTTATTTGTTTTGCTAATTATACAGGAAAATTTTTTTTTTTTTTTATTTAGAAACTCGCAAATTTTCTCGCGGATTTTTTTCTTAGTAATTTTTTCCATAGTGGTTTTTTATAATGAATTTATTTATTATTTTTGTAAATAAGAATTGTTTTTTGTTAAATTTTCATGGTAAGATGTAAATATTATAAAAATCGTATACGTAACGTATAGACGAAAAGATAAGTGAATTATTTATTTTTAATTATTAATTCATTATACGTATAAATAAATAAAATAAATAAATTATTAGTTATTAATAAATATTCTATTTATGGTTAATGTTAAACTGAAAAAAAAATTTACTTGATTCAATTAACCGATTAATTGAATATTATCCATTAAATATTTAATTGAATCAAATAATATTTATTGGAGTCAATTAAATGGTGCAATTCATATTTGCTTCAAATACTGAAATTATTCGTTCAAATACCATTTAATTGACTCTAATAAATATTATTTGATTCAAGTAAATATTTAATTGATAATAGTCAATTAAATAAATATTTGAATCAATTAAATTTTTTTTTCAGTGTATTATTTACTTATTGAAATAATATATTTATTATTATTTTTAGTATTTCTTGCTCTTATTATTTACACTATTTTTAGTATTTATTGCTTTTAGTATTCACTATTTTTAGTATTCATTGCTTTTAGTATTTAGTATTTTTAGTATTTATTACTCTTAGTATTTACTATTTATAGTATTTTTTTATTAATTATTACTTTTAGTATTGGGTAATTTCAATATTTACAGTATTTATTGTTTTTAGTATTTAGTATTTTTAGCATTCATTTTTTAGTATTTATTTAGTATTTAGTATTTTTTGTAATTACGACTTTTAGTACTTGGTATTTTTAGTATTTTTTTAGTAATTATGACTTTTAGTATTTGGTATTTACAGTATTTATTAATTTTTACACTTATTACCCTTAGTATTTATTCTTCTTAGTATTTTCTATTTTTAGTATTTTTTTATTAATTATTACTTTTAGTATTTGGTATTTTTAGTATTTTTTTTAGTAATTATGACTTTTAGTATTTAGTATTTTTAGCATTTATTTTTTTAGTATTTATTTATTTTAGTATTTACTATTTTTAGTATTTTTTAGTAATTACGACTTTTAGTATTTGGTATTTTTAGTATTTTTTTAGTAATTATGACTTCTAGTATTTACTATTTGTAGCACTTATTTTTTTAGTATTTATTTATTTTAGTATTTACTATTTTTAGTATTTTTTAGTAATTACGACTTTTAGTATTTGGTATTTTTAGTATTTTTTTTAGTAATTATGACTTCTAGTATTTACTATTTGTAGCATTTATTTTTTTAGTATTTATTTATTTTAGTATTTACTTTTTTTAGTATTTTTTAGTAATTACGACTTTTAGTATTTGGTATTTTTAGTATTTTTTTAGTAATTATTACTTTTAGTATTTGGTATTTTTAGTATTTATTACTCTTAGTATTTACTACTTTCAATATTTATTAATTTCAATATTTGTTGCTTTTAAAATGTATTATTTAAGATAATTTTTTAAAAATATTTACAATAATAAATCTTACCTGTGAGGGTGATGGCATGTTCGAAGTCTGCACCTCCGTCTGCTAGGAAATCGAGCCCTGAAATTATGAAATTATACATTTTATTAAATCCTTTCGGTAAAAATTAGATAAATCAGTGATACAAGTCAATCATTCAACCGGCGATAAAGACCACACGTACAGACATTCCACTAAACGATTCATTAATTTGTATAAAAATCTTTTAATTTTTTATTGAAAAAATTGAGTAATTATTCAGTTTTTTTTTATAAAGAAAGAAAAAATGAAATATTTTGTTTTTTTACTACATAAAAAAGAAGAGAAATTATTCATTTTTTGACAATAAAAAAAGCAAGTAATTTTTTATTTATTTTGCAAAGAAAAATAAAAGAAATTATTCAATTTCTTTTTCATAAAGAAAAAAATAATTAGTTCATAATTATTTCATATAATTACAAATAACTCATGAAATTTAATTCCATAAATTTAAATTTTATAATTATTTTTTTATAATGAAAGTAAATATAAGTAGGTATTTAATTATTTTTTCTAATAAAAATTAACATAAAAGTAATTGAAATTATTTTTTCTAATAAAAATTAAAATAAAAGTAATTGAAATTATTTTTTGTAATTAAAAAAATGACAAAAATGTTTAATTTGTAATAGAAAATTGAAAAAAAAATTGAAATTCTACTTTTTCTAATTTAATTGTTTGCCATATGTCTTAATTACATTTTCGATTGTGTTCAAAAATTTAGTGGAATAACGTTAACGTGCTTTACGGAGTTTATAATTGACCTATTTATTTATTGTATTTCAAACTATTTCAAATGTGAAAAATAATCGTTCGAAAATATTTTGAATTAAAAATTTGTTTAATAGTACTAGTGAAAAATTAGTACCTAATAAAATTTGTAGTAAAAAACGACTATTAAAAAATGATTATAAAAGACGACAATAAAAATTTACTATTCAAAAACTACTATAAAAGAACTACTATTAAAAAGCTACTATTAAAAAATCTACTATTAAAAAAGTACTGTTGAAAAACTGTTAAAAAAAACTTTTAAAAAACTACTGTTAAAACTACTATTAAAAACTGCTATTAAAAACTACTATTAAAAACTACTATTAAAAACTATTATTAAAAACTACTATTAAAAACTATTATTAAAATACTGTTGAAGAACTATAGTTAAAAAACTATTTAAAAAACTACTAGCAAAAAATAAAAATAGTAAAATGATTTTAAGTTTTAAACATTCAAAAGTATTTTCGTAAATAATTTCTCAAAAAGAACTACTAGTGAAAAATGAAAATAGCAAAAAAAAAATTATCTAACTATTGTTACAACTACTGTTAAAAAACTACTAGTAAAACATAAAAATAGTAAAAATAATTGTAGTGGACAATAAATATAGTAAAAAATATAAGTAATGAAAAATAAAAATAGTAAAAAATAATAGTAGTGGAAAATAAATATAGTAAAAAATATAAGTAATGCAAAATAAAAATAGTAAAAAATTATAGTAGTGGAAAATAAATGTAGTAAAAAATATTTTAGCAGTGGAAAGTAAAAGTAGTAAAAAATGATAGAAGTGGAAAATAAATGTAGTACAAAATATTTTAGCAGTGGAAAATAAATGTAGTAAAAAATATTTTAGCAGTGGAAAGTAAAAGTAGTAAAAAATGATAGTAGTGGAAAATAAATTGTAGTAAAAAATATTAGTAGTGAAAAATGAAAATAGTAAAAAATAAAAATTATCTAACTATTGTTAAAACTACTGTTAAAAAACTACTAGTAAAAAAATAGTAAAAAATAATAGTAGTGGGAAATAAAAATAGTAAAAAATAAAAATACTAAGAAATAATACTAGTGGAAAATAAAAATAGTAAAAAAATAACAGTTTAACAGTAGTGTAAAATAAAAACAATAAAAATCAAAGTAATAAAGAAAATAAAAAATAGTAAAAAATAAAAATATTAAAATGATTTTAAAAATACAAAAACTACATTAAAAAAAAAAGTGTTCCAATAAAAATCTCACCCATTATTAAATTCCGTGATCTTTAGATCGTGGAAATTGCTGTTGAAAATTGTTGATTGTAATTCCCTCGCAATGGGATTAATTAGTCGGCGAAATTTTGTGCGAGTTCCTTGATTTCTCCTCCGTCTGTGACCGTTCCCTTTGTTCATTGGTGAACAACCACACTGTTGCTTTATATTGCCTTGTAAAAAATCACAACTCCAACTGACGAATAACTTTTTATTTTTTTATTTTATTTTTTTTTTCTCTTTTGCCTCTTTAGTCAAGAGAGAAAAGAAGAAAAGTTAAAACACCTTTGCTCACTGGCTCTTAATAGACTGAAAAAGGTGTCTGCAAGGAGCGATTAATATGGTCTAGCTTTATCTCTTTAATCTTTGAAGGTGTGGGTAAATTTGTACTGATTGCGAGCAGTAAACGACATCTCGATAATACTTTTTCCGGTTCTTGCCGCCTGAACCTGATAAGATAGTCAAAGTTGAAAACAAAAATCTTTCTTCATTGGATGAATTTCTTGCATATTCTCAAAAAAAAGAGAGAAAGAGAGAGAGAGAAAAAGAAAAGAGAAAAATATTTTCGAACATTATTTTTATGGTGTATGCTCAAGATTTGAGTTGTTTATCTTTTTTTGCATCTCTTTCTTAAATTATTGATGTGTCATAACCATATAAAATTTGATAATTTTCAATCAGTTATTATGGAAGTAATTCAAAAAAGAAAAAAAACAAAAGTAAAAGTAAAAAATTTTTTGGGAACCGTTTCTTTAAATTTTCCAAAAAAAAAAAATTTGAATAGAAAAAATTAGTCATTCCATTATATTTCGACTACAGTTTGTTGACCAATAATTTTTAACAATTTTCTGTATAAATTTTATGCAATTTGGTACCAATTTGATACTTTTAAGAAAACTGTGATAGAAAATATTTAAAAAAAAAAAAACATAAAATTTATTGTAAAATTGCAAAAAAAAAATTGCAATTTGTCAAGAATACCAAGATTTTGTATTATAAATTCATAAAAGTATTAATAAATATGAAACCTAATAAATTTATTTATTTATTTAATAATAAAATATTATTTTAAACTTTATCTTGCAATTTTTAACCATTAATTATTATGAGAAATTGAAATAATGATCTTGAGACCAATTAATTAATTAATTAACCTAATCATAATTACTTAATAATAAAAATTAATAGTAATTATAATTAATTAGTAGTAGTATTAGTGATAATGGTAGCAGTAGTTAGTAGTAGTAAAAATGAATAATAATTAATAATAACAATTAATTAGAAATAATAATTAAAACTTAATTCAATAAAAAATTCTTAATTTTAATTTTGTACTCGAAAATTTATAAAGCACCCCTTTTTTGTGAAAGACAAATGGAAGTTATTTTTGGAAAAAATATTTTAATCCGAGGCACGCTTTTAAAGAGGCGATTAATGTGGATTATTTGAAAATGATTTTCTACTTTCTTCAAGATTATTGCAATCGCAAACAAGAGAAACTAATTAACACGTGCATTCCTGGAAAATGGTGGAGAAGACTTCATATCGAATTAGTAATCGTTCATTGAATTTAAAAAAATAAAGTGACGGGGATTTTTTTTTTCAAAAATTATCTACAAGTTTTCAGTATAATGAGATTTCCAATCTCATGATGACTATGTGACTGATAAAAAAAAAATTAATTGTTCTTAATAAATTGGGGTCAACTATTGCTAATTTATTAAGAAAATTTACTTTAAAATGAAAAATTAACTAATTTTTTTTATTATTAAGTTAATTAATTAATTAATTTTTTTATATTATTAAATTTATTATAGTAATATAATTACTGTTTATTGATATAATAAATTGATAATTAATAAAATAATTAATATAATAATTAATTAATTATTATTATAAAAATTTTTTCCCTGGAAATTTGTTAAGTTTGTTTTTCTTTTCTTATACACCTGATTTGAAAAAACTGTTTTAAAAGAAAAGGAAAAAAGGGAGCAAGGTTTTTCATTCAAATCGTAAATTTTCAACGCAGTAAAGTTTGTCGGCTCTTAATAAACTTTGAGGAAGGTCATCGTAAAGACATTTAATTTGCTCATATTCAAAACTAATGAGAGAAACATTTCTTTTTTTTTAAATGATTTTTACATTTTGAAAAAAGATTATTATTTAAAAAAAAAATATTTTTCAATAAAAAAAACCAATTTTGCATAGGTATTTATGTGTTTGTCAAAAAATAAAATATTTTTAATTTCTAAATACGAATTTGCTTTATTTTCGCTTTTTTGAAAAATAGTTGACTAAACCAAATAAAAATATTTAGAAAAATCCTCCCCCTCTCATCCCTTAAAAAAAATTTTTTGGGGGTGAAAAGAAAAATGGCAAATTTCGATTTATTTTTAGAAAATCAGGAAAGTCAATCTAGAGTAACATCGCGAAGAGTAAAAATGATCAAGAATGTTTAATGAAGGAAACTTTATATCTGAAAATAAATTGTTATCTTTACACATTCATGCACAGTAGACAATGCTATGTCTATTGTAACTTAATTATCTTTGATGATTCTCGTCAATGGCTAAAAATACATCAATGTCTTATAATTAACGTATAATAATAAAACACAACCAAAATTATTTTTTTTTCAAATGGCAAATCAACTTTATTTTTCAATAAAAGAACAATAATTATCTTTTTATATTAAAACATATTAAACTAAAAAAAAAACATTAAACGTTAAATAACTTTATAACTATAATTTAAAATCAATTTTCTTCTTTTTTAAGTAATGAAAAACAAATTTTTTAATTGAAAACAAATTCTTTAATTAAATATTTATTTCTAATCTATTTTATTTACAAAAGAGAATTTTTTTTACCTTTTCTAAATTAATAATAAATGTTTTAAAAGAAGAAAAGGTTTTAAAATAAAAAAATTAATTTAATTAAATATTTTTGTTTATATTCTCTTCTATTTCTAAAAATTAAAAAACAATTTTT
Source organism: Leptopilina heterotoma (assembly GCF_015476425.1). Classification (NCBI taxonomy): domain Eukaryota; kingdom Metazoa; phylum Arthropoda; class Insecta; order Hymenoptera; family Figitidae; genus Leptopilina; species Leptopilina heterotoma. Next base: position 7,928,389 of record NW_025111138.1, read on the forward strand.
TCAATGAAAAACAAATTTTTACTTGAATATTTATTTTCATTCTATTTTATTTCCCAAAATAAAATTTAAGATATGTTGTTAAATTAAAATAAATGTTTAAACAAGGAGATTTTTTAATTAGAAGCAAATTTTTAATTAATTATTTCTATTCTTACTTATTTCTACCAACTTTTTTTTAATTTTGTTCAATTAATAACAAAAAATAACCAAATGATTTTTTAAAAAAATGTTAAATTGAAAACAAACAAATAGGGGAATGTAGTCAAGGTTGGCCTACTGTCTAGGTAGGCCACTCGCGTTTTTTTGTCAAGTTCACTAGCGCCACCTACGCGCATTTTTGTCGAAGCTTGTCTTAGTGAAACCTAACTTTTTGTTCAATTACATTTTCGGTAAATCGAAAATTGTGTTTTCTGTGACGTCGGTACAAAAAAAGCTCAAAAAAAGTTTTGTGCATAATGTAAAAAACCATTAATAAAAGATAAAAAACAAATTGAATCGTCAAGGCAAGCATGCAGAAAATTTGTGGGACTCTCATGGTTGAAAGGAAAACAAAGTAAAAAATCGAATCCCGAAACGTATTTCTTTATGGTTACAACAATTCGGTAATGTTACTTACTGTCAAGGTCGGCCACTATGTGTTTAAAATGCGCAAAGTTGAGGACGAGCTACTTCATTTGCAAAAACTGCAATTCTGTATAACTCATAATATAATTGATCATCTTATTAATATTTTTATTTAATTTTATTAATATTTTAGTGCAAAACTTTTTTTTATTTATATTTATTTTTTTATATTGTTTATTGTTATTATTTTGTTATTTCATTAAGTTACAAACTGTAAACAATAAAGAATCAATTTTCCTTAACTCCAAACATGTTATTTTATTTTTTAACGATTAATGCCCTTTGAATTTTAAACATGGCCGACCTTGACTGTAATGGCCAACCTGGACTACAAATTTTTTTTTTTTTAAATCTTTATAACTTTTTCATTTTTAAACCTGTCAATTTACTTTGTACAGAAAAAATGTTCCTATTAAACAGGACTTTCCAACCATATACTTCAATTGTCCAAATTCATTTTTAAAAAAAAGTTATAAACAAAAGTCAAAAAGGTGTCCGACCTAGACTATGTTCCCCTACTTTAATACAGAACATTTTGTTAAATTAAAAATTAATATTTTAATAAAAAAAACTTTTGTAAAATTAGAAACAAACGTTTAAAAAAAAATCGTTTGAACAAAAAACTATTTTTTTAATTTTTTAAAAAATGCAGAAAAAGGTAAAATACCCGATTTTTTTATTTAAAAAAAAATTATTGCAACAATGAGAATAAATTTTATCTATTACTGTAAGATGATGAAATTAAATGAAACCAAATAAAAGAAAAATATTTCTAAAAAAAAACTGGTTTTATCCAAAAAAATCTTGTAAGTAAGAAAAAAGAATAGCATAAAATTATTCGAAAAGAAAGTTTTTCTCATTCTTCTTTTTTCTTCAGAAAAGCGATTAAAAAAATGATAAAATGTGAGAAAAATTGTGAAGAAAGTCTTCATTTTCCATTTTTTTTTTTTTTTTTGAGATAAGCTTTTTTTTGTCATCGCAAAGAACTTCAGAGAATTCTATGAATTCCATCAAAGGAACAAAGCAGCTTCTCTCTATTTATCCGTGTTTGACATTATTATTTCCTTATATGATAATAAAAAAAAAAAAAATATCACATATTTGACAAACAAATATTATTCCCTTGCAGTATTTGAATTATTCTGAAAATATAAAATGTCATCTCATACTTTATTTGTTCATCGAACAATAAATTTTGTGTTTAATCAATTTTCCATTTAGAAAAACAAAAAAAAACTAATTTTTATTTTTCGAAAAACAAAAAAAGGAAGAAAACTGTTTTTTTTAAATTTTTTATTTGATTTTTATTGTATTGATAATTGTTCTTTTTATTGTATTTGACAATTTGATTCCTTATTGTATTTTGATAATTTAAAATGCTCTTGGTTGTCTGTGACAATAACAACAACAATATTGGCGTAGTAAAACTGATGACGAAAAATTTGTAATACCAGGAAATATTTATTATTAAATTAGTTTAGGTACTATTTTAGTAATTATTATTTATTTTATTATTAATAATAATTGTTTTTAATCATTATTTTATTAATGCGATACTAAAACTTTTAGTAAATCTCAACAAGAAAATAATTAATAATAATTATTTTATTATATTATAATAAAATTATATTATTAATACAATAGTAACACTTTTAATAATTAGCAACAACAAAACAGTTATTAATAATAATAATAATTATTACTAAAAATAATTAATAATTATTATTTTATTAATATTTTATTCTTAATAATAAAATAATTAATAATAATTGTTTTATTAATAATATTTCATTATTAATTGTTAATTAATAATAATAATTAAAATTATTAATTATAAAAATTATATAAATAATAAATTTTAATTATTTTATTATAGTTGTAAATATTATTGTTAATAACTATTTTATTGTTGCTACGTTTCCTGTTGTTTTTTTTATTTTGCCAATAAATTTTTCACTTTCTTCATTAAAAATCGATAATACTTCTTTGGACATATTTAATAATGACAAACACGAGATTTTTTTTTTGACTCGAGATTTTGAATTTGAATAACAAATCTGTTGACAGGAGATGAGTTTACAATAGCTTGAGTAAGAGAAAAAAATGGCACTTCTGATAAGAGACTCGCATGATGTGTCAAAATGTCATTTTTAAAAAAAAATATTTTCACCTTGAGGGAAATAAAACGTATGCGATGCAAACAATCTAAAAAAAATTTTTTTATTTTCTTTCTTTCTCTTTTCTTTAAAAAGAGATATTTTTAGTGCTTTATTCCAAAAAAAGGAAAAAATGTTCTATGATTGTTGGGTGTTTTAATAACAAATAAGGGAATCAAGTTTTATAGGATAAAAAATTTTATTTTGGCAAATACACAAGACAAGAAGTTAAAGCTACTTGTTCATGATTTATGATTGCTGTGACGGAGAATTATTTATACCACGAATTAAGAGTTTCTCACAGGACAAATAGACCAGACGCCAAATTATTTGCTTATGAGACATGATTATTTACTTTAACTTGCATCATTTATCAGATACAATAACGTCATTTTCAGCTGATTAATATTATGAAAATGACGTTTTTGAATATAATAAATATTATAATTATTTTGTCCTTTTTCAAATATAGAATTTTATTTTCCTTATTTCTTTTATAATTTGTACTTTTCTTGGAAATTTTATTTCTGATAATAATATGTCACAATTTTTTCTAATTGCTGGCATTTTTATTTATTTATTTATTTAATAGATACCTATTAATTATATTACTTTCTCATAAAGGAAGTATTTATTTTTTTTTTAATTTAAATTTTTATTCTAGATAATTTTTTCTTTTTTTTCATTTTTTAAAAATTAATTAGATTTCTAGTTTTTTTATATTTTACTAGATATAATTATTAGTATGCTATAATCAAATTCTTTTCCAAAATTTCAATAAAATTCTTTCAATGACTTTCATTATTTTCTTAAATAATAAAATTTTCGAAACAATTCAATTATTTTCATAAATAATAAAATTCTTCGAACCAATTCAATTATTTTCCTAAATTTCAATAAAATACTTCGTCAGAATTCAATTATTTTCCAAAATTTCAATTAAATTCTTCCAAAGAATTAGATTATTTTCATAAATAATAAAATCCTTCCAAACAATTCAATTATTTTCATAAATTTCAATAAAATACTTTGTCAGAATTCAATTATTTTCCAAAATTTCAATTAAATTCTTCCAAAAAATTAAATTATTTTCATAAATAATAAAATCCTTCCAAACAATTCAATTATTTTCATAAATTTCAATAAAATACTTTGTTAGAATTTAATTATTTTCTAAAATTTCAATAAAATTCTTTCAAAGAATTCAATTATTTGTTTGAATAATAAAATTTCTCTAAACTATTCAATTATTATTGAAAATTTCAAAATTTTTCCCGAGAATTCAATTATTTTTCAAAATTTCAATAAACTTCTTCTAAAGAATTAAATTATTTTCATAAATAATAAATTCCTTCAAAATAATTCAATTATTTTCCTTTTCAATAAAATATTTCGCCAGAATTCAATTTTTTTTTTTTTAAATTATAAAATTTCTTCTAAAAATTCAATTATTTTTCTTAAATGAAATTCTTCGAAAGAATTCAATTAATTTCCTAAATTTCTATAAAATTCTTCGTCAAAATTCAATTATTTATTTTAATAATAAAACTTGTCTAATCAATTATTCTCATAAATAATAAAAGTCTTCGAGATAATTCAATTATTTTCTAAAATTTGAATAATTTCTTTAAAAAAATTCAATTATTTTCGAAAATTTCAAAATTTTTCCCGAGAATTCAATTATTTTCATAAATAATAAATTCATTCAAAATAATTCAATTATTTTCCTTTTCAATAAAATATTTCGCCAGAATTCAATTTTTTTTTAAATTATAAAATTTCTTCTAAAAATTCAATTATTTTTCTTAAATGAAATTCTTCCAAAGAATTCAATTATTTTCCTAAATTTTTATAAAATTTTTCGTCAAAATTCAATTATTTATTTTAATAATAAAACTTGTCTAATCATATATTCTCATAAATAATAAAAGTCTTCGAGATAATTAAATTATTTTCCAAAATTTGAATAATTTCTTTGAGAAAAATCAATTATTTGTTTAAATAATAAAATTTCTCTAAAAGAATTCAATTATTTTCTAAAATTTCAATAAACTTGTTTGCAAAAAATTAAATTATTTCCATAGATTAGATATTAGAAATTAATTTATAAAAATAAACATAAATTTCTATTTTAAAAAATTAAATAGAAATGGTATTTTTGTTTAAATTTTCAATTAAATAACAGTTTTTTTCCAAAAAAAAATGCTTCAAAAATAGTAAAAATCATTTTTTTCATTTGGCAATTTATTTGTGATTACAAAAATATAATTTCTACAAAATTATCTATGGATTTCAAAATCTGCCAAAATTTTAGGAAAAATAAAAATTCAAAAAGTGTCAAAATATTTTCTTGTCATTGAATTCCTCTAAATAAATTACTATAAAAATAATTTTACGGAATATTTAAATTATTTTCTTGATATAGATAAAAATATCAGTGAACCAATCCCTTAAATAAATAATTTATTTATTAATTACTAGTAATTAATACTAATTAATATTAATTTCTTATAAATTTACTCATAATTTCTACTTTTTCCTAAACTTTGTTTACAAAAAATATGTCATAATTTTGACACTGTGATTTTTTATAAATACGGTAGCACTTTATTTTAATTAAATATTGATTTTATTCAATTATTTCTTTAAAAAAAATCATCTTTTTTCGATAAAAAAATTGTTTTCATGTTCTATTTATAAATTTACTTCTAATTTCTATTTTTTTTCTAATTTTTATTTACAAAAAATATAAAAATTTCCAAAAACTGCAATTTTTTTATAACTTGTGTCATTTTACTTTAATTGAAATTTTTATTCTAGTTAATTTTTTTTTTTTAAAGAAAAAAATTTCTCTTTTTTCGAAAAATAATTTAATTTCTAATTTTTTCGGAGATGTTTTGCTTTTATGACACCTAACCAGCTTGAACCTGAAATACCGAAGCTCTCTGTCAGAGAAGCACTTGTAGGAACTTAATGTCACGGTTCGATCTTCTATATTTAAAGTACAAACAATCTTTTCACTTGCTCAACTTCCATTAAATGTTTTTAAACTTTGAAACTATTTTTCTTTAAAATTTTCTCTCGTCAGCTGACAAATATTGTTATTCTAATAAATTAGGGAAAAAAAAAATTTTTTTTTTGGTCTTGTAAATGAAAAAAATACTTTCCAGAAGGAAAAAATAAAATTTTTCTTTTTGAAATTGTTTCTTATTAAAATAATTGATAAAGGAAAATTTGTAAAAAAAAATTTGTTTTGAAAAATATTTTTGCTAATTCGTTAATAAAATAAAATAAATAAAATTGATAAAAAAAATAATAAAAGAAAATATGAACTATGTAATTTAAAATTGATTAAATAAAAAATAATTGTATTGTAACTACCTATTTATTAACTGATTAAAAATAATATAAAACAAAAAATATTCTTTCATCAATTATTTATTATCTAATTAAAAATTAATGTAAACAAAAAAAATTTGTATTGTAAACAGTAATTTCAACTGATTAAAAATTGATTAAAAATTAAATAAATTAATTGAATTAATTGAATTAAAAATTATTTATCTTTATTGTACAGATAATTAGTTCGTAACAAAATTAAAATTGAAAAAAGTAATAAAAAATATTTTTGTTCATTGGAACATTCAAAACTGTAGGGACAATAATTTTTATTAATTTTATTAATTAATTAATTTCTACTATTTGTTTTAAATTCATTAGTTTTATCATTTAAAGCATGAGAACTATTTATTAATTTTATTAATTTTATTAATTTTATTAATTTTATTAATTTTATTAATTTTATTAATTTATTTATATTTAACTTTATTAATTTAAAAATTAAAAAAAAATTGCATTGTAAATTGTTTAATAACTGATTGAAAATTGATACTAAAAGAAAAGAAATACAAAAAGTATAAACAATGGAATTATAATAATCTGATTTAAAAATTTTTAATTTTGTTTCTCTCTTTTCGTGTTTTCTTTTGAAAAATGCAAAATAAAGAAAAAATTATTGACCCAGGAAGACGAAGTCGATCGCACCTCTTTGTGTTAAATGATTTCCTGGTTCGATGATGCCGTCGTCATTCACCTTGTATTTATTTGGCACCAATTTAAAAGAATTTCACTTAACCGATTAAAATTTAATTTTGATTCTAAATCGCGTCTTTTTCTTTTTTTATTTGTTGCCTTTTTGATGACAATAAAGGAGGGTTAAATTTTTCAACAATAGAAAGAAATGCAACAACACGAAACTCGCAAACTGATTCTTAATTAGAAATGTATAACTGAAGAACAGAAATTTTATTGCGCCATAATGTTTGCCAACTTGGGCCAAATCAGACGTTATACCTAATGACATTTAGTGTTCCGAGTCGGTGGCCGAAAGCAACTTCTTCCCATCTTTAAAATTAAAGGCCTTTTATATATATATATATATGTCTATATAGAATCATTCGGATTTCTAATTTGGTACTCGATTCAATCTCGTCACCTCAATCACGTCGTGTTACTAGCAAATTTAACGAATTTTATTACAATATAAAGGTTTATAATTTATATGTGTTGAAAAATTGAGAAAATGGAAAATTTTATTAATAGGAAAAAAATATTTTGCTCAAAGAAAAATTTTCGAAGAATATTTTCCAAATTTTATGCTACGAAAATGAAATGTAGAATTAGTGTTGAAAATGTGTTTCTACATCGAAAGGTGAGGGGAAAAAAAGTGAACAGTGTATTGATGAAAAAAGAGAAATTTAAGTGAATTGAAGATAAAGTATAAGGTAATTATTTTTTTCTACCATTATTACAAATTATTTATTTTTTGAAAAATTTTATTAAACATCTTGGATACAAATCAATGATTTTCTGAAATTTAAAAAAATATTCTTCGCAAGAATCCAATTATTTCTTTAAATAATAAAGTTTTTGTCAAGAATTCAATTATTTTCCAAAAATTTAAATAAAATTCTTTACACGAATTCACTTATTTCTATGGATAATAAAATTCTTAAAACAATTCAATTTTTTTCAAAAATTTTGAGAGTAATTCTACGGAAGAATACAATTATTTCCATAGATAATAAAATTATTTAAAAAAATTCAATTACTTTCAGAAATTTTAAAATAAATTCTTTCCAAGAATTCAATTATTTTTTTAGATAATAAAATTTGTCCTAAGAACACAATTATTTTCAAAAATTTCAATAAAATTCTTCTAAAGTATTCAATTATTTTGGAAAATTTCAAAATTTTTCCCGAGAATTCAATTATTTTCCAAAATTCCAATAAAATTCTTCGTCAGAATTCAATTATTTCTTTAAATAATAAAATTTCTTCTAACAATTCAATTATTTTTTAAAATATCAAATAAAATTTTTTCAAGGAATACAATTATTTTCAGTAATAATAAAATCCTTGGAATCAATTCAATTATTTTCCGAAATTTCAATAAAATACTTCGTCAGAATTAAATTATTTTCCAAAATTTCAGTAAAATTCTCCCAATGAATTCAATTATTTGTTTGAATAATAAGATTTCTCTAAAGTATTCAATTATTTTCGAAAATTTCAAAATTTTTTACGAGAATTTAAATATTTTCCAAAATGTCAATAAAATTCTTCGTCAGAATTCAATTATTTCTTTAAAAATTAAAATTTCTTCTAACAATTCAATTATTTTTTAAAATTTCAATAAGATTCTTTCAAAGAATACAATTATTTTCAGAAATAATATAAAAACCTTTGGAATCAATTCAATTATTTTCCGAAATTTTTATAAAAATTTTTCCCGAAATTTCAATTCATTTCCAAAATTTAAATAAAATTCTTCGAAAGAATTCAATTATTTTTCTAAATTTTAATAAAATTCTTCGTCAGAATTCAATTATTTCGTTAAATAATAAAATTTTTCTAATGATTTTAATAAAGTGTTTTCCAAAATGTCAATAATATTCTTTACAAGATGTCGATTATTTTCCAAAAATTTTTTTAAAATTCTTATCAAGATTGTTGTGGAAAATAAAATAATTTCTTTATTTTTCTTGAAAAATAAATAACACAAAATTTGAATTAGTGGAAATTTGAACAAATAAAACAAAAGTTATATGAAAATATTTTTAATAAAAAAATACGTTTCGTTCGCTTAAACGTTAATCATTAGAGCAATTGTAAGCCAGGCTATAAATTTATTTATTGAAAGAATTTAAAAGAAGATTTTTTTTAAAAGAATTTATAAGTTAAATAAATATTTAATCTAAGAAAATATTTGTTTATTAAAATATTGATAATATTTAAACGTCAGAATTATATAATACAGTATGTTTTACAAAATTCGTAATAAAATATCTAATCTAACAAAAAGAAATTAAAAAATAATTTCAATATAGTTGACCGTTAACAAAATGTTTTTTTCTTTTATATTTTTTATAATCATAAAAATAATAAAATTACCTAAAAATAAAAAAAATAAAATAATACATAGTAAAAAAAAGAAAATAATAATAATAATAATAATCTAAATAAATATTAGTTTCATTTAATAATTAAATATTAGGTGGGAAAAAAATTGCTTACATTTCTCGGTGAAATTATTTTTTTAAATAATTTAATAGAATAATTGAATAGTCATTAAAATAATGACTGATGCAGAATAATTATAAATGAAAAAATTAAATATTACATTGTCAATTAAATTGATTATTCTTCTAGATAAAAGATCAATACTCATTCTCACGGCAAGAATACTGCAAAATAAATATTATTGTGAAAGAATATTTTCTAAACAGGAAATTGACTCACTGTTTATCAGAATTTTAACCAAAACAAAAATTTTATTATATAATTTATCGATATAGTTGAATTTGTATATATCATTCTTAAATATTATTATATTTTGATTGTACTTTGAATTAATCTTTGAACAAGATCGATTGATTCATAAAAAAATTAAATATCTCTTCTTTGACAAAATAAAATTATATTTTATTATATTAAACCTATTAAATAACTATTTAATTATAATAATAATTATAACAATTTACAATAATAATATCATACAATAATTAATTAATTATTATAAAAATTATTTAGCCTTCTAATATTTATTAGAGATTTATTTTCAATTTCAACATTAATAAATCGAAAAAATTGACAAAAACAAATACAAAACTTATTTAGGATAATTGATTAAGTTAACAATTAATTAAATTATTTAGATTAAAATTTAAATTTATTAAAATAGATTAACGAAAAAATTAAGAACAAATTTTTGTGCTAGAATAGGAAAATTAGTTATAGAGAAAAAAAATCTGGTTCCAACGAAAAAAAAAAGAAGGGAAAAAACCAGGTATTATGTGTCTAAAAAAAATTTCATGGTTTGTTGTTGTTTGAAGTGAGATTTTTTTAAGAGAATAATAATTATCAACAAGAGGAAAAATTTTCTCAAATATAATCATATCGACTACTATTATTTATAATCAGTTTTTGTGATAACTTTTATCAAAATGTCTCGTACTTGAAGACAGACACTCGCCTTACATAAACAATAGATCATTTCATGACAATGTAAAATTTTCTATTGTATGTAACAAATGAATCATAAAAGTTGAGATTTTATTTTTGCTGAATGTATATATATATTGTTATCGTTTTAGATAATTATGTTTATGAACTTACCTGAAATTTGACGGAAAAATTTCAACCAAATTACAAATTTATTATTACTATTATTGCCAAAGATTTTTTTTTGTATAAAAATCTTGAATTAACAATATTTTTTTTTATACTTATAGGAATATTTTTTCGCATTTAAAAGAATGTTTCGTACTTTAGGAATATTATTATAATAATTAGGTATTATTATTATTATTTCATTTCACTTATTCATCTCAACCTCTCAAAAAAAAAAAATATTTTTACTACAATTATTATTAATATTATTATATGACTGATGTATTAAAAAATTTTACTAGGCCTTTAAAAGCTCTTAAAATTTTTATTACTCACTATCAAGTAAAAGAACTAATATTCTTATTATTAATCTTATATTATTATTCTTGCAATTTTTTATATTGCTTTTATTATTATTTCTCCTATTTCTATTTATTTTCCTTATTCTTTTTTTGAATTTTGTAAATAATTAGATGAATAAATTAATTTAGGAATTCAATTATTTTCCAAAATTTCAATAAAATTCTTGGTCTGAATTACATTATTTTTTTAAATAATAAAATTTCTTCTAACAATTCAATTATTTTTTAAAGTTTCAATAAAATTCTTCGAAAGAATTCAATTCTTTTTTTGAAATAATAAAATCCTTCGAAACAATTATTTTCCTAAATTTCAATAAAATACTTCGTCAGAATTCAATTATTTTTTTAAACAATGAAATTTCTTCTGAGAATTCAATTATTTTCAAACCCTTCAATAAAATTCTTCTAAAGAATTCAATTGTTTTCTTAGATAACAAAATTATCAAAAGCGATTCAATTAATTGTTTAAATAATAAAATTTCTCTGAAGAATTCAATTATTTTAAAAATTTTCAATATAATTTTTCCAAAGAATTTAATTATTTGTTTGAATAATAAAATTTCTCTAAAGTATTCAATTATTTTCGAAAATTTCAAAATTTTTCCCGAGAATTCAATTATTATCCAAAATTTCAATAAAATTCTTGGTCTGAATTACATTATTTTTTTAAATAATAAAATTTCTTCTAACAATTCAATTATTTTTTAAAGTTTCAATAAAATTCTTCGAAAGAATTCAATTCTTTTTTTGAAATAATGAAATCCTTCGAAACAATTATTTTCCTAAATTTCAATAAAATACTTCGTCAGAATTCAATTATTTTTTTAAACAATGAAATTTCTTCTAATAATTCAATTATTTTCAAACCTTTCAATTAAATTCTTCTAAAGAATTCAATTGTTTTCATAGATAATAAAATTATTAAAAACGATTCAATTAATTCTTTAAATAATAAAATTTCTCTAAAGAATTCAATTATTTTTAAAAATTTCAATAAAATTCTTCCAAATAATTCGAAACCATTATTTTGACAAATTTGAATAATTTCTTTGCGAAAATTCAATTATTTCCTTAAATAATAAAACTTATCTAAAGAATTCAATTCTTTTTCAAAATTTCTATAAAAATTCTTCCAAACAATTCAATTAATGCAATATATAATAAATTATTCTCATGAATAATAAAATTTTTCGAAAGAAAATTTTCAAAAATTTAAATAAAATTCTTTTCAAGAATTCAATTATTATTCTCATAAATAATAAAATTTTGTCCCAAGAATTCAATTATTTTCATAAATTATAAAATTCTTCTCCAGAATTGAATTATTTGTTTTAATTTTAAGAAAATTCTTCTTCAAAATTCAATTATTTGTTTAAATAATAAAATTTTTCTATAGTGAATTCAATAAAGTATTTTCAAAAATGTCAATAATATTCTTTACAAGTATTCGATTATTTTCCAAAATTTCATTAAAATTTTTCCCAAGAATTTAATTATTCTCATAACCAATAAAATTCTTTCTCAGACTTCACTTATTTGGTTAAAATAATAAAATTTCTCTCTAAAATTTAATTATTTTTAAAAATTTCAATAAAATTTTTTCCAAAATTTCAATTGTTTCCATAGATAATAAAATTTTTAAAAACTATTCAATTTTTTTCAAAAATTATTATGAAATTCTTCACATGAATTCAATTATTTTTAAAGATTTCAATTTCTTTGCAGAATTTCAATTATTTTTCAAAATTTTAATAAACTTCTTCGTGATAATGCAATTATTTTTAAAGACTTTGATACAATTCTTTGCAATATTAAATATCTTAGTAAACAATATTTGAATAGTCTTTCAAATAGTCTAAAACTCTAAAATAATAATGAATGAATAAATAATAATTAAAAATTAAATATTACATTTAATTCACTTATTAATTTCTATTAAAAGTTCTTATAAATAATTAGATGAATATATATAAATTTACTTTAACTGTTTAAAGAATTTTTTACTTTTTTCCATTTATTAATTTTTATTAAAATTTCTTATAAACATTTACTTGAATCAAAGAATTTTTATTTACATCAATTATAAATGGTATTTGCTTGAAACATTGAAATTATGGCACAAATAATTATTGATTCAAATTTATTAACCATAAATAAATATTTACTTGAATCAAATCAATTTTATTTAAATCAATCAAATTGCTTCAATCAAATTTACTTGAAATAATGAAATTATTGGCTCAAATAATTATTTATTCAAATTTATTTGTTTTAAATAACAATTATTTGATTTAAGTAAATATTTATTTGCCAATAGACAAGTAATTTATTTGAATTAAATAAATTTTTTGTTCACTGTAACTCTTATTTTAATGAATAAATTAATAAATATTTTAATATTCTGTGAGTATTCAAATACTTCCTTTCGTATTTTAATTGAAATAACTTAATGTGGACTATGTGCCAATGGAAGGTCTATTTCAGTCGTAGACTTTTGTGCAGCTATCTTGCATCAATACACAGCGTAATAATAGGTTGCCTATCTGCAGAGGCCGGTTTTGTTTTATCACAACTGCTTAATTTTTTTTTTGTATTATATTTTATTCAATAAAATGTTAATTTAGAATTTTTTAAAGTTTTTTCTTTTTAATTTTTTTAAGGGCATTTGAACCATTATGACGTCACAGTTTTTGAACACATACTTTGCACAAACTGTGACGTCATTATGGTTCAAGTACCCTTAAAGATGTATTACATTATACCAAAATAAAATATTTGATTATTACCATGTTTTTTAAAAATTACTTTTTATTTAAATTTCTTTATTATTATTTTTAATTTTTAATTATTAATTAATTGTTGTTATTAATTTATTATTATTAATATTCATTAATTATTATGTAGGTTTTATTATTTATTTGTTTATTTATTAATTTATTTATATTTATTTATATTTATTTATTCATTTATTTATTCATTTATTTATTCATTTATTTATTCATTTATTTATTTATTTACTTATTTATTTATTTATTTATTTACTTATTTATTTATTTATTTATTTATTTATATTTATTTATTTATTTATTTATTTATTTATTTATTTATTTATTTATTTATTTATTTATTTATTTATTTATTTATTTATTTATTTATTTATTTATTTATTTATTTATTTATTTATTTATTTATTCTTAGTCCTAACTTTGCGGTTTTTGTTTGTAATTGTATACATTTATTAAAAACATTTTTACAATAAAAAATTTTTGTCTGTTTCTTAAATTAATTTAAATTAACATTCAATAAAATATAATTACATTGTATTTTATCAAGTTTAATGATCCAACTAATTTTGTTCTCTCTTTTTTTTTATAATACTCTGATTGTTAATCGAAGATATCAACAAAAAGATATAATCTTTTTATCAATGTCAATATTTACGGTATTATTTTCATTAAGGGCAATGTATTTAAGTTAAAGTATTTTAAATGTTTCATTAGACTGCAATTTTCTTATCTGGGAGAAAATTACATTTTATCGAGAATAAAAAAATTAAGCGACTTTTTAATTCGCAAAAATTTAAAAAAAAAGAGAGACACGTCATTCTTTATAAATGTACGTATATCAATTTGCATGCTTTATTTTGAGCTATCTGACCGATTAACTCAAAATACATGCTTCGAATTATAATAATAAAAAATAATTGCTTTTGTTTTTTTTTCTACTTTCGTTTAGAATTAAGTGATAAGTTTTAAGTGCGTCGGCGCGACGTCGAGAAATGCAACGATAAACTAATACTATTGAAAAATGCAGCTATACAATTTAGTCCAGCGCTAATCGTTTTCAAGGCATCATTGCCGTTTTCAAATCTTGTAAATTGGAAAAATTTTTTTTTAAATATGAAAAATTTAAAAAGTGTCAAAGTGTTGTTAATTTTTTGAAAAAAAACCGGAAAACGTTTTTTTAACAGAATTTTTTGAAAATATGACGATAGACTGAAGGAAATAAATATTTGAATAAACCGCGGGTGAGAATTTAAAATTTTGAAAAATTCCAAAAATTACAAAAAGTATTAAAAAACAAAAATTTTGAAAATTACAAAAAGTACAAAAGGACAAAAATTTCAGAAATTATAAAAATTACAAAAATATTAATTTCGAGACAAAAATAAATAAAAAGAAAGTGCAACCAAAAATTTTCGTAAAATACCTACAAATAATTTTTTTTAAGAAAGAAAGATATAGTAACAAAGTGGAGAATAAAATTTTCGCTTTTACTCCAAATTTAAACTATTAATAACAATTAATTTATGAACAATTCAAAATAACTTTAAATAAAAATTTAAAAATAAAGAAATTAATTTTTTTTTATTATTTATAAATGTGATAATAATTATTTTTCTAAATAATTGTATACGTTGATAAACAGGAGTCATCATGGTTGATAAATTACACGAATATCAAGGATTCACTGGACGAATTCATGGAATACGTGATAGTGTGAAAAACAAATGGGAATCGTGGAAAGAGTGGAAAAGTGAAATTCCCACCGATAAGGGGGTGGAGGGTATTTTAAATCACCTTCGAGGACCACCGAAACTCGAGAGAACACTCGATGATTATTCACATATTTATAGGTATTTAGGATTTGTAAATAAATTAATTAATTAATTTTTTCTCCTGGTAAACTTTTTTTAATTTTTATTTTCTTTAAAAAATATTTCTGATTAAAAATAAATTTTTTTTTGAAATTTGATCAGAAAATATTTTGACCCTTTTTGGATTTTTATTTTACTTAAAAATTGGTGGATTTTGAAATCCATGCGTAATTTTACAGAATACATGGTTTTAAATCCAAAAATAAAATTGCCAAATGAAAAAATAGATTTTCATAATTTTTGAAACATTTTTTAAAAAATAAAAATCTTTGTTTTTAGTCTGAAAATGCTAAAAAATACCATTATTATTCAATTTTTTTTTTATTTGAAAATTCATTTGTTTATTTTTCTGACTAATTATGTCTCGTTATAAATAAAATAATTAATTAATTTAAAAAAAAAATTAAAATAAATCAATATTTCAGACCACAATTTTATCATATTTTGATAATATTTTTTATTTTTTATATATAAATTGAATGATACTGATACTTTTTTTTCATCATTTTCAGCCAGAAAACAAAGAGTTTTATTTTCAAAGAAATGCCTCAAATAATTATGAAAATCAATTTTTTAATTTTGCAATTTTTTTGCGGATTCAAAAACACATTCTACAAAATTACGCATGAATTTCAAAATCTACAAATTTTTAAGGGGGAGTGACACCTTTGACCCGAAAAAAAATCGAATTTTTTTTCTCTTGCTTAAACGATACTTTCTAATGTGTAGAATAGAAATTATATCATTAGAGATGATTTCGAAGTTATTTTATGTGAAAAAAATCAAAATCAAAATTTTTGATCGTCATTTACTAATGCTTTCGAGTACGTAGCGGATTTTTTTTTGGTTTCTTTGTTTTTTTTTTGGCAACAGATTTTTTGACAAATTTTCGCCCTAAAAATCGACTTTTTACTTCAAACAACTGTCAAATACACCAAAATTAATATTTTTAAAATATCCTACGTACTCGAAAGCTAAATCTATCTTAGATTCAGAAAAACTTTGAATTTTTGATTTAGATTAAACGGTCTAACCGGACTAATTTTATTTTTTGACCATTGAAAACCACACAAAAAATTACCTTAAAATTAATTTTGTGAAATATTTAAATTATTTTCTTGATATAATATTAAAAAAAATCGATTTTCCCTACATTTTTACAATTTTACCTACTAACTGTAATTTTAGAATTATCCTAATTAATAAATTATTATTTCCTTTAATTACTATAATTTTAAACAAATTTTTACATACTTTTTAAAAAAAATAATTTAAACAAAATTAGATAAGTTTATACCTTAGTTTAAACAAGTTTTTTATCATACGATAAAATAGTTACTGTTTTAGTTTTTTATATTTAAATTTTAGATATTTTTTTCCGTGATAATTTTGAATTGAAAACAATTACAATATGAACTTTACAAATAGATAATTTTTAACATGTTTTTGCAAAAACAAAATAAGTTGTTATATAATACATTGTTTAAATATTGAACTTTTTAAAAAAATACTAAATATTTATTTTATCACAATATTCTATTTTGTTCTTTAAGGGCATTTGAACCTTGATGACGTTTCAGTTTCTGCAAAGCATGTGTGACGTCATCAAGTTTCAAATGCCCTTAAGTTTTAGATAGTACGATTATTTTATGATAATTTGGTATTGAGAACATTTTTTTTTCATTTTTTATAAATAAATATTTTTTACTCTACAAAAAATAGATAAAATTATTAAAATGAATATATAAAAGAATATAAATAATTCCTTTATCGTAATATTTTAGTTTTTTATTGGAGTTTTAGCTGATTTTCGTTTTTTTTTCTTTTATGCGTAATAATTGTAAAAAAAAAATTTTTTCACTTTTTTGGATTGATATTTTAGGAGGAAAACTCGAGGTGAATTGGTTAGAATATCGGCTGCAGTGATGGGCATTGAATTCTCATATGCAGCCGAGACGGCTTTTGTGTCACCAACTTTATTGAAAATCGGTGTTGCTCATCAGCACATGACCTTGGTGTGGGCGTTAAGTCCTCTCCTTGGCTTCTTTGTGACCCCAATTCTAGGAAGCGTTAGCGATCGTTGTAAATTGAAATACGGCAGAAGAAGGCCTTTTATATTATTGCTGGCCGTTGGCGTTTTTATAGGTATGAGCAAAATTTTTTTTTGTAAACTAAAAACAAAAACAAACAAGAAACAAAAACTAAAAAATCAGATAAAAAACTGCAAAGAAAAAAAAAACTGAAAGCTACTAACAAAAAAGACTTTAAAAAACTAGACTAAAAAATTACTAAATTACAAACAAAGAATAAGACTTAAAAACTATATTAAAAACTACAAACAATCAAAAAAACTAAAAAAAAAAAGTAAACAAAAAGCAACAAATAAAAAAAGACCAAAAAAAAGTAGAATAAAAGCTCAAATAAGCATCAGACTGAGTTTAAATATAAAAAATATTAACAAACGTGTCAGAAATTATTTCCACAATAACATTTTTTGTATAATATTAATTATCAAAAAAGTTTTTGAGAAATAAAATAAATTTCTCCACTTGAGAACGCGAAGGTCGCCACCAGGTGTCGAGAAAACTCGATTTTATCAACTGAACTGCCATCTGATGGTGACCTTGGCGTTCTCAAGTGGAGAGTATCAACTCCATATTGAATCTCAAGATGTTTGTCGATATTCTCTCTAATTAATTACAATTAAAATTTACATAAAATAAATTAAATAAATTCATAGAGTTTGGAAATTAATTTAAACGGATTTCAATTTTTAATTTACTCTCATTTTCGATATTTTTCACCTCTTCAATTTTTTGTAGAGTCCTAGAACTAATTTCTTCACTATAAAATTTGTATTTAAATTTTGGTTTAAGAAATCACGGATTTTCAACGAAATAAATGTCAGTAGTAACTTATTTATAAAAAAAATAGTAGCTAAATAATTGTGTGAGCTGAAATTTACTAAATTTACAAAGCATTAAAAATAGAATAAAAGAATAGAAGGAAAAATATAAACAAAAGAATTTGTTTTTTTAAGGACTAATCCTTGTACCAAATGGCGAAGGAATTGGCTATTCCCTTGGTGATGGACCAAAAATATTGGCACAAAATCAATCTGTCGCCTTGGGACACAGGACAAGTGGAAAAATTTCCAAAGAAGAAAATTCACCTGCTGTGATATCGCCCCATCCGTGGGGAATATTTTTTACAATTTTGGGAACTGTTTTACTTGATTTTGACGCCGATGCTTGTCAGAGTCCAGCGAGAGCGTACCTTCTAGACGTCACAGTTCCTGGTAATTGACAATTTTTTTAAGAAAATTATTTTTTTAGATAAAATCTTTTTTCTACTCTCTAAATTTGAATTAGTAATAATATCTACTAATTTTAATTAGTTCAGGGTTGGCACAGGTCAGGGAAAAGTCAGGGATTTTTATTAAAAGTACTGGAAAAAATTAAATGTTTAGAATTTGTAAAAGAATTCTGAATTTTTGTCTCTTTTTGTTTGCCTCATAAACTATGAAATTACCACGAATTCTAAAAAAAAAAACTTTAAATTTTTTCTATTTCTAACAATAATTTATTTTCAATAACTTAATAATTTTAATAACTTAACTATTGACGAACCGCCATAAAGTTAAACTTATAAATCATTTAACGAAGTATTTTTTTTTTTTTGAAAAATTTTAATTTCAATTCTGTTCAAATTAGTTTTAATTTTAAAAATTTTAACGCAATTCTTTGAAAGAATTCAACTATCTTAATAAATATTAAAATTCTTTCCAGAAATTCAATTATTTTCAAAAACTACAAAAAAAAAAAATTCTCGTCAACATTTCAATTATCTTTCTAAAAAGAAAAATTCTTCGCCGAAATTCAAATATTTTCAGGAATTTTTATAAAATTCATTGTAAATTTCAATTATTTTCATAAATAACAATATTCATCACAAGAATTTAATTATTTTCAAAAATAAAAAAATTCTTCACGGAAATTTAATTATTTTCAAAAACTCTAAAAAAATTGAATAGCAAAATTCTTCGACAAAATTTAATTATTTTCAGGAATTTTAATAAAATTCATTGCAAAATTCAATTATATTCATAAATAATAGTATTCATCACAAGAATTCAATTATTTTCAAAAATTATTTAAAAATTCATGGAAAAATTTCAATTATTTTCAAAAAATTTTCTTAATTCAATGTTTTTCAATATTCTACTAGTTTAATAAAGTTTTCCAAAAGAATTCAATTATTAAACACAAATTTTGATAATTTTCTACACAAACATTCAATTATTTAAAAAAAAAATTTCACAAGAATTCAATTATTTAAAATAGAATTTGCATAAATTTGTTTAGAAAAAATCAAATGTTTTAAAATTTTGGCATAAAATTCTTCGCAATAATTCAATTATTTTCATAAATTTTAAAATTCTTTTCAGGAATTTAATTATTTTCATAAATAACAAAATCATTCGGAGGAAGTAAATTATTTCCTTAAATAAGAATATTCATCACAAGAATTTAATTATTTTCAAAAAAATTTTCTTAATTCAAAAAGAATTCAATTATATAAAAACTATTTTGACAAAGTTCTACACGAATATTCAATTATTTTCTAAAATAATAAAAATTTCGCATAGGAATTCAATTATTAAAAATAGAATTTGCATACATTTTTTCGAAAGGAACCAATTGTTCGAAACTTTTTTTATAAAATTCTTCGCAATAATTTAATTATTTTCATAAAATAATAAATCTCATCGCAGAATTTTAATTATTTTTAATACAATATTTTAATCGAATTCCTCGAAAAATATCATTATTCTTAAAAATGTTATTAAAATTCGTCAAAAGAATTCAATTATTTAAAAATTTAATGATAACATTATGTATAAGAATTCAATTTTAAGAAACATTCAATTATTTATTAATAAATTATCTATCTTTGTATTTAAATAATTGAACTCTCGTAGAATTTTCTAATAAAAATTGATTTAAAAATTAATGTACTGTTAAAGTTTTAGATAATAATTGAATTCTGAAGATAGTTACTAATAATTGCAATTTTTAGAAATAATTGAATTTTGTAAAGGTTTCAAATTAAAATCTTTAAAAATCTGAATTTTTTATACTTTTAATAAAAAATTCTGTAAAACTAATTTTCTTCAAGAAGCTTCATCGAAATTTTTTAAAATTATTTCAAGTTTTTAATTTCTAATATATATTTAATTAAAGAATTTCCGAATAATTGAAATTTCATGTAAAATTAAATTGTAAACAAATGGGTTTGAAAATTCTCAAGAAAAACTTTTTAAAAAAATTATTAAAAACAATTGATTTAGAGAAGAATTTTAATTAAAAATTATGAAAAAAATAATTGAATTGAAATGATGAAAATAATTTTGAAGAAGTATAATATTCTTATAATATTAAATAATGATTTTTTTCTCTCTGTCATCTTTAATTGTTATAAAACATGAAGAAATCGATCACTCCGAGTTTTCGACTCGATTAAAATATTTGATTATAATCGAAAATACTTTTTTTCATTATTAGAATAAAATAAAATCTAATTGTTATGATAAAATAAAATCTAATTAATGAGTGACTGATTTTTTGTTTAAATTAGTAAATTTTACTAAGAAATAGTAATTTGTATTAATAGATAGTAATTTCTACTAATAGATAGTAATTTGTATTGATAGATAGTAATTTCTACTAATAGATAGTAATTTCTACTAATAGATAGTAATTTCTACTAATAGATAGTAATTTCTACTGATCGATAGTAATTTCTACTAATAAATAGTAATTTCTACTAATAGATAGTAATTTCTACTGATCGATAGTAATTTCTACTAATAAATAGTAATTCCTACTAATAAATAGTAATTTGTATTGATAGATAGTAATTTCTACTAATAGATAATAATTTCTACTAACAAATAGTAATTTCTACTAATAGATAGTAATTTCTACTAACAAATAGTAATTTCTACTAATAGATAGTAATTTCTACTAATAAATAATAATTCCTACTAATTCAAATTGATAGAGAATATTAGATTTTTTGAAAGTCGATTTTTTAAAATGAAAATTTATTTAATGAATACAAAAAAATTCCTTAATTTAGAAAAAACAAATTTTCTCTTCTTTTTTTCAGAGGATCATGCTAGAGGTTTAAGTACATTTACCATAATGGCTGGATTGGGTGGTTTCATGGGCTATGGCTTGGGCGGAATAAATTGGGACGCAACTGCAATTGGCGTTGCTTTGGGAGGACATTTGCATGCAACATTTACGCTTATTACTATTATTTTTATTATCTGCGTCTCTTTCACTATCACGAGCTTTAAGGAAATACCTCTTGAACTTTTGGACAGTGATCAAGGACTCAAAATGCATGAACAAAAAGTGGGTCCTGACGATTAATTGCATATTTTCAAATAATTCAATCATTGCATTTAACATCTCGAGAATATTTTTTTTATTATTTATTTTTTATTTATTTTTTATTATTTATTTATTTTTTATTTTTTTTACTTCAATCTCATCATTATTCTGAACTAATTGGCTTAATCATCTACTTTTCCAACCATATAGTTAATTTTATTATCATGATTTTTCCTTTTTGTCGCCGGTGGTTCATTTACAACAATAATTATTGTTATTATTATATTTATTATTATTATTATTATTATTATTATTATTATTATTATTATTATTATTATTATTATTATTATTATTATTATTATTATTATATTAATATTATTGTATTATTTATAATTTTTTTATTATTTATAATTTTTACAATTTTTTATTTCACTAAGGACTAATAA
This sequence comes from Leptopilina heterotoma, assembly GCF_015476425.1. NCBI lineage: Eukaryota > Metazoa > Arthropoda > Insecta > Hymenoptera > Figitidae > Leptopilina > Leptopilina heterotoma. Next base: position 7,950,706 of record NW_025111138.1, read on the forward strand.
AAGAATAAATAAACACTAGGAAATAATAAAATTACATGCTATTAATTTTTGTTTTTTAATTACACAAATTATTATCAAATAAAAAAAAATTAGATAATTAACTTTAGAGCTAATTTTGTTTACACAGATGAATGAAGCCCGAGAAGCGAATGAGAGCGAAAAAATAACGACCGAAGAAAACGTTTCTTATGGAACTTTAAATGAAAATCAAAATAATGGAAAATCTGACGTAAGTACGTTCCAAAGTAAGCATACAGAAAAAGAAGAAAATAAAATAAAAAAGAAAGAGAATAAAAAAGAAAAAACGAAAGAAAGAAAGGAGGAATGAATGAATGAATGAAAAAAAAGATTAAAAAAAGGGATGAAAGAAAAAAAAAAAAAAAATTTTCTGAATACTTTTTTAAAAATTTTATTTCAAAGAATTTTTTTCTCCTAAATTAGGATTTAACACCTGAAGAAGTTCCACAAGTGGAAGAAGTTAAGAAGCGAGTTGGCACTGTACCCATAATACCGGAAGTGCCGCCTCCGCCACCGCAATCACAAATTAATTCACAGTCTGGATTAGAGGAAAATTCAGAGGGAAATCCAAAAGTTTCATTAAAGGAATATCTTGCCTCAATTTTGTATATGCCACACAGTCTACGAATGGTTTGTTTAACAAATCTTTTCTGTTGGATGGCCCACGTTTGTTATTCACTCTATTTCACTGATTTTGTCGGTGAAGCTGTCTATGGCGGTGATCCAAAGGCAAGTTTCATTTTTTGTTTTATTTATTTATTTATTTTTTTTTAGGAATGTTTAATTAATTATTTTAATTGAATAATTTAATGCAGAAATATTTATATTATGGATTTTTTTTAGTAATTATACATTTTTTATTAGTTTCAAACTCTATTATTATATCACAGTTTTCCTAAGGATTTGTCAATCTGCTTCTGTCTATAAGAAAAATTATTAAAATGAGACTAATAATTAGGTTAAAATTTTTTATTGTAAATTATTATTTATAAATAAAATCTAAAAAATTATTGATTGTAATAAAAAATTGAAAACGTTATTGCAATATAGTATGAAGAAAATTTTAAAAATTATATTAATTCCGAAACTTTTAAGCAGCACTGTACTTTAGCTGATTGAGTTAAATCTGTATTAAGTGGCATCATATCAGGCAGTAGCAAATTTTTTAAGCATTACTAATTAATAATAAAATTGTTCGTAACAATTTAATTATTTTCGAAAATTTTGATTAAGTTCTTTATAAGAATTCAATTTTTTTTTTTTTTAGAAACAATTAAATTTCAAAACTAATAATTTTAAATTTAAACTTTCTTACTAATAATTTTATTTATATTTTGAAATAGAATATTATATTTGTAACTAGCAACAATTCGCGCGCTACAGCGCGCGGCTAGCTTTTTAGAATAAAATTATGGATAAAATAATGATAAGGATAAAATTATATTTTTTAAAAACAATAGAATTTAAAAATTTGAAAATAAATTTTTTTTAAAAAACACTAAAAAAATAAAATTTTGGAAAAATTACAAATAATTGCAGAAATTCAATTATTTTCAAGAGTGCTAAAATTCTTCTCATAAAATTCAATTATCCTTCAAATCTAAAAAAAAATCCTCGTCAAAATCCCAATTATCTTTATAAATAACAAAATTCTTCCCCAAAGTTCAATTTTTTTTCAAATCAACTTCAAATTCCCAAAAATAGTACGCAAACATTTAATTATTTTCATAAATAATAAATATTTCCCAGGAATTCAATTATTTACAAATTTTTTTTTTATAAATTCCTTCGCAATAATTCAATTATTTTTATAAATAATAAATTTTTTCTAAGGAATTTAATTATTTTCAGTAGAAAATAATTAAAAATTGTAGAAAATAATAATTGATTTGAAAAAATAATTTAGAAAAAGTTACTGTAATAATAAACAATAACATTAATGTTATAATACAAAAACAATGATTTTATCACTCGGTCATCTTTAATTATTATAAAACATTCTTATAAGTTATTGAATTTAAAATTTTTGAAATTAGGTATTCATTCCTATGGAAAAATAATATTGATTAAATATTTATTTAAAAAAAAAAGTTATTGATGTTTTCGAATAATTTTACAATTAAAGAAATTGGTAAATAAATGTAACAGAACATTTTTTTTTGAGTAAAATGTTTTCCTTTATTTTCTAAATTTTAAAAAGTTTCAATTTCATTTTCAAATTAATATTTGTAATTCACAAATAGAATAGAATATGTAATGTTTCTTTTACAAAAGAAACGAATGAGTTTCTGAACAATATTGTTATTGAGAAATTTAAATTATACATAAAATGGGTATATTTCCTATTTCTTAATTATAGTTATTTAACAATTAACAATTTTCTCATACTTTTAATAAATAAAAAATATTTGTAAAAAATTTTAAAAAGCGGTTTTATATTGAAATCGTTAAAAATATTTTAATTCCTGAGGCAAAAAATACATAAATATTTTTTTTTAAAAATAAACACTTATTTAAAAAAAATTTAATAAAGTTCTTTGCAAGAATTATTTTTTATTCTCAATATAATAAATAATTAATTAGAAAAAAAATTCTATATTTGAATGTAATTGAATTTGGAAATTATGAAAAAATTGTTAGTTTTTCGATATATAGTCAGTTTTTTACTCATTTTTTTTCCTTATTACTAAAAATAATTGTATAGTAAATTTTAAATATTCTTTTATTCATAATATTATTTTTTTCCTTGTATATTAAAGTGAATTTTAATTTTTTTAGGCACCTGAAGGTAGTAAATCAAGAGAATTGTATGAATACGGTGTTCGATTTGGATGTTGGGGGATGTCAATGTATTCTTTATCATGTTCCTGTTATTCACTAATTATTGAGAGGCTAATTAAGCGTTTCAAGTTCGTTCTCATATTTTTTATTTTTTATACAGCTATTTTATTTATTTTCTATTTTGCACCAATTTTTATTTATTTTTATTGCTCTTTATTTATTTTTTTATTGTTGACTGTATTATTAATTGTTTTTTTCCCCAGGTATTTATTTTTTTTATTGTTCTTTATTTATTGTTTATTTTTATCTACTATTAACTGTGTTTTTTTATTTGTTTTTAATTCTCTTCACTTATTTTGTTTTAAACTACTTTTAACTGTTTTTATTTGTTTTGTATTTTGAACTAGAGAGAGGCTAATTAAATTCGTTCTAATGGCTAATTTTTTAAAAATTTAATTTAGTTTTTCATTTACTTATTTTTTGTTTTTAACCACATTTATAATTATTTCTTTTATTTTTACTTTTGTGTTTATTTATTTATTATTTATTTTGTTTTTAAAAAAGAGAGGCTATAATTAAGTTCTTTATTAATTATAGCTGAGGTAACATTTTCTATTTTAACGTACTGTTTTTTTGTTTGTTTATTTTTATTTAATTTTAATTTTTAACTACTTTTTAATGTTGTTTTTCTTTATTTTTACTTCTTTTTATTTATTGTTTTCTTTTCAACTATAGTTTTAATTATTTTTCTTTATTTAACTTCTTTTTACTTATTCTTTTTACTTTTTACTTACTTTTTTATTTTGAACTAATTTTAAACTAATTTTGAACTATTTTAAAACTATTTTTAAACTATTTTTAAACTATTTTTAAACTATTTTTAAATTAGTTTTTAATTATTTTTCAACTGTTTTAAACTATTTTGAAACTATTTTGAAACTATTTTGAAACTATTTTGAAACTATTTTGAAACTATTTTGAAACTATTTTGAAACTACTTTGAAACTATTTTGAAAATATTTTTTATCTGTATTGATCAAAATATATTTTTCAGGGCAAGAAATGTTTATATTTGCGGTTTACTCTTCTACAGTGTTGGAATGATGTTAATGGCATTAACAAAACATCCAGTTGGAGTAATTGTCTTCTCATGGGCAGCTGGTGTTATGTATTCAACACTATTTACAATGCCATATTTATTAATCGCACATTATCATGCATCTTCCACGGTCAGTTTTGTGAAAATATATTAATTCTGATTAGAAAATTTTTAATTAACATAATTGCTAGCTATAATACAGAACTAATCATTAGTTTATAATTTAAATTTAAAATTTGTCATTTTTAACTAATTTTTCATCATCTTCTTACGCTTTTCATTTTCTATTATTTTTTTAAAATTCTTTTCTATCATTTTCTTATTCTTTTCGTTTTTCTATCATTTTTTTTTTTTATAAACTCTTTATTCGTTTTCTATTATTTTTTATAATTTTCATAAATATTTTTTTAGTTTGCTGTCAATGCAGAAGGTGAAGCGATACAAAGTGGTGAGGTGCGAGGTTTAGGAACGGACGTTGCAATTGTTTCTTCTATGGTATTTTTGGCACAATTTATTCTCTCGTGTGCCCTTGGATCCATAGTAAGTTTGTCAGGAACAACCACAGCTGTTGTGGGTGTTGCAAGTTCTTTGGCTGCTTGTGGAGCATTGTCAGCCACTCAAATTATGTATTTAGATCTTTAATTATCCGCAAAACAAATTATAAACCGTTAAGAAAAATGACAAACAGTAAAAAAAAAAAAAATATAAACAAAAGAAGCTAATGACAAAACAAAAAGTAAAGTCGAAACAGTAAAAATTGTTCCCTCTATTAATTCGAACAATGACTGCCTGAAGATTTCTTTCGAAAAAAAGTTAATTACTAAAAAGAAAGAATTAATAAAAAAAAAAAGAATTAAAAGAAATAATTATGGAAAAAAAAAGAATTAATAAAAGGAAATTATTAATAAACAGAAATAATTCAAGAATTTAAAGATTTAAACTACATAGATATGTAAATATTTTATGAAACCATAAAAAAATGATAAAGAAACTAAAAGCAAAAATATTATTTTCTTCTCTTGCCTTTATAAGAAATATGTGAATATTTACTTTGCACAAATAGGTGTATTATTTATTTTTGTCCTGCTTTTGAAGAAAGAGAATATTTTTGATAAAATTGATTAAATCAGGTATTTTTCTGTTGAGATTCATTTTTAAATTTACCTTTATTAAAATTTTTAATATTTTCTCCCATTTATGATACATTGTGAGAGAATAATAAAATAAAATAAAAATTGTTTTAAAGAAAATTATATAGCATTTAAATCACAGTATGTATTTAAATAATGAATGTCTGTAATAAATTTAAAAAAATCTCGTCTGTATATAATTTATTCAGTATAACATTAGAAATAGTAAAGATGCCTTACGAAGATACGAATAATTGTAAACAAAGAAAAACATTGTCAGAGAAATAATAAAAAATATAATTTATTTTAGCAATATAAATTTGATTTTTTTATTCTACCATATTAATAGTAATTGTAATAATATTATGGTAATTTTAATAATATTATTATAATTGTAATAATATTATGGTAATTGTAATAATATTATTATAATTACTATAAATAATTAAATTAATATTATTGTAATTAGTGTGAATAATTATAATAATAGTATTGTAATAAGTTAAAAATCTCTAAAATAATATTATTATAATTACTGAAAATAATTATATTAATTATAAAAATTAGTAGCATTAATCGTATTGCTATTAATTTGTGTAATAACAAATTAGTATTGGTAATAATACTTATAATTTTTAAGTAATATTATAATTACTCTTACTAATTATAATATTGCACTACATTAATAATTTCTTCTATCTTTTGATCTTCATATTTAGAAAAGTAAAACTATCAGAAATCTCATCTTTCGTGGATCAACATTGTCGTGACTGCTGAAACTAATTTTTAAAAATGGATTATTAGCAAATAATTAACGAGTTGATTAATTAATAATTATAAATAATAATTAATAATTAATTATATTAATAATAGTACAGTAATAATAAATTGCACTGACCGACGAGTAAAAGAGCAACGAGGATGATAAATTGCAAGCAATATTCGTTTATAAGGTAACTGAAAATAATATTGCCGAAAGCAGATCCAATACGAGAGGAAAAAGTAGTCAATGTTACTCCCGATGATCTAGAAAAATAATTAGATGCAATTATTATTTGTATTTATGTATATAAGATTTTTTTTTCATTTTTAGAGTAAAATAAAATCTAATTGTTAGGATAAAATAAAATCTAAATTGTTAGGATAAAATAAAATCTAATATTAGAATAAAATAAAATCTAATTAATAGAATAGAATAAAGTCTAATTAATAGAATAAAATAAAATCTAACTATTAAAATAAAATAAAAGAAAACTGAAAGAAAATTTTTTTAAACCTGAGATTTGTGGGAAAAATTGTAACAAACAGGGCGAATGTTAAAGTAATGCAGACTGATATCAGTGGCAAGTAGATGCAGAGAAGAATTAAATTTTGTAGAGAGGAATTAACGAAATAAATGCCGACAACAACAGCCGAACAAATAAGACACATGCCACCTGGAAGAATATAATAATCATTAAACTAAAAATAAAAAATAAAACATAAATAAATAAATATAAACTAAAAATAAAATAAAAATAAATAAGTAAAACATAAATAAATAAATATAAACTAAAAATAAATAAATAAAAACTAAAAATAAATATTTATTTACAATATATAAGTAAAATACTTAGTAATAAATTATTTAGAAAATACGTATTCATAAATTATATGTAAACATTTTTTGAATAATTTAAAATTATCTGAAATCAAAATTTTTTTTCTCACCCAATAAAAATTTGAATCCGAAACGATGAACTAAACATAATACGGGAAAAATGGCAGGAATACAAGAGGCACATAACAATAAATTATTAATAAATACTTCAGTATCTATTGTTCTATCACAAACAGGAGGAATTTCATGAATCTGAAAATTAAATTTCCTATATCAATATTGCAAAATTATAAACGAAAATAGTAATTAATATTTAATTAATAATTAAATTAAATTCCATTGATAATTTAATAATAATTATATTAATACTTGATGAATTTATTTGTATTTAAAAAAATTTAATCATACCCCATCAGTCAAAGAAGAATGAATTTCGCGAGAAACTTTACAAAAATTGGGTTTTTCATTTTTATTCTTCGCCTCAAAATCTGCGAATCGTTGAAAAATCTCAGGTAACCAGAGATATAATGCATAATAACCGGCCGGAACACAAAAACCAGTGATACAGGCCAAAAAAGTATTTTTAAAATATGGTGCTTTTAAAACACTTCCAATTTGTTTCAATTCCAGTAAAAAATTTCCAGTCACTGAATTTTTATTTAAAGCTACAAATTTGTTCTGTTCATGACTTGCAACTTTCATGAGAAATGAATTTCCACTCTTCATTAATGTTTCCTTAAAAATAAAATAAATTGGTGTTATTTATTTCGTTTCTAAATTTTTTTGTTTGTTAATTTATTAATTATTAAAAAACGTTTTCTTTTTTATGAAATAAAATACTTCGTGACAAATATAAATCGTAAGAATGGTGAATATCAATGAATATTTCAGGCCTTGGTTTTGAATTTAGAAATAAAAAACAGTATGAAAATTGTCATAATATTTTTCGTAACACTTTTTTAGTTATAAATAATTTTTTGAGGAATAAAATTGTGGTTTAATTTCTCCACTTGAGAACGCCAAGGTCGCCACTAGATGGCGAAAAATCAGATTTTACCAAACAAACTGCCATCTAGCGGTGACCTTGGCGTTCGCAGGTGGAGAGTATCAACTCCATATTGAATCTCAAGATGTTCGTCAATATTCGTAATTCTATAATTATTTATAATCAAATTAATAAAGTTTCGAAATTAATATAAACCGATTTCAAATTTTAATTTACTTTAATTTTCGATATTTTTTATTAATCATTTTGTTTAGTCTTAGAATTAATTATTATTATTGTATAATAATTCATACCACGTACTCCTTTTTCGATTTTCCCAAATTTTCCCCATACATTTTGACGAGAACCTTGAGAAATTCATCTCGACGACCCATTTCCGCCAAATATTTTGGAGTTTCCGGAAAGGTAATTATCCAAAAGCCAAGAAAAATTCCAAGCAATGAACAAATGAGAATATAAAGATTCCAAGAGCGGAAGTAAAAATATTGCCAGTTCATTTCAAATTCTAAGGGAATAATGAAAAATCCCAGAACTGTAATTAAAAAAAATGTTCATTTATTTATGAATAATTTGAAAATATTGTTTTAATTGGGGGGAGAATTTTTGTGTAAATTTACTGACTGGACGCAACACCGTGACCGCAAATCCAAAAAAATTCCATAAACGATAGAAGAAATTTTCTTTGCTTAATGGGAAGACATTCACTCAAGTAGGTGAAAATTGTCATCAATTGTCCTGATGCTCTAAAATAAGATAAACTTCCAAACATTAGGAATAAAATATTATAATAGTTAGAGTGTAAATTATAGAAATTATTGAAAAATAAATTCCATCTAAATATTATTTTTATTTCTATATTTTTTATTGCTATATTTTTTATTTGTATATTTATTTTTTTATTTATATATTTATTTACTTCTATATTTTTTATTTATATGTATATTTTTTTATCTTTTATTTAAACATTAAAAAAATTTATAAAATTTATTATTAATGAAAAATATGTAATTACGCAAAGCCGGAAATAAATTTCAATCCCATTATTGTCGAATAATTAGGCACAATCGCTTGCAATAAATCAGAAATTCCTTGCATGAATAATGATATCGTTAAAATCCATTTACGACCTTTTAAATTTGCTAAAAATCCAGAAATCACCGAACTAAAACAAGAACCTATTGTTTCAAAAATTTTAATTAACTGTTAAAATTAATATAATTTTCTTAACTTAAAAATTGTTTATAAATAGTAAATAAATAAAAAAAAAGAATAAATAATAAAAAAAAATAAAATAATTTTATCATACATTTTTCCTAAAGTGCGAAATTTTTATTTGAATGTAAAATTTTTAATAAATTAATTATACCTATGAAAAATGACGTGCTCAATAATCCTTTTTCAACTGTACTCATTTTGAGATCACACGCTGCTGACGGAAGTATAAATCCTGTATATGTAGTGCAAAGACTAATATTCAAATAAATTAGAAAGCATATTATTGTTACTTTTATGCTGAATTTTCCAAAACCTAATAAAAAAATTTCAAAATTGCATAAATTTGGTATATTCTATATAAATTTTTATTGCGTAAAATATTTAAAAATCTGCTAAAATATTATTTTATTCAATAAATAATTATGCTAACCAGTTTCATTGATAGCCAATTCAACGATTGCTTCATCAATTCGTGCATCTAAAAAAAAAAATATAATGTGTATAGCAAAGAGACAACAAAATAAAAAGTTATTAATAACTAACTAGAATTAAATAACTAATGAAATTTATTAATATTATTAAAATATTATTCTTAATTAATATAATTTTAATAATAATAATAAATAATACAAATAATGAAGTAGATAATTCTGAGTAATAATAAATTTAGATAGTAGATAGCAGCTGATTTATTTATTATTTTATTATTATTTTTTTTATTTTAATATTTCAATTGTTATTATTTACTTATTTATTTATTAGTTAATAATTTACTTATTAATAAAGTAAGAAAATAGTAATTAAATAACTATTATTAATAGTCGATTTAAACGCAGAAATAATTATTAAATTTCTTACTTAAATTTTCGATTTTTGTAAGAAAAAAAAATATGTGTCACAACTTTTTTGTTGTAAAATTTATATAATTACGTAATTATGATAATAATGTATAGTAGAAATTACTAATTCTTTCTTACCTTCCTTCTCCTCTGGAATGTCATGAATTAATTCTGTTTCAATATTAGATGAATCATTAATCCGTGGATTCACTTTTAACGGTATAATTTCTTCTAAATTTTGCATTTTTGAAATACAATAATTTTTACTGGGAAATATTTTGAATAAAAAACACAAAATATAAAACACAAAATATAAAATACAAAGTATAAAATACAAATTATAAAATACAAAATATAAAATATAAAATATAAGATACAAAGAAAAAAACAATTAATAGTAGATAAAAATAAAAAATAAATAAAGAACAATAGAAAAAATAAAAATGGTTAATAAAAAAAGATATTTTAAAAATATTGAGATAACGATATTAACATTTCATGTAAAGATGCACATTATGAATTTCACACTATTATGGACGCAAAATGATAGTTATCGAACAATGATGCTCTTACTCCGATTACTGACTTGGCTTGTGACTTCTATTAAGTACACTAAAGCACAAAAGTTTGCTATAATTTCTCACGCACTAGTTTTGCAGTGTTTTAAAAAGATTTGTTGTTTCCTTAAACGATTATTTACTATAAACGATAATTATTTAATTACATCAATTTACGATTATTTAATTACATCAATTTACAATTATTTAAAAATTTAATTAATTTTCGATTAGATCTCAGTAAATTTTACATAAAAAATTTTTGAACATTTGAATTATTACTTGTAATTAGGCCTGCTTTTGATTATTAGCATGTCCATTAAAAATTGAATGTATAATTTTCAACAAAAAAAACTTAATTCATAGTTTTGTCTTTAATAATAATTTTCGCATGCAAAGTTGTGCAAAAATTCGTTTTTAGATAAGATTATAATTTTGCTTTGTAAAATTATATTCTTAATTACAATGTCTTTTAATAATCTTTTGCATGCAATTTGTTCTTGACAAGCGTTTAGATAAGAATAATGAAACAAAAAAATTTTGAGCTTTACATTTTGACGACTTTTTAGTGTTGAATAAAATTTAAAAGTTAATTTTTTAAAGTGAAGTAGATTTACTTGTTTCTTTTTTTAAATATACAGTAAAAGCTATAAAGTTTAAAAAAATGTTGAATGGAACTGTACTAAAAATCTATCAAGGTAACGTGGGGATAATAACTAAAAATACCGTTTTGCATTTATTACAAATCTATTTTGATAATAGTTGTAAATTAATATTAATTAATTAATTAAATTTTTGTATTTAATTCTCTGTCCTTTTTTTTATTTTATTCGCATTTTTTTTGTGAGTAATAAAATATTTTGTACAAAAATTTTTAATTCATAGATATTTTATTTCTTTTGTTTATTTCATTTTTCTTTTGTAAACAAGGAAAAACGCGCATATCTAATGCTAGAGAAATTTATAAAAGTTGTTGTAGAAATAATGAATGTATAAATAATTTTTCTTCTATAGAAAAAAATATTTTATTTAATCTTTTATTCAGGTACAATACAACTGTTACAATTAGGCAATTTTTCTTACCTATTGAAATTGGTTTACATTTACAAATATACAGAAATTGTCTACAATTTAATTATAACTACAATTGTCATAATATATAATATTTATAATACAATTTACTTTAAATTAAACAGATATGAAAAAAAACAACAAGTTAAATACTATTTATCAAAGAATTGATAATAATTAACTATGGCAATGAAATTAGATGTAGATGTTAAACAACTCATCGATCTAGGAGCAATGAAACGTTTATCTTTCTTGAATTATTATTGTTGATATCGCTGAAACTAAAAAAGATAAATAAAAGACGTGAATAAATTATTAAGTTTATAAAAAAATGAAAAAGCTAATTAATTGATAAATCAATTGATAATTTATTAAAATAAGCGATTACTTAATACATCTATTAATTAACAGCTGATTAATTAACAGATGATTAATTAATACGGTTATTTTCAACAAGCGATTAATTAATTGGTGATTAATTAATAATGTAAGTAATTAATTAGTGCGGTATTTTATTAATACGGTAATTAATTAATCATTATCGTAAAGTTCATTAAAAAAATAAAAAGCAGAATATAATATAGTAAAAAGTACTAACCAACAAGTAGAATAGTTACGAGTATGATAAATTCGAAGCAATATTGTTCTATGAGATAACTGAATATAATATTGCCAAATGAGGCCCCCAGACGAGAGGAAAGAGAAGTTAATGTAACTCCCGATGATCTAAAAAAAAAATTATTTATTTAATTATGTCATTTTTTTTTTTTTAATTTGTTTGCAAAATATTTACCTGAGATTTGTGGGAAAAATTGAAACAAACAGTGCAAATGAAATAGTAATGCAGACTGATATTAATGGCAAGTAAACGCAAAGAAGAATTAAAATTTGAAGAGAAGAATTAACAAAATAGAGACCAAACACGACGCCCGAGCAAAGAATCGAAGTTAATGCTGCGAGAAAAAGAAACAATAAATATTTAATATCAAAAAGTAATAATTATTATTTTCAATAAAAATAAAATAAAAAAATTTTAATAATTATTATTTTTTTATTTTTAAATAATTAAAATAATGAAAAAATAAAAAAAATAATGATAATAATAAAAAAATATATATATATTAATAATTTCGATTAATAATTTTCGGTTACCTAATAAAATTTTGAAGCCATATCGAGCCACGAAATATAATACTGGAAAAATTGCAGGAACACAAGATGCGCACAGTAATAAATTATAAATAAAAACTTTAGTGTCCACTGTTCCGTTACAAAGAAATGGATCAGTTTCCTAATTGACAAAATTAATTAATTAAAATAAATACTTAAATTTAATATAATAATAAAAAAAAATTATAACAATATAATACCTTGTTTTTCATAGAAAATTGAAGATCACGTGAGACAGCACAGAAACTTAATGTCTCATTTTTACTGTTTTCCTCAAATTCAACGACTCGTTGAAAAATTTCCGGTAACCAAAGATAAATTGCAAAATAAGATGCCGTTACACAAAATGCAGTAAAACAAGCGAAACAAGTATTAATTAAAAGTGGTCGCTTTAACACTGTTTTAGTATGTCTTAATTCCATTAATAATTTCTCTTTGAAAAATGATAATTTATTTACTGTCACCCCCTTGTCACGCGAACGATTTACCAATTTCATCAATGACGTGTTTTCATTATTAACAAGCTTTTCCTGAAAAAGAAAAATAATTTTTCTTATTTTTAATTATATATTTTTTATTTTATTTTTTTAATCAAATATTTTTTATTTTTTTATCTTATATATATTTTCATTTTTATTCTATATTTGTATTTTATTTTAATATTTTCTTTTCATTTTACAAGACCAAATGCGCATTATATTATTATATTAACTTATTATTAATTAATGATTATTAATTAATAAATAATTTATTCATAACAATAATTTAATAGTTTGTCATAAACATTTTTAATTTTTTAATTTAATAAATTCCAATTCATTTATTTCTTTTTATTACAAAATAATTAAAAACTGTTTTTAATAGATAAAATTTTTTTTATAAGTCAATTTCTTTTTAAAAATAAAATAAAATTTTATTTATACAGAAATAATTAAAAAACGGTAATTTTAATTATACCTATATTTTCAAAAGTGATGTCATCAGTTGTAGGAATAGAAAAAAAAGGAAATTAACAGTAAATTTGTAGAAGGAAAAAATTTAAATAATCAGTGGTTATTATTATTTTTTTATACTCACTATATATTCTCGTGCAGATTTTCGATTATTTTGTTCATACATTTCAATGAGGACTTGTAATAATTTTTCATTTGAACCCATTTCTGCCAAATATTTTGGACTTTCGGGAAAACAAATTAACCAAAAGCCAAGAATAATACCGGGCAGTGAGCAAATTAAAATATAAAGATTCCATGATTGAAAGGAAAAATATTTCTTTTGAAATTGAAATTCTAATGGAATAATTCCATATGCTAGAGCTGTAATAAAAAAAGTATATAATTAAATTTTTATTTAAAAAAATATTTTAAATTGGCCAGAGTAATAATAATTATGCAAATTTTCAAACTTTATAAAAGAATACTTGGAATTTTATTAAATTTTCGAATTTTTACATTCGCTTAAAAAATGAGAAGGTCTTGGATTTTTTTTTAGAAATAAAAAAATCCTTGCGATAATATATAATAAAAAAAAATTTGAAGAATTTCTCTTTCTCATTTTTTAACTAAAAATATTAAAAATTTTCTAACAAAAAAATATGATTGACAAATTAAAATTATGAAAATTTCTTTCCATTGTTTTATAAAAGTCTTAATATTCTCAATTTTATTTTCCATTAATAATAATTGTAATTGACAAATCGAATTTAAAAAAAAAAATTTGTTTTTTACTTCTAAAAAAGAAATTAGAATTGTGATTAAGAAATAGAAATTATGCAAATTGTTTTTTATTTCAAAAACAACTTATAATTTTGTGAACAAAATTTATTAAGTTGAATAATATAATAAAAAAAAAAATAATTTAATTAAAAAAGACATTAACAAACCTGACGCCACACCGTGACCAGAAATCCAAAAAAATTCCATTAATGATAAAAGTGATTTTCTTTGCTTCAAAGGAATGCATTCACTTAAATAGGTAAATACAGTAATCAATTGTCCCGTTCCTCTATAAAAATATAAAAACAAAATGAATCAAATATTGAAAAAAAAATTATCAAAGAAATTATTGCAGAAAATATTTACAGAAATTAGTACCTACAGAAAATGTTTAAAGAAATAAATATAGAAAATAATAAAAAAAACATTATAAAATTACCATTTTCGATAATATAAAAATAATATTTTAATAAATATAAAAATATAATTTTCGAAAATGTAAAAATAATATTTTAAAAAATTTAAAAAAATATATTTTTCAAAAGTATAAAAATATATTTTTCAAAAATATAAAAATAATATTTTAGAAAAATATGAAAATACTATTTTTCAAAAATATAAAAATACAATTTTAGAAAATATAAAAATATTTTTTTTTAAATATCAAAATAATGTTTAACTCTTGATGAATAGAAAATAAAATCGTTTTTCTTGTGAAGTGAAAAAAAATTAATAATTTGTATAATTACGCAAAACCGGATATAAATTTCAATCCCATTATTATCCAATAATTGGAGACAATTGATTGCAGTAAATCGGCATTTCCTTGAAGGAACAATGAAACTATTAGAAGCCATTTTCTACCCTTTAAATTGGCTAAAAATCCACAAATCAATGCACTAAAACAAGAACCTGATTGTTTAAAATAATTATTAATTTGTTTATTATATAATTGCTATTTTAATAATCAAATTTTTATTTTTAAATATAAACATTCAAAAATTTTTAAATTCTGATTTTAAACACAAAAAAAAATCTATACCTATAAAATATGAACTGCTCAATAATCCTTTATCAACAGTACTCATTTGCAGATCACATGCAGCTGCCGGAAGTACAAAGCCAGTACTTACTGTACTTAGACTAATATTTAAATAAATTAGAAAGCATATTACTGTTACTTTTATATTGAACTTTCCAAAACCTGCATTTTAAAATAAATTAAAATTTACATTTTTTTTTTGCAACAAATAATTTTCTATAAAACAAAAAGAAAAAAAAAGTCCCTAAAGTTCTGAACGTTCAAATGAACGAAATTTATTTATTTCTTCTTCAAATTCCAATTATATTGGAATTGCGTCAAATATTAAAAAAAAAAATTATAAAGATCCTAAATATTTAATTTTATTTTTGTTTTTTATAACAATTTGTATTTTTTGAAAATATTTATATTCGCAAAAAATTCCGTTCATTTGAACGTTCGGAAGTTATGGATCATAAACTAAAAATAAAATAGAATAAACAAAAATAAATTTTTTTCATAATTTACTATAATTAGACTAAAAAAAATACATTATTCGAATTTTATTAACAAACAACTCTTTGCAATTAAAAAAATTAATTTAAATTATAGTTTAAAATAAAAAAAAATTGTGGGCTAAAAATATATTGAGTTTATTATGTATTTTTCTGTCCAATTTTAGAATCTACATAAGAAAATTTAACTTTTGACTTAAGGATAAAAAGTTAAGATTGTTTAAACAAAAATAGGACAAAAGAGAATTTCATTGAAATTATATTTTCGATTTGAAATCGCTTCAGAAAGAATTTGAAATAACAAAATACAAAATTTTACTACTAATATTGTATTATATTTTTATTACTAATATTTAACAATACTTTAAACTATGTATTTAAAATTTTTAAAAACAAATTATTATTTGAAAGACACAAATATTATCGAAAAACATTTTTTTTATTCATATCGCTCTTATTTTTTTAGTGACAATGAATGTTGAAGTTAAAACTTGTTTAATATTATTATTTAACAATGTTAGAAATAATTTTACAAACAAATTAAGAATTGAGAACAATTGAAGCTGAAAAAATTAGTTCCTTCCTCCACCGATTTTTTTTTACAGTTTTCTAAAAGAATCTTTGAGATGAAAATTGTGTAACAAATTTATAAACAAATTCCGAATTAGCAACAAATAAAATTGAAAAGATTACTCTTCTCTTTCGATATTTTTTTCTATAGGATTATTGAATCTTGATACTTAAATTTACCTATTAATATTTTTTAATAAAATTTTAAACAATTGTTGTAAACAAAGTGTTGTGAATAAATATTAACAACAATTAAGTATGAAAAAAAATCGTTTTATCTTCCACTATTCTTTTAACTATATAGGATTAATAAATCTTGAAACTTAAATTTAATTCTTAGTATTTTTTAACAAAACTATAAACAATTGTTGTAAACAAATTATTTATTAACAATAAATTTTGTTTACAACAATTATTTATGACTTTATTGAAAAATATTAGTAGGTAAATTTTAGTTTCAAGATTCAAATAGAAAAAAATGATAACTTTTCACTTTCATTTGTTACTAATTCTGAATTTGTTTATAAGGTTGTTTATTTTGTTTAAACAATTATAAATATTTAACTTTAAGTCAAAAGATAATTTTTTTGCAGATTCTGAAAGAGGATGAAATGGATTAATTTCTAATAATAATTAATTATAGTAATTTGTTTATAATTTTATTACAGTAATTTCAATTTTAATTTTTGAACGAAAAAGAAATTTTTTTATTTACTTCAATGATTAAAATTTTAGGATAAATATTAATGAAATGCAATGAAATAATAAATTCTCACCAGTTTCATTGATAGCCAATTCAACTACTTCTTCTTCTGTCCTTGTATCTAAATTAAATAAATATATCCATCATTTTTCATTCATTAAACATTTCTTCATTTTAATTTGCAAAAACAGTCAAAAATTTTTTTTTCTTTTTCTAATTTTTACTTATTATTTATTATTAAATTTTTTATGTTTAAATTGAATAATACTCACTCATTCTTTATTTTTATAATACTGAGGACATTTAGTTTAAATTTAAGAAATAAATTTGTATAAGTTGGGCAAAGATCGGTAAACCTGTTTATTTCTTATCAATTTTTTATAAACTTTACTCACAGGTGAGTGAACATTTTAAAAATAATTACATAAACGAAAAAAAATTTTTTTTTTTCAAAACACTAATAAGATAAGAATAATTTTTTTTAACTATTACAAAATTTTCTTTAATAAGTTATTTGAAGTTTAATAATTTTGTAGTCCAACTTTTTTTTACTTTTACGCTGTTTGTAAAAAAGAAAACAAAATTATTATTAATTACTGTTTAAAAATAATTTTTTAATTTCTTTTTTTTTAGAAAATAAATAAATAAAATTTTCATTAATATTTAATTTTATTTATTTATTTATTTTTACTTTTTAATTATTTTTATAAATTAATTTATTAATTTAACAGAATTTCCTATGCGCAGTGATAGTACGAATAAAATAAAACTAATTAATTGATTAATAAATTAACCTTCATTTTTCCCCAACGATGAATTTTCAATTTCCGTCGATGATATAACACTTATTGGCAAAATTGGTGGACCGATAACAGTGAATGAAGTTGTCTTTTCCTTTCTGTCAAATTCCATTTCATCAGCAAAATAAAAAAAAAATTTTCCAAAATCTTATTCTTATTATAAAAAGCAAACAAAATTTTTTTTCAAACTTTCATTGTGAAGAAAAAAATTATTCAATGCATACTCTTCTAATTTGAATACACACACTTAACTGAACAAGAAATCTTTCTATCTGCCGTAATTTTTTTTTATTTTGTTTCTTTTTTTTTAATTACAAAAAAAAACAAGTATTTTTTCTTCTCCCTTTGCGCAGAATCAATGTATTATGTCACAATAATATTGTTACTATGTTGTGTTAAATGAAAAACGAGTTTTTTTTTCCTTTTTTTTGCAATTCCGAGAAATTAATTCCTCTGATAATATAAAGAACTTGGGAGGGAAAAAGAACGCGTGAATGTTTTTCTCTTATGCAAAAAAGATAGGAAGAGAAAATTACAATTAATTAACATTAATTTTTTATCTATTTTGTTTATTTTTTTCATCAAAAATATTTTATTTTAGAGAAAAAGATTTATTTATTTCTTATTGATATAATGAGAAAAATAATATTTATGTATATTTTGTTATAATTACTGTTACTATGTCATTATTCATTCATTATACATTGTTATTTATCATTAATAATAATAGAAACTATTTTCATTAACAAACATCATCTGGTATTACTTGAGAAAAAACGTATTAAACATCGTAAAAATAAACTGCAAAAAAAAATTTATTTGATTCAAGTAAAAAATTTCTCGTCTATTATCAAGTAAATATTTACTTGAATCAGATAAATATTAATTATGAATCAAATAATTTTTATTTGAATCAAATTTTATTTAAAATAAATTGTATTTGAATTTATTATTTTTAAGCAAATAAACCCTGTTTAATTGATTTGAATAAAAATGATTTGATTCAAGTAAATATTTATTTGATTCTAGACAAATATTTATTTTGTTATATATCATTTTTATTAGAAAGAAAGAAATTTTTTTCAGTGCACAATTGAAGAGATAAAAGAATAGAAATAAAAAAATATAAATTATAAATAAATATTTACTAGACGAAAAATATAATAAATATTTCTTTAATGCCATTATATTTATTTAACTCAATGCAAATTATTTTTTTATGTTTCTATTTTTTCTTTTACTGATTTAATATATTTTTCATTATTTTATATTTTATTTATTTTTATATTATTTTTACATTATTTAATTTAATTTACGTTAAAATAGTTTATTTCTCACATTTTCATTACCTATTATTTATTAATTTGAATTATGTATAAATTTTTTAATTGTTACATGTATTTTTTGGTTCACAAACAATATACAGTAAACAAAAAAGGAAAAAATTAATTTTTAATTTTCTTTTTATTAAAAAATAACAATTTTTTCAAGTAAAAAAATCATTCTCAGTGCGTGAAGTAAAAATTAATATAAATTTTATAAACTTATGTAATTGAATAATAAATTAAGATGCTAAATCGATTAATTTCATTATGTATCCTTTCTCTCGCGAATTAGCAATGTTGATATCGCTCCAACTAAAAACGTAAATAAAAAAAAATCAATCAAAATAAAAATATAATTTTACAATTATTTTTTATTAAATACTCACCGACAAGTTGCAGAGTTATTAGAATAATATAAATAAAACAACGACTATCTATGAGATAAGTAAATGCCATATTGCCAAATATAGCACCAATACGACATGCCATTGATGTTAGAGCAACTCCTGATGATCTAGAACAGAAAAAAAAATTTTTTTTTTTTTTGAACTTCTTTCTTAAAAATAAAAAAAATTTTTAACAATAATTATTTTTCCTAACCTGTGTGTTGTGGGGAAAATGTGAACAAAAAGTGCATTTGACATTGTTACGCTCGTTGAGATCAGTGGTACGTAGATGCACAATATGATTAAAATGTGAAGAGATGAGTTTACAAAATAAAGAGCGAGAATCAGGACCGAGCACAGTGAACAATGTATGACTGAAAATAAAAAAAATAATGTAAAATAAATTAAACAAATAAAAGATAATAAATAATAAATAAATAATATTAATAAATATAATTAGAATAGTAATAAAAATAATAAATTAATTAACACTTAATTAAATAGTAATTAGTAATTAGTTAATTATCTAGTAATTAGTGAATAATTAAGTAACTAATAAAACTTGTAATTGATAATTAATTAGTTACCTAGAAAAAAGTAATTAATTTATTAACTAGTAATTAGTTAATTAACCAGTAAGTACAGGGCTATCACTGATAAAATCATTATTTTATATTATAAGAATATAATACATCTTCAAAATTATTTTCTAGAATTTTTAACTAAAATTCTTCTTTAAATCAATTAATTTTCGAAAAAAGTTCTTTTTGAGACTTTTCAAATTCATTTGTTCACAATATTCAATTTTACGAAATTTCAATTATTCGTAAATTCTTCTATTAAATTTACGTATTAGAAAATAAAAACTTCAAATAATATAAAAAAAAATCTAATTAAACATTTTCAAAAAAATTAATTTCAAAATTAAAATATATCTAAAAATTCTCGCCACATTGTATTTTAATATTTAATTATTATCTAAAATTTTTATCTGTAAATAATTTTTAAATCAATTTTTATTAGAAAATTCTACGAGAATTCAATTATTTAAATACAAAAATAATTAATTTATTGAATAATTGAATGTTTCTTAAAATTGAATTCTCATAAATTTTTATCAATAAATTTTTAAATACCTAATTGAATTCTTTTGACGAATTTTAATAAAATTTTTACGAATAATTACATTTTTCGAGAAATTTGATTAAAATTGTATTAAAAATAATTGAAATTTTGCCACGAGTTTGATTATTTAAATAAAAAATAATTTAATTCCTAAAAAATAATTTGATTATTTATGAAAATTAATTAATTTATTTTAGTAAAATTTATTTTAAATAATTGAATTCTTTTAGAAAATTGTATTAAAATAGTAGATTTGAAAATAATTTAATTGAAGAAAATATTGGAAAATAATTCAAACTTTGCCAATTTTTAAAATAAAACCTTTTCAAAAATCAATTATTTCTAAAAATTTATACAAAAATGCTAATAATATTCAATTATTATGTAAAATTTAAAGTAAAAATCATTTTTAAATAAATTTTTATTTGAAAATTCTACTAGAATTCAATTATTTAAATACAAAAAAATAATTAATTGAATAATTGAATTTTCTTGACGAATTTCTATATAAAATTTTTAAGAATAATTACATTTTTCGAGAAACTTGATTAAAATTTTCATTAAAAATAATTGAAATTCGGCAATGAGTTTTATTATTTATGAAAATAATTAAATTTTATTATTTACGAAAATAAAAAAATCTCTGCAAAAATTTTATTATTTATGAAAATAGTTGAATTATTCCGAAGTAATTTATAGGAAATTTGTAAATATTTGAATTCTTTTGGAAAATTTTATAAAAATAGTAGATTTCAAAATCATTGAATTATCAGGAAAATTTTTAAAAATAATTAAAATTTTTGAAAATAATTGGATTTCGGAGAAGAATTTTTCTTTGAGATTCTTTAAGAATTTTTAAATTCATTTGTTTACAATTCAATTTTACAAAATTTCTATTATTCGAAAATTCTTCTATTAAATTTACGTATTAGAAAATAAAAACTTGAAAAATATAATTTCAAGTAAAATTTGAAATAAACTTTTTCAAAATAACTAATTCTTCTACAGAATTGTTAGTTAATTGTATGAAAAATTAAAATTTTCAAAGATTTTAATATGAAAAATTTTCAAAATTCAATTATTTCTAAAAATTCACGTTATAATCCTTTTAATGTTTAATTATAATCTAAAATTTTAAGTAAAATTCATTTTTAAATCATTTTTTATGAGAAAAATCTACGGGAATTCAATTATTTATTTATTTCTTTATTTTACAATGAATTAAATACAAAAATAAATAATTTATTGAATAACTATGAATGTTTCTCAAAATTAAATTCTCATAAAGAATTTTATCAATAAATTTTTGAATAATTGAATTCTTTCGACGAATTTTAATATAAAAGTTTTAAGAATAATTACACTTTTCGAACAAATTCCCTTAAAATTTTATTGAAACTAATTGAAATTCAGCATTGAATTTTATTATTTACGAAAATAATTGAATTCCTAAAAAGAATTTTATTATTTACGAAAATAATTGAATCCCTGTAAAATTTTTATTATTTTATGAAAATAATTAATGGTTTGCGTAGAATTTTATTCAATTTTTTTTAAATAAATTTAATTCTTTGGAAAATTTTATTAAAATAATAGATATAAAAATCATTCAATTCAGAAAAATTTTTGAAAATAATTAAAATTTTGCCAATAATTTTATGGAATTTTTTGAAAATAATTGAATTTCGGAAAATAATTTTATTATTTTTAAAAACAATTGAAATTTTGACGAGAATTATTATGTAAAATTTTTTAAGATAATTGAATTTCTGCAATAATTTGTAATTTCTCTTATTTATTAATAATTAACTAGTAATTAATTAGTAGGATTAATTAAAAAATTAAATTAGTTACATAAAATTAAAAATTAAAACTATAAAACTTTAACTAACTTAATTATATTGTTCAAAGCAATACTAATAATAATTACAATAGTAATAAAAATAACTGTAAATAATAATAAAACTATTTTAACTTTAATTAATAAAAAAAATTAATTAGTACTTAATTGGAAAGCAGTCCTTACTTAATAAAGTTCTAAATCCGAAACGATTGACAAGAAGTAAAAGTGGAAATACTGCGGGAGCACATGAGGCACATAATAATAAATTTGTCATGAATACTTGAGTATCTATTGGACTGTTGCATTCAAAAGTATCATTCTCCTAATTAAAATCAAAGAAAAATTTTTTATACTTATTGTAAAGGCAGTCAGACGTGATGTTTAAATATTGAAAAAAAATGGTTATTACCAATTGTTCACCTGCATTGATAAAATCATTTGAAATTGAACAAAATTTCAAATTTGCACTTGTATTTTTCGACTGAAATTCAGAAAAACGTTGAAATATCTCTGGAAACCAAATATAAAATGCATCATAGGAGAAATTAATGCTGAATCCAATAAGGCATGCTAAAAAAGTATTTTTCAAAAATGGCGGTTTCAATATTTTTTTTATCTCCCTTAGTTGAAGGATAATTTGTTCACCGATCAGAGGTTTTTCAATTTTTTCTGGAAAACTCTTATAACTATTATTCACTAATTCCATTAATGGAATTTTTCCACTGTTCATTAATTTTTCCTGGAAAAAAAATTTTTTTTTTCAATAAAATTAATGAAATTAATGTAAATTAGATAATAAATTATTATATAACTTTTGTAAACATTTTTTTTTATGTAAAATAGAATTTTAAAAAAATAAGAAAATAAACATAAATTAAAAATAAACAAAAAGTTAAAATTAAAAATTAAAAATTTAAATCTTACTAAATATTCTTTTCCTGATTTGCCGGTATTTTGTTTGTACATATCCTTTAGAACAAAGAGACATTCTTCCCTAGAACCAATTTCAGCCAAATATTTCGGTGTTTCAGGCAAAAATAATAGCCAACATCCTAGAGAAATTGCTAATGTTGAACAAATCAAAATATAGAGACTCCAAGAACGAAAAAAATATGAATTTATCCGAATGTCAATATTTAAGGGAAGAATACCCATACCTAATGCTAAAATGAAAAAAAGAAATTTTTTTTCTAAATTCAAAAGAAAACAATTTTTTTGTTTTTTGCAAAATTTTAATTTTCTTACAACAGGCAAGAGCATCTCCAATAATCCAAAATAATTCCATTAAAGACATAAGAATATCTCTTTGCTTTGAGGGTAAACATTCACCCATATAAGTGAAAATAAATAATTGTCCCGCTCCTCTGTTAAATATAGAAAATAATATTTTTTACACATAAAAATTTATATCAACTGTCAGAAAGGATTTTTCAATTTTTTTTCTGAAAATACTTCAAAATATCTCTCTCATAGTCCGCAAATTTATTTCAAACCTCGGGTTTTTTTTGTAATTTACATTTTTTATTTAGTTACTTTTTATAAATAAGTTAATAATTGAGTGCTTGGATACAACAAGGGGACGTACGCTCGACGAGCCGCTTTAAAGTCAGTCAAAGGTACCGTAAAGTGTAAAAAATAAAAATTCAAAATTTTGAATTTTAAAAACTGCCATCTCATAGGAAATAGAAATGCGCATCTTTTTTTCCTTTGAAATTTCTTTAAATAATTAATATTTTTATATGATAATGGAAAAAATGTGATTAATTTTCATTGTCAAATTTCATTGAATTTTAAAATATAAATCGTCGTATCTCCGACAAAAATGAATGAATTCTTTTGATTTTTGGTATACAAATGCATTTGGACCTGTAGAAGACGACAATATCACGAAAATGTTAAAAGTAATTAATTGTTTATTGATTTTTAATTGTTAATACTGACCGGTCAAAAATAATTTTTTCTTATCTTTGGCTGCAAAAAGTATGCGGGGAACTTTAAAATTCAAACAACTTCCAGTGAGACATTTGTTTATTACGATGTAAAGAAGTTTTCTGTAAAATTGCAGAAAGATTAGTTTTATATTTACAGAAATACAATAGTTTTAAGAAAAATGCTCGCGCCGCCAACGATCCCTACCGCACAGATTTTAAGGTTAGTTGCACGGTAAAGTTTTATTTACATATAAATACATATATGTGTGTAATATTTGCATTGAATTATTTATTAACTATTACATACTATATATACAACATAGGTATAAACTTTCAATAATTTTGTAAAACATTATGTATATGAATAT
Source organism: Leptopilina heterotoma (assembly GCF_015476425.1). NCBI lineage: Eukaryota > Metazoa > Arthropoda > Insecta > Hymenoptera > Figitidae > Leptopilina > Leptopilina heterotoma. The sequence continues at coordinate 7,975,494 of NW_025111138.1, forward strand.
AAATATTATAAATAATTTTAGCAGTATTTAATTAAATTAAGATTAATATCTGTGTTAAAAGAAATGTTTTTATTTTAAATATTATAAAATTTTTAAAACGTTTATAGATGTCAATGTTATTGTTTAAAAACTGGAAAAAATTTTTATTTTAAACAATTTTTGACAATTGTGATATTTTGAACTATTATATTTTAATAGATATTATTAGATTATGCTAGATTTAACGTATAATATGTTATTAAAAAGGACATTAAGTGTTGTTACAGCATATTAAATAATAGTTTTAATACATTATAGAGTCGATAAAAATTGAGTTGTAAATAAACGATATACTAACAAAAATAAATATCAGAAATAATCTTAATTTAATTAAATATACTGCTAGAATTATTTGTAATATTTATATTTATATACATAATGTTTTACAAAATTATTGAAAGTTTATACCTATGTTGTATATATAGTATGTAATAGTTAATAAATAATTCAATGCAAATATTACACACATATATGTATTTATATGTAAATAAAACTTTACCGTGCAACTAACCTTAAAATCTGTGCGGTAGGGATCGTTGGCGGCGCGAGCATTTTTCTTAAAACTATTGTATTTCTGTAAATATAAAACTAATCTTTCTGCAATTTTACAGAAAACTTCTTTACATCGTAATAAACAAATGTCTCACTGGAAGTTGTTTGAATTTTAAAGTTCCCCGCATACTTTTTGCAGCCAAAGATAAGAAAAAATTATTTTTGACCGGTCAGTATTAACAATTAAAAATCAATAAACAATTAATTACTTTTAACATTTTCGTGATATTGTCGTCTTCTACAGGTCCAAATGCATTTGTATACCAAAAATCAAAAGAATTCATTCATTTTTGTCGGAGATACGACGATTTATATTTTAAAATTCAATGAAATTTGACAATGAAAATTAATCACATTTTTTCCATTATCATATAAAAATATTAATTATTTAAAGAAATTTCAAAGGAAAAAAAGATGCGCATTTCTATTTCCTATGAGATGGCAGTTTTTAAAATTCAAAATTTTGAATTTTTATTTTTTACACTTTACGGTACCTTTGACTGACTTTAAAGCGGCTCGCCGAGCGTACGTCCCCTTGTTGTATCCAAGCACTCAATTATAGAAAAATAAATTTAACAATTTGACAATTGTTTCGTGAAAAATTCTGGGAAAATTCAAATTAATAATTATACTTATTTTGTTCAAAAATTCACTAATGGTACTACTATTTCAAAACCGAATTTTTAAAAAACAATTTATTTACTGGAAAAATTAATAAAACGAACATTTTATCAGACTTTTGATATTTTTTTCATTTCTAAATTCAGTCCGAGGCCTGTTATTTAATAATTTTAAAGATAAGATCAAACAATTTAGTTTTGAAAAAAGATAAAAACTTTTTATCTATTAAAATTTTCTATTTAGAAATTTTAATCTTATTTAAATTATTGATTAAAAATCCATGATTATTAAAAATTATTCAAATGCCCAGATATGAATAAAATCTAAAATATATTCACATTTAACTTTACGTTATCAATAAATTACCACAAATTTCATTAAGTAATATAATGAATTTAATAGCTCGTATTTACCCGAAACCGGAAAAAAATTTCAATATCATTAATATCCAATAATTGGGAAAAATTGGAATTAAAAAATCCGCAGTTCCTTGAAAAAATAGTGTTAGCAGTAGTGTCCATTTTCTTCCTTTGTAATTAAATAAAAAGCCACAAATGACAGGACTGAAACAAGAACCTAATATTTTTTATATTTACACTTTCTTTGTTAGTTGTTAGAAACTAGTAATTTCCATATATATGTCTATATGTTTATATTATTCTTTTTTTTTCTGAATGAATATTTATCTTTTCAATGACTGCAAATAGAGAAGAATTGTAATTCTAATTACCTATAAGAAATGAAGTGAGTAATAATCCTTTGTCGAATAACGTCATTTTGAAGTCACATGACGACGCCGGAAGCATGTAACCAGTACTGACGATACTTAGACTGGCATTTAAATAAATTAGGAGGCATATGATTGTGATTTTTATACTGAATTTTCCAAAACCTAATTTTTGAAAAAGAGCAAAATTTTACGAAAAACAATTTTTATGGACTGTAATTTTACGAAAAACAAATTTTACTATACTATAATTTTACCACTATCGATGAAATTTTTACTAGAATAATTTACCACTAAAAAATAACTTTTTTTACAATAATTTAATCACTAAAAAATTTTGTACTACAATAATTCATTAGTAAAAAATAATTTTTACTGCAAACATTTTACTACAATAATTTTACCATTAGAAAAAAATAATATTTACTACTATAATTTTACCATTAACTAAGAATTTTAATTACAATCATTTTACTACAATAGTTTTGGAACTAAAAAATCATTTTTACTACAATAAAGTTGCGACAATAATTTTATCACAAAAAAATTTTACTGAAATAATGCGTTACTAAAAAATAATTTTTACTGCAATAGTTTTATAACCAGAAAAATAATATTTACTACTATAATTTTGACACTAAAGAACAATTTTAACTATAATCATTTTACTACAATAGTTTTGGAACTAAAAAATCATTTTTACTAAAACAAAATTACGTCAATAATTTTATCACTAAAAAATTTTATTAAAATATTTAGTTACTAAAAACAATTTTTACTACAATAATTGTACTACTAAAAAAAATTTTTACTGCAATAGTATTAATGCAATAATTTTGGTTCTAATAAAAAAATTTTGACTACAATAATTCGTCACTAAAAAATAATTTTTACTGCAATAATTTTATCACCAGAAAAATAATATTTACTACTATAATTTTGACATTAAAGAACAATGTTAACTATAATAATTTTACTACAATAGTTTTGGAACCAAAAAATCATTTTTACTGCATTAATGTTACGACAATAATTTTATCACTAATAAAACAATTTTACTGCAATAATTTTGCTTCTAATAAAACAATTTTTATTACAATAATTTTACTACTAAAAAACAATTTTAACTACAATCATTTTACTTCCATAGTATTACTGCAACAGTTCTGCTTTTAATAAAATAATTTTGACTACAATAATTTACTACTAAATATCAATATTTACTACAATAGTATTACTGAAATAATTTTGCTTCTTATAAAACCATTTTGACTACAATCATTTTACTACAATAGTTTTAGAAATAAAAAATCATTTTTACTGCAATAATGTTACAACAATAATTTTATTATTTAAAAATTTTAATAAAATAATTGGTTAGTAGAAAATAATTTTTACTGCAATCATTTTACTACTAAAAAAAATTTTGACTACAACTATTTTACTACAACAGTATTAATGCAATAATTTTGCTTCTAGTAAAACAATTTTGACTAAAATAATTCGTTACTAAAAAATAATTTTTACTGCAATAATTTTATTGACAGAAAAATAATATTTACTACTATAATATTGACACTAAAGAACAATTTTAACTATAATCTTTTTACTACAATAGTCTTGGAGCTAAAAAATCATTTTTACTAAAACAAAATTACGTCAATAATTTTATCACTAAAAAATTTTACTACAATAATTCGTTACTAAAAAATAATTTTCACTGCAATAATTTTATCACTAGAAAAATAATATTTTTTTTTTTTTTTGCTATAATTTTGCCACTAAAGAACTAAAAAAAATTTTGACTACAATAGTATTACTGCAATAATTTTGCTTAAAAACAATTTTGACTACAATAATTTTACTATACTGAAAAACAATTTTTACTACAATAGTATTACTGCAATAATTTTGCTTCTAATAAAACAATTTTGACTATAATAATTTTACTACAATGGTTTTAGAAATAAAAAATCATTTTTACTACAATAATGTTACGACAATAATTTTATCACTTATAAAACAATTTTGACTACAATAATTTTACTACTAAAAAAAATTTGTTTACTATTCTCCAAATGTGGATTTTCAGTTTTTCTTGCACACTACAGATTTAACTAAAATCTAAATATAACAAATTTAAGTAAATTTTTTTTCCCGTCATATAAATTTATTGAGACAAAAACAACTCACCGGTTTCGTCGACAGCCATATCGACAACAGATTCCTCTATTCTTGAGTCTAATATTTAAAACCATATTTTTAAAAGTTTATTTACAAAAAAATAAATAAAGAAATAAATTACAACAGGTAATTCTCAATTATTTTTATATTGTATAGATTGGCAAATTAAAACTTACTGGACATTATGTGATGGTTATTAAAAGAGACTTTTAATGGCTGTTTACAACACTTACTGACAAGTTAACTAAGCACAATAATAACATAAGCTTTAGTATTGAAGTCGGTTATTATATTAATATAATGCGGAGAATATTTAAAATATATTTAAATTTTTTAAACTCGAAATTTATTGTACAGATATTTTTCATGCGGCGTTATGCAATATTATGTATGTATTTATCTCGTGGGCACTAAGAAATTTACGTCAATTGTAATTTATTAATATTATTATTAAATAATTTGAATACGCGTAGTAAAATTTTTTTATCTTCTTTTTTTGTGAATGTGTTTTGGAATAGAAAAAATTTCTCGTGTTTCCTCTATCACGTTTTTTTAGTAAAAAAAAAATTCTTTTTTGTTTTTTAATAAAAAATACTTTTTTTGTATTTTTTAATAAAAAAATATCCTACTTCTTTTATATTTTTTAATAAAAAATACTTCTTTTGTATTTTTTAATAAAAAAGGAAAATTTCTCCTGTTTTTCATTCTAAAATAATTTTTTTCGTTTTATTCTTCATTTACAAAAAAATATTTATTGTAGCAAAAACATTTATTACTTACTAATTTAATAATATATGCAATTAATAATAAAAAAAATTACAATATTTCTTTTTATAAACAATTTTTTATTATAAAAAAAATATATTCAGTAATAACAATATTAATATAAAGTACTTATAGCTTAAATTTTAATTCAATTAATCAATATTTTTCTTTTCTATAAATCTTTTCTTTCGCGAATTGAAATTGTTGATACTGCAGCAACTGAAATAATTATAAAAATAAATTTAGAAACGTAAAATTAAAAAAAAAAAATAATCCACATAATAATTGCACTTCAGTTAAAAATAACACTTACCTATTAGTAATAAGCATACTAATAATATAAAATAGAGACATTCATCTTTAAGTAAACTGAAAGTAAAATTGCCAAACATTGCTCCTGCACGAACAAATAAACTAGTAACAATTATACCTGACGATCTGTAAATTAAAAATTAAAATTCTCAATTAAATAATACAAAAAATGAAATGTACAATAAAATAAATAAAAAATATAATATAATAATAATAAAAATAATAATATAATAATAATAATAAAATAATAAATACCTGAGATTCGTAGGAAAAATTGTAACGAAGTATGCAAACTGAAGAGTCATGCTCGTGGATGATAGTGATAGATAGATACATAACAAAATTAAATTTTGAAGAAATGAATTTGAAAAATAAATACCAACAATAATGGTCGCACATAATAGGCAACATGAAGCTGTAAATAAATCGAATATGGCTCAAAATTTCTAAAGCGTGCCACTAATTTTTCGATAGAGATATTTTTATATTTCATATTAATAATTTTATAGTATTTTCGTACCATAATATATGACCCCAAAGTTGTTTTTGCAAAATTTTAATTTTTTCAAGAATTATTGTTTAAACAATTTTTAAGCATCAAATTATTAAAACATTTTTTTCTACCATTCTATTTGATGGATTTTAATAAAATTTGAAATGAGTAGTGAATGAAAGTATAAGTACTTATTTTAAATAGGCTGTGAACTTCAAATAAGTACTTATACTAACATTCTTATATTTTTTAAATGAACCTAAATAAAAAAATACACGTGAAGAAAAAGATTTTTTAATAGAGAGGAATCAAAGTTATCTATTTGTTAATTAATATTGTTTTTAACAATGTAAATAAGTTATTTCTTAAACAAGGAGAATATATATTGTTTAAATGAACCTAAATAAAAAAATAAACGTGGAAAAAAGGTTTTTTGTTGAAGAGGAACAAAAGTTAACTATTTGTTAATTGAAAATGTTTATAACAATTTAAATAAGTTATTTCTTAAACATGGAGGACATATATTCTTTAAATGAACTTAAATAAAAAAAGTAAACGCAAAAAGAAACCAAATAGAATGGTAGAAAAAAATGTTTTAATAATTTGATGCTTAAAAATTGTTTAAACAATAACTCTTGAAAAAATTAAAATTTTGCAAAAACAACTTTGGGGTCATATTATGGTACGAAAATACTATAAAATTATTAATATGAAATAAAAAAATATCTCTATCGAAAAATTAGTGGCACGCTTCAGAAATTTTTTGAGCCATATGTAAATTAATTAAATAATATAATGTAAATTAATTAAATGAAAATAAATAGTTAAAAATAAATTTTTAATTGTTTAATTAAATTTTAACTCTTTATTTTCATGTGATAATTAATAATAATTAATGAATTAATAATTAATAATATAAATAATAACAATAAATTTAAAAATAAAATCCTTTGTCTACGAAAAAGAAAATATCAAGTAATAATAGTTACAGTAAAATAATAAAAATGAGTAGTTATTATCAATATAAGTAATAAAAATAAATATTTTACCTAATAATATTTTTAATCCACAATGTTTGACTAACAATGTAATTATGATAATTGTGGGAAAACAAGATGCACACAATATTAAATTGTTCACGAATACTTTTTTATCAATTGGCGTGTCACAGACGTGCTAAAAATATAATAATTCATTGAATAAATTTTTTTAATGAATCAAATAATGAAAAAATAAATATAAATATTATTTATTTAACAATAAATAGAAAAAAGAGAAGAAACAAAAAATTATGCATTCTACCTTTAGTATATTTTCAGTTGATGAAGAATCACTTGAAATTTTACAAAAAGTGGATAATTCTTCATTATTACCAGCTTCAAATTTTGCGAATCTCTGAAAAATTTCTGGCAACCAGAGATAAAATACGTAATAAGTTGATGTTACTGTAAATGCAGTGATACATGCGAGTAAAGTAGTTTTTAAAATTGTCGGTTTAAAAATAAATTTCAATTGTTTCAGTTGATTAATTATCCTTGTAATTAATTTTTCCGAATTCTCCATTTTTTCTTCTTTATTATTTTGTACCAATTCTTTAAGTTTTTCATTTCCACTACTCAATAATTTTTCCTGAAAAATTGCGAAAAATTGTTTACAGTAATAATAGCATTGTTTCGTTTTTAATAGTTAGTTATCATTCCTAATTAATTTTAAGTTTCACTAAATAACTAATAATTATTTATTGTAATTTAATACAATTGTTTATTTTATATTAATATTAATATATAAATAATCGTATTCAGTTTTGGATAAAAAATAATTATTTATTGCAATTGAACACAATTATTTATTCTATTTTAATAAATAAATAACTTGATTCAATTTAAATAAATAAATAATTCTAATTATTTATAATTAAATTATATAAATAAAAAGAAAAGATTTTAACAAAATATGCAATTATTGTTTATTTATTTAAACTTAATACAATTATTTATTTAATAACAATGAATTTTATTGGGTTAACAAATCAACATCTACCTAAATTATTACAATCCAAAAAACAAAAACATCTTATATATAATGAATTTTATTGTTTCTTTGGTTCTAAGATTGTTATTTTATTATTTGTTGTAAACAATAATATAAATGAAAATAAAACAACCAAAATTATTATTTTACTAAACAACAACATTATTTTACAATAATTTGACTCTAGAAGTTGAATAATATAAAAAATAATTTTGAATATATTAAAATTTTATAACAAGAAATTTTCTTATAAATATATTTCGCTTACCACATACAATTTTCCTGATTTTCCAACATTTTGTTCGTACATATTGACGAGAACTTGCAATAATTGCTCTCTTAATCCCATTTCAGCCAAATATTTTGGCGTTTCAGGCAAAAATATTAAACAAAATCCAAGAGAAATTGCAGGCAATGAACAAATTAAAATATAGAGATTCCAAGAGTGAAAGGAAAAAATCAATTTTTTGATGAAAAATTGTTGTGGAATGATAGCTAGTCCAATAGCTATAATTGAATTCAAATGAAAAATAATAATTATAATATAATTTTAAAACAATAAAAAAAAATTTTTTTTTTAAATAGTAGGTATTCGTTTTAAATTAGAATAAAATTACCTGCTGCAAAAGCATGTCCAAAAATCCAAAAGTACTCCATATTTGATAATAAAAAATTCCTATTTTTCAATGGCAAACATTCGCCCAAATAAGTGAAGGCAATATTCTGTCCAGCCGATCTGTTTATCATATATTTAAATTTTAAATAAATAAATAAATAATTGAATAAATAAATAAATTTATCAAATCAAGAAAAATTAATAATATTTGAATGATCTTATTTATTTAAATAAACGGAAAATAAAAGTAAATATAAAGAGAAAATAAAACGTAATAAATAACAAAAATAAAAATAAATCAATACAAATATAAATAGATAAAAAAGAAATATATAAAAAGAAATAAATACAAATAAATAAAAAATAAATAAAAACGAATAAAGATAAAATAAAAAAAATATAATAAAAGAAATAAATAAAAATAGAGACGAAAAAAAAATAGGAAAAAAATTATGAGAGTTTACAGAAAAAAACCTATTACCCAGCACCAGATAAAAATTTCAATCCAAAAATAATCCAATAATTGGATAAAATTGATTGCAAAAAATCAGAGAATCCTTGGAGAAATAATGACATCAGTAAAGTCCATCTGCGACCTTTCAGATTTGCCAAAAATCCACTAATCACTGCACTAAAACAAGCACCTAAATGAAAAAAAAAATTCTTTCAAATTAAAATTAAAATAAAATGAATTAAAATTCTTTTAAATTAAAATTAAATTCGAATTAAAATTCTTTCAAATTAAAATTAAATGAATTAAATTCTTTTAAAACAATTATATATTTTTTTTCTCTTATTTAGAAATTTATTTAGTTATTTATTTTATTTCTATTTTTTTTTGTTTTGTTTTTCAAATTTTTAATTTTCATTTAGTAATTGGTTATTATTAATAAAAATATAATTTCCATTTTTACCAATGAAAAATGCTGAGCTTAATAAACTTTTGTCAGCGGTATTCATTTCAAGATCACAAGCAGCTGCTGGTAGTATAAAGCCAGTGGATATTACTCCCATACTCATGTTTAAATAAATTAGATAACACGTTATTGTTACTTTGAAACTAAATTTGCCAAAACCTGATTTTTAATTTAATTCAATTTTATTATTTATTATAGTTTCAAATTTATTAAAATATAAATATAAAATATGAATTTTATATTTCTTACCAGTTTCGGTAATAGCAATTTCGGCTGTTGATTCGTCAATTTGTTTGTCTAATTAAATAATAATTATTTATTGTAAATAATAAATAATATTTATGTGAGAAATTGAAAACTAAAGTTTATTATTATTTTTTTTTTTATTAAAGAATTTTCTTTTTTTGAAAGAAATTATTTAAAAATAAAAATCGCATTGTAAAGAGAAAATATAATTCTTGAATTGAGAAATATTTTTCTTGGTTATAAATATTTTGAAACTATTTTATATTATAGTCAATAACTCTAAAATCGATAATTTAAGTTTTTTTCCGCGAAAATTTATTTTGTTTTTTGAATCAATATTTCCTTCAACAATATTATTTCTAACGCGAAAGTAGTTATTTTCCGCGTATTTGTAAACTTGTTTTTTTTTACTAAAATTTCCTAGTTCTATTTTTAGAAAAAAATTATAAAAATAAATTAATTTTGGATGAATAATCAAGGCTAAATCTAAATTATGAATTTATTAACTAATTGATGGTAATAGTAGTAATTAATAGTAATAGTAATAAATTATGAAATGTAAAAATAATTTTAATTGGTAAAATGAATATTTTTATATGCGACAAATTTTTTTTTCTTTTTTAAATCTAAAACTTACAACAAGAAAATTAATTTCGATATAAACCTAGAAAAATGTAAATAAAAAAATATCTATTTACTACAAAATTGGAAAGTAGGGATAAAAAAATTAGTGACAGTAATTTCTTGCCTGCTTCGTAGATATCGAATCCATCTTGAAATTCATTTTTTGCAGTACCTATGTTAAAGAAAATTGTTTCTTAAATAATTTTTTAAAAATTTATCTTCTAAAACGATAATTATTCAAAAAAATTAAATTCACGAGTTCTAAAGACATTTTTTTTGTCTACTTACGTGACATAAGAAAGCGAAACTACAACTAACGAAAATGAAGGATTCGCAGTTATTAAAGTAATAGTTGTACTGATAAATAAACTAGTCTCTAACAATAAAAATTTACCTGTAAATATTATATAAGGAAATAGTTAATGTAAAACTGACAAAAGTTAGATGGATTATTCCGTACATTTTCCTTATTTTTTTTTAATTAAATGTTAATTTTGTTACATGTGCTGATAATTAATTTCAAAAAAATAGTAAAATTTATTTTTCCTTTTTTTCTTTTCAGAAATTTACAAAATTTGTATATAAAACTATAATTACTATAATTTATTTTTTTATTTATTTCTAATTTTTTTATAATTAAACTATCATTAATGTTCCTCCACCGAATTATTATTTATCATACAATAACTAAACTATTAAAATCACAAAATAGAAAAAGAAAATAGAATATAAAAAAATGTCGAATTGGACCAGTGGTAACGTGTCTGGCTTATGGAAAAACTGTCTCACGTTCGAATCCAGCCAGATTTTGTTGTTTTTTTCTACAATTATTTTGTTTTAAAAATTTTATTTTAAAATATTTAATTTATATTTTAAAAAAATTTATCTATATTTTAAAATATTTTATTTATATTTTAAAATATTTTATTCATATTTTAAAATATTTTATTTATATTTTAAAATATTTTACAATTAAAAAAATAGAATATAAATCACAGGATCATTAATAAAAACTCCATTATTTTAAAAAATATTTAATAACAATTTTTATTCTCTTTTCTCAACATTCTCGCGAAAAACACTTCACACTCAACATATATTGCACATTTATATCAGTTATTTTCATTAAAAAAAAAAAAAAAGACGACAAAAACTTTTCAAAATCACGTAATACAGAAAAAAAATTATGTATATATATAATATGTAACTTAAATTAACAATTTAATTAACTATACATATATATATAAATAGTTTAGTGTATAACGGTAGTAGAAAAAATGGTAAAATAACAATTCTAATATTTATATATATATATGAGAAATAATACTATTTTGTATGTAATCGACGATTAAAACAGATAAAAAATTATCTAGCAAGTTTTTGCAGTAACAGAACATTGAGAGCACCAATTTTTTATCACGAAGTTTTTCTTATTCTTTTTTATATAAATAAAGTAATTGGTTTTCTCGCGTTTATAAAAATCTTGTATTTAAGATAATCGTTAAAAAATAAACAAAAAAAAAATTGTGTACAATTCGAGGATATAAAGAGAGACTCATGCTCGACAAGAGTTTCGGTCTTATATCTTTTTAAAATGCAAATTAAATTAATGAGTTTTATTAATTTAGTTTAATAAATTAAATTAAAACTACGATAATCTAGGTGATGTAATTGTGTTCCTTAGCGAACGATGAAACTTAGAATTGTGGCCACTGGAAGAAGATATTCTTTTGGTTATTTTTTTTATGAGTAGAAAAAGTCGGTATTGGTAGGACATGCAAAATTTTTTATATTTTTTTTTATTTTAATATTTTTTAATTATTTTAAATGTATATTTTTTATTTATATTTTTATAATTCCTTTTAGTAGTGCAAGTCAGTTTTAGTCAGACTCGAGTTTTATGTGAGTAGTTGCTGTCGGTATTAGACAGACTTTGAAATTTGTTTTAATAGTGAAAGTAATTTTATGTCAGACTTCAATTTTTTATCAATAGTTAAAATCAGTTTAGTACAAACTTTAAAATTTGTTTCAGTAGTGCAAGTCAATTTTAAGTCAGAATCAAATTTTTTATCAGTAGTAAAAGTCAGTATCAGACAGACTTTGAAATTTGTTTCAGTAGAAGAAGTTATTTTTAAATCAGACTCGAATTTTGAATTCAGTAGTTGAAGTCTGTATCAGTCAGACTTTGAAATTCGTTTCAGTAGTACAAGTCAGTTTTAGTCAGACTTGAATTTTTTATCAGTAGTTGCTGTCGGTATTAGACAAACTTTGAAATTTGTTTCAGTAGTGCAAGTCATTTTTAGTCAGACTGTTGCCAAAATTTAAATTCCCTTTTCTGTAAGTAGTAAAAATCAGTATTGGTTAGGCATAAAATTTTTTCTACAAGTAGTTAAAATCATCAATAGTCAGACTCGAATTTTTTTCCTCTCTCTTAAAATCATTATTAGTCAGGCTCAATTTTCTTATCAGTATAATTAATATCAGTATTGCTCATAGTCTTAGAAATTTTTTTCAAGTAGTAAAAGTCAATATTCGCTCAGACTTGAACATTTTTTGAACAAGTGGTAAAAGTCAGTATTAATCAGACTCGAAATTTTTTTCTTAATAGTTACAATGTCAATATTGGTCAGACTTAGAAATTTTTATCCAATTTATATAAAACTCAGTATTAAGTCATAAAAAATTTTTTTTACAAGTAGTAAAAATCAATATTGCTTTAATAAATTACTATTAAAAAAAATTATTCTCACCAAGAAGTTGAACTGCAACTATGATAATCAGTGTATCGCAGTAGTCGTCAATCAAATAAGTGACCATTAAATTTCCTACGAGACTTCCTACTCTACCGAATAATCCTAAAAGTGTTCCTGCAATCATTCTGCAAGCGATAAACAAAAATTATTATTTATTTTTTTCATAAATAAACGAGATAAATTAATTAAGAACAATTAAATTAATTTAATTAATTTAAAAGAAAATTTAAAAATAAAATAAATACTAATAATTAATAAATAAATAATAATTAGAAGAAAATAAAAAAAACGAAAAAATTTAATAATAGAAAATAGAAAAGGAAAATGACAAAAAAGAATATTTTACTTTTTTTTATTTAAAAAATATAAATTCCATTTAAATAAATAAAATACAAATAAAGTTTATACACTTTTTTTTTAAATAAATAAATAATAAACAAAATAGTCTCAAAGTAAAGTAAAAGAAGAAAATTCATATAAAAATGATAAAATACCTGCAGTTTGTTGGAAAAGTAACAACTAATAGACAATACATGAGACTCATAGCCAGAGATGTCATTGATTCAAAAATACACGAAAGTACTAAATTTTGAAGGGAGGATTTCACCAGAAATAGTCCTAAGGTCACAACAAATGCCACGGCATTCGTGAATACTGTAAATTAATTATTTTTTTTAGTAATTTTATCAAAAAAAATTAATGAATTAAATTACTAGATTTGAATTAGCAAAAAATTAATTTAAAATTACTGACTGACTTTTTGCTTCTGAATTAATAAATTTTACTACACTGAAGAAAAAATTTAATTGATTCAAATGTCCATTTAATTGACTATTATCAATTAAATATTTACTTGAATCAAATAATATTTATTAGAGTCAATTAAATGGTATTTGAACCAATAATTTCAGTATTTGAAGCAAATATGCAGTGAACCATTTAATTGACTCCAGTCTCCAATTAATATTATTTAATTCAATTAAATATTTAATGGATAATAGTCAATTAATCGGTTAATTGAATCAATTAAATTTTTTTTTCAGTGTAATACATAAAAATTTTTACTAATTTATTAATAACATTTACTAATTCAAAAGCAAAATGACAGTCACTAATTCAAAATTCAAAAATTAATAAAAATTTTTACTAATTCAAAGTTTAGAGAGAATATTAAACTGAATCGAAAAAATACGCAATTGAATCAAAATTAGAATGAAATTCAATTATTACCTAAAAAGAATTTGAATCCCATCCTATCAACAAAAAGTGGTACAATTACAGCTGCAGGAACACAAGCGACTCCTAGCCATAGAGAATTTGTAAAAACACTGGGATCTATATGTCGATTACAAAATTCTAACGGAACATCAACTTCCTGTAAGAAAAAAAATTTTTACATTAATAAAATTCTATGTGTATTAATTAAAGAATTACTTTTTATATAATTAAAAAATATTTTTTAATTCATTAAAAAAAATAGAAAAATTTATAATAACAAAACAAAAAATAAAAAAAAACAAAAAGGAAATAAATAAATAAAAAGGAAAAGAAAAAAAAGAAAAAAGAAAAAGTAGAAAAAAGAAAAAAATATAAAGTAATTTAAAATAAAAATAATAATTTCCATTTAATAATCAGATATATTAACAATTAACAATCATTGTATTCCGGTAATCTGTCCGCAGTTTGAAGTTAGTTGCTGTTTGCTTTTTTGTTTCCTGACTTTTTAAATAATTTTTCTTTTTAAATGTTTAAAATTTTTTAAATGAAAGTACTGAAAATCATTGAATTTTTGTGAAGTATATTTAAGATATTTGAAGACAATTAAAATTAATTTCAAGAATTTTACCAATAATTTAATTCTTTCGAGAAAGTGTAATTAAAATTGTATCAAAAAAAAATTTAATTCTTGGCAAGCTTTTAATTAAAATTCTTTAAAATTATTGAATTGTTCGTAAGAATATTATTTCAATATTCTTGAAAATAATAAAGTTTTTTTTAATAATTTTTACTGAAAATTTTGAAAATAATTTAATTTTAAGAAGAATTCAATTATTTTCAATAATTATAATAAAATTCTTTGCAAAAAGTCAATTTATAAATAAAAAAAATAAAAAAAAATTTTCAAGAATTTAATTATTTTAAATATAATTTTAATTAAATTCCAGGGAAAATTAAATTTTTAAATTAAATTTTTTTTAAAAATTCAAGAATTAAATTATTTTAAATATAATTTTAATTGAATTCCAGGGAAAATTAAATTATTTTAAAAAATTTATTTTTAAATTCTTCGACAGAATTCAATAATATCAATAAATAGTACATTTTTCACACGAATTCAATTATTTTAAATAAAATTTTAATAATATTCTTCTCAAAAATTCACTTATTTTTTAAAATTAGGCAAAAATTCAGTTATTTGCAGAAATAATAAATTTTTTCACAGGGATTCAATTATTTAAAAAAGTTTTATTAAAATTCGATTCAAGAATTCAATTATTTTCAGAAATAATTAAATTGTCGATGTTCTGAAAATCACTGAATTCTTGTAAAGTATTTATAAAAAAAATTTGATAATTAAATTGAAATATTAAATTATATTAAAATTATTCATAGAAAATTAAATTCTTTTAATCAATTTCATTAGAGTTTTTGTAAATAATTACATTTTTTTGAAGAATTTCATTAAATTATGTAAAAATAATTAATTTTTTAAAAGTAATTTTAATTGAAAATTTAGAAAATAATTGAAATTTACAAAGAAGTTTATTAAAAACTTTTGAGAACAATTGAATTGTTTAGAAAAATTTTATTACAATTTTTTTAAATAATTGAACCTGTTAGAGAAATTTTATTAAAATTATCTTGAATATAATTGAATTTTTTCCCAGAAATTTTATTACAATTGTATTGAAAATAATTGAATTTCTCAGAAGAATTTTATTATTTACAAAAAATAATCGAATTCTTGACAAGAATTTTAAAATTTTTTAAAATAATTGAATTATTTCGAAGAATTTTTTTATCAGATTTGTTGAAAATAATTGAATTTTTACTAAAACTCTTGAAAATAATTGAATTTAAATAATATTTTTAAAAATAATTGTATTCTTTTGAGAAATTTTTTTAAAATTTTTTTTTTGAAAATAATTGAATTCCTTTAAAGAAATTTATTGTTTATGTTAATATTTTCATTCTTGCGAAGAATTTTCTTATTTTTGAAAATAATTGAATTCTTGCGGAGAATTTTCCAATTCATAAAAATAATTGAATTGCTTCGAAGAAATTTATCTGAATTTTTCAAAAATATTGAATTTTTTTAAGGAATTTTATTAAAAATTTTGAAAAGAATGATTTTTTAAAAATAATTTTATCAAAATTATTGAAAATAATTGAGTTTATATTAAAATTCTTGAAAATAATTGAATTTATATTAAAATTCTTGAAAATAATTAAATTTAATTAATATTTTTAACAAGTAATTGTATTCTTTCGAAAAATTTTATTAAACTTGTATTGAAAATAATTTAATTGCTCTAAAGAGTTTTATTATTTATGAGAATAATGAAATTCTTGTGACAAATTTTATTAAAAATCTTAAATATTAATAAACAAGAATATTTAATATTATGTAAAAAAAATTTTTTAATTTTTAATAAATATATAAATATTTTTTCTCTAATATAATAAAAGTCTCACCGAAGTTGAATTAAGAGAAATCAATTGCTTTGAAACAGAACAAATGCTTGTTGTCTCATTGGGAAAATGCTTTTCAAATTTGGCAAATCTTTCGAAAATTTCCGGCAGCCATAAAAGTAGAGAATAATATGATGACAATTCCAAAAATCCAATGATACAAGCAACAGAAATACTTTTTAAATATGCCGCTGATTTAACGAGTGTTTTTGCCTGTTTTCTAAAACTTTTCACAATATCCATAAATTTTTTACTTCTCCTCGTCATTTTTTCTGCCTCGAGAGATTTATTTTGCCATTGCGCCACCAATTTTGCCAAAGCAGCATCTTCACTATTCATTAACATATCCTAAAACAAAATTTAAATATTTTCCTTATTACAAATTTTCCTTTTTGCAAAAAAAAAAAAATCAAATAATGACAATTTTATTTTTTGAATACTCTCGTGTGAATTATTTAATTTTTGCGAATTAAAAAAAAAAACATTTAACAGAAATAATTCAACTACACATGGTACTTAACTGTAACAAGAGTTGTGAGACGAGAAACTGGATTTCTGGAAAAAAGAATGTTTTTTTTTCCTTTTTTATGTTTATCCAGAGAAAAGGGTTTTTATAGAAAAAGGGGATTTTTTTAATATAGAAAAAGATATTTTCTTTTGTGGAAAAAAACAGATTTTTCAGAAAATAATAACAAGATGAAATTGTACTTTTGTACTGTACAAAGTACAAAAGTGAAAATTAAGAAAACTATTTTCTTTTTTTTTGGGGGGGAAAAAAAGTTTCAGGTATTTAAAGAATTATAATGATGATAAATAAAAATTAAAGAAGAATGTTTTTATTACAAAAAGGAGATGAAATTATATATATATATGATCAATTTTTTTTTCTTTCAAAAAAAGAAAAATTCAAATAAAAGAAATTCGAAAATTAAAAAAAAATTCTTCTTTAAAAAGAAGAAATTTAACTTACAAAGTACTTTTGTGATGACAATCCAGTATTTTCTTCGTACATTCTCCCAAGAACTTTTAATAGTTTTACATTTTGTCCAGTTTCCGCGAGATATTTTGGTGTTTCGGGGAAAAAGAATAAAGCAATCGCTATTAATTCCGCTGGTAAACAGCAGACTAAAATAAATAAATTCCACGAGCGAAAAAAGAAGTATTCTGATTCGTAAGCGAATTCCAGTGGAAGAATAATCCATGCTAAATCTGAAAAATAATTTATTTGTTTATTTACTGAGTTTAACGAAAAAAATTTATTCATTTCATTCATTTTTTTCTTTTTTTTTAATTAATCTTTTTTTTTGGTTTCTTAAGGGCTTTTGAACCATTATGACACATTTAATTTCTTTTTGTTTTTTAATTTATTTTTTTTTTATTTTTTAAAATTTATTTTTATATATTTTTTTAAATTTTTAACTAAAGTGATAATAATGGACTTTTTTTTCTTACTAGGTAAAATTAAAAGGCCAACGATCCACGCTGCCTCCATCCATGAAAGAATTCTTTTGCGGAATTTCTTTGGTTGAAATTCACCGATGTATGTAAATAATAAAGCTACTTGGCCAGCCACTCTGCAAAAATTTTCGTAAGTACACAAAAGAAAATTAGTAAAAATATCATTTTGAATAACGTAAATTAATATTAAAAAAAATTACAAATTAAAATTAAAAGAAATTGAAACTAAAATTAAAGAACATTGAAATTAAAATCAAAATAAATTGATATTTAAATTTTTTAAATTTGAAATTAAAATTAAAAGAAAGTAACTAAAATTAATAATTTTATTGTGATGTTAATTAATAATTAATAATAATTAATTAAATAATCATTAATTAATTAATAATTAATAATTAATTAAATAATCATTTGTTAATAATTTTAGTTAAAAGAAAAATGAAATTAAAAAAATAATTATCTATTGGGAATATGCAAATAATAAACAATGAAAAAATAAAAAGAAAAATAAATAGAAAAATTATTGTTATTTTTATTCTTATCTCAATTTTGATTTTAATTGTAATTTATTATTATTATTATTATTATTATTATTATTATTATTATTATTATTATTATTATTATTATTATTATTATGAAAAAGAGAGAAAAAAATATTCTACTTACGCCACACCACTGAGGAACTTGAAAAACAAAAAAACCCAATAATTTCTGACAATAGAAGCAATGGCCTCTGAGATTCCTTGAATAAATAGAGTCATAATTAAAGCCTTTTTACGACCTTTCATATCAGCAACAAAACCCCAAATTAAACATCCAAAGCACGTGCCTAAAAATAAGAAAAACTATTGTAACATTATTAAATAAATATAGTTTTTCGAAAACAAAAGATAAAAAAAAGTCAATAAAACTTAACTATCTTCTGTAAGCAATTTTCTTATTCATACTAAAAAGTATGATTTTTTTATCATTTTTTTGATAAAATATATTTTTTTTCTAAATAATTTTTTATTGTTATTTTATTTATTCAATCAAATTTTTTTATTTTATTCAATTTTATTTTCTATTTATTTAATTTAAATAAATAAAAAACGAGACAAGAACTTGTCCTGTTTGTTTTTGTTATATAAATAAAAATAGTATGTGAAAATAAACAAAACGATTATAAATAGAAAAATAATTTACGAATGAATATAAAAAAAAATTTATTGATAATTATTGATGTACTAAATGAATAAAATCGATCAATATTGAGATAATAAAAATAGTGAATAGTGAGATATTTAGAAAGTAATTTTATTTAAAATAAATTTTTTAATTTTTAAAAAGTAGAAAAAAATGGAAATTTACCCAATAAAGGAGCAATTGCTATACGCCCCTTATCAATTGTCTTTAATTGAAAATCACATACTGCAGCAGGAATGATAAAGCTAGCACTGGTAATACTGATTGCAGAATTCATAAATATTAAGGCACCCAATATCGATATTTTCCAATTGAATTTACCGAAACCTGAAATTAAAAACCACTTTTCAAATATTTATTACAAATTATCTACAATTAAAAATTAAAAATTAAAATAAAATTAATAGCAATAAAAATCTATTCTATTAAATTTATTTTAATTTTTAATTATTTATTAATTTATTATTTATTAATAATTATTATTTATAAAGTACAAATTATTATTATAATAAATAATATTTATTTAATATTAAAATTCAAAAGTATTAATAAAAATCAAATATTAATATTAATATTAATAAATAATATTTAATAAATCTTTCTTTTTCAATTTTAATTCAGTTTAAAATTAATTTCGGTTCTTAATATAGAAACTATTGTCGCACATTTTATAAAATTAGAAAAGATAGCAAATTACAAGAATTTTTAGAAAATTGTTTTTTTTTCTTTTTTTTTAATCCAATTTATTATTTTTATTTATATTTAATTATTTTCTTATGTTATTGAATTAATTTTTTATCATATTTGATGAAATTTGATGAAATTTGATAAAATTTGATGAAATCAAAATTTGATGAAATCAAAATTTGATGAAATTGAAAAAATAGCGAATTACAAGATTTCTGGAAAAGTATTTTTAAAATCTTCTTTTAATTTGTTGATTAGAAAAAAATACCTGTAGCGTCGATGGCATTTTGAGCTACGGCCTCGTCTGTTTGTGAATCTGTAATAATTAAAAAATTATTATTCATAAATTCCAAATTAAATTTGAAATAGTAAAAATAATTATTAGTTGAATTTTACTGTAATTCATTTAAAATTAATTTTTGACGCAATTTTTCTACATTTATAAAAAAGCATTGTTTTTCTTGTAAAATTTAGTAATTTCCTTTATGCAGATCCACTTTATTTGAATAATTTTTTATTACTTTGCTAATTATTTAATTATAACAATTCACTTATTTTAATTTAATTTTTATTCTCTTTTTATCGATTTTTCATTATTTATTTTATTTTTATTTCTTTTTTACTGTTTATTTTATTTTCGATTTATTTTTTGTGTTTTATTTTATAAAAAAAATGAAATAAAACTAAAAGTATAAAATATAATTTTATTTATTTATTTGTATTTTTATGTTATTTTTGATATTAATTTTGCAAAATATAAATTATTCATTACCCGTGTTCATAATGAAACACTTCACTAACTTCATGTGTGAATAATGAAAAACTAACTTTACCAAGAGGGAATGACAAAATTCTTCTTTGAATAATTATTATTATTAATTTAATTATATTTATTATTATCAGTTAATTTTTTTTGGTTTTACTCAAGTTTCATGAAATACAAACAAAGTGGATCCATAAAAATTATATACAGTTTAATAATTTGTTGCAAACAGTAGTTATGCAAGTAATGACTTTTTAATTTTTGAGAATTCTTTCAAGGATCAATTATGACGCAGCTTGTCATAAAAATACTTCCTCATTTTTCTTTTTTTGTCAAATATTCATAAAACCTCGTGTAAAATAGTACTTAATTATGTCTCGTATTAAAAAAAATTCGCTCACACATTTTTACCAATATTGGTGAGTTACAGTTTATTTTATGAAAACTCAAATTCAAATTTTTACAATATATTTATTTTTTTCCAAAAAGGGTTTATAGAGGAAAAAAATTATGTTTAAAAAAAATTAATATCAAAAAATAATATCGAAAATTTTTTTGACTTTACAGAAATACTTTCCATTCGGTTTAAACAAATAGAGTGATAATAAATAATTATTAATTAATATTCCCTTGTGTTTAAATAAATAGTGTGACAATAAATAATTATTAAAAAGAATAGTTTAAATAAATAATGTGACAGTAAATAATTATTTTTATTAATTAATTAACTTTTTATTAATTAATAATATTATTTTATGCTTTATTTATTTTATTTATTATAATATTTTCTATTTATTAGATATATTATTTTTTTTATTTATTTTTTTTACCTATTATTTATTCAACAAATATAATCCACTATTTTTAATTTATTGCTATTTTACTAATTCACCAAATCATCAATCATCAAATAATTTATGATAATTAGGTAAGGAAATAAAAAAAATTTTATTTTTCTATTTTTCTACAAAAATTTTTGATTTATGCACTGTGTTAATTAGAGTAGAAAAACATAAATGAGTGTTAAATAAACAAACACGAGACTAGAAATAATAAAAGAATTGAGATAAGATTTTGTTGATTAAAAATTAAAAAATCATTTGACAAAATTTATAACGCGCCCCTTTTGTTGGATCCTCTAGTCAATGGAATATGATTGTTTACATTCGACCCCAATGAAAGCCATCTTCATTTCAATCAATTTGATATGACTCGTGAGTAAATTGTCGTACGCACAATCATTATATTCATGATTTGTCATCTTTATAAGCAAATGAAGAAAAGTACAAAAAAAAAATCAGAAACACAATAGGTACTGTGAAAAAAATTCAAATTAATTTTTTTATACTAATAATAAATAATAAATAATTAATAATAATAATAATTATAATTTAAATAAATTAAAAAAGTCTTAAATAAATAAATAAATAAATAAATGAAAAATAATACTAATAAAAAATAATACAAAATAATAAGATAATAAAAAGAGTAATAAATAATTTATTAATTACAAAAAATTAAAACAGATAAATTAATTAATTAAAGAAATTTATTTTTTATAAATTTATAATTTTACGAATCAAAAATTTTATGTATATAAAATTTTGCAAATATTTCTGTTTTGTAATTTTTGTTATAAAACGAATTATTTATTCTCTAAATTTGAATTAGTAATAATGTTTACTAATTTAAACTATAGTTATATTAATAAATTAGTAGAAATTACTATTTATTAGTAAAATTTCCAATTTGAAAATCTGACTTTTTGCTTTTGAATTAATAAATTTTACTAATTAAAATTTAGAGAGTACTTATTCACTTATTTATCTACTTAATTATTTATTTGCCATATATAAACAGTATAAAATTTTACTCTAACTTTTTAATAAATATTACAATATATTGAAATCAAAAAAATTAAGAAATATAGACAAAATTGCTATCAACAATTGTTGATAGCAATTTTGTTTATACTTTATACTGTTTTTTATTTATACAATTATTGTGTACAAATAAAATTTGCAGAAAAATTTTTTTCGAGCTCGAGAAAAGTAGAAGCAAAAAAAAAAAATATCAATGATATGACGAAAAATTGTTAATTAATTTTTAGAAATAAATTTTGTATTAAAAGAAAAAATCAAAAAAATTGCGAGAAAAATACGAAAAGAATTGAATGCACGTCGTAAGATGTTTTTCTCATTGACTTTGAAAAACTGGTGTTAGCTGGTTTTGAAACAAGAGACTTTTATAGTAATCTGAGAAAACACTTTTATATTTTTCTATAAAATATCTTCTCACATGGAGAGAAAAATGGATTATAGAAAAACAAATTGTACTGCAATAAATTTTGACTTGCACGAAAATTTAAATAAATCTAAATTTTCCCTTTCACTAAAATTCAAATAAATCTAAATTTTGCCTTGAGCGAAAATTTAAATAAATCTAAATTTTTTCACTTTCGCGAAAATTCAAATAAATCTAAATTTTCACTTTCACCAAAATTTTAATAAACCTAAATTTTCACTTTCACCAAAATTTTGATAAATCTAAATTTTCACTTTCACCAAAATTTTAATAAATCTAAATTTTCATTTAAATAACAAAATTATTTTTAAAAAAATATAAATTTACTTCAATTAATTTTTTTATTTATTCAAAAAATATTAGGCTGGTATTAAAATCTTACTTTCTAAATCTGAATTAGTAGAACTCTACTAATAAATATTAAAATTTCACTAATTGTTTATAACTTTTCCCCTTTTTGATTAGTAAAATATTACTAATTTTTAGTAAAATTCTAGTAGATTAGTAAAATTCCACTGAATGTTAGTAAAATTTTACAAAATTATAGTAAAATTCTATGAAATTAGTACAATTTCACTTATTTTTGGTAAAATTCTACTAAATTAGTAAAATTCCACTAAATTAGTAAAATTCTATGAAATTAGTAAAATTTCACTAATTTTTAGTAAAATTCTACGAAATTAGTAAAATTTCACTAATTTTTAGTAAAATTCTACGAAATTAGTAAAATTTCTCTGAATGTTAGTAAAATTCTACTAAATTAGTAAAATTTCACTAATTTTTAGTAAAATTCTACTAAAATAGTAAAATTTCACTAATTGTTAGTAAAATTCTACGAAATTAGTAAAATTTTACTAATAAATCATTTGGTGGATGATTTTTCATCATTTCAACTTTCTACTAATTCATATTTAATTAGTTTAAATTAATTTAAATTTATTTTTCAAAAGAAACAATTTGTTCTACAAGTAATAAAATTAAGAGTCAATAGAATTAAGTTAGTCAATCAGATAATTTGTAATTAAATATCAGAAAACTAAATATTTGAGTGAAATAAATAAATAAATAAATACAGTTTCAAATAACTCTCTATTTTCGTTTCAATTATTTACTCAATTAAAATATTTTTTTATTCGTTTTTATAAAATAATATATTAGCATTAAAAAATACATTATTTGTATATGAAATAATTTAATTTAGTTGAACCAATAACACAATTTCATTGTGTCGAATAATTGTTATTTATGTCAAATAATAAAATACTTCAGTTGAATAAATAATAAAAATAAAATAAATAATAATAATAATAAAAAATAATAAACCAGTTGCTTCAAATATATTATTTACGTTTCAATAAATTATTTCCTTGATTTAAATATTTTTTACTTACTTTTATAAAATGTATTATTTATTTGTATCGAATACGTCAGCTTACTTGAATTCATAAAATAAATAAATTGTGCCAAGTAATTTTTATTTGTATCAAAAACTCAAATATTTGAGTGAAATCAATAAATGATTAGTTTCAAATAATTAATTATTTCTCAAATTATTATTTGTGTTAAATAATTAATTTATTAGATTCAATTAATTATTTACTTGATCCAATTGAGATTTATTTGATTTAAATCAATGTTACTCGAATAATTCAAGTTATTTGAATCAAATATAAATTTTTTAGATCCAAATAAAAATTAATTAAACCAAGTGAATATTTTTCAATTAATTTGAATTAATGGAATCAAATAAATTAAAGGACATAAATTGAATTAATCAAATAAAATAAATTGAATTAATTAAATGAAATAAATTGAATTAATTAAATGAAATAAATTGAATTAATTGAATCAAATAAACTGAATTAATTGAATCAAAATCATATTTTTATTGTTATTATAACACTTTGAGTTACGTTATAACAAAACTCGATTACTGACCTTCGAAATCATCAGCGTCAGAAAATGATGAATCCTCGGAATTACTTTCCGATAAATTTTTATGCCGATCATTACGAAATAATTCTTGTGAACAATCAGAAATTTTATTGCAACTGAGACGTGACATGGTGCTCCTTCAATTCGCAAAACTCAAATGCCCATATAATGTGTCTTCTACTTATCGTTTACATATCTGATAATAATGTTCATGCCCGTATTTAAAATGTCCCTGATGAATAATTAATAAAAAAAAAAATCCCTCCCATCCCCCCTCTCCCCCTAAATAGACCCAATTTGAATCAATTTTCAATTAAAAATTTTAATTACACTTTTATGTGATTGGTATATTATTGTATAAATTATTGTGGTTTTATTTTTACATTCTCATTTTTTTGTACGAATGAAAAAAAAAAAATGAAAAACAAATTTCATCAGCTTTTACACTCTTTTCTCTCTTTTCTCTCTCACTCATTATATACTCCCCTGACAATGAGAAAAGTCCAGTTTTTTCTGGTGTACGATGTATTTTATTTTCATATACACATATTTAACGGTAACGACTTTATATATGCTTTCATTATATTCAATTAATTTATAAATTAGATCACTTGTTTTTATCCAATTCTTCACGTGCAGCTTGACTGCCGGACAAAGTGCAAAACAAAGCAGGAAAGTACTAATATATATGCATAAAATAATAATTTAACTTTGTTGATGACACTTTGTTTGATATAAGGGATAAAGTGAAAGAAAAAATAAAGTTTCGAAGGATATAATGATAAGAATTGAAAAAATGGTACAATTATTTTATTATTTTGTAGATAATATTATGATCTTAAAGTGTTTTGTGCAAATATGATGATTAGTTGGGGAAAATACATCGTGAGAATATATTTTTTTTTTTGCAAACGTTAGAGACGTATGAATCATTGAGAGTTAGGTGAAAGCTTTGCGAGTTATCAGTCGTTTGATGATTTAGTGTACAAAGCTTATCGTGAGACATTAATTATAATATTGCTGTTTATTTCTTTTTTTTCTCGTTTCTCAATTATTAAACACATGTTTTATGAAAATCAGTTGACTTTATTTTTTTTTTTTGAAGGAAAATAAATGATAAGCGTCGTATCTGGAGTAGTTTGATTAACACTAGGAAGGATTAACAAGTGACTTAATTTTTACGACTTCTTATTATTGCCAGACTACGTCTTGAATTTTGTATTATAATTACTGTTGATTCATGTAGATTTTGTTTAATTTATTTTTCAAAGAATTTTTCTTTTTTTTGTCTTTATTAAAAAGTGAGTCTTTTTATTTATTAATAAATAATAATATTAATGGAATTTTTTATTAAAATTATTACATTCATAAAAAATTCTATTCTATATTTTTTATACAATTGTATATTATTATTATTATTATTATTATTATTTATTAATATAATTGTTTATTAATAGAATTGTTTATTAATATAATTGTTTATTAAAATAAATTTTATCAGCGATATATGTAGGTATTCAATTTATCCTATTATGAAAATTAGAAAATTTTTTGTTATCCCAAATTTTAATAAAATTCTTCGAAACAATTCAATTATTTTCAATTCAATTTTAGAAAAATTCTCCGTAAGAATTAAATTATTTTCATAAATAATAAAATTCTTTACAGCAATTCAAGTATTTTTTAATTCAAATTTAGCAAAATTTTTACAAAAGAATTCAATTATATTCAAAAATTTTTATAAAATACTTCATAAGAATTAATTTATTTTCAATTGAATTTTAATTAAATTTATTGAAAGAATTTACTTATTTGAAAAAATATTAATAAAATGCTTCATAAGAATTCAATTATTTTTATAAATAATAAAATACTTTACAGGAATTCATAATTATTTTTCAATTCAATGTTAGTAAAATTCTTCGTAAGAATTCAATTATTTTCAAAATTCTTTATAACATTTTTCATAAGAATTAATTTATTTTCAATATAATTTTAATTAAATTTATTGAAATAATTTACTTAGTTTCAAAAATATTAATAAAATTCTTCGCAAGAAGTCAATTATTTTCATAAATAATAAAATTCTTTGCGGGAATTATTTTTCAATTCAATTATTTTTCAATTCAATTTTAGTAAAATTCTTCGTAAGAATTTAATTATTTTCAATTCAATTTTTGTAAATTCTACAAAAGAATTCAATTACTTTAATTAAATTTATCAAAAGAATTTACTTCTTTTCAAAAATATTCATTTTAATCTTTTAAAAACCAAAAAATTCTTTGCAAAAATTCATTAATTCTCAATTATTCAATTTTATTAAAATTCTTTGTAAGAATTTAACTATTTTCAAAAATTTTTATAAAATTCTTCACAAGAATTCAATTATTTTCATAAATAATGAAATTCTTTACAGGAATTCAATTATTTTTCAATTCAATTGTAGTAAAATTCTTCGTGAGAATTCATTTATCTTCAATTTAATTTTAGTAAATTCTACAAAAGAATTAATTTATTTTTAATAGAATTTCAATTAAATTTATCAAAAGAATTTACTTCTTTTTAAAAATATTCAATTAAATTGTTTAAAAACCATAAAATTCTTTGCAGAAATTTTTTCATTTTCAATTCAATTTTATTAAAATTCTTTGCAAGAATTTAACTATTATCAAAAATTTTTATAAAATTCTTCACAAGAATTCAATTATTTTCATAAATAATATAATTCTTCTTAGGAAATAAATTATTTTTAATGCGTTTTTAATAATATTTCTCAAAACAATTAAATTATCTTAAAAATAATAAAATTCTTTGAAAGAATCAAATTATTTTCAAAATTTTTTTTTAAATTATTCGAAACAATTCATTTATTTTGAATACAATTATTTATTAAAATTTCTCGAAAGGATTTAATTATTTTCAATACAACTTTAATTGAATTTTTCTTGAGAATTCAATTATTTTCCAAAAATTTTGATAAGATTCTTTATAAGAATTCAATTTTGTTTTCAATTTATTCAAGAATTGAATTGTTTAAAATTTTTTATAAAATTCAAAACAAAAATAAAATAATTTCAAATTCAAAATCTTAAAAGTTACAAAAATTAAGAAAATAATTTATAATTAATTAATGCATTAAATTTTACCAATAAAAACAATTTTCCCGGAAATTGATTTACTTTCATCCCTTGAAAAATATTTACATACAGATTTTTCAAATTTTGATTTATCAAATTTTATTTCTTCAAATTTTAATTCGTCAAATTTTAATTCATCAAATATTAGTTGATATTTGATTTTCAATTAATTGAAATTTGAATTTTGATTCGCAATTAATTAAAATTTTTATTTCCAATTAATTGAAGTTTTAATTAAAATTTGCAAAAAATGAGACCACAAAGTAAGATAAGAAATAAAAGTAGAAGACACACACACACTTGCACTTACAATTTAATTATTTAATGAAAGAAATTTTAACAGATGTGTTTAAAAATTTCCTCATCGCTCTCGTATCACTGTTTTTTGGGATCAATTTTTATATTTAAAGCACCTGGTATTAAATGTTGCAGCACACTGTCTAGCAAAAGTTGTAAACACAAAGTAATATTGCAAACGAAAAAATTAACATAATATAGCCTTAGAAGAATTTTATAATTTACATTTACAATGAATACGATTAACGTCCTCCAAACGATAAGTTCACTTCTCCGATAATTCATCGTAATTAGTCTATAAACGTCTGTTTAATGTTCTGTTAATGAGAACGCAGTAATTTTTAATTTTTTTTAATAAACTCAAATTCAAATTTTTTTTACGAGATCTTTGTAATTTTTTTTTTTTTTATTAAACATTTTATAGGTATTTATATTGTATTTTATTATAAAATTTTTATATTTTTATTTTATATTTTTATTTTATATTTTGTTACCTATAATAATTTTTTCTTTTAGAAAATCTTTTACATTTTATAATATTTATATTTATATTTACAAATATTTTTTTTTTATTTTTTCAAATCGAACCAGTTGGATGTGAGATTTATCTGGATTGGAGTAGAAATGAACTTGTTGAATATTTATTTATTTTAGTGCAGAATCAGTATAATAATAAATGTTGCAATATTTTAGAGATGAAAATTTTTTTATGACTTTTGACGTACTCATTATCGTAATTTTTTATTAGTTTTTTATTTCCTTTGAATTTTAATGTATACAAAAACAATTTTGATAAATTATTTTTTCACTAAATTATAAAATAAATTATTTGACTTGATTATAAATAAAATATTTTACTCAATTGTAGAAGTTTTTTTTTATTTACTTCTAAAAAGATTATTATTTGATGCAATTGTAAAAAAATTGATCGATTCAATTGTAAAAAAAAAATATTTGACTCAATCATAAAAGGAATTATTTGATTCAATTATAAACAGAAATTTTTTACTCAATTTTAGAAACAAATTTTTTACTCGATTACCTAGAAAAGAATTATTTTATTTATTTCTGTTTAAAACTATTTGATTTAATTGTAAAAAATTTGTTTGATTCATTTGTAAAAAAATTATTTGACTTAATTATAAATAAAAATTGTTTGATTCAATTACAGGGACAAAATTTTGACTCAAATTAGAAAAGAATTATTTCCTTTCCTTAAAAAAAATTGTTTTATTCATTGTAATAAAAATTGTTTGTCTCAATTATAAAAAAAAAATTTAATTCAATAAACACAAATTTTTTACTCAATTTTTATAATTCAGTTAAAAATTAGTTGACTTCATTCTAAAGAAATATTAAAAAAATATTATTTGACTCAATTTATAAAAAAAAAATTATTTGACTCAATTGTAAAAAATATTTTGATTCAATTATAGTAAAAATTGACACAATTAAAAGAAATTATTAAGTTAATATTATTAAATTATTATTTAATCGAAAATTAAAAAAATAAATTAAATTATAATAATCAAAATTGTCAATATTTTGTTCGTACTGTAAAATTTAGCAAATTATTTTCAAAACAAAACGTATAATAAAATTTTATTCTATTTTTTCAGTAATTTTTTTAATTTGTCTATTAATGACACGACTTGTTAATAATTGCAAATATTTTTATTTCCCTAATTCCTTTAGATTTGTTAAAAAAGAAAAATTTTCGAGAAGAAAAAATTTTAATTTTGTTAATTAAAGTCGTCAAATTTTTTTTTGCTATTATTTTCATAGTACAGTGTAAATAAAAACATTTAAATAATGAAGTAGCTTTTTTTTGTTTAATTGAAATTAATCGCATTTAAGTTAAACGTTTCACAGATAATTAAGCAATTCCAAACAAGAGAAGAAAATTAGTATCAGATTACCGCACTTGCAACATAGTGTGTAGCACGTGCGACATACTGTAACAGATTATAATTGACTCAATTATTACTATAATATACGTATATATATATATATATACCGTTTTCTCAAACGTTACAAAAAAGAACTCTCGGACCTCTTAAAATTCTTTTTAATTTACAAAAAAAAAATCGTTGAAAACAAAACAATTAGTTGAGACATTGCTGTAAATAAATGTAATTTATCTTTTGGAAATTTTCAACAATTTTAAGTTTTTTTTATTATACATTTTTGACAATTAATCAATTTTTCAATTAATGACAATTAATTAATTTTTCAATTCATGAAAATTAATTAATTTTTAAATAAATAAAAAATAAGTAATTTTTAAATTAATAAAAATTAATTAATTTTTCAATTAATGGAATTTAATTAAAGTTTTAATTAGTAACAATTAATCAATTTTCCAATTAATGGAAATTAATTGCAGTTTTAATTAATGACAATTAATCAGTTTTTGAACTAATGAGAGATCTCACTAATGACAATTAATTAATTTTTCAATTAATGAAAATCAATTTTTCAATTATCAACATGATAATTAAATAACAACGAAAGAAAATTAACAAAAACATAAAATGTTTAAAAATTTTACATTCAAGTGAATTAAATGTAAATTCTTTTTTGTTTTGAGAATCTAATTTTCTTATGAGGAGTTATCTCCTTTTATTTACGCTTATACAATTTAATATATCAGGTCATTCACACAAGCGATTCTTTTATTAGTTGACCGGGACTAATTACGTCATGAATTTTTTTTTTTACGAAAATATGCCCCCATATATTGAATATAAATGAGTGAAAATAATTTATTTTTGATTAATAAAAATTTTTCATTTATTGTATAAATATATTATTTTATTATTATTAAATTATTGTAGTTATTATATTGTTTTTAATTTATTGCATTTTATTTTTATTTTATATATTATTGTAGGTACTATTATTAGATTTTTTTTAATTATTATAATATATATTATTATTATAATTATAATATCAAATTAATTACACTGTAAATAATTTTATTTGATTCAAATAAATGATTATTTGCGTCTATTATCAAATAAATATTTATGTGTATCAAATAATTTCTGTATTTAAATTGATTATATGCTTCAAATGCTGAAATCATTGGTTCAAAGATAATTTTTTTGATTTAGATAAAAATTATTTGATTCAAGTAAATATTTATTTGATTCAAGCAAATATTCATTTTATGCAAGTAAATATTTATTTAATCCAAGTAAATATTTATTTGATCATAAATAAGTAATCGATTATTTAAATCAAATCAATTTTTTATCAGTGTATTATAATTACATAATTTTTCTTGGCAATAAAAAAATTATATCTTGGAAATTTCATCAACTTTTTTTTTTATTTTTCATGTAATTTTATTGATAATAGAAAATATGAGTAAAAAATTGTGTTAATAAAAATTAACTTTTTTAAATGAATTTTTTTTTTAATTTTACTAATAAATAGAAATTTTTACTAATTTATTAATAAAATTTACTAATTTGAAAGCAAAAATTCAATCACTAATTCTAATTTAGAGAGTAATAAAGAAATAAAAAAAATAGCAACAATAATTAAAATAGTTATTAAAATTCACCTTTTTTCAAACAAATAATGTTACAGAATTTTTCTAACACTAATTAATTAAACTCATTTTTCACATTATTTCGGTATTAACATTTTATTTTTTCTTATTAATTATAAATAATATTTTTATTTATTTATTATTTACTTTCAATGCGTAGAAACGAAACAATTTAGTTATCTATTTTTGATATACTAAAAAGTTGATAAATTTGTCATTGTTTTATTATGAAGATAATGTAATAATATATTTGTAATAAAAAATTATATACCTAATAATAATAATTAAAATAATAAATATTATAAATAAAGAAAACTTGTATTATTAAACATGTTATTAAGTCAAAAATAGAAAAAATCACTGAAAAAAAAATCAAAAATAGAAAACTAATAGATGACAGAATTATTCAAAACCAAATCAAAATTGAAGATACGAAATCAATTATTCAAAATTGATGAGAATTAAATTATTTGAACACGCACTTATTGTATTTTTCTCAAAATAAAAATGAAAAAAAAAAAACAAAAAATGTTCAAAAGAAAAAATTAATATTGTCACTATTATTTTTTTTTTATTAATCCTTTTAGACGAAACACGTTTTTATCACATCTTTAATTTAACAATACTGCTTTTTTTCCACTGAACCGAAAAATTGGCGAAAATTCAAACAATTTCACACTGTTTATATATTTCAAAAGAAATCCTTGGAAAGTGAGAGTTACGTTTATTTTTTGGACAAAACCCAAATAAATATATATTATATGTTTCGATAAACAAAGAAACGTAAATTTTTTTTGTATCAAATTAAAATTTTGGTAAATATTTTAATAAATGATTTAATAAATGAAAATTAATGAATAAAATCTAATAAATCAGAGAAATGAATATTAAATAATTATAAATTATTAATGCTACTAAATCACATTATTAAAAACGTAAATAAATAATAATTTATTTATTTAACAAGTAAATGGGTCACAAATATTAATTAATAATTATTTAAAAAAAAATATAATAATTAATATAAAAATATAATAAATTAATTATTATAATTTATAATTAATAAATCAATAATAAATTTGACAAAGATAATGTATTAATTATAATTATATTGACAGCAAATTATATTATTAAAAATGTGAATAAATATTTATTAATATAAATAAAAATATTTAGTATTTATTATTTAACATAATAATAATAATATATTTATTAACATAAATATTAATATTAGATACTTAACAATAACCTACAAACCGACAACCAATTTTTGCAATTGTAATTCATGAATTATAATTTTTTTTTATTTAAATTTATAATATTTATAATTATAATTTGTAATAATTCGTGTCCATAAATGATCTTTGGGATTAAGGGCTGTATAGGTTGGTAAATAAAAGAATTAAGTAAAACCAAATAATAATAATAATAAATAAAATGAATAAAATATTATTACTCATTATTCGATAAATAATACACAATTATATCAAATTATATGAACGCTTGTCAAAAATTATACTGAAGCTCAAAGAAAAGGAAAAAATTAGAAATTCGAAAATAATTTATAACTCACCGATTTTCTGGCTGGTAGAAATCCGAAGAAGATTCGGATCCAGAGTAATAACACTGACAACCATTTTTTTTTTTAAAGTCCCTCGTGAAGTAGTTTCTCAAAATATTTCGAAATTTTGAAAAATCTTCTCACAAAAAAAAATGAGAGAATTTTTTTTTTTCTCTTTCTTCAAATCACAATGAATTCCATTTCGACAGTAGAACAAGAAGCTACTGGTGATGCGTTGCGTTCTCGATTCCTCAGATTCATTGGAGGAGCTCTCTTTTAAATACAGGGCTGACAAAGTGTTGTCAATCTTTAATTGATAATCACAATGATTATTATTCCCTTTCCGCTGACAGTGAGTTGGGGAAAAGAAAAAAAAAAAATTCTTCTTTTTTTTCTCCAAATGTTTACACTATATTATATTTGAAATGCGAAACAAATGACAAAAAAGATTCTCCCCTTCCTTCCTTTTCCTAGCCCCAGAAAAACTTATTCATTTGTATTTATAATTAGATAACGCATTACCCCGCAATGATAAAGTATAAATTTTTTTTTATCTGTAATTCTTATCGAAGAGAATGATTTTTGTTTTATCAAAAAATCATCAGTTTTGTCCTAATGTAAAAATAAGCTATTTGAAAATTTTTGTCTAACAGTTAATATATCACCTCGTATAATATGCGAAGAAGGTTGTAATAAAACTATTAATGAAAAATCAAACAGTCATTAACTTACCAAAACTGAAAAGGTCATATTAAGAGGTTTATTTAACCCACTATTGAAATTAATCTCATATACAAACATTTTCTTTTATTTTACAAATAATATTTCATTTACCGGGCTGATTATTATTTGTTTCTATAGGAATAAAATTTATTTTTAGAATTTTTTCTTTTTAGAAAGAAAATGATAATTTTAATCGATATAAAATTAAATGATAATTAATCAAAAAAACAATTTCAATTTCCTCGATGATTATGAACTATTTGTCTATGCAATATAAAATTTATTTTTCGAATTTTTTTTCACTGAAAAAAATGGTAATTTTAATCGAAATAAAATTAAATAATAATTAATCGAAGTAATAATCAATCAAAAAATATTTCATTCAACGGACTGACTATAACTATTTGTTTTTAATAAAATTTATTTTTCCAATTATTTTTGGTGTAATTTTTATTGAAATAAAATTAAATAATTAATTGAAAATAATATTTCGTTTATAGCGCTGATTATTAATTATTTGTTTAATACACAAAATAAAATTTGTATTTAGAATATTTTTTATAGGAAAAAAAATAATACTGTTAATCAAAATAAAATAATAATTAATCGAAAACGATATTTTATTTACTGGGCTGATAATTAATAACAAATAGTTATTTGTTTATAAAAAATAAAATTTATGTTCAGAAAAAAAATGTTCTTGTTAATCAAAATAAAATAATATTTAATCAAAAACAATATTTGTTTATAAAAAAATTATTTTTCAGATTTTTCTTTTTAGATAGAAACTGTTATTTGTTTACATAAAAAAATTTACTTTTAAAATTTGTTTATAAACAAAAAATTAGATATTGTTAATTGAAATAAAATAAAACAATTATTAATCGAAAAAAGTATTTTATTTACCGTACTGATTATTGATTGTTTATACAAAATAAAATTTATTCTTCGAATTTTTTTTTTTCGTAGAAAGAAAATGATAATTTTAATCAAAATAAAATTGCATAATTATTAATCGAAATAATAATCAATCGAAAAAACGTGTCAGTTAATTAAATATTAGGTTCGCTTACAGGTGTAAAAGGAAAGCAAACGATCTGTCGCATCGCGTCGGTAGAAATAATAAATAAATAAAAAAGCTAAAAGTAAAAAAAAATGATAGAAAAAAAATATTTGAAGTCACTAAAAAAATCATTATTATCATCACAATGTTTATAAATAATTAATTTTGTAATTACTGAATGTATTCCCATAATGACATTAGAAATCAATTATAAATCAATATTTATAAATTTAGTTTATTTTTATTTTTGTCTTTTCTATTTTTAATCATCGCCTGATTTTCAAAAAAATAATTAATATCTGATTTAAAAAAAAATAAAAAGCGTCAAGAAAATTAATTAAAAAATAATTTAATTTTCCTCCAGAAATTACGATTGTTCAATTTTGAAATTAATATTAAAATATTAAAGAATTTTTTGAACATTCACAGTTTTTTAATTTTTATTTTACAATCAATAATTTTTTGATAATATTTATTTTGAAAAAATATTTATAATATTTTTTTATTTTATTTCTTATTTTCTTACGTTAATATCATTAAATTAAATAATAATTAATATAATAGAAAAAGAAGTGTATTGGAAAATGTGAAATAAGGGAAATCCCGGTCTTTTTACTCTAGATTTATGATTAGATTAATAAATGGTAATGTAATAATAAAGCCCGAAATTAGATTAGATAATGTTTATTTTTGACCGAAAATTATTCATACAAAATTATATTTCCGTAAATCATGTATCAAATGATTTAAAAGAAGCACAATAATATTATTCTTTTTATTTATAAACAAACTCCATTTAAATTTTTGGGGTGGAAATTAATTTTTCAACAATATTCAAAATAAAATGTAAATAAAATAAAAAATAACAATAAATATTCGAAACGAAAACAAATATTCGAAACAAAAAAAAATATTAGAAAAAAAATATTCGAAACAAAAAAAATATTCGAATTGAAAAAATATTCGAAACAAAAAAATATTCGAAGCAAAAAAATACTCGAAACAAAAAAATAATCAATACAAAAAAAATATTCGAAACAAAAAAAAATATTCGCAACAAAAAAATACTCGAAACAAAAAAATAATCGAAGCAAAGTAAAAAATTCAAATCGAAAAAAATATTCGAAACAAAAAAGTATTCGCAACAAAAAAATACTCGAAACAAAAAAAATAATCGAAGCAAAATAAAAAATTCGAATCGAAAAAAATATTCGAAACAAAAAAAGTATTCGAAGCAAAAAAATACTCGAAACAAAAAAAATATTTGAATCGATAAATATTCCAAACAGAAAAATATTCTAAGCAAAAAAATACTCAAAACAAGAAAAATAATCGAAGGAAAAAAAAAATTCGAATCGAAAAAAATATTCGAAACAAAAAAAGTATTCGAAGCAGAAAAATTCTCGAAACAAAAAAAATATTCAAATCGAAAAATATTCCAAACAAAAAAATATTTGAAGCAAAAAAATACTCAAAACAAGAAAAATATTTGAAGCAAAATAAAAAATTCGAATCGAAAAAAATATTCGAAACAAAAAAAGTATTCGAAGCAAAAAATACTCGAAACCCAAAAAAATATTCCAAACAAAAAAATACTCGAAACAAAAAAAATAAATGCAAAAATATTCGAAACAAAAAAAATAGTTCAAAAATATTCAGAACAAAATAAAAGAAATATTCGAAACAATGTTCAAAAAGAATAAAATAATTTAAAAATAAAAAAAGAATTGAACCTCAACACGGGAGTTATACAATGAACTCTGAGAAGTTCATTTTTATGATACACGTTTAATGATAAAACATAATTATTGCGAGAGTAAAAATAAAATTGTTTTTATTTTACATTAGAGATCACATTGGAACAATTTTTTTTTAATTGAAGATGAAACTGTACATACTGAGAAAAATAAAATTTTTGCACATTTTTTTCAAAATACTTGAAAAAAGAATTGTAATAGAAAACAATTACGTAATTATTTTGGTGAAACGATAAAATTGATAAAGGAAAATAATTAAATTACCTGTAAATATAGAAAAAATCTATTTTATTTGTATTATACAACAAAATTTTGTTTTTCAAACATATTATTTTATTTATTAATATTTTTTTATTATTATTTATTATTGTTATTACTATTTATTATTATCAATTATCAATATTAATTAATTTATTAATAATTTTTTAATTTGATTTTCTTTAAAATTACCATTTTCTTTCTGTGAAAAAAAATTGTTAATATAAATATTATTATTCTTTTTATTATTGAAAAATTAATTTTATTTGTGAATTATTCTAAGAAAATTTGAAAGATTTACTATTTTTATTATCATTATTATATATAAACATAATTTATATTTCGAATAAGAAAACTCGAAATTGCGAGTAGTAAATTAATTTATAAATAGAAAATAATAAGTACATTACGAAAATTTCGATATTTTGTAGAAAAATTACGCATATTTAATAATTTTGTTTTTTTCAATGTCAGGTTTATTTCGACACACTATAGTCAAATAAAATTATGTCACGTGTTTTAAAAAATGACATGTTTAAATTTCTATCTATGTCAATAGAATTAATTATAATAATTATATTGACATTATTTGAAATTAGGTTACTAAAAAATTCTATTTTTTTTCCCAAAAATACTGTAAATTTTCTTCCATTAAATTCTTTTCAAATCTTGTGCGTATAATTCAATATACGTGTGTATACAAATATTGTTTATATAGGAACTTTTTTTTTAATAGGCCATTAATTTTAATTCCATATATGAATTAGAGTTGGCTTGAAAAATTTTCTGATGTACTTATTATTATCGGGTTAATAAACAGGAAACATATTGAGATTTACGTCATACAGTCAATTCTTTCTCCAATATTCTCCACACACGTGGACGCGCACTTTCTTTCTAATAAACAAAAAAATTAATTTTTGGCAATACTTCTTTATTAAAATATATTCAAGTACACAGTTCTTTTGAATATTAATAAATGTCGCTTTTCTTGAAAGATTGTAGAATATTATAGAAAATTAGAAAAATATAAAACTGAAAAATTAGAAAATTAAAAAATTATACAAAATTAGAAAATATTTTTGTAGAACATTTTTTTTTATAATACTTTTGTAGGACATTTTTTCAATTATTTTTTATAGAAAGAAACGATTTTCAGTACAAAATTTAATAGAATCTTATTTATACAATATAAAATGGA
This sequence comes from Leptopilina heterotoma, assembly GCF_015476425.1. NCBI lineage: Eukaryota > Metazoa > Arthropoda > Insecta > Hymenoptera > Figitidae > Leptopilina > Leptopilina heterotoma. The sequence goes on from NW_025111138.1 coordinate 8,013,955, forward strand.
AATTTGAGAAACAATGTTGAATAATAGTAGAGAGTAGAAAAGTAGAAGTAAAGAGGTAGAACAGTAATAAAAATAATAATACTACAAATAGTGCTAATTAACAATTAAATATATACAAAGTCTTTTGCAAATTAGAAGTACTCTTTTTGCAAGTCAATTATAATCTATTTGATGTATAAAAATAAATGTAAATTTCTTTTAATCGACGGCGAATAAAAACAACTTCTTTTTCTTTTTTTTGTTTGATCAAATGTATACAAAATTTTCATTAAAATCACAGTTAAACGTATTTTTGTTCTTTGACCATTAAACAAAATATTGCTCCCACTGAAACATATTATAAAATTGAAAATTAGTTTTATTTTGTTAATTTTATTTAGGGGGGGAAAAATATCTTTTTCACCCCACTTTCGGATCTTTGATTTTTTTAACATCAAATACAATATTTAATGTTAAAAAATAAAACAAATATATGCAAATAAAACAAATACATTGCTTAGATAAAGAAAGAAATAAATTAATAAATAAATAATAAAATCGAATATTTTATAAAATAAAAATAATAAAAATCAATAATCAAAAAATAAGTATAGAACAAAATATCAAAAAATACATATTGGAAAAAATGTGAAATAAATTGAAAACTGTATGAAACAAAATACAACAAATAAGTGTAAAAAATATGTGAAAAAAATAAATAAATAAAAAATATTATTTTAATAATTATTTCCAAACACCGATACTCACATAATAGATGAAATGCAATTATGTAAATTAATGGAACACAATGATTATCAATTAAATAACTGAAAAGTATATTTCCAATTAAACTTCCTACTCGACTGAAAAATATAGCTAATGCTCCCGCGAATACTCTGAAAAATTTTAATATACTATTAAATAAGTATATATGTGTTAAATTTTTCTCAAAAATATTTTTTTTTCAAATTGCATATTTTATTTTTTTTCTGCTTATAAAATTTTAAATAAAATCAAAAAATTATCTGAAAAAAAATTCTGTGTAAAATTTTAAATAAAATTAAAAAATTACATGAAAATAAAATTCTGTATAAAATATTAAAATTTTAAATAAAATCAAAAAATTACCTAAAATTTGTTGGAAATATAACAACGACAAAACAAAATATCACACTCATGCAAATCGATGTCATGGATTCGAATAAACACGTTAGAATCATAATTTGCAATTTAGTTTTGGCAAAAAACATTCCAATTGTTGTTAAAAACGCTGCTAATGTAGCAGCAACTGAAAAAGAATTTTACATAGACAATTATTTAATTATTTAATTTAGAAATAATCAATTCAGATCAATTTTTTTCTCTCTCTCGCAATTTAAGTCGAATTTTAATTTTTTTAAATTTCGTTTTACTTTTTCATTGACCTAATATTTATTTTAGTTTTTTAAAAATCTTTCATTACTTTATTATTATTACTAAAGAGAAAAAAAAATTATCTATAATTATTTCCACTAATTTTATTTCTTTGGTCATTAAAATATTTTATTTTTGCAAGAAAAATGTAGAAATTTATTTTATTTTCCATAATGTTTGGTTAGTAAGTACCTAAATATTTTATAATTCTAAAAGACTTTATAGATTTTATAATTCTAACTTTTTTAAAAAAAATTTTATAATTTTTATAATTTTAAATCTGAAATAATTTTATTCTTGTTTTTTATGCATAGAGTTTCATTAAAATTTTTTGAAAGTTATTGAATTTCTGTGAAGAATTTTACTAAAATTTTTGAGGATATAATTAAAAAATCCTTTCATGGAATTTAATTAAAAAATGTTATTAGAAATACATAATGGAATTCTTGTAAAGAAGTATATTAAAATTATTGAAAATAATTGAATTCTTTTAAAGAATTTTGTTATTTTTTTAGACATTTGAATTTTTTTGAATAATATTATTAAATTTGACCTAAAAATAATTGAATTCTTGCAAAAAGTTTCATTCAAATTTTGGAAAATAATTGAATTGTTTCGAAGAATTTTATTATTTTTTACAGTAATTGAATTCTTTGACAGAATTTTATAGAAATTTTGTAGAATATAATCGAATTCTTTAACCAAATTTTATTATTTAAGTAAATAATTCAATTTTCGCAAAGAAATGATTTCAAGTTTGGAAAATAATTGAAATTGTTTCGGAGAAATTTATTATTTATGAAAATAATTGAATTCTTTCGAAGAATTTTCTGTAAATTTTGGAAAATAATTGAATATTGTTTCGAAGAATTTTATTATTTTTTACAGTAATTGAATTCTTTAAAAGAATTTTACAGAAATTTTGGAAAATAATTGAATTGTTTCGAAGAATTTTATTATTTATTGTAATAATTGAATTTTCGCAAAGAAATTATTCAAATTTTTGGAAAATAATTGAATTGTTTCGAAGAATTTTATTATTTTTTACAGTAATTGAATTTTTTGGAAGAATTTCAGAGAAATTTCGGAAAATAATTGAATTCTTTAGACAAATTGAATTATTTAAGTGAATAATTCAATTTTTACAAAGAAATGATTCAAATTTTGGAAAATAATTGAAATTGTTTCGGAGAAATTTATTATTTATGAAAATAATTGAATTCTTTCGAAGACTTTTATTAGCATTTTTGAAAATAATAAATAATAATTAAACAGTCAATTAGTTAATAATTGAATTTTTAAAAATAAAAAATTTCGAATAATAGTTATAAAGTAACATTTACTAATAATAAAATTGTTAATAATTAATTTATTAATATCAAAATTGTTGCATCTAATTATTATTAAATTATTTTCAATTATGTTAATAAGGAAAAATTAAAATTAGAGAAAAAGAGAAAAAAAAGAGAATTACCTAAAAAATACTTAAATCCCACTTTGTCAATGAAAGTTATTAAAATTATGGAAGATGGTATACAGGCAACGGCTTGCCATAATGAATTAATGTACACGCTATTATCAATTGGAACATCACATCCAAAAGGGTCGATTTGTCTGTCAAATAAAAAAAGAAGCGATAAACTAATTACGCTGACAAATATAAATTAAAAGAATTGCTTCATAGGGGTCAATATGCATCAACATATCCTGACGTCACTAAATCGAAACATTAAAAATTTTTAATAATAATTTTGTTTTCTATTTTATTTCGATTAATTTTTTTTCTTATTTTTCATCTTAATAATTTTAATTGGTAATTAACCATTTTTTCAATTTTTTCTAATTACACTATTATTGACGTCAACCGCAAAATATTGTCTCGCATATGACCCTAATTAAATAGGTAATAATTAAATAATAATTTAAAAAAATAATTTAACTGCAATTTTAAATAATTAAATAAATGATTTAAATGACAATTTTAAATAATTAAATAAATTATTTAAATGAAAATTTTAAATAATAATGAAATAATTTAAATAAAATTTCAAATAATAATTTAATAAAAAAATGTTGATAAAAATTTAAAATGTTAAAAAAAAATAAGAAAATGGAAAATACAATATTTAATTGAAAAATAAAATTGTATTATTTTTTCGATTATTATTATTATTTGTATTATTATAAAATTATAGAATTTTATTATTATTATTATTATTGTTATTTAATATTTATCGATGAAATTATACTTACTCTACACTTAAATTAACTGATCTTGAGTACATTCGATCAGAAATAGAGCATATTGTTGCAGTCTCATTGGGAAATTTATTTTGAAATTGAGCGAGTCGTTGAAAAACTTCAGGAAACCATAAAAGAAATGAATAATACGCTAATGTTATTGTAAATGCAATTAAACAAGCCAATATAGTTCTGGTTAAATAAGGAGCAGCACGAATGGCTTTTGCCTGATTTTTAAAATCAAATAAAATTGATTTTAATCTCACATCATTCTTGAAATCAATTTCCTCTTCAAAATCTTTTTTCTTCACATAATTTAATGCAAGACTCTGAGTTAATGGATTTTTGCATTCGCTTAGAATTTTCTGCAAAACATGAAAAAAAAGAAATAACAAAATTATATTTAGAAAAAAAAAATAATTCAATAAAGTGAGACAAAAAAAAATTATTTACAAAAAATATTTCAGAAAAATGAGTCAAAAGAAATTATGCAAAATTTGTAGTATTATTATTATTATTATTATTGTTATTATTATTATTCAAAAAATTAATTATTCATGCAAATAAATGAAAGAAAAAAATAAATAATTAAAAATTAAATTTATTATGATTTACATAAAAAATTGAATTTTCGGCAAATTTCTTACGAAATAGGATTCCGGAGATTTATTTGTATTTTCGGTATAAACTTTGACGAGAACATTGAAGAGTTCAATATTCCGTCCAGTTTCTGCTAAATATTTTGGCGTTTCCGGAAAAAATATCAGCCAGAGTCCAATAATTTCGGCTGGTATTGAACATAGGACAATAAATAAATTCCAAGATCGAAATAAAAAGAAGGAGTTTCGATACTGAAATGTCAGTGGAATTATTGACCAGCCTAAAACTTTAATAAAAATGAAAAATCAATACAAGTATTTTTTGGAAATTTATCTATTTTTTTATATTTTAAAATAATATTATATTTTACATAAACAATAAATAAACAAAATTCGATAAGTGCGTTAATAAAAATGAAATCAAAAATGAATTTTTTTAGCATTGATAAAAAAAATAAATAAATAAAAATTAATGAATGCAAATATAGAAAAAATAGCAATAAAAATAAAATAAATAAAAAAATTAGCAATAAACAAAACTAAATAAATGAAAATAAATAATAGAAAATAAAGAAAAATACAGTGTAAAATATAGGCGAATATTTTATAATTAATAATAATTAATAAAATAAAAAATTCTATTTGCATTAATTTTTATTACTTACGTGGTACTAGAATCATTCCAACAATCAAAGCTAAATCCATTAATGAGAGAATTTTTTTTCTATAATTTGTTGGTTGAAACTCACCGACATAGGTGAATAATAAAGATAATTGTCCTATTACTCTGTAAGGCAGAAAATTATTCCTATACATTTAAAATAAACAATTTTCATTTGTTATTTGTATTTAATTATTTACTATAGCATTTTTTTTTATTTATGTTAAAAATTCAAAGCCAAAAATAATAATTAACAAATTTTTTAATTAATGATATAAAATAAGAAGAAAATAGTACGAATTTCGGAAACGCATTTTGTCAAAATTAAAACCTTTTTTTTTAAATAAATTTTTATAGTACCTAAAAAAACCTTTTTATTTATAAAAGTTATTAAATTTATGAATTAAATTAAATTTAATTATTAAATTTATTAATAAATAATTAATTATTAGTAATTAATATAAATTATTTAATTTTAGTAATTAATAATTTATTAATTATTCCTAATGAACTATATTATATTAAATTTATTTCTTCACTCACCCAAAGCCGCTAAAAAATTTCAATACCAAAAATCCCCAATAATTTGGAACAATAGACATCAATAATTCACAATTTCCCTGTAAAAATAGGGCAATAATGAGTGAAAATTTTCGTCCTCTAACATCAGCCAAAAATCCCCAGACAAATGGACCAAAACAGGAACCTATAATTTTTTTTTTTATTTTTATTTTGTTAAAAATAATTGTATTTTAAATTCAAAAATTTACTGATAAAATTCTGAGAGTAAGATTTTTTGTTTTTTTTTTTTAATTTTACGCAAGGAAAAAAAGGCGAAAAAAATGTATTTTTATTTTCTAAAAAGAAAAATAAATAAATAAAATAGAAAAAAAACAAAGAAAATTTATTTTTGTTCCCTAAAAAGGAACAAAAATAAATAAATTAAAAAGGAACTAAAAAAATTACTTTTTCTTACCAAAAAAATAATCAATAAATAAATTTAATAAAAAGAAATAAAAAAATTTATTTTTGTTTCCTAAAATAAAAAATAAATAAAATAGAAAAGAACAAAGAAAAATTTTGAAAATAAAAAGGAATAAAAATAAATTTTTCCTTTTTTCCATATGATTCATACCCAATATAGGAGCTGTGATAATTCTTCCTTTATCAATTGTCGTCATTTTAAAATCACAAGCTGCAGCCGGAATAATAAATCCTGTACTGAGAATGCTAAATGCCGCATTTATGTAAATCAATGAGCAGAGAATTGTTACTTTATAATTGAACTTGCCAAAACCTATTTTAAAAAAATGAATTATAAACGTAAAATTGAAGAAAAAAATTCAAAGAGAAAAATTGAAAAGATAAATATAAGAGACAAAAAAAAAAAAGAAAAAATAAATAGTGAACTTGAAAATGCACTGTGGATGATGCAACAATGGGAAATATTATAATGAGCAAATAGAGAAAAAAAAATTTCTTGCTTCCACAGATAACTAAAATTTATAATTGTTGTGAAAAGAAAAGAAAGCGAAACAATACTTCTCAGAAAGAGGTCAATGAATTAAAAGAAGAAATTTATTTATTATTAATTATTTAAAAAAAGAGTGACAATAAAAACTCAAATCTTTCTGAGGAATATTGTTTCCCTTTTTTTTTAATAATTAATTATATTATATTATCCAATAAATTAAATGAATTAGTTTAAAAAAAGTAGAACAATATTTCTTAGAGAAAAGGTAATGAATTAAATAAAAAAATTGATTAAAAAATTATTCTATCAAAACAATAATTAAATTAAAAAATTAGTTGATAATTAATTAGTTAAAAAAAAAGTAAAACAATATTTCTTAGAGAAAAGGCAATGAATTAGATAAAAATACTTAAAAATAAATAAAATAAGGAAGTAAAAATTGATTAAAAAATTATTAAGAATCAAAACATTAATTATTAAAAAAATTAATTTAATAAAATAATTAAATCGAAACATTAATTAAATTAAAAAGTTATAGTTAAATTAAAAAAATTGCATATAAATTAAATTAGATAAATAAAAAATCAAATTCATTAAATTTAAATTGTATAAGACAGAAAAGAAGAGAAAAAAATTCCATCAAACTCGTATCAGGAGAATATTAGAAAAAAGAATTACGAAAACGAAATTAATTTTTCTTCAAATTCTGCAAAATATAAATTTAATTTAACAATAAGAATAAAATCGTTAATAAATTACACGACTTAGGAAAAATTCTATTTTATATGACAAAGCGAGAAACTGATATAAAATTAATTATAAATTAATAATTAATTATAAAATATAATTATAATTATTAATTTTACAAAATGCAAAATTTTTATGTGCGTTAATTTAATGATATAATAAAAATATAAAAATAAAAATAAAAATTTAAAAAAAAATAAAAATAAAATAATAATAATGATAACATAAGTGAAAATAATAAATAATAAAAAAATGTATTCGCAATTATTACATACCTGCTGCATTAATTGAATCTTCAGCAACTCCTTCTTTTGATTTCGAATCTAGAAGTTAATTATTATCAATCATTAAAGTCTCACAATGATCGTAAATTAGATTTAATATTTAATAAACACATTCATTTTATTACTGTGTTTATTATAAAATATAAATGGTGTATTTAATGAATATATAAATATATAACACACTCTATCATTAAAATTACACCGCATCTTCCTGATCATTAAGTTTTCATTTTTCAATTTTATAATTACCAAGGAAAATTGTTTTATTCCAAGAATTATATACATGGAATCATCTTCAGTTTACGATTTATAATATTGTGAAACAATAATTTACCTGTTTCTTCATTTTGTCCAATTGAAGTGATTTTCAATGTTTGCTTGTTGCCCATATTTCTTTTTTTTTGTAAATAATTGTAAAAACTGAAATGTAATTCAAATATTTTTCTTTTTTTAATTTGCTATAGTTTTTAATTAATTAAATTATTAAAATTTAAAAAAATATTAAATTAATAAAAAATTTCCAATAGTTTACAATTAATTATGTCCCTAAAGTTCCAAACGCTCCAATTTGAAATATTGAATCATCAAAAAAATCGCCTCTTTACATAAATATTTTTAATGTATTTCTTTCAAATTTGAATTTTTATTAAAAATATTTTTTTTTTTAAATAAAAAGTAATTTTCAACTATAAATACATAATTGCTTAGGTACTTTATTCTTTTTTTAATTTTATTTAAGTTATTTCTGAAAGTATTTATAGAAGCAGGAAAATTTTGTTCATTCGAACATTCAAAAATTTTCTCGTAGAAAATTAATTAATAAAAAATTGAAATTTATTTAAATTAATTTTTTATTTTTAATTTATTTTAATTAAAATTATTTTGTTTTAAAATTTACATTAATGTATTTCTTTTTAAATTTAATTAAATTAATTTTGTTTTTAATTTATTTTATCTAGTTTATTTTAATTAATAGTATTTAATTAATATTTTAATGGTAAATTAATATTAAAAAATGAAGAAAATTGAGAATAAAAGTCAAGGTTATTCGAGTCACATATGTACTGAAACTTTAAGAAGCAAATGACATATGATACAGAAAATAATATATTTGCTAAATAATAAATTAAGTTTAAATTATTGTTGCGCGAAATTTAAATTTTTTGCAATTAATTATTATATTTTCAAAATGATAATACTTATTATTCACCTAATTTTAAGTTTACAACAACAGAGTTAGTTAATAGTAATGACAAATTTCCGTTAATAGAAAGAAAACGATGCCAATAATTATAATTTTTTTATAACAATAACAATAGTAATTATTAATGTTAATTTTATCTTTAATTTTACAATCAGATTAAAATTAATTCTAAATTCAATTTACAAAATTTAATTTAATTCATTTTAAAAGATTAAAATCAATTCTAAATTCTATTTTCAAAACGAAATTACACTCAAAACATTTTTTGTAAATTAGTTTTGAATTAAAATTATAATTAATTCTACACTGTATTTTATAATTATAAATTAAATTAAAATTAGAATTTTAATTAAAAGAATTAAAAATTGAGAGAGTGAAATTTTTTCTCTTCCATTTACCTCGTTAGAAAATAAAAATTTTTAATCCAATATCGCAGTAATTAATCCGATGATCTTCAATCACATACGCACTAATGTGAACCACAATTTTTCACTTGACTCTGTTCGTTGTTATAAAAAAGAAAAAATATATAAATTAAATGGAAATAATTCTCTTGCGTAATTTATACCTTAGGTGGGAGATAAAATAAATTGTGCACCTTTACATATCTATGTTTGTTGAATGAACTTCTTTTTCCTTTTTATAATTAGCATAACATTTTGATTTTTGAAAAAATTGATTCCTCTTATTTGCAATTTATAAATATATATGTTGATCGTCGCAAAATATTTTATAATTATTTTTTAACTCACGTCATAAACTAGTGAAGATAAGCTAATTTTCTGATTATCATAAACAATTATAAATAAAAATACAATTTTTCTTTTGAAAATTTAACATAGTGTTCGATAATTAAATTTTCATTGTACATACATAATAATATGTGCGCATTTTTTTTTTTTTTGTAATATAATAATATACAAAAATAAAATGTTCCTTTAGAGTGTAAATTAAATAACTTTATATTCAATTCATTCAATAAAATAATTTTTCCATTATACTGAAAAATTCTTTTATTTAAAAGAACTTAATTAGAAAAAACACTCTTTGGATAAATATAAAATTACTTTTTTTTCCTCATTTCCATTAAAAAAAAGATTATTGTTCGTAATTTTAAGTTCTTTTTTTCAATTATCAATTTGAATTAATTATTCTTAATCATTTATAAAATAATTATGTCCAATCATTAATATTACGATTTTCAGTCAATAAAAATTTGTGTAAAAAAACTTTAAATAAACAAAATGAACAAAAAAAATAGAAGAAATTATTTATTTTGTTTAAATGTAACAGTAGACTGTGTAAAAATTTATGAATTGTTTTTAAATTACAATTGTTTTTAAAATAACGAGAAACTTAAATTAACGTATATTTTTTAATTACCTTATTTATTGCACGATAAAAAAAACTTATCAAAAATATTTAACTACTGGTTTAATACATACACTCACACACGAATTGAAAATTATATTATTTTTTCCGAAGTGTCAAACTAAGTATTGTCGCCACTGAAACAAAAATTAAAATAACAAATAATTATTTTACATTGTTAAAACGTTTACTATCAAAGTGAGCAATTTACTTATGTAAAATATATGTAGGAAAAAATGTTGAAGTCGATGTAAAAGTATTATCAATTGATAATAAGGAATAATAAATATTTAAAAAATTTATCTATTGCAATTAATTAGATAATAATATTAATAATAATAAATTATTATTATTTACTAAAAAGAAAATATTTTAATTTAATTTAATTTAATTAATACTAACACAATATTTTTACAATAAAAAGTTCGTAATACAAATTATTAAATTATTAAATTATTAATTATCGAAATTATTATTCTTCTGTAATAAATTTATATTTAAATATTTATTTATTTATTTATTTTATTTATATTAGAAAAATCTAAAGAAGAATATCAAATTTTCAAAAGAATCATTAAGTTTTACTGATCAAACAAACACTGAACTAAATAATTGTAATTGAATCTCTTATATAGGAAAAGTTTAAAATTAATTAATAATTTTACACATATATTAAGTGGATTGAACGTGAACGTTAACATTCTATGGAGAAAAAACTTATAAAAATTTTATATAATTTTTTTTCTGATACTGAATCACAAGTCATAAATCATAATCTAAAGAAATGACATTTAAATTTTAATTAATTCCTTATGTACTTTATATTCGAGAACAAGTCAAGAATATTTGTATTTTTAATTTAATAAATTTTTTACCTAATAATTGGACAGCAACGCTCGAGATCAGAATTGTACAGTAATTGTCGATTAAATAGGTAAACGTAACATTGCCAAAAATCGTTCCTAATCTGCTACAGAATACTGATATTGTCGATGCAAATATTCTGGAAAATGAAAAATTTAAATTAAATTAAAAATATTGGATGTTTAAAAAATTCGAAATTTTGTTAAAGCAAAATATATTCATAATTAATAATATATTCATTAATTATAAATAATTAATTAATAATATATATAAATAACTATTTTTTATATTCAACTTAAATATATAATTAATTTTTATATTCGATTTATAATCACTCGAATGATCCTAAAGTTATGAACGTTCGAATAAACGAAATTTATTTATTTCTTCTTGAAATTAATTATTCACTACAATTATTTTGTGTCACTATCAAGAAAATTAATTATAAAGTTTCTAAATGTAACTTTTTAGTCTTTAATTTTTATTACAATCAGTAATTTATGAGAATTTTTTAATAAAAATTATTTCGTTCATTTAAAAATTCAAAACTTGTGCATCATCGCCGGAATAAATAAAAGTATTTTTCAAAAGTACCTCACATTCGTTGGGAATAGAACAACAAGAAATGAATACATGACACTGGCACATGCAGACATTACTGCATTAAAAGTACACGAGAGTACCACATTTTGTAAATATGTATTTGCAAATAATAATCCTATCGTCGAAGCAAATGCAATGCTCAATAGAGTTACTGTAAAAAAACATTCGATTATTGTATTAATTATAATACTTAATAATATTTAAGGGCATTTGAACCATGATGACGTCACAAATTTAAAACTAATGCTTTGCACAAACTGTGACGTCATCAAGGTTCAAATCCCCTTAATGCAAATAAAAAAAGAAAAAAAAATTAATAATTAAATTAGTAATTTAACTAATAATTAAACAGCAACTTAACTTCAATTTTTAATTAATAATTAAATTATTAATTAAACTATTAGTTTAATTAATTATTAAATCCAAAATTCAATTGATAATTAAATTAATAATTATGTAAATAATTAATTAAATAATTAAACTAATACGTAATTCATAATTCAACTGATAATAATTTTAAATTAGTTTTTTTGTTTCCTAATTTTATTGATATCTTTTCTTTTTAATGTTTTGAATTTCAAAAGTAATGCAATTTTAATTCAATACTTTAAACATTAAAAAATTTCAAGAATTAATTGAAACCAAATTGTTTTCAGTAAAAAATATTTTTTTTTGTATTTCTTTTATAATTTTGAATCTGAAATAATTTAATTATTATAAAGAAATTTATCCAATTTTTTCAAAACAATTAAATTTCTTGACAAAAAATGTAATTAAAATCTTCAAAAATACGTTAATTCTTACAAGAAATTTAATTAAAATAATATTAAAAATATTTAAATTCTTATACCTTTAGAGTTTTATCAAATTATTTGGAAATAATTGATTTTCTGCAAAGAATGTTAAAATTAACATTTTTTTAAATAATTGAATTCTTTCGAGAAATTTGATTACAATTTTTTTTTTAAATAAAAATTCAATTCTTTTTTAAATAATTTAAATAAAATTCTTAACAAGATTTCAATTATTTTCATAATTAATAATATTTCTATAATATAATATAATATTTTATTAATAATATTTATATTTAATAATATATTAATATTAGGTAATTAATAATATTAATAATATTAAGAAAATTTTTTTATTTTTTTTTTATTGGATTCTTTTGAGAAATATTATTAATTATGAAAATAATTGAAATCTTGCTAAGAATTTTATTTAAATTTTCAAAAATTTCTTTAAAATAATTAAATTACTGCGAAAAATTTTATAAATTATGAAAATAATTGAAATCTTGCTTGAATTTGTTTTTAATTTTCGAAAATAATTGAATTTTTTCGAGAAATTTAATTAAAGTTCTATTGAAAATATTTCAATTCACATAAAGAATAAATTTAAACAAAATTTTTGAAAATAATTGAATTGTGCAAAGAATTTTATCAAATTTTTAAAAATAATTGAATTTTTTTGAAAAATTTTATTGAAATTGTATTGAAAATAATTGAATTTCTGCGAAGAATTTTACTAAAATGTTTTAAAACAATTAAATTCCTACGAAAAAAATAACATTTTTATGAAAAATAATTAGGAAAATAATTGAAATGTTGCTAAGAAATTTAAAAAAATTTTCAAAAATAATTGAATTTTTTCGAGGAATTTAATTAAAATTGTATTGAATTCAGTTTATAATTATGTTAATAGCTAATTTAATAATTCAATTTAATTAAAAATTGAAGTAATATTTGAATGAAAAATTGAAATAATGTTTCGATTAAAAGTTGAATTCGAAATTTTTGTGAATTAATATGTGAATTAATAATTGAATTAAAACTTGAATTAATTTAATGTGAATTAAATTAATCAAACTTCATTTTATAAAAATGTAAAATTCAAGAAACCTGCGAAAAATCGAAATCCAAGTTTATCGACGAAAAGTGGTAAAAGTAAGTTAGGAATAATTGCGCTAAATCCTTGCAACAATGAATTTTTATACACACTGACATCTACTTCTTTCGGACATTTGTAGATTAAATTCTGCAAAAAGAAAAAAAAATCATTAAGGGCATTTGAACCTTGATGACGTTACAGATTGTGCAAAGCATGTGTGACGTCATCAAGGTTCAAATGCCCTTAATATACGATTTTTCCACCCAAATATTCTGAAATTTAGGAAAAAAAAATTTTAGTATAAAAATTAAAAATTATAAATTCACTAACAAGAAATAATTAATTGAAATTAAAACGGATATTCTAGAAATTTAATAAATGAATTTTAATTACAATTTATTATTTTCCTTAAACTAGAAGGAAAATGATTATAGTAATTTTGTATTATAATTTATGTATAAATTAAATGTTAAATTTCTCTTATCTAGAAATATTTTTAAGCTTGTACAATAAAATAGATAATAATGAAAATTAAGAAATCACAATTTTTTTTTTGTCATGTTTAGTAATATTGTAAAAAAAGTAATTATTCTTCTATCGAAAATAATAAAAGAAGAATTATTAGGAAGTCGAATTTATAATTCCTAATTATATACTTGTGTTAAATAAAATATTCACTATTCTGTATAGTGAATAGCAAATTAAATATTAGACTAAAGACAATTTTTTTATTTCCACAAATATTGACAGTAGTAAGACCGCAACACATGGTATAATCAGACAATAAATTGTATACTTAATTTTGAAATAATTTTTACTATTAAAATATACATGAGTCTAATAAAACATTATTTGCGATAAAAAGGATTATTATATTTTCGAAATTATAAATTTCTTTTTAAAATGGAAAATAATTTTTTTTTTATTATTATTTTTTCAGACTATTTAATGCAAATATTGTTTTTAAAATTAAAATTACTTGAGGATTTGTTTTTACCTGTGTATTATTTTGTGGCAAAAGATTCTTAGAAATTGAGCAAACACTTGACGTTTCATTTGGATAAAGTGCTTGAAATTGTGAAAATCGTTGAAAAATTTCTGGGAACCACATGAGGAGAGAATAGAACGATGAGGAAAAACAAAACATCGATATCGAGAGAATGAGCAATCGCTTTAGATATGGATCTTTCATGACATTTTTCCCTTGTACTTTAAAATCATTCAACATTGTTCGTAATTCCTTTTTCTTAAATGTTTTCTCGTCTCCTTTATATAATGACATATTGCTGTTGTAGAAATTTACTAAATCGCCCATACCGCGACTTTCGCAGGTTCCCAATTTTCTCTGGAAAAAAAAGAGAAGATAAAAATGACAGTAAATTATTATTAATTATTTTTGTAATTTAATTTAATTATTAATTAATAATTAAAAATTAAAAATGATTCGTATTATTATTATATTATAATTATTCGTATTGTTAATTATTATAATATTATAATTATACGTATTAATTTTTATATTCAAAAACAGAATATTGAAACAGATGTTAGTAATTATTCACTATAATTTATTGCACGTATAGTAATAAATTATTTTCGAAACAAAAATTTACGTACTATATAATCTTCACTTGTTCCTCCATTATTTTTTTCATACATATTAATGAGGACATTGACTAGCTGAAAATGTTGACCAGTTTCAGCAAGATATTTTGGTGTCTCGGGTGAAAAAATGAGCCAAATAACTAAAATTTCAGCAGGCAAGGCGCACACGAGAACAAATAAACTCCATGAACGGAATAAAAAGTATTCACGTCTATATTCAAAATCCAGTGGTATTATTAGCCACGCCAAAACTGTAACAAAAAATTTAAATTTAAATTTCAACACAATAGGAAATTAAACAAAAATTTTTGCAAAATTTCCAACAAAAAATTTAAATATAAAATAAAAGAGAAATTTTCACAGAAAATTAAACCAAAATTTAAATAGAAAATAAAAGAGAAATTTTCACAGAAAATTAAACCAAAATTTAAATAGAAAATAAAAGAGAAATTTTCACACAAAATTAAACCAAAATTTAAACAGAAAATAAAAGAGAAATTTACATAGAAAATTAAACCAAAATTTAAACAAAAAATAAAAGAGAAATTTACATAGAAAATTAAAGCAAAATTTAAACAAAAAATTTTTGAACAGAAATTTGAACAAAAACTTGAACAAAAATTGAATAAAGAATATTGAATCACTAAGATAAGAATACAAAGCAAAACAGGATATATGCATTAAAATAAAAAAAAATAAAATACATAGAAGAAACAACTTTTAAACGTAATTTTTCTTACGTAATATAGACAATTTTTTGAATAATCATTTCGTTACATAAATAATCAATCATCGCATTTTATTCAATTTATTGGTGACAAATCTAATTAACATTTAGAAACGGTATCAACATTTGTTAATGTCATTTTACCATAATTGTTAATTAATAAAATTTTTATAACACAAATTGGACGGTGAATAAAAAAAAAAGAAATAATATTCAAAATTTATTTTGAAAAAACTTGAAAATTAAGATATCAATTAAAATTTTAATTTAAATATGAATAAAAAATTTTGAATTTAAACTTGAGTATGAATTTAATTTCTAAAAATTAATTATTATCAAAATAAATATGAAATTGAAAAAATTCAACTTACGTGGCACAATAATTTGTGCGGCCACCATTACAAAGCTGATCCATGATAGAATTTTTTTCTGATGAATTTTCGGCTGAAATTCGCCCACGTATGTGAAGAGTAACGTTGTTTCGCCTATCACCCTGAATTAAAAAAGAGTTTTTTTTCACATTATGTAGCTCAATAAATAAATAATTAAATAAAAAATCAAAATATTAATTTCGATTAAAAAATTAGTTAAGAAATTAAGAAACTAATTAAATTTTAAAAATTAGATCAGAAATTAAAAAATTAGTTCAGAAATTCAAAACTCAATTAAATTAAAATATGAATTCAGAAATTAAAAGATCCGTTCAGAAATTAAAAAATCAATTCAGAAAATAAAAAATCAGTTTAGAAATTAAAAAACCAATTAAATTAAAGTATTAATTCAGAAATTTTTAAAAATCGATTAAATTAAAAAATTAATTGAGAAATTAAAGAATTATTCAAGAAATGCAAAACTTGAGAAAGAAATTTAAAAAAATATATAATTCAAGTAAAATTAAAAGTAAAAAAAAAATGATGGAAATCTACTTACGCAAAACCGCTTAATAATTTAAGGAATAAAAATCCCCAGTAATTAGAGATTATTGACATCAGAATCTCACAATTCCCTTGAATAAATAATGTCGTTATTAAAGCTATTCTTCTGCCTTTCAGATCTGCTAAAATTCCCCACACAAATGGTCCAAACAATGAGCCTGTAAATTAAATTGTTTCACAACATGAAATTCTACAATTAATATTTTTTTCCTCAAAATAAATTTTCATAAAAAATTGAAATCATTTTCTATTATTTTATTAATTACCTATAAAATTTTTCAAAAATTTTTCACAAAGATTGAAATTAATTTTCCTTGAATAAAAATCTATTATAACTAATTTTGTATTTTAACTCTGAATGTGATAAATTTTCTTCATTTTTTCTCTCCTTTCTTTTAATGAAAATGAATTTAAAAAAAAACGAGGAGAAAAAAAAGTGAAAAAAAATGAAAGATATTATCAAAAAACGGAGGCGGTTCATAAATATTGGAATCATTCTTTAAAAATTTATTAATTAACATTTTTTTCAAAAAATAAATTTTCATAAAGATTGGAATTATTTTTTTTTTAATCAAAATCCCTTATAACTTATTTTTGTATTTTAATTCTGAATGTAATAAAATTTAAAAAAAGAAAAAAAAAGAATAAAAAGAAAAGAAGGAGAAAATTACCTAAAACGGATGCGATAGCAATTCGTCCTTTATCAATTGTTGTCATTTGAAAATCACACGCTGCAGCTGGTAAAACAAAACCAATACTGCTAATACTGATAACTGCATTTGTATAAATAGCGGCCCCTATAGCTGCAATTTTTAAATTAAATTTACCAAAACCTGCAAAAGAATTATCAAATTATTATTTAGTTAATTAATAATTAATTTAATTTACTAATAATAGAAAAATGCTAAAAACCTGTCTTATCAATGGCTTCTTGAACGGCAGATTCTTCCGTTTGTACCTCTAAAAAAATAAATGACAACAGATAAAAAATTTTAACAATTTGACAAAATTATCCCAATTTTCTACCTAATTATTATTTATTTATTAAATTAACAAAGCTACTAAATTAAATGCTAAATTTTCTTTAAATTAGAATCTAATAATAAAATTATTTTTATTTCCTTTTTACTGAAAAAAACAAATATTTCTCTATTTTTAAATTCCTTTATCGTCTTATTACTTTTAGTTAGGAAGCAAATAATGAAAAAAATTTCGAAATTTATGTAACTCAAACAAAAAAAAGAAGACACGGAATATTCAATATTCAAAGTAGTGTCACATCAAAAATCATACGACGATACAAAACGAAAAGTTTGTTTGAATAGAGAAAATTGACAAAAATAGCAATAGTAGAAAATGTAGGAAAAAAAATTTAATTAAAAAAATAAACACTTTTCGACACCAATTGCTAAAGAAAATTTCACAATATTTCTAGAGTGTAATTATTTAAAAATTCATACTCACTCATTTTCAATAACTTAAAGCAAAAAAATGATCAAATTTTGTTTTGAGAATAAAAAAGTCTTTAATAGTTTTTTTTTTTTTTTTTGATAAATTCAAATAATATCTCCGCGAAACAGTTGTCTGTTGAAATTGTAAACTGTTTCTGATACTGTCTCGTCTTTCTAAAATGTTCTTTCTAAAAATGTGTGGCACTTGACAGAGTGTACAAAAAAATAATTTTGTCAATATTTAATTAACGTGATAAGTAAAGTCTGACGGTCCTTTTTTCATTTAGAAAATTAAATGTATATAACTAAATGATTATTAATTATCACAATGAAGAATAAAGTTATTTTTATATCGACAAACTTAAGCCAATTTATTTTCCAATTAGTAAAATTAACTAATGGAACTGCTCATTGAGAAATCGTTTTAATGGAACAATTTTAGTTATCAGATTTTAATAAAATCTTGGGAAAAACCCAGAAACCACTGTTTTCTTTCTATTTTTATAAAATTGCCGTAAAAATAATTATTCATAGTCAGCGAAAATTTTTAATTCAAATTGCTGCTGATTGGTGGAATTTTTGTTTAAATTGGCAAAAATATTCTTTTAATATTTAGCGTATTTTTGTAATAAGTGAAATGAATTAAATTTAAATAAATAATATATTTATTTAAATACACTTTCATTGTTAATATTGTCCAATAAATAGTGCAATTTCATTTTACTCTCAGTCTCAGGCTCGCAGTGTGACACATAAAATAATAGCCACTGAAAACAAAAACATTGATTTAGATTTTTTGTCAAATATTTTACTTTTGAAATTTCAATATTATCAAAAATAAATCATAGAATATAAAATCCAATTATTTTCCAATAAGTAAATTTAAATGTCTCACATGATAATTGCAAGGCTGCAACGACAATTAAACCAGTGCAGTATTCATCAATTAGATGGGCGAATAATCCATTTCCAAAAATAATTCCCAAACGACTGCAGAATGAGGCTATGGAACCGGTGAAAAGTCTGAAAAATATTTCAATTATTATAAAAAAGAAAATAAAAACTTATAATTTAAAAAAGAAAAAGAAAAAAAAATTTGGAAAGTAATTGCCGGAGAAATGCAAGATATTAAAAATAATTTCTATTTATTCTTCTTTCAATAATTCCATTCTTTTTTTTTTTTGGTTTTTTTATTAACTTTTTCTTCCGTTAGTATTTATAAATTATTACAATTATCATAAACAAAAGCTAAATGATTACTAGTAGAAATGACAATTTATAGTCAGACCATAATTTCTTTCACTGAATCAATAATTATGGAAATTAAAAAGTAAAAAATAAATAAAAAGAAATATTAATAAATAAAAAAACCTTCCTCCACGTGGAAGCAAAATAAATAAAAATAAACTCAACAGTTAAAAAAGTAAATAATAAATAAATTTAAAAAATATACTTAAAAAAAAAAAATAAATAAGAAATGAATATAAGTAGGAAAATTAGTTTTTAATAAAGTCAATAAAAATAAAAATGAAATACCTAATATCGTCAGGAAAAAGTTCAGCGTTAAATTGAAATAAAATGCTTAAAGTGGTGCACATCACTGCTTTAAAAATACATGCCAGTATTATACTTTGAGTGAAGGAATTAATAAAAAATAAACTTAAAGTTCCCAGGAGGCCGACACAGAAATACACACCTGAAACAAATTTTACACAATTATTTAAATAAGATTATAACTGTACAGAATAATAAATAAGATAGAAATTTAATAAATAATTGTGTGATAATAGAAGAAAAATAATTCCATAATTTAAAATAAAAATGACAATTGCAATAAAAATTATTATAAATAAAGTAAAAATAATCTCAAAATTTCTAAATAAAATAGAAATTGTAATAAAAATTGTAAATGAAACGAAAATAATTCCAAAATTCTAAATAAAATAAAAATTATAATAAAAATTAAAATTAAAATTAGAAAGAAATTATACGAAAAATTAAAATAAAATAAAAGTTATACTGAAAATTATAAATAAAAAAGGAATTCTACTGAAAATTGTAAATAAAATAGAAATTATGCTAGAATTTGAAAATAAAATAGTAATTCTAATAGAGATTATAAATAAAATTGCAATTTTAATAAAAATTGAAAAAAAAATTGTAAAAAAATGGAAAAAATTATTTGAATTATGTAGGGGAATGTAGTCAAGGTTGGCCTACTGTCTAGGTAGGCCACTCGCGTTTTTTTGTCAAGTTCACTAGCGCCACCTACGCGCATTTTTGTCGAAGCTTGTCTTAGTGAAACCTAACTTTTTGTTCAATTACATTTTCGGAAAATCGAAAATTGTGTTTTCTGTGACGTCGGTACAAAAAAAGCTCAAAAAAAGTTTTGTGCATAATGTGAAAAACCATTAATAAAAGATAAAAAACAAATTGAATCGTCAAGGCAAGTATGCAGAAAATTTGTGGGACTCATGGTTGAAAGGAAAACAAAGTAAAAAATCGAATCCCGAAACGTATTTCTTTTTGTTTACAACAATTCGGTAATGTTACTTACTGTCAAGGTCGGCCACTATGTGTTTAAAATGCGCAAAGTTGAGGACGAGCTACTTCATTTGCAAAAACTGCAATTCTGTATAACTCATAATATAATTGATCATCTTATTAATATTTTTATTTAATTTTATTAATATTTTAGTGCAAAACTTTTTTTTATTTATATTTATTTTTTTATATTGTTTATTGTTATTATTTTGTTATTTCATTAAGTTACAAACTGTAAACAATAAAGAATCAATTTTCCGTAACTCCAAACATGTTATTTTATTTTTTAACGATTAATGCCCTTTGAATTTTAAACATGGCCGACCTTGACTGTAATGGCCAACCTGGACTACAAATTTTTTTTTTTTTAAATCTTTATAACTTTTTCATTTTTAAACCTGTCAATTTACTTTGTACAGAAAAAATGTTCCTATTAAACAGGACTTTCCAACCATATACTTCAATTGTCCAAATTCATTTTTAAAAAAAAGTTATAAACAAAAGTCAAAAAGGTGGCCGACCTAGACTATGTTCCCCTACATTGAAATTTTAAAAAACTAAAAATATTTTTCGATAGACTTACCTACAATAAATCGGAAGCCAAATTTGTCGACAAAATAAAGATACAAGAGATTAGGAAATACTACCGAAAGACCCATTAAAAATGAAGTACGATAGACGCTCGTGTCTATTGTCTGGTTGCAAGAAGCAGCGTGGAAAATTCCATTCTGATGAAAAAAATTTTACTAAAAATTCACAATTTTCAAATTTCATTATTAAAATAAACTAAAGTAAAAATATAAAAGTATATAAATAAAATAGAATATAAGTAAAATCTATTAAGTGTTGAATATTATTTTCGCGAAAATAATGCAAAAAAATTTTTTTGTAAAATTTAATATACTAGCAAATGTTACGCGCGCCAGTGTAAAAATTTTCAATTTTCAATTATAAATTTTTGAATAATTTCATTATCAAAATTTTAAAATATAATTCTTCGCAAGAATTCAATTATTTTCATAAACAATAACATTCTTCGGAAGAATTCAATTATTTTTATAAATAGTAAAATTTTTTGCTAAAATTCAATTTTTTTTTAATTTTAATAAAAATTTCACGAAATAATTCAATTTTTTTTTAATTCGTTATAAAATTTTTCATAAGAATTCAATTATTTTCTAAAATTTTTAAAAATCCTTCGAATCAATTCAATTATTTTTAATATAATTTTTAAAATATTTCGTAAAAGAATCCAATTTTTTAAAAATTTTTAATAAAATTTCATGAAAGAATTCAATTATTTTTTAAAAATTTAATAAATCTTTCACAATTCAATTATTCTTTTTAAATATAGTAAAATATTTGCAAAAATTCAATTATTTTCTAAAATTTTCATAAATCTTTCGAATCAATTCAATTTTTAAAAACTTTTATTAGAATTATTTTAGAAAATTGTAATATATAATTCTAAAAAAATGTTAATTATTTTCTAAAAATTTTAATAGAATTCAATATTTTGATTGTTGAATTTCAATTATTAACAAACACGATTATTTTAAAAACTTGAAAGAAATTGTTCATAAAATTCAATTACTGTAAAAATTTTCAATTAAAATTATTAAAGAAACTCCATTATTTAAAATAAATTGAAAGAAATTCTTCAAAAGAATTTCAATTATTCTCAAATTTTTTGATAAAATTCTTTGCAAAAATTCAATTATTTTTATAAACAATAAAATTCCTCGAAGAATTTCAATTATTCTCAAATTTTTTAATAAAATTCTTTTATCAAGAATACTACGATTATTAATAATATAGAAGATTTTGTTTGTGTTATAAATTAATTTTGTTAATTATGTAATAATAATAATAATTTTTATCGACAATAATAAAAAGAATTTTTTTTTGTAAACTAAAAAAATTGTTTTATGCAAACCTCATCAAAGAAAGTGTGTCTACTTTTCGAAATACTATTACAGTCATCAACCGTTCCATTTTTATTCAACTTTTCATATTGAGAAAATCTATGGATAATTTCAGGAAACCATGTGGTCAGTGAATATGTTGCTGAAGATACGCAAAACATGGCTATTGAGAGTATTATCAATCTTCGTAAATACGGCGCTTTTAAAACATTTTCTCCTTGTCCTTTAACACAATTTAGCATATAATTTAAATCCTCATCTTTTTTAGACATTCCTGTAAACGTCGAATAATATTGGCAACGATTTACCAAATCCACCATGGCAGCATTTCCAGAATGTAGTAAAAATTTCTGCAAAAAGAGAAAAATATTATTACAATATTCAAAATAGAAAATTACAAACGTCACTCAAAGGCAATTTTTAATAAATAAATATAAATTACAAATAAACTTAAAAAACTGAAAATAAAAAAAAAATTAAAAAAGAAAATTAAAAAATAGAAAATTAAAAATAAATGTAATAAATAAAAAACAAATGTTCCTCAAAGGGAATTTTTAATAAATAAATATAAATTACAAATAAACTTAAAAAAACTGAAAATAAAAAAAAAATTAAAAAAGAAAATAAAAAAATAGAAAATTAAAAATAAATGTAAATTATATAAAAATATAATAATTCCGTAAAATTTATTTTCACTTGCAATGTAGTCCTCAGAGGAACCTCCATGATTTTCCTGATACATTCGCGTGAGAACGTTTAATAATTCTTTATAATGGCCAATTTTCGCAAAATATTGCGGAGTTTCAGGCATGAAAATAAGTAGAATTGCGAAAAAATTAAGAGGCACTGCAGTCACTAATACAAATAATTTCCAAGATCCAAAGAAGAAATTACCCATTCTGAATTCAAATCTCAAAGGAATAATCGCCCAAGCTAAAACTTGAAAATTCAGAAAATTAAATTTAAAATATGAGCATTAAATGAAAAATTATTTTCGATTTCACTATTTTCAAATTATGTAATTAATAAATTTTCTTACGTGGCAAAATCATTAAGGCAATTGCATAGACAAAACTCAAGCAGGCGAAAATTATTTTTTCATGACTCGATGGTTGAAAGTGTCCAACGTACGTATATATGGAATTTATTGCCCCCATTGCGCTATAAAAAAAAAAATTTGTTTATCAATTTTCCTCAAAACTTATTAATAATACACTGAAAAAAAATTTGATTCAGATTAGAAATTATCTAATCGGTAATTTGAATCAAATAAACTTTTGTTCAGTTAGTTTTCTACTAGCAAATAAATATTTATACTCGAATTGAAAAACTTTTATCTAAATCAATTAATTTACTTCAACTAGTGAAATTTTTGGATTAAATTTTTTTTTCTTAGTTTCATTATTTGATCGAATTAAAAAAATTTTTTTTTTATTTTGTTCACTATTTTTTTATTTAAACAAAAATTATTTGATTCAAGTAAATATTCAATTGATAATAATAGACAAGGGATCGGTTATTTGAATCAAATAAATTCTTTTTTTCGGTGTATAGGAAATAAAAATGATAAAAATGATAAAAATATTAAAAATACAAAGAAACGAAAAATAATAAAAATAAAAATGAATAAATACTAAAAATAATAAAAATAAATAAATAATAAAAATAATAAAACTAAAAATAATGATAATCGTAATTAGTAAATCGAAGTCACAAAAATACTTACGCAAAGCCGCTGATTATTTTAAAGAATAAAAAGAACCAGTAATTGTACACGAATAGTGAAAGACAAATTTCAGTGCCGCCATGAAGAAATAACACGAATATTAAAGATAATTTGGATCCTTTCGAATTTGTTATAAATCCCCAACATAAAGCTCCTAAACAGGTACCTGAAAGTATAAAAATTAAAATATTCAGCAAAATACTATTTCGATAAAATAATTCAATAATTATAATTAAAATCATTTTTCTATTTTTTGGAATTTTTATTTTTAGTAGATTTGAAAATGAAATTGAAATAAATAAATAAATAATAGAAAATAAAATTTTATTTATATTCTCTTGTATTTATATTAATTGGCTAAATTTTTTTTATATAAATAGTTTTATTTTCGAACTTTTTGATTTAAAATCGAAAATATATAAAATTAAATTTCAATAAAATCAAAAATATAGAAAATATTATTTGAATTCAATTTACAAAAATTCGAAATTTAAACAATAACTTTATTAGTACCTACAGTGGGTGCCACGGCTAAAATCCCCTTCTTCGTAGTTGTCATTTTGAAATCACAAACCGTAGATGACAAAATATATCCCAAATTTAAAAGATTTAGCATCACATTCGTGTGTATTAAAATTCCGATAAGTGTAATCTTCAAGTTAAATTTCCCAAATCCTGTAAAAAGAAAATTGATAAAAATTTGAGAAATTAATTTAACGAATTTAACAAAATTAATATCTAAAACCAATAAATAGTGTCAATTACCAATATTTTCCACAGCCTCTTCAACAACAAGAATTGAAATTCCCCTTTCTGGAAAAGAATTTGAAAATTGAATTACTTTTCGATAAAATATATTAAATTAAACTAAATAAAATCGAATATTTTTAATTATTATTATTTTGACTAATTACCAGATCCTTCAGTATCATCGTGAACAATAATCTCTTGATTTATTCCAGGTTTTTCTAATGATCATTAAAAAAGAATCTATTAAATCAAAACATTTATCTCCATCAGATGAATAGAAATAACTAGAATTTCTGTCAGATAATTACCACTCAATTTAATATCCAGTTGATGGAAAATCTCTGGTATTCGTCTTTCTGTTAAAAAAAGAAAAAATGAAGCAAACGAATGAAAATTAGAAAAAACAGTTTTAATTATTCAATAAAAATTTTTTCAATAAATTTTCTATAAAAATAGATCAAAAATAAAGTTAAATATTTATTTCACACCATACTTACCCATTTTTATTCATTCTTATAAAGAAAAAAAATCCAAATTTTTAATCACTTTTTGTGTGTAAATCATAATGAATTTAAAAAATTTTCAAATTTATTACTATTAGAGAAAAAAAATTGAACAGTATGATTTACATCTCTTTTTTTTGCTATTATAAAAATTTATTATTTGAAAATTATTTACAACCACTACTTAACATTCTTCGCTGCTAGGCAGTGAAAAAATGTTTCTAAACATCTAATGATTTTATAAACTTATCAACGATTAGTATTAGTCTAAAATGAAGAACATTGTAATATGTATTATTTTAAATAATTAAAGTCACGATATTGTAATTGGAAACTAATATTTTTTTACTTAATGTATAATTAACCAACTTTGTACATTATATCTTTAATACATATTTATTTAATAGTATATTAATACTATCAACTATTGATACTACTACCAATATAGATTTTAGTTTCATAACTAAAATGTATTTTTTTTTCATAAGAATTATTACTTAATAGATAATTATGATTTACTTATCAAAAAGTTGATCATTTAATTTCATTTCCTGAGTATTATAAATAATCCAGCTGCCACTAGAATATAAGAGAAAAAAATCATTAAATATTTCATTATTTTAATATCAGGTTGAACTTTAACTTATAATAACTTATCGGTGTCTTACCAAATAATTGAAGGAGAACAATTGCAATTAAGATGGTACAGTGTTCGTCGATCAGATATGTGAAAATTACGTTACCAAAAATAGTTCCTATACGACTAAAAAATACTGACATGGTTGAAGCAAATACTCTGAAAGAAAATTATTCTGTTTTATTTTGGTTTTAATAAAATTTTATTTTCAAAAAATACAATAAAATTTATTTTAATATTTATTTATTATTTACCTGATATTTGTGGGGAAGAGTAGGACAAGAAAAGAATACATGACACCAGAAACTGATGACATAACTGCCAGATAAATGCAAGAGAGTATCACATTTTGTAGATAGGAATTTGCGAAATATAAACCAAATGTTGTTAGGATACTTAATCCTGTTAGTGACACTGCAAAAAAGAAAACAGAATATAAATATACAAAATTTTTTCTATAAATATTTAAATTCTTTCAAACAAATATTTACAATTTTTCAAATAAATATCTCAAATTTTCCACATAATTATAATAATTATAAATCAAAAATTTTTAATTCTCCAAAAATTATATGTAATTTTTTAATTTATTAAGAATTATATTTACCAGCAAGAAATTTAAATCCAAGTTTGTCAACCAAAACGAGAACTAGAAAATTTGGTACTAAACAAGCGATTCCTTGAAACAATGCGTTCATATAAACGCTAGTGTCAATTTCTCGGTGACAATTTGAAGAAATAGAGGCATTATTCTAGAAAATATTGTTGAAAAAAAAGTGAAATTGAAAAGTGAAAGTGGAAAAAAAGGATAATTGCATAATAATTATTAATAAACTAATATAGAAGATAATTTGTAAATTAAGGAAATAATTCCTTTCCTAATAAATAATAATTATATTAATAATTATTAATAATTATTATTTATTATTATTAGTTGTTTAAATCTATAAACTGCATTAATATTCATACCAAAAGAAGGTTAGTTGAAGTTTTACTCGATACTGAACAAACGCTCGCCGTTTGATTTGGATATTGAGCCTCAAATGATGAAAATCTATGAAATAACTCCGGATACCAAGTAAGCAGTGTATAAAATGAAGATGCAATGCAGAAAAAACAAATGCAGAGAATTATTAATCTCTTCAAATATGGAGCTTTAAAGGCAGCTTCTCCTTGATTTTTGAAATCATTTAATATTGCCTTCAAATTTTGTTTGGAAATTTTCTCATTCTCAGGAGATGATTTAGTTACAGCGTCATTGATGAATTCTCTTATTCCCGGATGTTTACTATTTGTCAAGTTTACCTGAAACAAAAAAACGAAATTTTTTGCAACATAAATTTACTAAAAGTACAAAATTAATTTATTAACAATAAAAATTTTTAAATAGAATTTAAAAATAAGATTTAAAAATAGAATTTAAAATTGGAATTTAAAAATAAAGTTTTTAAAGTAAAATTAAAAATAAATTTTAAGAATAAAATTGAAAAATAAAATTTAAAAAATAAAATTACTAGAATAAAATTATTACAATATATTCTTCGGCCGATCCACCAGCATTTTCCCAGTACATATCAGTTAAAACTCTCATTAATTTTTCAGTTTGTCCGGATTCTGACAAATATTTTGGAGTCTCAGCACAGAAGATGAGACGAATTCCAAGAATTTCGGCTGGAATTGCACAGGCAACGAGAAATAGATTCCATGATCGAAAGAAGAAATAATGACTTTGATATACAAATTGAAGAGGAATGATAGCCCAGGCCAAAACTGAAGTAAGTAATTAAAAATTAGATTTGAAAGCGTATTTTTAAAAAAAACATAGTTTATAATTTCTAATAATATGAATTTTTGTTTTTTAAACAATTTTACGCACTTACGAGGCACGGCAATTATTCCAGTGACCATAATAAAGCTCAATAATGACAAAATTCTCTTTTGATATTTCAACGGTTGAAATTCGCCCACATACGGAAATAAAATAGACATTTCTCCGATTACTCTGAAAATAAAAACCATTTCTTTAATATTCTAATTTTCAATTCAATTTTAAATTTCAATTCAATTTTAAAGATAATATTTTAGTTTTCAATTAAGTTTTAAAAATATTCTAATTTTCAATTAAATTTTAAAATGAATATATTAATTTTCAATTCAGTTTTAAAAATAATATTTTAATTTTGAATTCAGTTTTAAAAATAATATTTTAATTTTCAATTTAATTTTAGAAAGAATATTTTAATTTTCAATTTTTAATCGGAATTTAATTATTTAATTAACTAGAATCTAATTTTCCAAATTTTGTAAAATTTTTACCCTCAAAAAAAAAAAGAAAATAATTCAAATAAAAATTGTTTAATACAAAAAATCCATTGTAAAAAATAAATTTTAAATCAAAATATGAAAAATACTCACGCAAAACCGCTTAGAAATTTGAAAAAAACAACTCCATAATAATTGGAAACTAGAGAAATTAATAATTCCGCGTTTCCTTGAATAAACAATGCGAACATTAATGCTATTCTGCGACCTTTTAAATCTGCCAAAAAGCCCCAAACAATCGAACCAATGCAGGATCCTGAAAAAAAAATTGAACGGAAAATTTATAAGCTAATAAATAAATGGTCCTAAAATTTCGAACAATCAAATGAACGATAACTTTTTTTGTTACTCCTTTAAATTTTTATTTAATTTAAAAAACTATCTTCTATATTAAAAAAAAAATTAATTCTTAACTTTTATTTTACATTATTTTTCATTTCAGTGTATAATAATTTTCTCGAAAATATTTTTATTTTTAATGGATTTGAATTTTTCCGGAATTAAATTCACAAAGAAATTTGTCCCCAGCACAGTTAGTCCCACATTTTTTTTCATAGTTTTAATTTTCTTATTTTTATTTTTACTAATTATTATCGTTATTATTAGGATAAAAAATTGACATACCAACCACATGAGCAATCGCTATTCGTCCTTTATCGATAGTTGTCATTTGAAAATCACAAACTGCAGCCGGCAAAATAAAGCCAACGCTGAGAATATTAATAACTGCATTTGTATAAATCGCAGCCCCAAGAATTGCAATTTTTAAATTAAATTTTCCAAATCCTAGAAAAAAAGAAAAAGATATATTAATTTTCTTTATTATTATTTATTTTGTTTATTATATTATTTTTCTATTTCTCACCTGTATTATCGATTGCATGTTGTATAACACTCTCTTGTGTTTGGTCTTCTGTA
This sequence comes from Leptopilina heterotoma, assembly GCF_015476425.1. Lineage (NCBI taxonomy): Eukaryota > Metazoa > Arthropoda > Insecta > Hymenoptera > Figitidae > Leptopilina > Leptopilina heterotoma. Next base: position 8,043,328 of record NW_025111138.1, read on the forward strand.
AAAATCAAATAATTATTAAATCGGAAAAAAATTTATTTCATAAAAAAACATGGATAAATAAAAAAAAAAAAAATGAATAAATTTTTATTTAAATAAATTTGTATTTTTATAATTTGAAGAACGTATTTTTTTCCACCATTATTTTCCTGATAATAAGTAAAAACAAATAATTGTCTAGTAAAATGAAAAGAAAAAAAACTAGGAAATCGTAAACGTAACCACAATAATGAATTAGTGAGTAAATAAAAATGATATATTATTAAATAATTAATTACACATTATAAAGAGACCTTCTCATTAATTATATATATGCTTTGAAATAAATAGAAAAAAATATCAAGATAGTTCAGAAACACTTATATAGTAATAAGATCCTAGCAAAAAAAGTATTAATAAATGTGAATTTCAAACTCATTTCAATAAATTGGAATACATTTTTCTTTATAAATAAATTCATATAAAATTTTATATTTGACAAAAATTTGATAAATTAATTGACAAATTATTTAACAAGTTTTATACTTACTCATTGAATTAAAAAAAATTTTCCAAAAAAGAAATTTTTGATTGATATTTCCAGCACTTCGTCCGACAAAATAAATAATTTTCAAAACAATTTTATTTTTCGTTTTATATTCAAAATGAAAATAAAAATTTTATTTAATAAAGTACTAGTCGACGACTTTTTCATGAATAAACAATTCCTAGGAAAAATTTTCTATTTTACTGAAGAAAATCAATCTTCATTGTGAATCGATTAAAAAGCATCATATGAATAAACTTATGAATGAGAGAAGAATGATTCATGTTGCTGGTAAATAAATCGAGACAAAAAATATGCAATTTTAAAAGCAAAACAAATTTTACTTAATACAGAATAAAAGAAACAAGAAATAGATATATACCTATTTACTTGGGAAATAAAAAAAAAATAATAAATAATAGTAAAAAGATAATAGTAACAAATAATAGAAAAAAATAGATTGCAAAATATTAATTTTATCAGAGAAAATAGTGAAAATTATTTAGCAATTAATTAGATTAATTAAACAAATTAGCAATTAAATATCTAAAAGTCTAAATTAGATTTTGTCTTTAATAATAAGTTGAAATTACTTAAATTGCATGTTATAAACACTGCGGTAGACAATAACAATAATAATGATTAAAAATTGAAATTAAATTATCATCGGAAAATCTAATTTTCAACGCGGTGGAAAATTTAATAAAGCATTAAATTAGCAATGTTATTTGTAAATGGGTGATTCATTTCTTTTCATGCTATCTTTAAGTATCTAATAAATTTACACGACATTATCTACGCAGAAAATATATACTAATTGTTCACAAAATAATTTGTTAAATAAAAATGCCAAAAAGGAATAATACTACGAAAAATGCAAGAAAAAAAATAAATAAAACATTAAAATTAAAATTAACCAATTTCTATTTTTTATCTTTTTCTCTTTTTTTTTAAAAGAACGTTATTTTTAATTATCGTATCTCTTTCTATTGATTTAAAGATAATTAGGAACTAATTTCAAAGCACAAAGACCTCAAATTAAAAATTTGAATTTATACAGACAATTAAACAGACAATCAAAATCTAATGATAAAATACGTCACATTATCAAAAAAAAAAAAAAATAAAATATTTGTATTCTTTATAGTCTTTAATCACTTTGTAAATAATAAAAATAGGGAAGTATTGTAAATTTTTAAAAATTCATCATAATTAAAAGCAAGCAAACAAGAAGCTTTAAATTTTTTGAATTCATAAATTTCTTTTAATTTGAAAATATAACTTTAGATAAATTTGCATCTTAATGAAAGAAAATTAAAATTTTTTTTTAAATAGATTTAAAAATTTTTTAAAAATATAAATTAATAGTAATCAATAGTAATTAGTGTCATTTTGCCATATGCACTTTATTTAATTTGAAATATAAAAGAAAAAAAAACAATTTAAAATAATAATGATACTTATAAACAGAATTAGCCTACATATTCAATGTTTACTTTTGTTTGGTTCTAATAATTTATTTCTTCATTTATCATTTTTATTTCATTTAATTAATTTAACTTTAAAAATTAGTATTTATGAAGAAAATAATTAGACCTTAACAAAAATGGTACTAAATTTGGAATTTCGTGTCAAATACAGAATGCGCCTTTCACTTCGATGGGAATTAATTTTGCCAAAAGATTATTTGTCGTTTTATAGAGATAAAAGAAGGATTATAAAAAAAAATTATTTTTTGTCAATTCTTATTAATTAATGATTATTAACAAAAATAAAATATTCCGAAGAATTTTTTCTAACTTCAAAAAATTAAAACTTTTTTTTATATTTAAATTTTGTTTCATTAAGAAAAAGTTAATTAGTATTTAAAGTGACGTAAAAATACATTAATTTTTAAATAGTGTTAGATAACTTAGATTTATTAATAAATGCAAGTCATTTAAATATGTACGTAAATGACTGAATTCCACTGTTTTTATTAATTATTATTATTGTCCTTCTGCACAGACTATCACTCGGTGAAATTTACTATATTCGTTATATTTTTTATTTAAAACTGAAATATTTGACGATTCGATTTCCATTTTATTAATAATAAAATTATTTTGATTGAAAATTTTGAATTTTGAAAAACAATTGAATTTTATAAAGAATTTCTTTCATGTTTTTAAAATATGTACTCGTGTTTGTTGATAATTGAAAATAAACATTTGATTAAAAACTTTTAGAAAATAATTAAATTCTTATAAACTATTTTATTAGAGTTTTTGTTAATAATTAAATTCTTGCAAAGAGATTTATTAAAATTTTCGAAAAAAAAGAAGAGATGATTAATTATATACTTAAGTAAAAATTTTAAATTTCAAATCAGAATTTATTTAAAAATTTATATTGGAAAATAAAATATTTGGTAATTTGTATAATAATTGTTTAATATTTTAATTTCAAATATTGTTTTCAAATATTGTTTTTAAATATTGTTTTTCAAATATTGTTTTCCTCTATTTGTCATCTGCGTAAATATTAAAATTTCAAAATAACAAGAAATTATTTATCTACCTTAATTTTTTAAGTTCCATTTTCACAGTAAACGAAAAATATGAAAAATATTCCCAGTCAAACCTCCAGCTGAACTCTCCGAATAAACTCCCATTAAAGTCCATTTCTCATTGAATGTACCTCTGAATAAAATTTTACTGCGATCGGTCAGAGCGAATATTTTTCATTACTTGTTGAATAATCTAATACTGAAAAGAAAATTTGAAATTAGAAATTTGAAATAATTTTATTTTGAATAGAGTTTTTAAATTTGAATTTTCTATTAAAAATTATTTATAATTTAATTTTCACTGATGGAAGAAATGTTTATCGATAAATTCAATATTTATTACCTGAGTTGCTCCAATTCTCGAAAATATTAATGCCAGACTTGTAGTATTTTTCATTGCTATTGATTTTGCATATTCATGAATTAAAATCGCTGCTATATTTCTTATAGTAATGACTTTCACGTTTTTTTCTCGGCAAGTCTATCGATTTCCTCCGCCTGAAAGAAACAAATGAAACATTAATTTTCAATTCAAATAATCATATATAATAATAATTAATAATATTATTATAAATTTTTTACAACAAAAGTAATTTCATAAAATTCTTTACATTTCGTGATCTTGACAACTTCAAAATTATTTTTGCAAAATATTCTGATTTTTAAAAATCATTCGGCGTTTTTGAAAATAATTGAATTCCTAAAAAGCATTTTATTATTTATGAAAATAATTGAACTCTTGCGAACAATTTTATTAAAATTTTTTTTAAATAATTATATTTCTAAGAAGAAATTTATTATTTTTAAAATTATTGAATTCTTGTGATGAATATTGTTATTTATGAAAACAATTGAATTTTGCAAAGAATTTTATTAAAATGACTCAAAATAATTGAATTTTTGGGAATAATTTTGTTAATTATCTTTAATAATTAAATTCTTCCGAAGAATCATTTTATGTAAATACTTAAATTCTTGGGAAGAATTTTATTAAAATCTAAAAGAATAATTGAATTATTTGTAAAAAATGTAATTAAAATTGTATTTAAAATAATTGATTTCTTTCGAACAATTTTGTTAAAGTATTTGAAAATAATTGAATTCCTGGGAAAAATTCTAATATTCTTGTAAATAATTGAATTTTTCCAAAGAATTTAAAAAAAACATTATTTTAAATAATTGTTTTAGAGGAATTGAAAGCAAATTTTTAAGAATAATTACATTTTTGGAGCAAATCCTGTAAAATTGTATTAAAAATAATTGAAATTCTTCGATGAGTTTTATTATTTATTTATTTATAAAAATAATTGAATTTTTGCTTTAGAATTTTATCAAAAATTTTTTTTTTTTAATTTAATTTTCATGACAAATTTTATTATTAGTGAAAGTAATTGAATTATTGTGAAGAATTGTATGACAATTTTGTTAAATAATTAATTTTTTCAAAAATTTTTATGAAAATGTTATTCTAAATTAATTGAATTCCTGTGGAAATTTTATTATTTTTTGAAAATAATTGAATTTTATCAATTTTTATAAAAAAATAATTTAATTCTCTTGCTAAATTTCATGAAAATACTAGACATTAAAAATTATTGAATTTCGAATATTTTTTGAAAATAATTGAATCGTTTGAAAGAATTTGATTATAATTTTTGAGAATAGTCTTTTGATTTTTAGTATTAGCGAATTCAAAGTAGAGGAAATTGTAAAAAAAAAACAGAAAAAACAAAAATGTGAAATATATAAGTAAAAACTTTACCTTTTAAATAGTGGTGAACTCATGAGGTAATTTCAATTATAAGATTATTTAAAAAAGTCTATGTCACTTGATACTTAAGTGATAATTTTCTAATTAAAGCCAAAAACTTGATCATAAATTAGATGATTTATTAAAGAACGAGTAAATGATGAGCTGATGATTTAAAATTCGTGGAATAGAATTTCTCATTTCTTAGACTTGTTAAAATTTTCAATTTGTTTCAATCAGCTTGAAAGACCGTTTCTTTATAAATCCATGCGTTAATCGTAAACTCCAATATTTTTAATTGCAAAATATTGGTAATTAATTTCAATCACTGGTTATTTCCGTTTAAAATCAGAATTGTTCTCTAAAAATTAAATCTTTAGAAAGAGTAATTAATTAATTCATTAATTAATTAGAGAAGATTCTTCTACTTATTATGTAATCATCAAGATTTTACGTACTAATCGTACTAATTCTATATGTAATTTTATAATTATTTTATTTAACAAGGTTTCGAGTGTAAATTTTTGTTTATTAAAAATATTAAAAATATTTTCATTAAATTCATTCTTAAATCTTTCACTATTTTTTTTCAGTCTTTCAGTATTTTTTTCAATCTTTTACTATTGCTTTCAATCTTTCACTATTGAAATAAAAATCGATGAGTGAATCTCAATGGACGGACTTAAAACTATCACAAACGATTTCTAAAATATAGATCAAATTACGTCCTTAGATTATTGATAGCCTTCTCCAAAATATCCTTCTTGATTCTCGGATAATCGGGACTTTGTTTCAACACCTCATTACATGCGTCAACTGCATCGGCGTACAATTTACTTTTTAAATTACAATACGCCAATTTACATCCCATTGAGAGTTTTGATTTCCCTCCGAATTTCCATGCTTGAGCATAACGTGCCGCAGCTTCACGATAATTTTGCTCCTTCTCCGCAATAAAACCCGACAATTCATGCGCCCTGATACAAGTCGCATTATGCTGCAAAGCTCGTCTCAATAATTCCTTCGACAAATCGTATTTATTCGATTGAACATAAATATCGGCCAAAAGTAACCAGCAACGTTCCAAATATTCAGCATCCTCAAAAGTCCATACATTCTTGCTGACACGTTTCAAATGATTTCTCGCTCGCGGCGTTTGTTTCAGAAGAATATGAGCCATTGCTAAACCCAATGCCGGACCCACATGATCGCGAAGAGAATCATCACTCGCCATCGATGTACAATCGTGTAAAGCCTTTTCGATATTGTATTTCTGTTTAGTGGCGAGAAGGAAAAAATTACCCAAAAGACGATGAGTTAAAGATTCGTGTGGACTGCCAGTGGGAAAGAGTTCATTCAATAAACGTTGAGCTGTTTTTAAAGCCATTGTCCTTGCGTCTTCATACTCCTCGTCCTCGTCATTGAAGGCTTCATTCAATAATGGCGAATCGTCGTCTGGATCGAGACAGATTTCGATCATATTGTAAATAGCCTGCTGACCCCATTCGGGATCTCGTCGTGCTGCATTAAAATTTCTTAGAGCTGTATTTAATTTCCCAATTCGCCAATTTAATAGACCATTACAATAATAATAGCCAGCTTCCTGCTTTAGGGGATCCATCGATTTTTCCGCTCGCGAGACCCACTCTTCCAGATCGTCCATGTTACCTAAAAATTATTTTTACATTATTGAAATTTTATACACAAGCAGTGTGTATAAAATGGTGGAGAAAATAAATTTTTCCTTCACCTGTTCTTCTTGAAACTTCAATTAATCTCGCCAATGCTGTCCAATAAGTTGGCCTTTGAAGGAGAAGTTGACGAAAGTAAACCGCAGCAGTTTCAAAATCCACTTTTCTAAATGCTAAATCAGCCATCATTACTGAAGCTGCTTCGTTGTTTGAATCGGCTTTTAGAAGAGTCATACAAGTTTGTTCGCACTTGTCCAAATTGTTCACCTTCGAAAATAAAATAAATCAATTTTTTACTATTAAGCAAATTAGAAAATTTTTTATAATCAAATATCAAGTTCAATTTTTCAATAATTATAGACTGAAAATTAAAATTAACTTATTAATTAACTAATTAATAAATTCATTATAACTATTATTAATTATTTTCAAAAAGTTTTTTAATTCTTTACAAGAATTTAATTATTTTTGAAAATTTTAATAAAATTCTTAGCAACTATTCAATTATGTTCATAAATAATAAAATTCATCGCAGGATTTCAATTATTTTTAATACAATTTTACAGGAATTGCTCAAAAAATGTAATTATTCTTAAAAATTTGATTTCAATTCCTCGAAAAAATCAATTTTTTAAAATAATATTGTTTTTTTAAAATTCTTTGGAAGAATTCAATTATTTACAAAAATATTAGAAGTTTTTACAGGAATTCAATTATTTTCAAATACTTTAATAAAATTGTTCGAAAGAAATCAATTATTTTAAATACAATTTTAATTACATTTTTTACAAATAATTCAATTATTTTTTTAGATTTTAATTAAATTCTTCCCAAGAATTTAATTATTTACTTAAATAATTCTTCGGAAGAATTTAAATATGCCGATAAATAACAAAATTATTCCCAAAAATTCAATTATTTTGAGGCATTTTAATAAAATTCTTTGTAAAATTTAATTGTTTTCATAAATAACAATATTCATCACAAGAATTCAATTATTTTAAAAATAATAAATTTCTTCTTAGAACTGTAATTATTTTAAAAAATTTTAATAAAATTGCTCGCAAGAATTTAATTATTTTTATAAATAATTAAATTCTTCACAGGAACTCAAATAGTTTTAATAACAAATTTTAATAAAATTTTTCGAAAGAATCCAATTATTTCTAAACATTTTAATAAAATTCTTCAAAAGAATTAAAATTTTTTCATAAATAACAATTATTTTCATATATTAATAAAATTCTTCACAGCAAATCAATAATTCACAATATAATTTTTTTTTTAAATCCCCGGAAAAATTCAATTATTTTCAAAAATTTTGTTAATATTATTCGAAACAATTGAATTATTTTCAATAATGTTATTAAAATTTCGCGAAAGATTTAAATTATTTTTGAAAATGTTAATAACATTTTTGAAAGAATTCAATTATTTTCAATACAATTTTAATTGAATTCTTCGGGAGAATTCAATTATTTTCCTAAATTTTAATGAAATTTAGTGAAAGAATTCAAATTTTTTATAAATAAGAAAATTCTTCGCAGGAATACAATTATTTTCAGTACAATTTTAATTGAATTCTTTGAAAGAATTCAATTATTTTAAAAAATTTTAATGGAATTTTTTGCGAAATTTCAAATTTTTTTTTGCAGTAATTTAATTATTCTCAATACAATTTAAATTGAATTCTTTGATAGAATTCAATTATTTTCCAAAATTTTAATTGAATTTTTTGCAAGAATTCAATTTTTTTCCTAAATAATAAAATTCTTGACAGGATTTAATTGTTTTCAATACAATTTTAATTGAATTCTTTGAAAGAATTAAATTAGTTTCCAAAATTTTAATTGAATTTTTGTCAAGAATTCAATTTTTTCCTAAATAATAATATTCTTGACAGGATTTAATTATTTTCAATAGGTAAAATTTTAATTGAATTCTTTGAGAGAATTTAATTATTTTCTAAAATTTTAATTGAATTTTTTGCAAGAATTCAATTTTTTTTACTAAATAATAAAATTCTTGACAGGATTGAATTATTTTTAATAGGTAAAATTTTAATTGAATTCGTTAAGAGAATTAAATTATTTTCCAAAATTTTAATTGGATTTTTTGCAAGAATTCAATTTTTTTCCTAAATAATAAAGTTCTTGACAGGATTTAATTATTTTCAATAAGTAAAATTTTAATTGAATTTTTTGCAGGAATTCAATTTTTTTCCTAAATAATAAAATTCTTTGCAGGAATTAAATTATTTTAAAAAATAATAAAATTCTTCACAGCAAATCAATAATTTACAATTCAATTTTTTTAAATTCGTCTAAAGAATTTAATTATTTTCAACCATTTCTATAGAATTCTTTGAAATAATTCAATTATTTACAAAAATTTTAATAATTTTTTCACAGGATTTCATATATTTTCTATAACAATTTTAATAAAAATTCTCAATAGAATTCAATTTTTTTTAAAAATTTTAATAAAATACGTTGATAAAAGTCAATTATTTTCGATACAGTTCTAATAAAATTCTAGGAAAGTATTCAATTTTTAAAAAAAAATTTTTTAAAAATTCTTTTTAGGAATTAAATTATTTTTAATACAATATTAATTAAATTTCTCCAGTTTTTCTTGTAACATAAATAACCAGGAAAATAACATTAATCGAATGTTAATTTAAATTTCCAAATTAAATTTTCATTTTCAATTCAAAACAATTTAGTTTCATTAATTTTTTGTTATTATTTAATCATCAAAACATTTAAAGAGAAAAATTATATTTAAAAAATTAAGAAACAAAAAAATAAAAAAGATGCTAATTTAAATAAAAAGAGTAAATAAATATTTATTCTCTAAATTCTTTTATTTAAATTTAAATAAAATTAATTTTTTTTTAAATTGAAGTAAAATTTATATTTTACTCACTTGCATATAAAGTTTGGCGAGCGACAATAGAGCAGTGATATCATTAGGTTTGTAACTTAAGGCCTCCTTGTAATAATCAATTGCTTGATCGAATTCCCTCAAAGTTGTTGCATGATCAGCAATGTATAAACAAATCTGCGTTAAAGTTTGCTTACGAATTGCCGTATCGCTTGACGTAGCAGCTCGCAGAGCGTATTTATTTTGATTATCTTTCGCATCCTTTAGTGTGGAAAGTGCTCCTTTTATGTTTCCACTCCTTTCACGAACTTTAGCCAGTAACAATAATTGTTTTCCTCGAATCTCCAGATCTTGGGGATCCGAACCTGAAGAACCAACTGCAATAACAATTAACTATTAAGCTTGAAAGAAAATTTTGAATTCAAATTTACAACAGAGTTTGAAAAACTTTAAAAATTAAAAAAGTAAACGACTAAAAAAGTACTGAGAACTACTAAATAAACTACTAAAAAATACTAAATAAACATCTAGTAAATACTAAAAACTACTAAAAATTACTAAATAAACAACTAGAAAATACTAATGAAACTACTAAAAACAAATATTTGTTTTTAGTAGTTATGGATATTATTTATGGATAGAATTTTTAAACTGAAATGATAAATTTTTCCGTTTGGAAATGTATTTAAGATTCTTTTTAACAGTTACTTCGTAATTCCTGTAGGAGTCTCGTTTCTGCCTTCTCGTACATCTTCAATTTCATAAACAGTTCAGCCATGTCGAGTTTCAAATCTCCGAATTCTTTTTGTTTTATGATTCTCTCATAGTATTCGATAGCTTTTTCGTATTGATGAGTTTTCACTAAAGCTTTTCCCATTTTTCGAGCTAAATTCTTATCGCTCGCATTGCTTCTTAATGACTGTTCATAAGCTTCGATTGCTCTTTCCGGTTCCTGAATTGCAATGTAAGCATCACCCAGCATGCTGTAAGTTTCTGAACCAGGACAATTTTCCACCAGATCTCTGAAAACGATATATAATAATTAACTTTATTATTTAATTAATTATATTAATTTATATTAAATTAATTTATTTATTTCTTCAAATTAAATTATTACAATAATTTTGCGTCACTATCAAGAAAATTAGTTATTAAGTTTCTAAATGCAACGCTTAAGTTTTCAATTTTTATTGCAATCATTAATTTATGAAATTTAATAGAAAATTATTTTTAATACAATTTTGATAAAATTTCTCGAAAGAATAAAATTATTTTTTAAAATATTATTTAAATTCAATTATTTTCAACAATTCTAATAAAATTCTTAAAAAAAATTATTTTTATAAATTGTAAAATTCTTGGCAAGAATTCAATTATTTTTGTTAATAATAAAATTCTTCTGAGAATTTCAATTATTTTCAATACAATTTTTAATAAAATTTCTAGGAAAAAATTCAATTATATTCAAGATAATTTTAATAAAATTTCTCTAACAAGTTCAATTATTTTTAAAAATTGTAATAAAATTTTTCTAAACAATTCAATTGTTCTCAAAAGTTTTTAATAAAATTCTTTGTAAATTTCAATTATTTTCTAAATTTTCAATTAAAATTATTTTAAAAAATTACATTATTTTTACGAAATTTAATGAAATTCTTAAAAAAAAATGTAATTATTTACAAAAACTGTAATAAAATTCTTTAAAAGAATTTAAGTTTCTATTAATAATTTTAATATAATTTAATAGGAAAATCGTTAATTACAATTAATAATAAACACGATTATTTTAAAAACTTGAAAGAAATTCTCATTAAAATTCAATTATATTTAAAATTTCAAGTAAAAATTATTTTTAAAAAAATTCATTATTTTTAAGAAAATTGAAATAAATTCTTCAAAACAATTCAATTACTTTAAAGAATTTTAATAAAAATCTTGACAAAAATTAAATTATTTTCAATACACTTTCAATTCCATTTTCTGAAAAGAATTCAATTATTAAAAAAAAGTTCATAAAATTCTTGAAATTAATTGAATTATTTTCAAATTTTTTTAATAAATACTTTACAAGAATTCAGTTTTTTTCAGTACATCGACAATTTAATTATTTCTGAAAATAATTGAATTCTTAAATTAAATTTTATTTTTAATGAAAATAATTGAATTCTTGAATTAAATTTTATTTTTTATGAAAATAATTGAATTCTAGGAATTGAATTTTATTTTTTATGAAAATAATTGAATTCTTGAATTGAATTTTATTTTTTATGAAAATAATTGAATTCTAGGAATTGAATTTTATTTTTTATGAAAATAATTTAATTCTTGAATTGAATTTTTTATGAAAATAATTGAATTCTAGGAATTGAATTTTATTTTTTATGAAAATAATTTAATTCTTGAATTGAACTTTATTTTTTATGAAAATAATTTAATTCTCGGAATTGAATTTTATTTTTTATGAAAATAATTGAATTCTTGAATTGAATTTTATTAAAAGTTTTTTTTAAATAATTGAACTCCTGTGAAAAATTCAATTGTTTTTTTAAAATAATTGAATTTTCTCGGAGAATTTTTACAAGATTTTAAAAATAATTGAAATTTTCGAAGAAATCAATTAAATTTGTATTGAAAATAAGTGAAATTCTGATAAGAATTTTATTATTTATATAAAAAAAATTGAATTTTTTACGAAGATTTTTATTTTTTATAAATTTACTAGAGAATTTTATTGCAATTATTGAAAATAATTGAATTCTCCATGAAATTCGATTATTTTCAAATTTTTTGATGAATACTTTACAAGAATTCAATGCGCATGATTTTCAGTAAATTAATTTTAAAATTTTAAACGTTCAAAAAGTTAGGAAACAAAAAAGTAAATAGCAATTAACTTCAAACTGTGAACAGATTACCGGAATACAACGGTTATTTAATAGAAAATATTTTCATAAATTACTTATTACAATAAAAAAGAAACTAAATTAAATATTTAACACTTTATAATTATTATTATTAATAATTTAATTAATATATTAATAATTATTATAATAATATATTATTATAATTATAAATTTTATTCTGAAGGATAAATAACTATTCGTTCAGAACTCTAGGAAACAATTTATTGATTATTTGTTTCTTTTATTAACTATTTTGAAAATTTACCTGAAACATTTAGCGAAAGCATCGCGGTCCTTTCTGTATTTCAAGTGAATCTCAGCCAATTTAATGTGAGCCTGCAAATAATACGGTTCGCCAGGCAAAACTTTGGACAGTAAATTCAGTGCCTTATCAATATCTCCCATTTCTAAATTAAGTTCCGCTTTCGCTATAATAAGTCTACCTTCCTCGGCAGTAGCTTTAAGTTTCAATTCCGCCTCCTCAATCAATAGCAATGCTTCGCGGAAATTTCTCATCTTTATATAAGCGAAAATTAATTCGGTAAATAATGTAGCCCTATCGGATATTGAAATCGGAATTGGAACAGTATTCTTTTCGGTATTTTTCATTCCAGCAAAAGTCATTGCCGTGCGAAAATTTTGAATACACGCCTCGAGATCACCATTTTCCTTTGCTATTATACCAAGGATCATGTGATAATTCGGATTGTCTCTCACTTTAAAATTATAACTCAAACCCACCTCCAATGTTTGTGAGGCCAATTGATATTGTCCTCGGTGTACCAAAATTTGTGCCATCAATAAATGACCAGTGGCATTTGTTGGCTCGACAATGTCCAATAATTTCTTTAGAGACGTTAAAGCACCTTCGTAGTCGCCATTTTGCATTTTAATTTTTCCCAACATTAGCAAAGCATTGCCGAGACCAGGACACGCTTCAGTGACCTTTTCCAAAATTGCCAAACATGGATTATTTAGATCCGATTTATTATTCACTTTGGGGCTCTTCTCCAAGTCATTCGAAGCACCGCCCGGGGAATGGAGTAAATGCTCGTTAACTATCTCGAGACAGAGATCACAATTTAATTTCTTCAAATACTCGTAACCATAGGGAAGTCCTTCGCAATTTTTCCCCAAAATTATCGCCGCCGCGTCTAAATTCTTCAAAGCTTTATTTGGATTTGTATTTGATAATTTTGCCGACATAAAGAGAATTTCGGGAGTTGGCGAATGGGATTGTAGTTCCATGAGAAAATCGACTTGTTGACTTGCTAATTCCTTGGCAGTTGATGATGTGTCAAGTAATTGACAGTTTGCCAAACCTGTCAGAGCGGTGAACGAAGACTCATCGATTCGTACCGTATTTTGATACCATCGCTCTGCGTCTTTAACTTTACCCAATAGAATACAGAGATTTCCCAATTCGACCATTAATTCACCACTCTGTGTATTTTGATGTGCCATTTTTTCCGTTATTCGAAATAATTCCGTCAGTAATTCCTTATCACGACCTGATATTCGTGAGAATAGTTGAATATTATCATTAACGAGATCAACATTTTTCGTTTCAATTATTACCATATTTCGAAATAATTGCTGAATGTATTTCACTCCCTCTGAATAATCACCATCACGGCAGAGGGCAAGAAATGTTTTTGCCTTCATTGCATCGAGACTATTGTTATCGATTGATTGAATTCTATTCGCAGTCTCAAGGACTTGTTCCCATTCCTTCATGGCAAGTTGATTCAACATTTTCTCAACAAGTGGAAAACTGTACTTTGGATAACGAACGATTAACGCATTTAAAATTGCAATTGCACCTGAATGATCGTCGTGATATTCCTTGAATTTTGCACAACCCAAAAGAGCGTTCAAATGTTTGCTGTTTGATTTGAGAATTGTTTCGAAAAAATTTGTCGATCTTCCAAAAGTACTCTGAGTATTGAGATGAAGATCCGTCCAGCCTTTCGATATCAAAACATTTGAATCCGATGAATCTTGCTTGAATGCCCGATCGGCGTATTCTTTCGCCTTCTCTGGACGACGAATCAAGAGGAGAATCATCGCTGCTAGAGATAGTGCGGAAGGAGATGCTTTCCTTCGATCCTCGCGTATTTTTGCATCTATTTGAGCTACAGTTGTTCGATCGACATTTCCACTGGATTTGTGAATCAAACTCTGGACAAGTAGAGCAGGGAGACTAAATTCCCCATGGAGGATAATTCCCGAAACTTCCTTCAAGGCTTCGCGTTCCTGATTCGTTAAATGAAGTGCCAAGGCGAGGAGTATTTTCAAGCGATCACTTGATGGATACGATTCGCATGCTTGTCTCGCATGAGACAGCATTCCGTTGTAATAACACTGTCGACATGACCATTGAATTAAACTCTCGTACTCTAATTCATCCATTTTTACTTTGATCTTCTAAAATTACTATGTTTCAAAGTTTTTCAAAAGGTGGCAACCAAAAACCGAAAATGAATTGCTTTGTCAATTTAAAATAAAGACAGTAAGAATTTTTACAATCAAGACTTGGGAGATTTGATCATAAAATCTTCAGGATCTGGAATTTCGTAAATTGCACCAGGATCCGTAGTTTCTGCATAGGGAAATTCTAAAACATTTGGTGGTCCAATGACTCGTTCTTCCAGTTCAGCATTTTTTATCACAAGATAATATTTTTGAATGTAAACACATGTCAAGTACATGTGATAATCGTTGACAATCGCATACGTGAAAGCTTCCTGAAATCAATAAATTAATATTTAATAATATTATTATTATAATTATTATTATATTAATTATAATTAATTAATATAATTAATAATTATTATTATTAATTATTATTATTATTATTATAATATTATTTTATAAATAACGAATTAATAAATAAATAATAACGAATTAATAATAAGTTAATAACAAGTTAATAATTAATTAATAACTAAATAATAACGAATTAAAAACTAATCAATAAATAATCATTATCCAGGGTTGCCACAAATATTTAATTTTATTTTTCCCTTATTTCCAGACAAAATTTTCACTTTTTCCCTGACCCTGAAGAATATTCTGATTCACTCTAAAAATTATTAGATACTCAAAAAAATGTTCTATTACATTTATTTACAAATTTCTTTAATTGTCAAATTATTCGAAAAAAAATCAATAACTTCTTTTTTAAATAAATATTTAATCATTATTAATCTTCTGTAGGAATTAAAATTTTTCAAAACATTCAAATTCAAACCTTTATGAAATTCAACAATTTATAGGAATATTATTATAAAATTTTTCAAAAAAAGTTAATTATTTACAAAAATCCTAATAAAATCCTTCGCAAAAATTTAATTATTTTTACAAGTAGTAAAATTTCTCAAAAAAAATCAATTATTTAAAAAAAATGTAATAAAATTCGTTGCAATAATTCAATTATTTTCATAAATAATAAATCGATTATTCGTTAATTCATTTTTAAATCAATTTTTATTAGAAAATTCTAGAAGAATTCAATTATTAAAATTAAAAAATAAATAATTTATTAAATAATTGAATGCTTATTAAAATTTGTCAAAAATTTCTAAAATAATTGGATTTCGAAAAAGAATTTTATTATTTATAAAGATACTTGAAATATTGACAAGAATTTTTTTTATCATAATTGAATTTCTGCGAACAATTTTATTATTTATAAAAATAATTGAATTCTTGAAAAAGATTTCTGTTAAATTTTTTTAATTAATTCAATTCTTGCGACGAATTTTATAAAAATCTTTTTTAAAAATTGATATTTTTTGAAAAATTTTATGAAATTTTTTATTTTTAATAATTGAATTCCTATGAAAAATTTATTATTTAGGAAAATAATTGAATTATTTCGAAGAAATTTATTAAAAATTTTGTAAATAATTGAATTCCTGTGAAATTTTGCCAAGAATTTTATTAAAAGTTATAAAAATAATTGAATTTTGATGAAGAATTTTTTTTTTATTTATAAAGATATTTGAAATTTAGACAAAATTTTTTTTTTAATTTTTAAACATAATTTAATTCTTTCTAGAATTTTATTCAAGTTTATAAAAATTATTGAATTTCGGTGAAGAATTTTATTATTTATAAAAAGAATTGAATTCTTGAAAAGAACTTTGTTCAATTTTTTTTTTAAATAATTGAATTCTTGCGACGAATTTTATAAAAATCTTTTTAAATAATTGATATTTTTCGAAAAATTTTATGAAATTTTGTATTTTAAATAATTGAATTCCTGTGAAAATTTTATTGCTTATGAAAATAATTGCATTTTTTCGAAGAAATTTATTAAAAAATTTTGTAAATAAAAAGTTTATTGAGGTAAATTATTGAAAATATTGAACAAAAAATGTTAAAATTAATTGATTTTTAAAAAAATGCAACAAAAGAAGTTTTAAATTAAGTTTTTAAAAATACATTTAATTAATTTTTTAACAATAATATATTTTTTAATTAAATGATTTTCAAAAAAAGACAATAAAAAAAGTTTTAAATTAATTTTCTAAAAATACTTTTAATTAATTTTTTGAAAAATAATATATTTTTCAATTAAATTCAGTTTATAATAATTGAAAAATTTACAAGTAATTAAAATTTGATAACATTTTTTAAAACTATTTGATTTTTTGTAAAATATAAAGAAATAATCAAGTGTTTAATGAAAATAATTTCATTTTCAAATTGTTATTTGAAGATTTTTCATTAAAATTTTTGAGAATACACAATTACTTTCAAAATTTTCAATTAATATCATTAAAAATTTGATTTTCAAAAATTTTAATGAAATACTTGATGAAAAAAATCAATTATTTTCAATTAAATTTGACAAAATTGAAATTATTTAAAGTTTTTAATTAATTATTCAAAAAAAAATTTAATTACTTTTTTCAAAAATTTAATTATCTCAACAAAAAAATTAACCAAAAACAATTTTTGAAAGATATTTTACTATAGTTATTTTTCTCGGTATAAAAATCAAAATAATTTGCATTTTATGCCAGAAAAAGTGGTTTTTCGTTGCAATATTTGGAAGAAAAATCGAAGAAATAGTATTTTTTGAAAATAAGTCGAAATAAAGTCGTATTTTTGTAATTGAAAAGAAAGACCTTAAAAGAAGTACAATTATATTATCCAAGGACTGTTATTTTTTTAAAAATACCTCCGTTAAGCGTCGTGCCAGACCTTCTTCTTGATGTTCCTTGGGAACCGAAATTGTTCGTAAATCCAAGATTTTTCCATTCTTTTTGTATGTTAAAACAGCTCTCTCTTCTTTTGACCCCAAAAAGGAAGAAAAACAAATTAAATTCCAATAAAAATAATTTTTTTTCTTTGAAAAATTAAAGTTTTCTCACCATTGTTTCCGAGTTTTACATAAAAAATACCACGATTTGGATTATGAACTATCTTGTGAATAAATCGAAATTCATTGATATTTATTTTTCGAAAAATCCTGCTGAATGATAGATGTAAATTTCTTCCAAACATGTAAACAACTTTCTCTCACTCATAATTAAATTGGATTTTAAGGTTAAATTTAGTTCTTGATCGAAGGTGTATTAGTTGACAATATTAATTATACTTTCTTTACACTTTTTTTAAATGTTTTATTTATAAATTATAAATTATAATACTCGTAACAATTTAGAAAAAATATTATCAGAGGTTAGTTTCCTGAATGTTCGGTCGTCGCTTAGCAACGGAAATGTCAAAACTCCAAGGTTCTTCGTTTGCGCAGGCGTGTAAAGAAAATTGTTTCTAGAATTAAAAAGTTAAAAAATTGTTTTTTTCTAAAAGGAATTTTATTTCTTGAATTCTTTTATCTATATGATAAAATAGTAATAAAACTTTTGCTTTTTAAGCTTTTTAAAAAAGAGATTCTATTTGGAAATCTAGGTTCAAATTTTCCCGCCTAAAATGGCGCGCCGTCTATCGATTTTATTCCGTATTACTCATTCGTATCAGTGTACAGGCAAACTTCAAATCGACGTATATTCTTTTTAATTTCTTTAAGTGTTTTTTTAATAAAAGAATATTAATTACTTTACGCAGGAGATTTACAAAAATTCAGTGTGTTTAATAACGACTGGAGTGGACAATTCTAAAAATATATTTGCACTTTGGCACTTTTGAAGAGTATAAACAAATTGAAAATTTAACCTCAAAAATTGACAGTTCAACTCTCATTCTTGATTTTTTGTTGTCTTGATTGTCTTATACACAAAGAAGATATAACAATTATTTTTCGGGGAATAAACTAAGATTTCTCGGTTAAAAAAAAAACAATTCGAAACGTAGAAATTCGAGATATAAGAGAGAGTGGGTATCGTGCGAAATAGGTTTTTTTCATTCTCGCAGGTGGCGTTGTAAAAGTCATGTCCAGGTCCAGTGCTCCAGTTGTTAACGAATGTTAAATGAATTTCTACCGCGATGGGAGCCGCCACGTCGTTGCTATCGCCGCGGCTTGCGCAAGTGTATATTCCAAATGTTCTCTAGCGCAGAAGTATACGAATCCCTGCTGATTTGAAGGAAGTGCGGACTCGCGTGCCTTGTTTAAAGGCAAAAGGGGCGGCGGGGTGCCCTCGTGTAAAAAAGCTTTGACGTTATCCCGGCCCTCGTTTTAAACACACAGAGAGAAAGAGAGAGAGGCGTCCGTGTTTTCATTTTCGTTTATCGGCGGATTTAAGTGTGGCGTGTGTGGTGCGTGAGCGTGCGTTCAATGACAGCAAGGTGAGAGAGAGATCAATGTGTGATTGAAAACATGGCTGAGGAGCTGCTGGTTACTTTAACAAGACACGATACAACTGGATTTGGATTCTTATTGGGAACTGCCGGGCTACCTCATGTCATCTACAATATAGTTGAGAATTCGCCTGCAGCAGACAGCGGGAAGGTAAAAATATGCCGGTGGTATCGACCCACCCGACTTTATATCACGACGACCACCCAACCCGCTTTTATATACTCTCTAGTTTTTATTTTATTTTACCGTTCACCTTCTCTTTATTTTTAATTTTTCCCTTTATTGTCATGCTAATGTCACTAAAATGCGATCCTTACTTTATTATCTACACTTTCTACTTTTTTCTATCTCTAATTAGTCATTCTCGTCTTTGTTTGTTTTCATACTACATAAAAGGTTTTAATGTGAAATAATATATTGTTGACATTTAAAATTTTGTATAGTGATGATTTTCATTTTTGTAGGAAAAGTGAAAATAATGTTTTGAAAAGAGTTTGATTTTTGGGGATGAAAATTCTTGTTATCCTGCTCGCGGGTTTTGCAATAATTGGTAGGGTGGGATCAGCGAACCACATTCCTCTTTTGCCTGTTAGGAGATTCCCCTCGTGTGTCTGTGGCATTCGTTCTTCGGACTTAATTTTTTATCTCCATACACACAAATCTCACGAGATCTCTCAGTCTTGTTGGAAAGTCCGTCATTTGAAATTCCCCAAGAAATGCAACTTGTAATCTTGCAACCTCATTCACACGAGACGCCCAGATTGTTTTTCTCGCGGACAAAATTAGAAAATTTACACCCCACAGTCCTCTTTTCTGTTTATTTTAATTTTCTGACTTGAAAATGGATTTTCATTTTTTTTCTCTTTGATTTCATTTTTAGAGGGTAAAAATTTGCAAAAAAAAGTGAAGTCTTGAAATTTAATTACTTATAAGAATATATTTATTATAAAACATGAAGATATCGATCACTCCGAGTCTATCGACTCGGAGTGATCGCTTTCTTCATGTTTTATAATAATTAAAAGTGACCGAGTGATAAAATCATTATTTTATATTATAATAGAACACACAGTTGGAAATTAAAAAAATAATAACATAGTTGAAGTCCACAACGTTGATCAACGAAAAAATGTTCTTAATCAGTATATTATTTAAAGAGAACGCAACAATATATTGTCACAAAAATGTATAAAAAAGGTAGATTTTTATTTTTGCTTTAACAATAATTGTTGTATTTTTCTTTAAAGCAATATTCAAAAACAAAAAATTTTTTTCGTCGATCAACGTTGTGGACTTTAATTTCGTGAATATTTTTACTGTACTTAACTTCTTTAAAATTATTTTCATCCTTTCAATTCAATTATTATTTTCTACAATTTTCAAGAAAAGGTCTTCTTTAAATCAATTATTTTTGATAATTTTTGAAAAAGTTCTTTTGAGAATTTTCAGATTTATTTGTTTACAATTCAATTTTAACTGAAATTTCGATTATTCGAAAAATTCTTCAATTAAATATAAATTAGAAAATAAGAACTTGAAATAATTTTAAAAAATTTCGAAAAATACATCTTGAAAAAAATTAATTGAATAGAATTTTTAAATAAAAGTATGAAAAATTCAATTTCTTAAAGATTTTAATTGGAAACTTTTACAAAATTCAATTATTTCTAAAAATTTCAATTATTAGTAACTTCTCCACCAAAATTTAATTATTATCTAAAACTTTATTATCTAAAAATTATCATTTTTCATTAGAAAATTCTACGAGAATTCAATTATTTAAATACAAACATAGATAATTTATTGAATAATTGAATTAAAATTGAATTCGTATATAAAATTTTATCAAAAATTTTTTAAATTGAATTCTTTGGGACAAATTTTAATAAAATTTTTAAAAATAATAATTTTTTTTTAGGAATTGGATTAAAATTGTATTAAAAAGAATTGAAATTCTGCAATGAGTTTTATTATTTATGAAAATAATTAAATTATTGCGAAGAATTTTATAAAAAAGTTTCAAACAATTGGTTTTTTTCCAAAAAATTTATTCAATTATTCTATTTTTAATAATTGATTTCCTGTGAAATTTTCATTATTTTAGAAAATACAGTAGAACCTCGGTTATCCGAGCCTCGATTATCCGAGATTCCGGATTATCCGAGGCACTAAACATGATCGGATAATGCGGAATAACTCGGATAAAACGAATCGAGCGACTAAATTTGGAAAAAAAATTTTACAAAACCACTATTTGTGATCATTGCATTTAAAATTTCGTCCATTTTTGTCGTTTAATATTATTCTAACACTTTAAACACATGAAAAATAATTTAAAATAATGAAATTTTCATTTGTTCCGTGTTATCCGAGTTTTCGATTATCCGAGGCACCTCTTCCCCACATTACCTCGGATAATCGAGGTTCTACTGTAATTGAATAATCGTGTAGAATTTTGTTAAAATTGTTTTTAAATATAATTCAATTCTTTTGGGAAATTTTATTAAAATAATTGATGTACAAATTATTGAATTAAGAAACATTTTTGAAAATAATTGAAATTATGCAATGAATTTTATTAAAATTTTTTAAAATAATTGAATTCTTATGATAAATATTGTTATTTATGAAAATAATTGACTTCCTCCGAATGATTTTATTATTTATGAAAATAATTAAATTCCTGAAAATTTTTTTAAAATTTATGAAAATAATTGATTTACTGCGAAGAATTTAATGCCAAATTTTTAAAAAATTTATGCAAATTCTATTTTAAATAATTGAATTCCTGTGAAATTTTTATTTGTTTGAAAAATAATTCAATGTTCGTGTAGAATATTATCAAAATTTTTGTTTGATAATTGAATTCTCTTGCCAATTTTTTTAAAATATATAGTAGAATATTGAAAATCATAGAATTAAAAAAAAATGTTTGAAAATAATTGAAATTTTGCTATGAATTTTATTTAAATTTCTGAAAATAATTGAATTCTTGTGATGAATATTGTTATTCATGAAAATAATTGAATTATGTCGCAGAATTTTGCTATTCATTTATAAAGATAATTGAAATTTTGACGACAATTTTTTTTATATATTTTTTGAAAATAATTGAATTTTTGCGAAGAATTTTATTAATTTTGAAAATAATTGAACTCCCGAGATGGATATTGTTATTTATGCAAATAATTGAATTTTACAATGAATTTTATAAAAATTCCTGAATATAATTGAATTTCGGCGAAGAATTTTGCTATTTATAAAAATAATTAAAATGTTGACGAGAATTTTTTAAAAAATATTCGAAAATAATTGAATTCTTGAGATGAATATTGTTATTTATGGAAATAATTGAATTTTACAATGAATTTTATAAAAGTTCCTGAATATAATTGAATTTCGGCGAAGAATTTTGCTATTTATAAAAATAATTAAAATGTTGACGAGAATTTTTTAATAAATTTTTGAAAATAATTGAATTTCTAGAAAGAATTTTATTAATTTTGAAAATAATTGAATTCTTAAGTTGAATATTGTTATTTATGAAAATAATTGAATTTTTGGAAAAAGTATTTTAATATTTATGAAAATAATTGTATTCCTAAAAAGAATTGAAATTAAAATTTTTCAAAAAAAAAAAAAAATACTTCATTAAATGATTTATATAAGTAATAACTTTATGGCAGTTCTTCAATAGACTTTAGTTATTCAAAATAAATTATTATTGTCAGAAATAGAAGAAATTTAATGTTTTTTCATAAATTCAGAATTTTCTTATAAATTCTAAACATTTAATTTTTTCCAGTAATTTTAATAAAAATTCTTTAATTTCCCTGACTTTTCCCTCACCTATGGTAACCCTTTTCTTTTTTTTTTGTAGAATTTTCTTTCTCGCGAGTATTGTAAGACGAAAAAATAGGTGTGTCGTGATACCGGTATTCCAATTCAGTCTTGCAGATCTCTTTTAACTCATGCGGCACATATGGAATTACTGACAAGTGTGACAACTGATTATATATGCAAGTGTGTTAGAATATTTGTTTGGAATTTTTTTCACTTCTGATAAAATTTTCAAGATACACGTCGACGAAATCGTTTTTTTGGTGACAAACTGCCTTCTTAATTATGTGCATAATTTGCACTCATGACTGAATTTCGAAACATTTTAATGTCGAAACAAAATTTAATCAATATTTCATCAATATTTCATCAATATGAAAAAAGGAAAATTTTCTCCACATTTTGGAAAAATGGTAAATCAGCGAATATTTAATTTTTCCCCCAAAAGAAAATCGATATTAATATTTATCGAAGAAAGAAGATTGAAAAAAAAAGAAATTAAAATTGAAGAATTAAATCAAATTAAATCAAATTAATTTGAATTAAAATGAATTAGACTGAAAATTAGATATATTCAGATTGAAAAGAAACAATTCGAAATTTCCAGAAATAATTAAAACTGAAGAAAATAAATTAAATTGCAGGAAAAATTCGATAATTGAAATGGAAGAAAACTTTTTGAGAAATTGGCGACTATATGACTTAAAGAGGATAGAGTGTAAGAATTTATCTATTTCTAGACCGTAAACTGGTAAGACAACATTGAATGGGAAGGGAAAAAAAAGTAAGAGTAATAATGGTCAACTAACAGATGCCACTATATGGATGGTGTTTTTCAAGGCAAGTTTGTGAGAAAAGCCAATCTCGAATATTATAGATTAACTTCCATCCTGTAAAACAAGTCACGTTGAAAAATATAAGATTCCAATATAATTCATAGATTTTCTCGAATAAAAAAAAATACAGATGATCTTTAAATGAAAAAAATAGTCTATAATGTAGTAATATGATTACATACACTGAAGGATTTTTTTTTCGAAACACGATATTATTATCAGGGGTATCATTCTGTTACGTGAGATGGATAATACACACTGGAACTATATATATGTACATCGAGAGAATAACGTATATTATCGTGCAGAAAATTTCATCTTTAGAGCAAGTGAATTTTCACTGAAAATTTATTTTTTTCAATTTGGATTTATGAAGTATTTGCACTATTTTATAAATTCGCTAATAGTTGGAATAAAAAAATTATTTTCTAAAATTGTAATAAAATTTTCAGAAATAATTCAAAAAATTTTAATAAAATTCTTTCAAACGATTCAATTATTTTCAAAAAATTTTTGAAATTCAATTATTTCCAATAAAAATAACAGGAATTCAATTAATTAATTAAAATTAAATTTTTTGGAAGAATCAATTATTTAAAAATTTTTTTATAAACTTCTTCGTGAGAGTTCATATTCAATTATTTTTACAATTAACAAAATTCTCAGGAATTCAATTATTTTTAAACATTTTAATAAAATTCGCAACAAGAATTTAATTGTTTTTATAAATAATAAAACTCATCGCAGAATTTCAATTATTTTTAAATGCAATTTTAAATGAATTTCTCGAAGAATGCAATTATTCTTAAAATTGTATTAAAATTCTTTAAAAGAATTCAATTATTAAAAAAAATTTTGAATTAATTTGTTTATTAGAATTTAATAAATTATTTTCATCATTTTTAATTACATTTTTTGAAAGAATTTAATTATTTTAAAAAATGTTTCCGTAACATTTCAATTATTTTCTCAATATTTACTATTTCAATAAAATTTCCCAAAAGAATTTAATTATTTAAAAAAAGATTTTAATAAAATATTAAAAAAGAATTTAATTATTTTTATAAGTTATAAAATTTTTGCGGAAAAATTCAATTATTTCCAATACAATTTGAATAATTGAAATTCAATTATTATTATTTTCAGTGGAATTTTAATTAAATTCCTTAAATTCCTTAAAAACTTAAATTTTATCTTGAAACATCTAAATTTGTATTTATTTACAAATTTGATTCTTATATTATTATTTTTGTCTATTATTTTCATTAAATAATAATGTTATCACAGGAAATTCAATTATTTAATTTCAATTGTTTATTTCTCAAAAATATTATTAAAAATCTTTCAAAGAATTCAGTTATTTACATAAATAATAAAACTAATCGCAGAATTTCAATTATTTTTAATACACTTTTAATCGAATTCCTTGAAAAATGTAATTATTCTTAATAATTTTATTAAAATTTGCCAGAAAGTTCAATTATTTAAAAATTTGTTGATAAAATTCTTGACGAGAATTCAATTTTAAGTAATATTCAATTATTCAATAAATTATTTATTTTTGTATTTAAATAATTGCATTCTCGTAGATTTTTTTAATAAGAATTTATTTAAAATTGAATTCTGGTTAAAATTTTAGATAATAATTGAAAATTAGAAGCGTTATTGTGTGAATTTTTGGAAATATTTGAATTTTAAAAAGGTATCACATTAAAATTTTTGAATCTTTAAACATTATTTTCATAAATAATAAAATTCTTTTTAGGAATACAATTATTTTTATAAATAATAAAATTCATCGCAGAATTTCAATTATTTTTAATACAATATTTTAATCGAATTCCTCGAAAAATTTAATTAATCTTAAAAATTTTATTAACATTCGTCGAAAGAATTCAATTATTTAAAAATTTGGTGATAAAATTCTTTATGATAATTCAATTTTAAGGAATATTCAATTATTCAACAAATTACTTGTTTTTGTATTTAAATAATTGAATTCTCATAGAATTTTTTAATAAGAACTGCTTTAAAATTTAATTTCAGTAAAATTTTTAGATAATAATTGAATTTTTGTATTTAAATAATTGAATTATCATAGAATTTTTTGATAATAACTGATTTAAAATTGAATTTCAGTTAAAATTTTAGATAATAATTGAATATTAGAAGCGTTATAATGGAAATTTTTAGAAATAATTCAATTTATATAGATTTTTAAATTAAAATTCTTTAAATTTTATTTCCTGATAAAAAAAAAATAAGAAGTATTTAAATATTTATTTAACAAATGTTTTGAAATTTTGAAAAATAGAATTGCGAAATAAAGATAATTAAAGTTTTGAATAATTATATTTAAAAATTTCTACAAATAAAAATGATTGAATTTCGAAAAAATTATAGTTGTAATTTTTAGAAATATTTAAATTTCAAAAAGGCTTTACATCATTCTAAAATATTTTAATTCATGTGGAAAAATAAATAGGTATTTAAGTATTTATTTTAAAAAAATTATTCTATTTTTGAATGTAATTTAATTTAGTATAATTATGAAAAAATTGAGGCGTTAAATTAAATTTTTCGATGAATACATTTTTACAATTTTTTTTCAGTCTTAAAGCTACTCTTTGATATACTTTATTAAAAATTAATTATCGGGTACGAAGTCTGATTTTAACTGTTACAATTTTTTTTCCTATTTAAATTTGTAAATAGTGAAAATTTTTCTATACATTAATGAAGAATGTTGAAAATTTTATCATATAAGGTCAACAGAATAATTCTCTCCCGACGAAATTTCAAAAGTGCATAACATTGTTTGCGACAGTTTCGTAACACCTTTAGAGACGTTGCGCGTATACACATTTTAGCGTCGTTAAATTGGAGCAACATTGTTGTGTACATAAACTATAATGGATGTTCTATGCGTGTGGTTTAAGGGTAATTTCACAAAGTTTCGTCTTAGGATCAATATAATCACATATTCAATCTCTAAAGAGCTAACGTGAAACCATATTTACTCTCACGATCTGAAAAATTAAACTTAAAAAAAAAAAAAAAAAAAAAAAAAAAAAATTTCCTTCATCTCAAAAGTTGGAAAGTTTTATTCGTTACATAAATACAAAATATACGAGCAGGCAATCTTTTATGGTTTGCATTTTACATTGAAGGCAAAAGTGAACAGCTGCAACAACAACAACACAACGTTTCACGAATTTAATTATATTCTTCCGCTAGATGATAAATTTCCTACTATTTTCATTTTCAATTTATTCAATTTATGCGATTTTGCTCTCGACACATTTTCCAATTAATAATTTAATCATGGAATTTTCAATTTAATTGAAAATATATAAAAATAGTTTTTGTATTTTTTTTGTGCTTTATTTTGAAAATTCAAAGTTGATATAAAGAAGATAATTTACCTCGACGTGAAATAAATCACTGTCGAGAGAAAAAAGAGAAACGTACAAAAACAAAAGAAAACACAATAAGCAAATGGATTTTCAAATGGATTTTTGTGAAATGTTTTCTAATTTCACAAATTGTCCTTTAAGCTCTCGTGTAGTTGGCGTAATTGTTCAACACGATTGTTCCTAGCGCCGAGAAAGATGTTTAACCTTTTGAGATGTGTTGGACAGTTGAGAGGCTCATTTCCACAGGGTAAAGGATTAGGACAAGTAATCCAGACGGGAGCATCGTTCCAGAGAAGATCAAAACCACCAACTCTAATTTCACTGCCAGTTAACATTCGCTCCAGATCCAAAATGTTGAGCACGTCGTCTAGTATGTCGAATTTTACACGATAATCCTCGTGATCCGTGGGTGCAAGTGCAGGCGATGCATTAACCTCGAGTAACCAGGGCGTCAAATGTTCATCCAAAAGTATATCATAACCGTATAACTCGAAGGAATTATTCTCCTGCATCATTACCGGTTGTACCGCTTGCAAACTTGCCATAATAACACCTACGCAAAAGAAAAAAAGAATTTTTAAAGAAAACTTAGTCGAAATTTCTACAGTTCTCGGATATTATCACTTTTTTCCACTCTTTTATCGACTATTTTTGAAAAATGCGATTTTTTCCAACTATTTTCAAAAAAGTGCGATTTTTCCGACTTATTTGCAATTTTTTTCAATAACTATTATTTTTAGTAAAAATTTCTTAAAAGAATTCAATTATTTTTAATTCTTCACAGAAATTCAATTATATTTTAGAATAATAAAATCAACAAAAATTCAATTATTCATAGTAATTTTCAAAAAAAAAATCCATCCCAAGAATTTAATTATTTTTATTACACAATTTTAATTGAATTATTCAAAATAATTCAATTATTTTTCTTTCAATTTTAATAACATTCTTTGAAACGATTTAATTCGCGAGCTTTCAATTATTTTTATTAATTACAATAGAAAATGAATTCCAGGAAAAAGTTTATTATTTTTCAAAATTTTTACTAAAAAATTCTTCAAAAATTCAATTATTTTCAAAAATTTTACTAAAAAATTCTTTAAAAATTCAATTATTTTCATAAATAATAAAATTCTTTGCTGTATTTCAATTATTTTTAATAAAATTTTCAATTCATTTCTCGAAAAATGCAATTATTCTGAAAAATGATATTAAAAATTTCCGAAAGAAATTAATTTTCAATTA
Organism: Leptopilina heterotoma; assembly: GCF_015476425.1. NCBI lineage: Eukaryota > Metazoa > Arthropoda > Insecta > Hymenoptera > Figitidae > Leptopilina > Leptopilina heterotoma. Next base: position 8,071,738 of record NW_025111138.1, read on the forward strand.
TTTTCATAAATAATAAAAATTGTTTACCAAAATCCGTAATTACTTCCAATACAATTGCAATGTAATATTTCATTTTTTCAATTTTAATAACATTTCTCGAACGAATTCAATTATTTTCATAAATAATAAAATTCTTTTCAGTATTTCAATTATTTTTTATATAATTTTCAATTAATTCTTCGAAAAATGCAATTATTCTGAAAAATGATATTAGAAATTTTCGAAGAATTTAATTATTTTCATAAATAATAAGAATTGTTTACCAAAATTCAATTACTTCCAATTTTATAGGAAAAATTAAATTTCAATAGATTTTTAAATTAAAGTCTGAAAATTTTATTATTTGTATAACTGTTGTTATATTCAAATGTTTATTTTAAATTAATTTATTATTTTCTTAAAAAATTAGTAAAATTTTGAATAAAATTAATTAATAAATAAAATTAATTTTTTCTAATTAAATTTTCGGATTATACAATTAAAAACATTAGACAGGATAAACAATTGGAATTTTGTAAAATTTAATTGAAAATAATTGTTTTTTTTCAAGTATTTAATTACAATTTTTGAAAATCAACTTTCGAAGAATTTTAAATGCAAACTTTCGAAATTAATTAAATTCTCAAAAATTTTAATAAAAACTCTTCACTAGATTTAAAAATGAAAATGAATGAAAATTAGCTCCTAAAAAATAACTATAGACAAATCATTCAAAAATTATTTTTAAATCATTTTTCTAATTAAATTTTCGAAATATATGATTATGAAGATTATGAATAACTGAAATTTTGTAAAATATAATTGAAAATAATTGATTTTTTTCATCAAGTACCTATTTTATTACAATTTTTGAAAATCAACTTTTGAAGAACTTTAATTGCAAATGTTTAAAATAATTGAATTTTAGAAAATTTTGATAAAAAATCTTCAAGAGTAAATAGGTATATATAAAAAAAGTAATTCTTAGAATTTTTTAAAATTTAATTATTTTCAATATTTTCAGTTTTCTTTCAATTGTATAAAAATTCTTTAAAGAAATTCAATTATTTTCGAAAAATTACATTACAATATTTTTAAAAAACTAATTTTTAGAATTATTTTATAACATTAAAAATAATATAATAAATATAAAATTCTTTATAAGAATTCAATCATTTTTAATACAATAATTTTAATTCAGTTCGTCTACAAAAATTTCATTATATTTAAAAATTGTTAATGAATTCTTCAAAAAAATTCAAAAATAAAGAAAAAATTTAAATACAATTTTTCGGAAAAATTTTATTATTATTTAAAAATTGTAATTACCTACATTTTTTGAAAAAATTAAAAAAAATTATAATTGCAAAAGTTCAATTATTTTTTTAAATAATAAAATTATTCAAAGGAATTCAATTATTTTCAAAATTTTGTACTAAAAAATTCTTCAAAAAAATTCAATTATTTTCAAAAATTTTAATAAAATTCTTCACAAGAATTCAATTATTTTCACACATAAAGTTTTTCACAAGAATTCAATTATTTAAACAAATTTTAATAAAATTCAAAAAGTAACATTAAAATTTTTTTGAATCACTTTTAACATTTTGGAGAAAACAATCATAATGTTTAAAAATTTTCATTTAAAATTCTTCAAAAAAAAAAAATTCAATTGTTTTATTATAATTTTTTAAGAATCAATTATCGGCGAATAAAGTAAATTAAAATTTGTAAAAATTAATTTTTTATACTTATTGAAATTTCGGAGAAATAATGTTGATGAATTTATAATTGAAGTTCTTCTAAAATTTGATTATTTTTTATAGGTACCTATTTATCAAAACTTCAATTATTTTAAATAGCTTTTATCAAATTTCAATTATTTTTAAAAATTTTTACCAAATTTCAATTATTTGGAAATTTTTCAATTTTTTTCTCGTTTTTTTCGTTGATTAACGTTGTGGACTTAAACTTCGTCTTTATGCATTTTTTAAAAAAATTTTCCAAACGTATCCTTAAATTTTCTACTTCTTTTAGGTACCTTTCTACGGGTACACGTCACATACATAACTTTGCTAAAATTTGCAAGATTCTTGCACTTAATGAGAATGAAAAATTGAGAAGAATTTTCTTATGAGAAGTGTTTGAAACTCTTAAGGGGATGTGAATTCATTTGAAAATTAAAGTTGTAATCGACTTTTCGCGAAAATTTCCTGGAAACTGTGAAAACCGCTTCCATTTAAATTGTTAAAGCGATCAACATAATCATTTATCGGAACATCGTGCAATTCTGTGGGCGGTTTAACGCACGAAATGTCTTAGAATAATGGGGTGGCAACACGAATAAGTATTTACCAGCAATACGAGACAGAAGATTGTTAACTGCAGTGACGCCATGCCGCGCAGTCATGTATTCTCGAACTTTTCGAAGACTCCATTTATATCCATGTTTACTCTAAAAAAATACACAAAAAAAATAAAAGAAACATTTAAATATTTGTAAATTGCTTGGAGAAAAAAAGGGGACACAGGAAGCAAACATTTTGAGATTTTGTTTGTGTTTTTTTGTACTGCGACACTAAAAAGCAACTATTTTCTTTCATTTTTTTGATAATTTGCAGAACTTTACTATTAAAATCTGCTAATAATTGAAATAAAAAAATTATTCTTGCAAAAATTTTAATAAAATACTTGGAAACAATTAAAAAAATTTTAATAAAATTCTTTGAAACGATTCAATTATTTTCAACAATTTTAAGGACATTTTTTTTGCTAAAATTTAATTAAATTATTTTCACGTCGCTGAAATTTGCAATTATTTTCAAAAACTACTATTTTATTCAAATTTTTTAAAAGAATTCAATTATTTTTAATTCTTCGCAAAAATTTCAATTATTTTTTAGAATAATAAAATCTTTACAAAAATTCAATTAAATATTCATAATACAATTTTCAAAAAATATTCATCGTAAGAATTCAATTATTTTTATTACAGAATTTTAATTAAATTATTCGAAATAATTCAATTATTTTTTAGAATAATAAAATCTTCACAAAAATTCAATTAAATAATCATAATATACAATTTTCAAAAAAAATTCTTCGTAAGAATTCAATTATTTTTATTACAGAATTTTAATTAAATTATTCGAAATAATTCAATTATTTTTTAGAATAATAAAATCTTTACAAAAATTCAATTAAATAATCATAATATACAATTTTCAAAAAAAATTCTCCGTAAGAATTCAATTATTTTTATTACAGAATTTTAATTAAATTATTCGAAATAATTCAATTATTTTTCTTTTAATTTTAATAACATTCTTTGAAACGATTTAATTCGTAAGAATTCAATTATTTTTATTAATACAATAGTAGGTAATTAAATTCCAAGAAAAAATTTAATTATTTTCAAAATTTTTACTAAAAAATTCTTTAAAAATTCAATTATTTTCATAAATAATACAATTATTTGCAGTATTTCAATTATTTTTAATATCATTTTCAATTAATTCCTCGAAAAATGCAATTATTCTGAAAAATGATATTGAAAATTTTCGAAAAAAATTAATTTTCAATTATTTTCTTAAATAATAAAAATTGTTTAACAAAATTCAATTAATTCCAATACTATTGCAATTTAGCATTTCATTTTTTCAATTTTAGTAAAGTTTCTCGAATGAATTAAATTATTTTTAATTCAATTTTAATTTAATTCGTCGGAAAAATTATATTATTCTTAAAAATTGTAATTAAATTCTTCGAAAAACTTTTAAAAATATAATAAAATTTTTTGCAAGAGTTCAATTATTTTTAAAATAGTAAACTTCTTCGAAGGAATTTAATAATTTTCAAAATTTTTACAAAAAAATTCTTTACAAAATTCAATTATTTTCAAAAATTTACAGAAAATTCTTCACAAGAATTCAATTATTTTCACAAATACTAAATTTTTTAACAAGAATTCAATTATTTAAAAAAATTTAATAAAATTCTTTGCAATAATTAAATTATTTTTATAAATACTAAATTTTTTAACAGGAATTCAATTATTCGAAAAAATTTAATAAAATTCTTTGCAATAATTAAATTATTTATTTTTGTTCTTAAATAATTGAATTCTCGTTGAACTTTGTAATAAAAATTGATTTAAATAATTATGAATTTTATTAAAAAATTTTGAGAATATTAATTAAATATTTGAAGCGTTATAGTATGAATTTCTAGAAATAATTAAATTTCAAATAGATTTTTAAACTGAAGTCTGAAAATTTCATTATTTATACCTATAACTGTTGTAGTATTGAAATGTTTATTTTAAACTAATTTTTATTTTCTTAGAAAATTATTAAAATTTTGAATAATTTTATTCAAAAACTCAAAAAAAAAATAAAAAATGATTTAATTTTCGATGAATTAATTGCAGTTTGTAATTTTTGCGGATGTATAGTTATAAATTTCAAAAAGGTTTCTTATTAAAATTATTCAAGTTTTTAATTCCTTTGAAAAAGTAGATAAATATTTATATATTTATTTAATAGAAATTTGTTCGTACTTTGTATTATTTCATTTGAAAATTGAAAAAAAATTATTGATCTTTTGAAAAATTGTCATTAAAATTTGTTTAAAGATAGTTAAATTCTCGTAAATAATTTATGAAGATTAAATTAAATTTCCAATTAGTTGGAAATTTTGTCAAATTTAATTGAAATCAATTTTATTATTCAGAGTAGGTATACATTATTAAATATTTTTGAAATTATTTTTATATATAATCTTTTGTGAAAAGAATTCTTACTAAAAATTTGGAAAATAATTGAATTTTAGAAAAATTTAGAATCGAAGGTATAATGAATGAAAGTTAATATTTTTTTATGGAAATCTGTAAAAAGACAGAGAAATACTGAATCTTTTTTTTTTGACTCTACTAAAACGAGTTTTTTTTTTAGTGCGTCAATTTAAATTTCTTTTTAAAAATGTATTTTTATAAATCCTCTCATTATTTTCTCTATTTCGCTTTTAAAAACGTTGAGAACTTTAGCTTCATTTTAGAAAAAAATGTCAACTTGATTAATAGGTTAAAAGCACAAGGTAATATTTGTCGATTTTGCTGGTTAAAATATTGGTTTTCAAAGGGATTAAAGGTATTTATTAGGTCAATTAAATACTAGTTATTCAAGGTATTTGATAGTTTAATTAAATTGAATTAAATTAATTTATAGATGAAATGTGTTGGTCCGATTGTTGGTTAACGGAAAATTGTGAGAGGAAGAAACGGTGAGTGAGTGTGAAATGGGTATTTTGAGGTGAGAATTTTACCAGCTTTTACCTGAACATTCTCAGGTGACGAGTGTTTTTCATCGTCTAGCGATCTTCCTTTTAGTTGAATAGCCATGTTGGTTAGATGGATCCTACTGTCGTCGATTTTATCAAGCGCAAATAATTCGCCGGACAGCCGAGCAAAACCCTCTCTTGCCAACCACACCTTCAACGGATGAAAGGACGTGACTAGGACGTAAATGCGCAAATCAAACTTCCGCCCTGTCGATCGAAAGCAAAAAAAAAAAAAGAAAGAAAGAAAAGAAAAGGATACAATAACAATTTTTCCAAAGTTTATGCATCACAAGCAAGAAATACAAATGCCATTTGAAGTTTAAAGAGAGATTCTTTCAAAAATATTTTCTCTCCGCAAGAAAATATTATAGAATTTCCACCGAGAAAAATCCTTCTCAGATTTTCAAATATTTTCCATTTATTTTGTTTTAACTCTCAAAGTAAAATATTGAAATGGAAAATGACCTGCTAGCAAATATGGATTCTCGACATACTTTTGAACCACAAAAGTCTCGACTTTTCCTGCATTGGTGTGCGTTGTTGATGCATTTGCGGTTGATTCCTTTGGTTTCCATTCGTAAAGGTCTTTGAGTTTGCGGAAGAGAAATATTCCACGACCTTGAGAGCCGGTGACGGGTTTTACTATCCAGGTGGATCCCTGTTGTTTGCGGTATTCCTCGACCAACATTCGATATTCATTGGGTAATTCAAATGTTATTGGCATTGATGAACAAAATTTACCCTCATTCTGCTTGCCGGAGTTTATTAATAATTTCTCGTATCTCTTTAAATTTCGATAGAGATAATTCTTACGTGTGAGCTCGTAATGATTTCGAAAGTGCGGCACTCTTTGATGAGGTGCGAGTTTATTTTCAAAAGCCAAACGAATATCGTTTGTTTCACACCACCACAAATTCCAATCAGTATCATTCGGATCGTCTATCTGTGGATTAAATTAGATATTTGTAGGAAAATTCATTCAAAAGCAATTACAGGGTTTCCACAGGTCAGGGAAAGTAGAATTAAGTCGGGGAAAAGTCAGGGATTTTTATTAAAAGTACTGGAAAAAATTAAATTTTTAGAATTCATAAGAAAATTCTGAACTCTAGTATCTTTTTTTATTTGACTCATGAACTATCAAACTACCACGAATTCTAATACAACACCTTCAAAATTTTTTTCTATTTCTGAACAGAATGAATTTTTTAATATTATTTAATTATTTCAAAAGTTTTAATGCAATTATCTTGATAAATAACAAGATTCTTCACAAAGATTCAATTATTCTTGAATGCAAAATTCTTTGCGAAATTCAATTATTTTTATAAATAACAACATTCATTACAAGAATTCAATTATTTTCGAAAGTAATAAAATTCTTCGAAGAAATTCAATTATTTTAAAAAAATTTAAGGAATATTTCGTCAAGAATTCAATTATCTTTATAATTAGCAAAATTTTTCGCTAAAAATTCAATTATTTTCAAAAAATTTAAATCAAATTCTCTGCAAAATTTTAATTTTATTTTTAAGTTTTTCGCATTCGAATAATTTTCAATATTCACTATTTTCAAAAAATTTATCAAAGATTTAATTATTGAAAATAATGTTTGATACAATTCTACGAAACGATTCAATTATTTTCGTAAATAATAAAATTTCATTATTTCCACGGCAGGATTTTAAATATTTTTAATACAACTTTAAATAAATTACACGAAAAATGCAACTATTCTTAAAAATTTTATTAAAACTTTGACGAAAGAATTCAAATTGAAGAAATATTCAATATTATTCAATAAAATAGTAAAATTCGTTGCAATGATTCAATTTATTTTTAAAAAATTTTTCAAGTAATTTTGCAAAAGAATTTAATTATCTTGTTAAACAACAAAATTTTTCCCATAAAATCAATTATTTAAAGGAATTTTAATAAAATTCTTTTCTAAAATTCAATTATTTTCATAAATATCAAAATTTATTACAAGAATTCAATTTTTTGAAAAGTAATAAAATTCTTTTGCAGAAATTATATTAGTTTTAAAATTTTTTTTGAATTCTTGTTAATAATGAAATTATCTTTATAAATAGGTAGCGAAATTCTTCTCAAAAATTAAATTATTGGCAAAAATTTTAATAAACTACTTATAAAAAAAAATTGTCGTGAACATTTTAATTATCTTTATAAATGAGTAGCAAAATTCTTCGACAAAATACAATTATTTTCATAAATAATAGTTATTCATAAAAAGAATTCAATTATTTTCAAACGTAATAAAATACAGTTATTTTCCAAAATTTTAATAAAATTCATGGTAAAATTTCACCAATTTTCGAAATTTTTTCTTAATTCCATAATTTTCAATATTCTACTACTTTAATAGAATTTCCCAAAAGAATTTAATTATTAAACAAAAATTTTGATAATATTCTACACGAACATTAAATTATTTTCCAAATAAATGCAAATTTCACCGGAATTCAATTATTTAAAATAAATTTGCATAAATTTTTTCGAAAAATTCAAATGTTTTAAAATTTGGCATTAAATTCATCGCAATAATTTAATTATTTTCATATATAATAAAACTAATTACAGAGTTTCAATTATTTTTAATATTTAATTTTAATCGAATCCCTCGAAAAATGTATAATTATTCTTAAAAATTTTATTAAAATTTTGTCAAAAGAATTCAATTATTTAAAAATTTGAGGATAAAATTCTTTTTGAATTATTTCTCTAATTAAATTTTCGAAATATGTACAATGAAAACGATTTTAAATAAATGAAATTTTGTAAAATTTATTGTAAAATTTATTTAAAAATAATTCCTTTTTTGATCAAGTATATTTTATAACAATTTTTGAAAATCAACTTCTAAAGAACCTTCATTGCAAATTTTGAAAATAATTAAATTCTCAAAAATTTTAATAAAAAATCGACAAATGTAAACTTAAAAATGAAAATTTTCTGCTAAAATTATATTAAAATGTTATTGATTTTCCGAAATTCAATTATTTTCAAAAATTTTCTCAATTCAATGATTTTCAATATCTCTTATTTTAATAAAATTTATATTCTATTCAATTAGGTATTTAAAAAAATGTTGATAAAATTCTACGTGAACATTCAATTATTTTTATAAATAATAAAAATTTCCCAGTAATTCAATTATTTACAAAGTTTTTATAAATTTCTTCGCAATAATTCAATTATTTTCATAAATACTAAAATTTTTTTTACAGGGATTCAATTATTTTCATTTAAATAATAAAGTCTTATCGCAGAATTTAAATTATTTTTAATCGAATTCCTCGAAAAGTGTAATTATTCTTAAAAATTTGATTCGAAATTGTCAAAAGAATTCAATTCTATTTAAAAATTTGTTAATAAACTTCTTTATGAGAATTAAATTTTAAGAAACATTGAATTATTCAATAAATTATTTATTTTTCTATTTAAATAATTTTGAATTCTCGTAGAATTCCATAAGAAAAATTGATTAAAAATGAATTTTAGTTAAAATTTTAGATTATAATTAAACATTAAAAGGATTATAACATGAATTTTTAGAAATAATTGAATTTTGAAAAGGCTAAATTAAAATCTTTGAAAATCTGAATTTTTTATACTTTTTTTATTAATTTTTAATTTTCATACTTTTAACTAACAATTCTTTAGAATTAATTTTTTTTTGAAAAAGTTTAATTGAATGTTTTTAAAAATTTTTTTCAAGTTTTTAGTTTCATATTTAATTGAAGAATTTCCGAGTAATCGAAGTTTCGGGTAAAATTGAATTGTAAACAAATGGATTTGAAAATTCTCAAAGAACTTTTTCAAAAATTATTTTTTAAATAATTGATTTAACAAAGTATTTTAGTTAAATATATTTTGTGATGTTTTCGAATAATTTTACAATTATACAAAAATTCGTAAATAAATGTAAGAACATTTTTTTAGTATATCTAATCATTTTTAGAGTAAATCGCAGAATATTCTTTAGGGTTAGGGATTAAATTAAAAATCAAAATTATTAAATATTTTTTTGTTTAAAATCAACATAAAATTTTGATAAAATTAAGTAGTGTGTTCTCATAACTAGGTGCAAGTTGAAGCTTTATGAAAAATATTTTACTTTAAAATTTGATTTTCAAAATTAAGTGGGTGGCATGGAAATTTTAACAAAAATACGGAATTGAAGTTTATTATTCTTCTTCAAGGGGGAAAATGTTTCCATTTTGGATTGAATTCTAGTCGCTAATGAGATTTTTTTGCAATTTAACAAGAAGATAGCAGCAAGAAGACTGTGAAGTATGCAACTAAAAAGATTTATTAATGAGCATTTTAGTTTTCCTAATTGTGAAATGAAAGTTTTTCTTGAGAATTAAAGAAGAAAAATTCATTACTTAATTTATGAATCATATTTTACAAGTGTTCTTGTTATTCGTGTGTATCTAGTTTAGTGGGTCAGGGTGAAATGCGTTGATTACGTTTTTAGTCTTTCTGGTGGTTTTTTTTTAAAAATGCGGAGATTATAAATTCGGTGGTAATTCTCGATTACTATTTTTGGCCATTTTTATTTTTTTCCTCCATTTTCCTTCATCTCTAAAGATTGTTTTGCAATTTTTTGGAGTAAATACTTTTATTTTTTGAGAATAAATAGTTTCTTGTAAAGATATAACTGAGGCTAAATAAGGTATTCAATTTAATTACCTGAACCCAACCTCTTGCAAGCATCACCTTAACTTGCGTTGAGGGAAAGTCACAACGAAACTTGATAACCTTGTGATAGCGTCGCTTCTTCGCGTTAGGATAATGCTTCCTATCTGATATTGAAAATGCAGAGATCCATGAATTTATAATCTCGCCATTCTTCAGTAATTCCATTTTGCAAAAGTTTTCAACTCGAAAAGAAGAAAATAGGGTTAACTTATTTATGTAATTTTTTTTTTTTTTTTTTTTTTGCTCGACTCGAATCTCGAATTAATTCAAGTGTCAAATTATGTTCGTTTGTCTTTTATTTTTACATTGCAAACATTTTTACGCAGTGTAAGTTTTTCTCTTCATTTGAGGGAAATTTGTTTTTGTTAATAATTTTTTTTTTTTTGCGAAAATTGTGAGAAAATATTTTTTTTATAAATTATCTGTTATTATTTTATTGCAGAATTTTGATATTTTTAGATTTATTATTAGATTTTTTGTTTGCGATTTAAGATAAAATTAAGATAAAATATAGTGAAATTAAATAACTTTTGGGAGAATATAATAATAAATTTTGACAGAAATTGCAATGGGGACTATAATGGTCTACTTAAACTTCATCAAAATAACACAAGTCTTGCTTTCCGGTCAGAACAAAGTTTGGAGTGTGATTCTGCGGTAGCTTGAAATATATATATATATATAGGTGGCATAAGGACGTCTCTGTAGTTGTATGACGTTAAGCACATAACTTGAAGTCATAACCCACCGTTTTCACCTCATGAGTTTGCGCAAAGGCATTTAAATCTTTAGAGAGAGAGACAGAGATCACTAAACACTAAATGTATTCAAATCCTATTTTGTAATTAGATTTACGCATTACGTTTGTGTACTCGAATCGCATTTTGAATAATTAATGGAATAATGAAAATCTCTGGAACTTTGAAAATTTAATTTTACTTTTCTGTTTTTCATACTCGTAGGAAGTTTGCAATGATTATTAATTATTCGTATTATTATTATTATTATTATTATTATTATTATTATTATTATTATTATTATTATTATTAAGTAGAATTTTGTCTGATTTATTGTCTTTGTCTACTTACAAATAGAATTTTGTCTGATTATTTGTCTTTTACTGCTTAAAATTAGAATTTTTATTGATTAGTTGATTTTTACGACTTAAAAAATGAATTTTGTCTCATTAATTACAGAGTACGTATTTCAAAATTAATTCAATTTTAAAAGAATTGCGTTTACAATTTTCATAAGTAGATGAACTTTAAAAGATTTTGACTTAAAATTTTGTGAAATTTCAATTTTAAATTAATTTAATTAGAAATATTATAAAAAAAACTTAGATTTAAAAAAAATTTTTTAAACTAAAATTCTTCTGAAATTAGTTAAATTTTTAAATATATATTCAATTTATTATTAAAAATAGTGGATTTAATTAATAATTAATAATTTTAATTGAATTTTGAAGCTATATTACAAAGTTCAATTATTTTCAGAAGTATAGTTAAATTCTTCTGGAAAAATTCAATTATTTTCAAAAATTTTAATAAAATTCTTGACAAAATTTTAATTATTTTCAAAAATTTTCAATTATTTACAAAGTATTTTCACATATTATTCAATTATTTTCATAAAAAATAACATTTTTTACAGGGATTTAATTATTTTCATAAATAATAAAACTCTATGCTGAATTTCAATATTATTCTTAATACAATAATTTTAATGGAATTCCTTGAAAAAAGTTATTAAAAAATTTTATTAAAATTTATAAAAGAAATTTAATTATTTTAATAACCTTTGCTACAATTTATTTATTAGAATTTAAGTATTTATTTTAAATACATTTTTAATTAAATTTCTCTAAAGAATAAAAGTATTTTAACAAAAATTTTAATGTAATTCTTTGCGTAACAATTCAATTTTTTTCACAATAATTTTTATAAAATTCTTCGCAGAAATTCAATTATGCTTAAAAATTTATACAAATATTCTTGTCAACATTTCTATTATCTTTATAAATAATAAAATTTTTCTTCGAAATTTAATTATTTTCAAAACTATTAATAAAATTCTTGGCAGAATTTCAATTATTTTTAATACAATTTTCATCAAATTTCTCGAAACATGCAATTATTCTTAAAAAATTTTATTAAAACTTTGTCAAGAGAATTCAATTATTTAAAAATTTGTTGAAAAAATTCTTTATGAAAATTCAATTTTAAGAAACATTCAATTATTTAATAAAATTATTAATAAAATTAATAAAATATTATTAATTAATAATAATAATAATAATAATAATAATAATAATAATAATAATAATAATAATAATAATAATAATTAATTATTAATAAAATATTTATTTTTGCAGTTAAATAATTGAATTCTCGTAGAATTTTCTAATAAATATGGATTTAAAAATTAATTTCAAATTAAAATCTTTGAGAATTGTAACTTTTCATACTTTTAATTAAGAATTCTATAGATTTAATTTTTCTCAATAAGTTTAATGGAATTTTTCAAAATTATTTGAAGTTTTTAATTTCTAATATATTTAATTGAAGAATGTCAGAATAATCGAAATTTCGTAAAATTAAATTGTAAACAAAAAAGTTAATAGTTTTTTTTAGCCTATTCACAAGTAGAAATTTGTCAGATTATTTGTCTTTTACTACTAAAAGGATTAATTTTTTCTGATTAGTTGACTTTAACTACTTAAAACAAGAATTTTTCTGAGAAGTAGACTTTTACTTCTTAAAAATATTGAATTATTTCTGATAAGTTGTCTTTAACTTCTCGATTGATTTATTTTGTCTGACTACTTGCCTTTTACTACTTAAAAGTAAAATTTTGTCTGATAGTTGTCTTTTCCTGCTTAAAAGTAGTAGTTTGTCTAATTAGTTGCCTTTGCCTACTCATAAGTAGAATTTTGACTGATTATTTATTATCTTACTACTTAGAAGATGAATTTTTGTCTGATTAGTTGACTTTTACTACTTAAAAGATTAATTTTTATCTGATTCGTTGACTTCTACTATTGAAAATGAAGAATTTTGTCTGATTATAGTTGTCTTTTACTACTGAAAAGATGAATTTTGTCGCATTTTTGTATTTTACTACTAAAAAGTAAATTTTTTTCTGATAGTTGTCTTTTACTATACTTAATAGTAGAATTTTGTCTGATTAGATGACTTTTACTCCTTGAATAATTAATTTTATCTGATTGATCGGCTTTTACTGCTACTTAAACTATAAACTGTAATTAGACCAGACATTTTACTTTTGGATTTACGAAAATAAATGTCTGCACATATTCTATACTTAGAAAATGAATTTTCTCATTTACTTTAAAAAAAAAAAAATAGAATCCGATCCGTACCAAAAAATCGATATTCTAAATTTAAGAATATAATCTTGGCTCTTATTTAAGTATATTTTCCATGTATTTTACTCTTAAAGTTAGAATATAAATTCTATTAAAATAGGAAGAAGTTTATTAAAATAAGAATATTTCTTATAAGATACTTTTTCCTATTTTAATAATTTATTATTAATAATTATTAATTTATAAATAATAAGTAATTATTAATATATAATAATTAATAATTAATAATTGATAATTAATAATTAATAATTATATTAATATATAAATAATTAATACTTATTAATATATAAATGATTAATAATTGTTAATAATTTTAATAATATTATATTTTAACTTTAAGAACAAAATACTGGGAAATATATATGCTCAAATTGGTGCCAAAATTATATTCTAAAATTTAGAATATGGTACATATGTATGTTAAATGCAAAGCATATATTCTTAATTCATTGGCTCGAATTTAATATGTATCACAATAGTGCGGAATTTATATTGAACCGAAATTTCGAGGCCACGAAGGGAATTATAAAAAATTAATTAACGCAAAATGATTTACGGAAACGTGCGTATAAATAAATAATAACAATTTCTGCTGATGAAGACATGTTGTTATGTATATATTGCTTCGCGTGAACGTGACGTAGGTGCTCCACATTCTGGAGTATGAGCATCGAAAGACGAGCGTGTGATAGGTATAAACTTGAGAATATATATATTTGAAGGTGTAAAGAAATAAATATATATACATAAGGGTATATAAATATATTTCTTTATATTATTAGTAGTATATAATATGTGTATATACTATATATATGATATATTTTTATATACTAGTATATTTTTTTATATATATATAGTAGCAGTAGTAGTACAGTACTAGTAGTATATTATATGTATTCCTGAATATATTAGTAGTATATATATATATATATATATATATATATATATATATATATATTTTTTTTTACATAAGTAAAGGTATATATATCGCCTCCTCTCCTGCGAGTGACGAACCACATATTTTAGTGGGAGAATTTTCCAGACCTTCCTCGATGTCTGAGTCGCGCCAAAACCTGTAACAGGATCTGCAATGGCAATCCGCCTACTCTCTTATATATACCCTACCTATACGTGCTGTCTGTTCCTCCAGGGCAGTCAATGAAGGAACTCTCGCGTATTGGTACATCACATATATCCACATGTATTCTATAGGCCTCTCGTTCAGAAACGTGACTCCCGAGGCGAAAGTGTCGAGCCACACATATATATAAAACGAGACGAAATACATATAAGCGTGATGCAGGCTGCTAAATGAAGATTTTCATCTTTTATACATATATACATAGGTGCTAGCTCCGTTGATTCATCATCATTACATCAATGAAATAATATCTTCCTCCTTTTTGCATTCAGATTTTCTAATCAAAAATGATCTTTTTATTTGTTACTTCACTAGAATATAGACTGCAAAAACAGGAGCGGGATTTGTTTTTTTTTTTTTTAATTTCTTCTAATATGAGAACAATGTGTCGCTCAATCAAAACCAAATTTTTTAGTCATATTAACATAATTTAGAAAGAAAAATAAACAAAATCTAGATTAACTAATCAATTAGTCATTTTTTCTATACTGAAGAAAAATTATTTGATTCAATTAACCAATTAATTGACTATTATCAATTAAATATTTACTTGAATCAAAATAATATTTATTGGAGTCAATTAAATTGTATTTGAATCAAATAATATTTATTGGAGTCAATTAAATGGTATTTGAACCAATAATTTTAGAATTTGAAGCAAATATCATTTAATTGACACCAATAAATTTTATTTGGATTAAATTAAATATTTAATTGATAATAGGCAGTCAATTAATCGGTTATTTGAATAAAATAATTTTTTGTTTTCAGTGTACTAAAACTTAATCAGTACTGTCACTGTTTTTCTAAGGACATAAAATTAAGACAAAGATCAAAATACAAAAATGCGATTTTTGAATTTATATATACTATTTCCAAAAAATACAACTTTATTTCGACTTGTTTTCAAAAAATGTGATTTTTTCCAATTTTGTTCCAAATATTGCAACGAAATATCACATTTTTTAGTATATAATGCAACTTATTCAAATTATTATAATGTGACAAATAACTACAGAGAAATCTTAATTATTTTTAATTTATTTTTCTACTCAAATTTTCGAACATACAATTAAATAGCTTTTAAATAATTTAAATTCTGTAAAATTGAATTGAAAATAATTGGTTTTTTTCAACAAGTATTATAATACAATTTTTGAAAATCAACTTTTGGAGAATTTTAATTGACAATTTTGAAAATCATGGTTGCCTCAGAGAATGGAAATCATGGAAAATCTGAAAAAAGTATTAAATTTAGAAAAAGGTATAAAAAACCTGGAAATTGTATGGAATTTAAAAAATTTTCTGGAATTTTGCCTGTTTTTAAAGATTTTTGAAAAAATTTTGTTCTAGCCATTGTTTAGGAATAGTAAATAATTTTTTTATTAACAACTGTTAACAAACAAAACATATAGTTCACTCAAAAAATAATTATTTATCTTCTGCTGATTACCAGCTGTGGTTACTTTTCATGAATTGTGAATTAAATTAATTGTGATGACTCAGATAATTATTGGAATTGTTCTAGCAATAGTTTGGGACCAGTAAAAAATTTGTTGACTAAGAATTGTTAGCAAACAGAAGATAAAGTTCGCTCAAAGATAATTTTTCATCTTCTGCTGATTATTGGCTGTGGTTACTTTTTATGAATTGTGAATTAAATTAATTTTTATGGCCCAGATGTTAATTGGAATTGTTCTAGCAATAGTTTCGGACCAGTAAAAAATTTTATGACTAAAAATTGTTAGTAAACAGAAGATAAAGTTCGCTCAAAGATAATTTTTCATCTTCTGCTGATTATCGGCTGTGGTTACTTTTTATGAATTGTGAATTAAATTAATTTTTATGGCCCAGATGTTAATTGGAATTGTTCTAGCAATAGTTTCGGACCAGTAAAAAATTTTATGACTAAAAATTGTTAGTAAACAGAAGATAAAGTTCGCTCAAAGATAATTTTTCATCTTCTGCTGATTATCGGCTGTGGTTACTTTTCATGAATTTTGAATTAAATTAATTGTGATGACTCAGATAATTATTGGAATTGTTCTGGCAATAGTTTGGGACCAGTAAAAAATTTGTTGACTAAAAATTGTTAGTAAACAGAAGATAAAGTTCGCTCAAAGATAATTTTTCATCTTCTGCTGATTATCGGCTGTGGTTACTTTTCATGAATTTTGAATTAAATTCATTTCGATGACCTAGATATTAATTGGAATTGTTCTAGTAATAAGTTAGGACCAGTAAAAAATATAAAAATTTGAATTGAAATAAATTTTATATCTGAAAAAATGGGGAAAAATTCAAAATAAAAATTTTATTTTTCAATATGAGGTCATCTATTGTATTTCGACTAACTCTCTGAATCTGAATTAGTTCAAGTAACTAAGTATTTATTAGTAAAATGCAGTTTGACTTGTTGCTTCACTAAATAATAAAAAATATTTAATTATTTGTAATTAGTTACGAAAATAGTCAACTTTTTCTAAATGAATTAATTATCAAAATTTTTAGTTATTTTTATAGAACCTTCAAGGGATTGTTTTAAACAAATATAGTTTCAAAGTAAAGAAAACAGTTACAATAGATATTAGATGAATATTAGATATTAAATTTATTTTTAGATATTAGATGAAAAGCGCAATTGTTCCGGAAAAATGAACAAAGAAAAAAATTTGACTTTTTCTCCGGTATTTTAGTTGAGAGATAAAATAGAATGGCTCACTTCTCTCGGGCGAGTAAAACAGAAACAATGATATATATATATATTTATTCGCGCAGAGTTCACATATAATATGTCGAGTAGGCCACCTGCCATTCACCTTCTGTATTTCTCTCTGCACTAAATTATAATATGATCGTAAGTATGTTACAGGTGCATAAAGTAAAACTTTGTCCGTTTACGTTATATATACATATATATGTGTGTATATCTCGTCCATAAATCGCAAGAATTTTACTACACTTTAAGAGGGTCATAATCACAGACCTTTTATTTTAACTTGCTATTTGCTACTCTGTAATTTTCCAAAACATCTTCATAGCATGCAAGGAAACTTATGTCAAGCACCTTTAAACCGTTTTTTTTCTCTCTTTTTTAAATTTACTACATTTACTATTACATTCACTATTACCTATCGTATTCAACCGTCGAAATCTGAATTAGTTTTCAAAATAGCTAATTTAACATGCTCTCTAAATCTGAATTAGTAAAATTATACACAAACAAATAGTAAAATTTTACTAATTTTTTAGTAGAATTTTACTAATTGCTAGTCATCTGATCAAGTAATCGGTTATTTGAATTAAATAAATTTTTTTTCAATACAGTGCCTGATTTTTTACTATTATAAAATTAGTTTTTTTTAAACAAATTCAAATTTAGAGAAGCGTATTGAAATGAATTGATTGAATCTGATACACCTTTACATAGTTAACGATTGTAGGGAAAGAATGGGGTCGGGAAATGATTTTATAAACAATCGGAAGTGAATGGTTAATCCTCTGGATTGTACTGTGCAAAAGAAGAGGCATTCAGTTACGCCTGCATCCTCGATTTAATTGTATTATGTACACGTGGCTTTTATTCGCAAAGAGTTGACCAATTCTGTATAAACGACCTTCGAATGGCTAAACATATTAATATCGCGCGATTATTTACGATATACCCATAAAGATTATTTCTCATATTTCCATTTTTATGACCCTTTTAACAAATTAATAAAAAATTTACTATGTATTTGTGATGTAATCGCAAATATTTTTTACAAAGTTTAAATTTATTTCAAGTCATTGTTTATTTTAAATTTTATTCTATTCTATCTATTCTATATCATTATTATAATATTATTATTAATTATTAATTTGTTAATTTAAATTTATTTACATTTATTTAAATTAATTTTTGATTCATTTTGATTAAAATTTTGATTTGAATTGAAAATCTTTATAAAAATTGAATACAATATTTTTGTATTGCAGGGCTCTATAAAATAAAAATTGAAACGATTTAAAACACTTTTATATAAAAAGGCAAATCATTTGAATCGAATTTGTTAATTGGAAGATTGATTGATGGCTTTTAGAATTAGATTTGACTAGCAGTGATAACTGCGGACTTGTCATCAAAATGTAAGACTTATCCAATAATCCAACGTGTCATGATCACTCATTGGGGAATGGATTAGCGTACTTCGAATATATTGAAGCTCTGTTGTCGACATTTTCGTCAACTACTTCACTCCATCCACAAACTATAATCGAATTAGATCGAAATTGCACGGTTATAAACATAAACAAAATTTCCAAAAGCCATCTATACAAATCTCCTCCTCGTCTAAAATCAAAAATTGAAATTACATTTTTTTTAATTATAATACAATTTTTTATATTTTTTTTTTCAAAATGACAATTAACTTTTTTCGTCGATACCAGAGCTACAAGAGAAAATTTTACTTAATATTCAATTTTACGAAATTTCAATTATTCGTAAATTCTTCAATTAAATATAAATTAGAAAATAAAAACTTCAAATAATGTTAAAAAAAAAATTCAATTAAACTTATTCAAAAAAATTAATTTCAAAATTAAATTACTTCTAAAAATTTACGCTATATTGCTTTTAATATTTATAATTATTATTTTGAAATTTTAACTGAAATTAATCTTTAATCAATTTTTATTAAAAAAAAATTCTACGAGAATTCAATTATTTAAAGACAGAAATAAATAATTTATTGAATAATTGAATGTTTCTTAAAATTTAATTCTCATAAAGAATTTTGAAAAGGTTTCAAATTAAAATCTTTGAAAATCTGAATTTTTCTTGCTTTTAATTAACAATTCTGTAAAATTAATTTTTGGAAAAAGTTTGAGTTTTTTTTTTAATTATTTGAAGTTTATATGTAATTATTCTTAAAAATTTTATAAAAATTCGTCAAAAGAATTCTGTTATTCAATAAATTATTTTTCTGTATTTAAATAATTCAATTCTAGTAGAATTTTCTAATAAAAATTGATTTAAAAATGAATATTATAGTTACAATTTTACATAATAATTGAATATTATGGGCATTTTCGAATAAATTTTTTAGAAATAATTGATTTTCGAAAAGGTTTTATTTTAAAAATTGGCAAAATTAAAATTATTATCCAAAATTTTCTTCAATTCAATCTACTATTTTAATAAAATTTTCTAAAAGAATTCAATTATTTAAAATAAATTTTAATAAAATTAATTTATTTATTTTCATAAATAATAAAAATTTTTTTTAAGGAATTTAATTATTTTCAAAATAATATTTATTTATATTTATTTGTTTTATTATTAAAACTCAGCGCAAAATTTCAATTATTTTTAATACAATTTTAATTAAATTTCTCGAAAAATGTAATTATTCTTAAAAATTTAATAAAAATTCGTTAAAAGAATTGAATTATTTGAAAATTTGTTGATTACATTTTTTATGAGAATTAAATTTTAAGAAACATTAAATTATTCAATAAATTTTTTATTTTTGTATTTAACCCGGCGAGCGTAAGGTGGAATTTTGCAACACCGAGCGTAAGGTAGGGTATTTTTTACCCTGTAATGTAATACTATTTATAAATTAAAAAAAAACTTAAAATCATGGAAATATTTTCTATTAATGTTTTATGTTGCATAGTAATCTAATTTATTAATGTTACGATAAATTTTTCATTTGTTTAAACAAATTATTATTGTTAATTAATAACAATTCCAAAAACAAAATATAAAGAAAAGCAAACTTATATTTGGCAGCATGATATCGGTATTATTTAATGCTAAATTTATGAATTAAATAAAACATTAAATTAAATTTGCTATAGTTATTAATTAACATTGTTTAAACAATTAATTGTTGTTATTTATTAACTTTTTTTCTATTGCACTTAGAAAGATGCAGTTTTTTTTAATTTTGCAATTTTGGACCTAAGATAATAACCGATAATTATTAAATGTCAATTCTATTTGTTAACAATTGTTTAAACAATTAATTGTTGCTATTTTTAAACTTTTTTTCTATTGCACCAAGAAAGATGCAGTTTTTTTTTAATTTTGCAATTTTGGATCTAAGATAATAACAGATAATAAAATTATTAAATGTCAGTTCGATATGTTAACAATTGTTTAAACAATTAATTGTTGTTATTTATTAATTTTTTTTCTATTGCACCTAGGAAGATGCAGTTTTTTTCTAACCAACAAAAACGTTGGTAAGGTTTACAACGTATATTATCTTAGATTCAAAATTGCAAAATTAAAAAAAACTGCACTTTTCTAGGTGCAAAAGAAAAATAGTTAATAAATAACAACAATTAATTGTTTAAACAATTGTTAACATATCAAATTGACATTCAATAATTTTCGGTTATTATAGGTCCAAAATTGTAAAATTAGGAAAAAACTGCATCTTCCTAGGTGCAATAGAAAAAAGTTAATAAATAACAACAATTAATTGTTTAAACAATTGTTAACATATCGAATTGATATTTAATAATTATCGGTTATTATCTTAGGTCCAAAATTGCAAAATTAGGAAAAAACTGCATCTTCCTAGGTGCAATAGAAAAAAAGTTAATAAATAACAACAATTAATTGTTTAAACAATGTTAATTAATAACAATAGCAAATTTAATTTAATGTTTTATTTAATTTATTAATTTAGGATTAAATAATACCGATATCAGCTGCCAAATTTTTAGAAATTTGCTTTTCTCTATTTTGTTTTTGGAATTGTTATAAATTAACAATAATAATTTGTTTAAACAAATGAAAATTTAATTGTAATAATAGTAAAATACATTATTTATCCTTAGTAAACAATAATAGTGAAGTTCATTCATGATTCTAACTTTTTTTTAAATTATACAAAGAACAATACTCGTAGAGTGTTTTATATTCAGGGTACATGTGTTGACAATAATTATAAATAAATAATAAGAAATGCAAAAAAAATTTTTTTATTCGTTATTGATTTGTTACCGTATTCAGTGCAGCTATTAAAAATTGCAGGTAATTTCATCAATTCAAATTCGAATTATGGAGAAATGAATATTCTACAGGGTAAATTTTACCCTACCTTACGCTCGCCGGGTTAAATAATTTAATTCTAGTAGACTTTTCTAATAAAAATTGATTTGAAAATGAATTTCAATTAAAATTTTAGATAATAATTGAATATTAAAAGCAATGTACATGAATTTTTAGAAATAATTAAATTTTGAAATTAATTTTTTTGAAAAAGTTTAATTGAATATTTTTTATATTATTTGAAGTTTCTATTTTCTAATATATATTTAAATTAAAGAATTTCTGAATAATCGAAATTTCATGTAAAATTAAATTGTAAACAAATGGGTTTGAAAATTCTCAAGAAGAACTTTTTAAAAAAATTATTAAAAATAATTGATTTAGAGAAGAATTTTAGTTAAAAATTCTAGAAAATAATAATTAAATTGAAATGATGAAAATATTTTTGAAGTAGTTGCAGTAACAATATTTTTATCATATAAAATAATGATTTTATTACTCGGGCATCTTTTAATAATTATTATAAGTTATTAAATTTCAGAAAGGTTTAAATTTGACATTTTTGAAAATCTTAATTTATATGGAAAAATAATAATGATTAAACATTTTTTAAAAATCAAGTTATTGATGTTTTCGAATAATTTTAAAATTACAGAAATTCGTAAATAAACGTTTCAGGACATTTTTTTGAGTTTAAATTTTTAGAGTGAATCAGAATTTTCTTCAGGGTCAGGGAAAAGTTAAAATTTTGTCGGGAAAAAAAAATTAAATTTTTGTGACAACTCTGCTAATATAACTAGTTATTATTTACTAATTTTCAAAGCAAAAACTCAGCCAAAATACTAACAGTTATTTTTGACCAACTCATATATTTTAGAGTGTTGAATATTCAAGGCAAAAAATTGCATTAAAATTTCAAGTGAAAAATTTGGGTAAATTAAAATTTTTATTCCTTTGTTTATCAACAATTGAATTTCACAAAGAATTTTATGGGCCAACGTCCACGAGTAATAAATATAGTGCACATAATAATTCTAAAGTTTTGTTATATCCATTACAAAGTCAATGTCACTTGGTTTAAAAATAATTATTGGCAGCCAAGAAACTGTTTCGTCTTCGTCCCATGAAAATACAATTGTTTTTCAGAGATTATAACATTTAGTCGCACTTTTAATACTAAATGCGCATCAACAAAATAAATTGAAAATTGTCATTGTCAACTAGAGAAGTTTTTCTTTCGAACTACTTCATTATTATCATTATTGTTTGAAACTTTGCAAATGAAAGTTTTTTCTTGTTGTTTTGATTGTTGTCCTATTCTCAATTCCATTAAACATGTCGACAGATTCGATTACGTGAAATACAAACCTCTACAAGAGGTAAGTCAAAGAAGTTTAATCAAAGTCAACTTTTTTTTATTGGCTTGAAATATTTTCCACTTCCTTTTTTTTATTGCCTTCAATTTACGTTTTATATTGGCTGTTACTGTTACTGTTGTTATTGTTGTTGTTGTTGTTATTTTTTTACTATGTATGAAATTTTTACTGTATGTAGATGAAATTTTTTTTTCCCCCGGATATTTGATTTTTTAATTTCTTATTTTTCCTGTCGGACTTTTTTTCATATGGGAAAGTTTTCCGTTCGGTGTATGTATGTATTTTTGTGTACAGAAAACTTTTTTATCAAGTTCTCTTCGTTTAGTTTCTTCTTTGAATTTATTTTAGGAAATTTTGACCTCGTAAAATTATTTCAAACTTGAGTGTAAACGTCGATACTTTTCTGGCGACCTAATTTCATCATCGTCAGTAACATTTTTAAATTTAAAAAAAAAATATATTCTGCTTTTTTTTTAAATTTGGAAAAGTTATAACTTTTGGAATTTTCATTCACAAAAGTCTTAAGGCGCATAAATTGGGGAATTTGAAAATTATTCAAATTTTATGATAAAATTGTCACATATGTAAATTTATCTTGAATAAGGTGTGTTTGGAAAAACTTTACTAAAAAGTAATTTTTTTAAAGTAATTTTTTTTAAGTAATTTTTTTTTTTAAGAAAAGGAATTTTTTGAGAATAGGTCTCGTTGGGAATGAAAATATGTTTTGTCTGTGAAAATAATATGATGTCTGTTTACTTTCACGAAGGATCGACAAATCCGAAGGGGAATGTCCTCATCTTATACCAGAGAGTGATAAAATACATGAGTTCAGTCTATAGACAAAAGAATTTTATGTTTTATATAGAGAAATAAAATAAATAAATTAATAAAACTTTAAAAATTTGAATTAGTAAATTTTACTAATTGATAGTCAAAATCTACTAATTAATAGTAAAATCTACTAATTCGTAGTTAAAATTTTATAAATAGTACAATATTCTTCACAAGAATTCAATTAATTTTATAAATAGTAAAATTCTTTGCAGGAATTCAATTATTTTCAAAAACAATTTTAATTGAATTTCTCGGGTGAATTCAAATATTTTAAAATATTTCCCTAAATTTCAATTATTTCCTAAAATTTTAATAAATTATTCGAAACAATTCAACTATTTTTATAAATACTAAAAGTCTTTGTATAGGAATTAAATTATTTTTAATCAAATTTAAAGAAAAAATTACACAAAAGAATTTAATTATTTTTCAAAATTTTCATAAAATTCAATTTCAACAAGAATTTAAAATTCTCTAAATATAATTCAATTATTCTCAAAATATTTTTTAAACATTCTATATAAAAATTAAATTACTTTCAATGCAATTTTTTAATATAAGGGAAGTGTTCCGGTTGTGGGCACCTTTTTGTTTTTGCCTCATAACATTTTTCCATGTGCATATTATGCAAATATATGTGTACGAATTTAAAGCTAGAGGTCTAAGGTGACTGTCAGTGAAGGAAGTAAATTGATTCCTTTAAATAAAAAAGTTTTATTAGAAATTTAGTGAAATGGGAATTTTTTGACAAAAAAAATTTTGTACCCGGTTGTGGGCACCCTTGAAAAATCCGCTAAAAATGGAAAAATATTAAAGGAAACAACACAAATAAAGAAGAAATGAAAGTTTCTTTATTTTAAGAGAATTTGCCGGGATAAAGAACAAAAATGATGACACGTTTTCACACTATGCTCATCGCTAACAAAAGCATAATGCTTGCATGTGAAGTAGCTAGTACGCATAACATAACGCACTTCGAATGCACTGAACGACTATATTCATCGCATTTAATGGAGTTTGCGGCTGTCACTTTCCTTGGCAGAAAGTTTAGATAGATGAGACAGTAGTCCTCATCATTGTCAGATGGTAGAGCTTCCTTAACATAAAGGTGCCCACAACCGGGAATGAAAGTCATTTTTTAAAAAGACCAACACATTTTGTGATGCAGGATTTTGGTTAAACACGAAGGTAAATCACAAAATATAATTACAACACTGCAAAAAAAAAAATTAAACCCTTTTTTTCTGAACGAATCTACACCCAGATGTTGCTCTTCGAAAACAATACAAAATTACTTTTTTATTTATTTAATGCAAATTTTCTTTATTATGCTCACAGCTATTACACAAATGCATATATTTGTTTCGTTATCAATACGAAAAGTCCGTATTGTCAACGATTACGACTTGCAATACTTAGTTCAGTAAAGTCTGCTTGCCGTCGAAGTTTACGTAGGGGTGCCCACAACCGGAGGGTGCCCACAACCGGCGCACTTCCCCTATTCGTCAAAAAAATTGAAAGAATTTTCTTCATAACAATTTAATTATTTTTTAAAATTTTAATAAATTCTTCGAAACATTTCTATTATTTTTATAAATATAGTAAAATTCTTCGCAAGAATTCAATTATTTTCAATACAATTTTAATAAAATTTTTCTTCATAAAATTCAATTGCTTTTAAAATTTTCAATTAAAATTATTAAAAAAAACTCCTTTAGTTTAAAAAAAATTCAAAAAAATTCTTTAAAAGAATTTAATTGGGATTTTTAAAAATTTTAATAAAATTCTTCGCGAGAATTCAGTTATTTTCCTAAATAATAAAATTCTTTAAAGGAATTCTATTATCTTTAAAATTTTTTGATAAAATTCTTTGCAAGATTTTGATGATTTTCAATACATTAATTTTAAAATTGAAACATTTGAAAAGAAAAATCATAAAAAAGTTGAGAAACAAAAAAGCAAACAACAACTAACTTCAAACTGCGAATAGATTACCGAAACATGTACTTTATTATTATTAATTAATAATTAATTTATTAATGTTATAATTATTTTTATTTTATAATTCATTCAAAAATGTAATGACAAATAGAAATCATCAGAATTTTTTTCAATTCTTTTCATTAAAAGTCTAAAATTTTGTTTAATATTATGTTTTGTCAAATTAAAATTATGCCGATTTTTGTTCTTTATTTCTAAACAAAATTAGAAAATTGTTAAACAACTGTGATTAAGAAATATAAAATTTATTTATTTTGCATTATTTTTGTCTATAAATCATAATTTTTTAAACAAAATTATTATTTTGCTTTAGAAAAGGAAGAAAAATATTTGCACAACTTATAAAAGTATTATTATAAAACATGAAGAAATCGATTGCTCCGAGTCGAAGACTCGGAGTGATCGATTTCTTCATGTTTTCTAAAAAATTATTTTTTATGAAAATAATAATTGAATTCCTTAAAAAAAATTTATTATTTATGAAAATAATTGAAATTCTGCGATGAGTTTTATTATTTATGAAAATAATTAAATGTTTGCATACAATTTTATTAAAAAATTTTTTAAATAATTGAATTCTTTTAGAGAAATTTTATTAAAATAGTAGATATTAAAAATAATTGAAATTTGAAAAATTTTTGAAAATAATTGAAATTAGGACAAGAATTTTTTTGACATTTATGAAAATAATAATTGAATTTTGGAGAAGAATTTTGTTATTTATAAAGATAATTGGGATTTTCACCAGAATTGTTTTCAAATTTTGAACGTAGTTGAATTTTATAAGAAGAATTTTCTTTTTTTTTTTTTTGAAAATAATTGAATTTCCGCAATTATTTGTAATTTCTCCAAAATTGAATTTTTTTTAGTGATTTCAACAAAAATGTAAATTCGAAAATTTTTAAATTTTCCTATTTTTTAAATTGTTAATTTTATTTAAAAAAAGGCAGGAAGAATTGTTGCTAGTAAATAATTAAAATTAAATTGAAATTAAAATAAAAAAAATTACTGATTAATAAATTAAATTTAATATTCCTTTATATGCATGAAAAATATTTTCTTTAAAAAAACACAAATATCTTTTCATTATATTAGACAATGAAATTATTTCCAGCCAAGTAAACAATAATAAAAACAAAATTTGCATAAACAAACTTATTACACACGCAATATTCTATGTCTTTCTAAATTAATAATTCAAATGAAATTTCATTATTTGCTAGTTGGGGGAAAAAATCCTCTTAAAGTGACTGGGGTAAAAGAAATGTTTTGTTTTATTTTCGTCACACAGCATGTTACACTCTTTAATTTATTACGCAATTCTACAAAAGAAAACAAAATTAAAATAAATTTAATCCCAGCAGAGAAGAAATCTTTTTCCCCGCGTACACAAAAATGTATTTACCTCCTTTTTTGTTAAATATTTGCTTGGAAAAAAAGCAATGAAAAACTATATAACGAATATTAAAAAAAAAGAATAATACAATTTTTTTATTTTATTTTTTTTTTTGCAAAAATTTTTTTTCTTTATAAAATAACAGAAGTAAAAGGGAAAAATATAATAGAAAAAAAGTAACAAAAGCTTTAAATTCGAGTTGAAAAACATTTTTTTAAAAGTATTTGTATCTTTTTTTTGCCATTAGAGAAAACTTTTAATAGCCAGACATTTTTTATAATAACTGTTAGAAAATGATTTTATTTTCTTGCTTTTTGTTTAATGGAAAATATTCTTTAAAACCTTGAATAAAGAGGATATATTTTGTTTTCCTTTTTTATAAAAAAATAGAACTGGTCACTAAAATTTTTAAGAGCTCGCAGGGTTAGATTTAAAACTCTAAGTGGGCAGTAAATTTAAGCCGTGCATTAAAAAAATTAAATTTTGATAAACTGTGCGCGCAGTTTTGCGTTTATTTTTCTACAAAAAAAAAAATCTCCGACAAGAAAAGGGAGTTTTCCCCTTTAAGATCATCTTTAATTTCCGAAAGAGGCATATGTAGAATGAACGTGAAACAAAAATCGATTGAGAAAATTCAAACATAGAAATAGATGTTTACACCAACATTACCACTACCTATTTATGAATTCATTTCTGTGTGACTGAAAGCGTCTCACACACAAACAACGGTACACAGATTTTCTGTACTAAAAAAATTTTAATTCAATTCAACTTTTTAAAATTAAATTAAATTTTTAAAACTAAATTTTCTATTTTTATACTATTTTTTATTTCAACTAATTTTTATTTTGATCAAAAAAATATTTATTTAAATCAAATTAATTATAATGATTTGAACCAAAAAAATCTTAATTGGATCGAGTGAATAATTAATTTGAATCTAATAAATTAATTTATTTAACTTTCAACACAAATAATTATGTGAGAAATAATTAATTATTTGAAACTAAACATTTAAATGTTTTACTCAAATATTTCAGTTTTGTGATACAAAATAATAATAACTTGGCATAATTAATTTATTTTATGAATTAAAGTAAGCTGACGTATTACTACGAATTCTAATACAAAACCTTCAATTTTTTCCATTTCTGACAATAATTTCATTTTAAATAACTTACTTTTTCAAGAACTATCATAACATTATGACTAATAAATTATTTAATAAATAATTTTTACAATTTTCATAAATACTAGATTTATAGAAGAATTTTAGTTAAAAATACTAAAAAAAAAATTGAATTTTGGAAAAGTTACAAATGATTCCAGAAATTCAATTATTTTCAAAAGTTATAAAAATTCTTCGCAGAAATTCAATTATTTTCATAAGTAATCAAATTTTCACAGGAATAAATTCAATTATTTATAAAATATAAAATTTCATAAAATTTTTCGAAAAATATTAATTATTTAAAAAGATTTTTATAAAATTCGTCGCAAGAATTCAATTATTTAAAAAAAAATTTAACAAAGTTCTTTTCAAGAATTCAATTATTTTTATAAATAATAAAATTCTTCGCACCGAAATTCAATTATTCTTATAAACTAGAATAAAATTCGTTGAAAGAATTCAATTATTTTCAAAGTAATAATATTCTTCGCAGAAATTCAATTATTTTCAAAAATTAAAAAAAAGAATTCTTGTCAAAATTTCAAGCATCTTTATAAATAATAAAATATTCTTCTCAGAAATTCAATTATTTTAGAAAAATTTTAATTATTTTTATAAATAATAAAACTCATGGCAGGATTTTAATTATTTTTTATACAATTCTAATCAAATTCGTTCAAAATATTCTTTAAAATTTTGTTAAAATTCGTCAAAATAATTCAATTATATTTAAAAAATTTGTTGATAAAATTCTTTTTGAGAATTCAATTTTAACAAACATTTAATTATTCAATAAATTATTTATTTTTTGAATTTAAATAATTGAATTCTTCTAAAATTTTCTAATCAAAATTGATTTAAAAATGAATTACCGAATATTTGATTTATTATTTATGAAAATAATTGAATTCTTGCAACGAATTTTATTACATTTTTTTTTTTAAATAATTGAACTTTTTTGAGAAATTTTACTACTTGTAAAAATAATTGAATTCTTGCGAAAGATTTATTTGTAATATTTTGTAATAGTATTCTTATAAGTTATTGAATTTTAAAAGGATTTCAAAATAAATTTATAAATAAATCTAATAGTACATTTTTTAAGTAGGTATCTAATAATTTTTAGAGTGAATATCAGAATATTATTTAGAGCCAGGGAAAAATGAAAATGTTGTCTGGGAATCAGGGAAAAATAAAATTTAAATTAGTAAAATTTTACTAATTGTTAGTACACTGAAAAAAAATTTATTTGAATCAAATAACTGATTACTTGATTGCAATCAATATTAAATATTTACTTGAATCAAATAATTAGTAGAAATTATTATTTTTTCGTAAAATTTACAAATTAAAAGCAAAAAATCAGTCACTAATTATTTATATTGGAATTAGTAAAAATTTTCAAATTAAAATTTGAATAAATAAATAAATAAATATGATATAAATATATTTCGAATATATAGTTGCAAATACGTAGATCGGGGTCGCAGGAATACTCCCATATACCAAAGGTCACCATGATAACCGCAAAACTAACTTGACAATTCCTGTGAAAATTTATTTTTAACCCTGAGATAAATAAACAAATGAAAATTACCCTCAAGGGAAACTGAACATAATATAACTGCAGAATATTATAATAATATGTATATCATGTAATATTTCATTATTTCGTTTTCAACTTCTATTTTCGAGATAAATTATTTCTTTTTCAAGTGGAATATTAAATTTATTAAATTTATTCATTTCACTCACCGAATTTTTATTTAACAAATTTTTATTCAGATTAATATGTGGAGTGTAAAAATGTAATTTTTCAATTCTACATAGAAAATGACATTAAAATAAATAAAATTCTGTTTTTGTTATAAAATAAATATCATTAACCGTATTTTGCATTAATTGAAATTAGTTTTTGTACTATAATCATAGTCAGAACATTTTTTTTTTTTATAATTAAATGATGATTTTATAATAATTAAATAAATCAAATACTGAAATATCATTAGTTCAAAATTCATTTTTTAATGTGTAAATTAATATTTTGTACTGAAATAATTCAAACATTAAAGAAAGGAAGAAAAAAAAATTAGTTCATACGTTAAAAAGTTTGGAAATATTTAATATTATTTATTAATAATTATACAAGTGGAAAAAAACATTTTTATTAATAATTATTAGTATAGATAATATATAAATATTAAATATTAAAATAGTATTCATTTAAAATGGAATTATGTTAAATATTGATACAATTGTATTTTGTGTACACAATTGAAACCGCAACTTGTTGTTTTTCTCCTCTACTTTAAATTATCAACCTTCGATTTAATTTCAGCTATTTTTATTATATAAATCTCTATAATATTATCATAAAAACACATATTCAGAAAATTCTCAAACTTTCATATTATTAAAATTATACAGTGCATATCAGGTAGAAAGTTTGAAAAATACATGTTTTTCAATGAAATTGATTTTTTTTTAATATCAAGAAATAATATAAAAAAAAGTTTCTAATTTATTGAAAAATTTGAAAAATGTGAAGTTAGATATTCCAGGTGATTTATGACCCATTTCATTCTGTCTACAAATGACGAATAGGGAATGTCGTTTATTTTACAACCTGATCGTCCAAAGTGAGACTCTTAAAGTCCAAACGACAGAGTTTATTCTCGTTATATGTATATATGTATAAATAGAAGATGACTCGAATTTTATCAAGTTTTCTCTTGTTATTTTGCAGGTCGAGGCTGGTGATGTTATTCTCAGGGTGAATGAAGTTGATGTCAACCGATTTAGCACCAAGGAAGGTAAGAAATAACAATTTTTTCTTCCTCTTTTATTTTTCACAAAAAACAGTTTGGGCAAAATATTTAATTTCAGTATTTAAATATATACATAGGAAGCATTTTTCTGAACGAAACTGTATATTTTATTTCTTCTTTAAATTAAAATTTTAATTTAATAATTTTGCGTCAGGTGTCAAGGAACTTAATTCAAAAATATTTTTTATTAATCAATTTAAATTGCAGGGTTTGAACTAGGTCCGTAAATTTGCTTCAAGTCCGTAAAAATCAGTTTTCTTAAAAAAACGTCCGTAAAGTTCGTAATTTGATTGAAAAAGGACAAATTATTGAAGAAATTCAATAATTTTCCAAAGAAATAAAATTCTTCGCAGAAATTCAATGATGTTCAAAACTTAGAAAAAAATTCTTGTCAAATCTCAATAATCTTTGGAAATAAAAAAATTATTCTCCGAAATTCAATTATTTTCAAAACTTTTAATAAAATTCTTGGCAAAATTTCAATTATTTCCAAAAATTTTCCTCAATTAGATGATTTTCAATATCTACTATTTTAATAAAATTTAACAAAAGAATTCAATTATTTACAAATTTCTTATAAATTTCTTCGCAATAATTCAACTATTTTCATAAATAATAAAATTTTTATACGAAATCAATTATTTTCGTAAATAATAAAATTCAATTATTATCATAAATAATAAAACTCATTGCAGAATTTCAATTATTTTTAATAAAATTTTAATCAAATTCCTCGAAAAATGTAATTATTCTTAAAATTTATTATTAAAATTCGTCCAAAAAATGTATAGTTTTTAAAAAATTTGTTGATAAAATTCTTTATGAAATTTGAATTTTAAGAAACATTCAATTCTTCAATAAATTATTTATTTTTATATTTAAATAATTTAATTCTAGTAGAATTTTCAAATAAAAATTGATTTAAAAATTATTTTTAGTTAAAATTTTACATAATAATATGAATATTATGGGCATTTTCGTCAAATTCTTTAGAAATAATAGAATTTTGAAAAGGTTTTTTTTTAAAAATTGGCAAAATTTTAATTATCTTCCAAAATTTTCTTCAGTTCAATGATTTTCAATATGTACTATTTTAATAAAATTTTCCAAAATTATTAAATTATTTACAAATAAATTTTATAAAAATAAATTAATTTATTTTCATAAATAATAAAATTATTTTTAGGAACTTTATTTTTTTGCAAAATAATATTTCTTTATTTTTAATTAAGGAAGATTTCGACTATATCAGCAATTAGTGACATCTATTAGACGTCAATTGAACTCTTTGGTTTAGAGTCAGGTGTTATTCTTAAGATAATTATTCCGATATGGTTGTCGGTAAATAATTATATTTTTGAATTTAATTTTTGATCTGAAAAAATAAGCTGCGTGAACGACTGCACTGTGCATCTGTGAGGACTCGAACCCCAGTTAATAGCTGCCTTTCGCGGGACTAACGCCTACCAATGCACCATGCCAACACAGCCTGGACGTTCACGTTTCCTATAATCTCAGATCAAGCCCATACACTAGTCGAAGAGCTGTATAGTTAATGTAGGAAATTATTTGCTGATTGAGAATTATTGATAATTTTTTTAATTATCTTAAGAATAACACCTGACTCTAAACCAAAGAGTTCAATTGACGTCTAATAGATGTCACTAATTGCTGATATAGTCGAAATCTTCCTTAATTAAAAATTCTCAATCAGCAAATAATTTCCTACATTAACTATACAGCTCTTCGACTAGTGTATGGGCTTGATCTGAGATTATAAGAAACGTGAACGTCCAGGCTGTGTTGGCATGGTGCATTGGTAGGCGTTAGTCCCGCGAAAGGCAGCTATTAACTGGGGTTCGAGTCCTCACAGATGCACAGTGCAGTCGTTCACGCAGCTTATTTTTTCAGATCAAAAATTAAATTCAAAAATATAATTATTTACCGACAACCATATCGGAATAATTATCTTAAGAATAACACCTGACTCTAAACCAAAGAGTTCAATTGACGTCTAATAGATGTCACTAATTGCTGATATAGTCGAAATCTTCCTTAATTAAAAATTCTCAATCAGCAAATAATTTCCTACATTAACTATACAGCTCTTCGACTAGTGTATGGGCTTGATCTGAGATTATAAGAAACGTGAACGTCCAGGCTGTGTTGGCATGGTGCATTGGTAGGCGTTAGTCCCGCGAAAGGCAGCTATTAACTGGGGTTCGAGTCCTCACAGATGCACAGTGCAGTCGTTCACGCAGCTTATTTTTTCAGATCAAAAATTAAATTCAAAAATATAATTATTTACCGACAACCATATCGGAATAATTATCTTAAGAATAACACCTGACTCTAAACCAAAGAGTTCAATTGACGTCTAATAGATGTCACTAATTGCTGATATAGTCGAAATCTTCCTTAATTAAAAATTCTCAATCAGCAAATAATTTCCTACATTAAATATTTCTTTATATTTATTTGTTTTATTATTAAAACTCATTGCAAAATTTAAAATATTTTTAATATACAATTTTAATCAAATTTCTCGAAAAATGTAATTATTCTTAAAATTTTTATAAAAATTCGTCAAAAGAATTCAATTAATTAAAAATTTGTTGATAAAATTCTTGATGAGATTTAAATTTTAAGAAACATTCAATTATTCAATAAATTTTTTATTTTTGTATTTAAATAATTGAATTTCAGTTAAAATTTTAGATAATAATTGAATATTAAAAGCAATGTAGCATAAATTTTTAGAAATAATACCTAATTGAATTTTGTAAAAATATAATTTCAAATTTTTATTTTCTAACATATTTTTAATTGAAATTTCGTAAAATTGAATATTGTAAACAAATGGATTTGAAAATTTTTAAAGAACTTTTTCGAAAATTAATAAAAATAATTAATTTAAAGAAGAATTTTAGTTAAAAATTCTTGAAAATAATAATTGAATTGAAATTATGAAAATAATGTTTATAAGAAGTACAATATTCTTATAATATAAAATAATTATTTTAACAATTTGCCATCTTTAATTAAATTATAAAACATGAAGTGAAGACTCGGAGTGATCGATATCTTCATGTTTTATAGTTGTGAAAAAATTTAAATTTATAATTTCAAGTAAAATTTTCTCTTATTTGACTCGAATTTATATTTTTGTCAGTAATAAAACTTTTTCATTTTTTATCCATAAAGTCCGTATTTTTAAATACTTTCACTGGTTCGAGCCCTGAAATTGAAATTTTTTAATTTTTATTGCAATTGGTAATTTTTTAAAATAGTTTGAATGAAAAATATTTTGTTTATTTGAATGTTGAAAAGTTGTGGATTATCATTATTCGTTGATTATTTACTAAATAAATATTTACTTAAATAATTTTTATTTGACTCAATAATTTTTGTATATTTTGTAATTTATGTAAATACTATTTAATCAATTAACTTAGTTATTGTTTTTATTAATTTATTTTATTATTATTTTTATTCATTTATTTTATTATTTTTTTTCTTTATTCTTATTTCTTTCTTTATTCTAATTTTTTTTCTGTATTCTAATTTTTTTAGTTAAATAATTTTTAACTTCCGAGATCCTTTATAAATTAAGGCCAATAAAACGACAACATTCGGACAATGAATAAAATTTTTAAAACATAATAAATATTTTATTCATTGTCCGAATGTTTTCGTTTTATTGTCAATAAAATTTCTTTTTATTTTATGATTTTTGCTTGTAATAAATAATTAATGAAAGAAAATATTTATTTAATAATAATAGTCAAGAATTATTTGAATCAAGTAATATATATATAAATATTTTTTTTTTCAGTGTCAGGATAATTATACTATGATAAGTTTATTATTGATTTAAAGTTTAAAGGCACTTTTCATGGTCTACAAATACACTGACATTGACTTTTTTTTCTGTAATTATTTAACCGCATATTTTGACACAACTGGGTGTGATAATGTGTCTCTCTTATATATATAGTATATTGAGTTGAGAATAGGTTACGAGAAGACAGGAAGCTGCAGGTGCTTTGTAAATGTTACGAGAGTTAACCCCGAGTGAAACGACTGTTGGGTTAAAGTGCAATGTAGGCAGTAGATCGATTCAGTAATTTACGGTTTACCAAAGGTCATTATAGCTGTTAGTTTTTATCCAAAGTTATTCTCCAGCAGACAATTTATAATAGACGTGGAAAAAAATTGCCGTTGATTGTGACCTATTTTTTCTTTTTTTAAATAAAATTTTCCCTTTCCTTACGGAAATAGTTTCTGACTGTTTAAAATTGAATAAAGACAATTTAATTGTTTAAAATGAAGATGTAATTTTGGTAAATATTTTATTTGACACAAAAATAGTTATTGTTTAAAATTAAATATTAAAATTAGATAAAGACAATTATAATAATTTTTAAATAGTTTTCGGAAACAAAAAAAAAGAAAAATAGAAAAATTAATTCTTCAAAAGAATTATTGATCAGAAAAATTTGTAAAAATTTATATTAAATTTGACTGGAGAAAAATATTTCAAGGCAAAAGAATAATAAGAAAAATGTATAAAGAAAAAATTTCTTCACTCTATAAACCAATTCAAACTTTCAAAGAAGAAGAATAAAATTCATCAAAGAAGTTATTAAAAAAAAGAGAAAAAAAATGAAGAGGGTGAAAAAAGTTTAATAAATTTCATAAATTTAATAAATAAAATTTATCTAATAAGACATTATTTCAAATCGAATGAATCTTCTTTTCAACTATAAAAGCTGACAAGTTTAAATTTATAGCAATGGAATCTCAAAGTTTCTCAAACTACAATTTCGAGAAACAACTATTTGACACTGAAAGAGAATAAAACTTGAATCAAATAGAAACTTTATCTGTAAATCTAAAAACTGAGTGTGACGGCAAGTTCAAAGTTTAAAGGAAGACGGAGAAAATTTTTTTATTTCGGATTAAGGTCATGTTATTCAGTGGTCACGTGATTCCATAGTAAAGTATATGGGACACGTGACCACTGAATAACATCACCTTAATTCTACTTTTTAGTATATTTTCAATAATTATTTTATTTCGTCTTTTTATTGCTACGAACGTTTTCGTAAAAATTTATTAATGGAGTGAAGAAACAAATGAATGTAAAAGTATAATAAAAATGTAATAAAAATATGAGAAAAATATGATAAAAACTAAAAATATAGGAAAAATGTAATAAAATAATAATGACTGCGTAGTAGAGTGGTTAGGGCTTTCGACTTGCAAACAGAAATCCAAAGTTCGATCCCCAGGGGAGGTGAGATTTTTTCAAGTAAAAAAATGTGATAAAAATGAATAAAATGTAGGTAAAAAAATATTAAAGGGAGAAAAATTTAATTAAATAAAAAATAATTTGATAAAAAATAATAAAAATGTAATAAATTAATAAATAACAAATAAAAAAATAATAAATAATAATAAATTAATCTTAAAAATACTAAAAATGATAAAAACGTAATTATTACTGTTCATATTTTCTAAAATTTTAATAAATCCTTGGAAAAAATTGAATTATTTTTATAAATAGTAAAATTCTTCGCAATAATTCAATTAATTTAATAAATAGTAAAATTCTTTGCAGGAATTAAATTATTTTCAAAACAATTTTAATTGATTTCCTCGGATGAATTCAAATATTTTTAAATATTTCCATAAATTTCAATTATTTCCTCAAATTTTAATAAATAAATTAATTGAATTAATAATAAATTCTTCAAAATAATTCAACTATTTTTATAAATACAAAAATTCTTTGCAGGAATTAAATTATTTTTAATCAAATTTAAATATAATTACATAAAAGAATTTAATTATTTTCAAAAGTTTCCATAAAATGCAATTTCAGCAAGAATTTAAAATTTTCTAAAAATAATTCAATTATTCTCAAAATATTTTTAAAAAATTCTATATAAAAATTAAATTAATTTTAATTCTTGTGATGAATTCAATTATTCAAAACAATTTTAATAGAATTCCTCGAAAGAATTTAAATTATCAAATATTAACATAAAATTCATTTATTTTCTAAAATTTTAATAAATTCTTCGAAACAATTCAACTATTTTTATAAATAGTAAAATTCTTCGCAAGAATTCAATTATTTTCAATACAATTTTAATAAAATTCTTCTTCATAAAATTCAATTGCTTTCAAAATTTTCAATTAAAATTATTAAAGAAACTTTTTTAGTTTAAAAAAAATTAAAAGAAATTCTTCAAAAGAATTAAATTGTAATTTTTAAAAATTTTAATAAAATTCTTCGCGAGGATTCAGTTATTTTCCTATGTAATAAAATTCTTTAAATGAATTCTATTATTATCAAATTTTTTGATAAAATTCTTTGCAACAAATAAAAATTTTTATTATTTATGAAAATAAAAATGTTAAAATTAAATGTTTGCATACAATTTTATTAAATTTTTTTTTAAATAATTGAATTCTTTTTGAAAAATTTTATTAAAATCATTGAAATTAGAAAAATTTTTGAAAATAATTAAAATTAGGACAAGAATATTGTTTTGACATTTATGAAAGTAATTGAAGTTTGGAGAAGAATTTTGTTATTTATAAAGATAATTGGGATTTTTACGAGAATTTTTAAAAAAAATTTGTATAGTTGAATTTTATAAGAAGAATTTTCTTTTTTTTTTAATAATTAAATTTCTCCAAAATTGAATTTTTTAAGTGTTTTCAACAAAAATTTAAATTAGAAAATTTTTAAAATTGCTAATTTTATTTAAAAAAAAGGCAGCAAGAAGTTAGCCGCGCGAATTGTTGCTAGTAATAAATTAATTAAGTTTAAATAAATTTGATAAAAATACTAAAAATGATAAAAACTTAATAATAATAATAATATATTAAAACGAGAATAAAAATCCAAAAAAGAAATTGAGCCAATTTTCCCAAAATTGATTTTCACTTACGTAAGACACTGAACTCCAAGTGGAATCCCTTATGTATTATTGTAAAAGCTTCATGTTCGTAGATACATGTATATATCAATTTATAATATTTCCAATGCGCTTGAACGTTCGAGAAAATTTCACGCTAACACAATTACTTTTCTAATCTTACTTTCTATATTTAATTATTTGACAAACAAGACCTGGCGCAAATATGACAAGAAATCTAGTTCAAGAAGCTATATAACATAGTTTTTTAATTAAACTCCCGTGTTTTCCATACTTTACCGCATGTCAAAAAATAAAAAAATGAAGAAAAAAAAGTTTTCAATTATGTGAAAAAAGAAAAAATATTCGAAAGTTAATTAACGCGAAAGCTCAAGTTCATAAATAATTATTATCAAAAGGGGTAATTTAAATGTGAATTAAACTTAATTAACAATTTAATTCTACAAAAAGCCATTATTAGTGATGGAATATATAAATAGGTGTGACTAAAAACGGGACTGAAGCCTAAAATTATATTATTATAACTGCAGAAAAAAAGGGGTGGAAAAAACAAAGTCGTTTGCAAATTGAAGTACACGTTTACGTGAGAGCGATCCATTGAGCACTCCATTAATGCAAATCACACCTGGGGGAGAATTTTTTTTTCGAAAAGAATTTAAGAAAAGTATTTTCAAAATTTTCCCCTCCCTTTTCGATTTTGCAATTTTTATTCAAATTAATAAACCTTTATTATTAAATTTTATTTATTTATTATTAAATTTTAGTTATTTATTATTAAATTTTATTTATTTATTATTAAATTAGTAAAAATATGTTTACTAATTCAAATTAGTAAACATTTTTAGTTTTTACTAATTATTCGAATTTAGAGAGTAGGAAAAAAATTTTTTTCTCTTTCAAAAAACATGAAGAAGTAAATTATAAAATTTGAATTTAAATTTTCAAAAACAAAAAGAAATATTGTTTAATATTCAAAGTGAAAACATTTATTGTCAATTTAATTATTTGCACATGTCCGCGGGGAATTTTTGTATTAATTAAAACCTTTTATAATAAAAAGCCCATAAACTTTAATCTTTTACTGAAGTCAGTGAAGTGCATTCATAGCCACAAAATATCGTGCTATGTGAGATTCAAACATTGGACGGGGGTAAAAAAAAAACGTTATGATCGCTTTTAATTAAAAAAATGCATATTTTACCACAGACTTACAAGCCATTAAAAAAAATTCGATTGAAGTGGAATTGAAAATAAAAATTTTAATTAACAAAATGAAAAGTGCAAATCGAATTGCCTTTATTTAATTTTAAGCAATTAAAATTGTCTTTAATTTTTTATTTTGTAATTTCTAATCTTCCTTCATTTTTAGAAATTAAATTGTCTGCGCAATTTTTACAGAAATAAAGTTGTCTTTAATTTTAAACAATTAAATTATCTTTAATTTTCATCAACTAAATTGTCTTTGTTTTTAAACAATTAAATTTTGTTTTTCCTTTATAATAGATAATTAGACCCTTAAGTTCTGACCGTTCAAACGAAAGAAATTTATTTCTATTTCAAATTCAAATTTTAATTTTCTCTAATGTTTCGATTGTTCAAATCGTTCGAATAAGCGAAAAATTTTTTCTGTTTAAATATAATTCTTCTGAAGAATTCAATTATTTTCATAAACAATAACAATATTCTTCTGAAGAATTCAATTATTTTTATAAAATAGAAAAATTTCTTGCAAAAATTCAATTATTTTCAACAAAATTTTAATAAAATTCCACAAAAGAATTCAATTAATTTTTTTTTTTAATAAAATCTTTGCAAAAATTCAATTACTTTTAATACAATTTTAATAAAATTTCATAAAAAATTCAGTTTTTTAAAATTTCAATAATATTTTTCGAAAAAATTCAATTATTTTCTAAAATTTTAATAAATCCTTCGAAACAATACATTTTTTTTTAAATTTTTAATAAAATTATACGAAAGAATCCAAATTATTTCTTTGAAAGAATTTAATTATTTTCTATATTTCAATAAAATTCCTTGAAGGAATTAAATTATTTTAGAATATTGTAATAAAATTCATCGAATCAACTCGATTATTTTTATAAATAAGAAAATTCTTCGCAATAATTAAAATATTTTCATAAATAAGAAAATTCTTCTCAAGAATTAAAATATTTTCACAAATAATAAAATTCTTCGAAGGAATTCAATTATTTTTATAAATAATAAAATTCTTCGAAGAAATTTAATTATTTTCATAAATAATTAAAATGTTTCGGAGGAATTCAATCATTTTTAATATAATTTTAATAAAATTTCTCGACAGAATTCAATTATTTTTGTAAATAATAAAATATTTCTGAGAAATTCAATTATTTTCAAAACAATTTTAATAAAATTTCTAGAAAAGAATTGAATTATATTCAAGATAATTTCAATAAAATTTCTCTAACAGGTTCAATTTATTATTTTTAAAAATTGTAATAAAATTTTTCTAAACAATTCAATTATTGTTCTCAAAAGTTTTTAATAAAATTTTTTGTAAATTTTAATTATTTTCGAAATTTTCAATTAACATTTTTTGAAAAAATTACATTATTTTTACGAAATTTAATCAAATTCTTCAAAATAAAAAAAAAATTATTTTTATTTTATTTTAAAAACTTAAAAGAAATTCTTTATAAAATTCAATTACTTTCAAAAATGTCAGTAAAAATTTATCTAAGAAATCTCCATTATTTAAAAGAAAATTGAAATAAATTCTTCAAAACAATTCAATTATTTTAAAGAATTTAAATTAGAATACTAAAAAATTTTTTTTTTTTTGAAAATTCTAAAAAATAAGATTTTTGAAATTTTTTAATTCCATTGTTTCAAGATAATTGAATTTTTATAAACAAATAATTGAAAATTTTTGAAATAATTGTAATTTCTTTACATTTTATTAAAAATAATTAAATTTTTTTAAAGAATTTTATTTAAATTTTTCGAAAATAATCAAGGAAAGTTAGTCACCGTAATTATAATTTTATTTTTAAAAATTTCTTCGCAATATACATTCAATTATTTCTAGAAGTAGCAAAATTCTTCAGATTTACTAAATTCTTTTGAATATTATTTTTTTAAAAAAAATTCTTAACAATAATTCAATTATTTTCATAAATTTCCATAAAATTCTAAAAAAACAATTTAATTATTTTCAAAGTAATAAAATTTTTTGCAGAAATTCAAATATGTTTAAACATTTTTTTTAATTCTCCTCAAAATTTCAATTATCTTTATAAATAAATAAATTGTTCTTCACAATTCAATTATTATCAAAAATTTTAATAAAATTCTTCGCTAGAATTCAATTATTTTCATAAATAATAACATTCTTTGGAAGGATTCAATTATTTTTAATTTTTTATAAATAGTAAAATTCTTTGCAGAAATTCAATGAGTTGATACTCATTAATAATTTGATACATTTTAATAAAATTGAATTAATTAAATTTTCAATTATAATTATGAACAGAAAAGATTATTTTAAAAAATTGAAAAAATTCTTTGTTTAATTCAATTATTTTTCAAATATTTTTAGTTAAAATTATTTTTAAAAAAATTATTTTCGAAAAATTTAAAGAAACTCGTCAAACGAATTTAATTATTCATAGAAACTCTAATAAAAATTTTTGAAGCCATTTGTAGATTTATTTATGTTCGAAATCAAATAGATTTTTCTAAATTTTTATGAGAAAAAAAAATCGGGAAAAATTAGGACCGGGAATTTTGTTGAATGAAAATAGTAGACGCTCTGTATTAATATCAAATGATTTTTTAAGTGCAAAAAGTTTGTAAAATCTTAATTTCTATAGAAAAAGTCAAAAAATTATGTCTGGAAATTAGGGAAAAATAAGATGACAATTTTTTTTATCAACCCTGCACTGGAAAAAAAATTTATTTGATTCAAATAACCAATTAATTAACTATTATCAATTAAATATTTACTTGAATCAAGTAATATTTATTGGAGTCAATTAAATGATATTTGAGCGAATAATTTTAGCATTTAAAGCAAATATGAATTGAACCATTTAATTGACTCCAATAAATATTATTTGATTCAAGTAAATATTTAATTTTTAATATTTATTTGATTCAAATAACCGGCTAATTGACTATTATCAATTAAATATTTACTTGAATCAAGTAATATTTATTGGAGTCAATTAAATGGTATTTGAGCGAATAATTTTAGTATTTAAAGCAAATATGAATTGAGCCATTTAATTCACTTCAATAAATATTATTTGATTCAATTTAATATTTAATTGAATCAAATAATTTTTTTTTTTTCATTGTGAATGAACAATAAAAATATTATCGTTTTTTTGAGTGTTGAATATTTTTTTGAGTATGTAAAAGGTTCAATGAGCGAAAATGACATTGAAAAGTTTGAAGAATGCGAAAAAATTGTGCCCATTGTTGCAATAATTAGTCGAATTGAGTGGGAGAGAGAGAGAGAGTAATAAAGTGTATCGAATTGAAAATGATTGCATTTAAGAGAGTAGTTAATGGGATGACGTATGGATGGATCGCTTTCACGTAATGTTCCAATTCCACACGACCCGACCCATCTACTTAGCAGCAACCAAACCACCCTCCGGCTCCGGCAAGCATCCACTCGACGAGACTCGTTCACCCGCAAGCACTCTTTTCTTTTCGTTTCTGTTTCAGTTCTAAAATGTCTCCGACTCTCGTCAGACCCTGTCACGCTGAAGCTACGAAGGGGTGAGTGAGCTCTCTGTACTCTTCGTCTGTCTTTTATTTCTCTTTTCACCTTAGGTAGGTACGCACACAAGGACGGTCTCGTTGAAACGAAAGTGCACTCATCGCTTTCCCATCATCTATTTTCCAAAATACATCTATATTCACTGGCAAAGTTTTCAGAGATAATTCAGCTCAAGATGCTATTCATTTGTTCAATGAGGAA
Organism: Leptopilina heterotoma; assembly: GCF_015476425.1. Lineage (NCBI taxonomy): Eukaryota > Metazoa > Arthropoda > Insecta > Hymenoptera > Figitidae > Leptopilina > Leptopilina heterotoma. Next base: position 8,114,890 of record NW_025111138.1, read on the forward strand.
TTCAAACGAATCTTTTAAATTTGTTTTAAATACTTGTGGTATTTTAATAAATTTATGGAATATAAGTCGAGTTTTTCTTTTTTCTTTTTTTATAGAAATTTGTCGAGAAGTTGATATTTTTTAATGAATATTGAAATTCTTTTTATTTTGAGATTTTAATATTGTATTTGAAGAACTCTTAAGTCAAATTTATTATTCTTTATTGAGATTTAATATTTTAGCAGTAAAATTAGTATTTTTTTTTATTTCTTAGCAGAAAAAATAGTATTTTTCTATTTTCTTTTTACATTTCTAAAAAATAAATTAGTATTATTTTCTTAGTAAAGAAATTAGTATTTTTTTTTATTTCTTAGCAGAAAAAATAGTATTTTTCTATTTTCTTTTTACATTTCTAAAAAAATAAATTAGTATTATTTTCTTAGTAAAGAAATTAGTATTCTTCTGTTTCTTAGTAGAAAAATTTGTATTTTTATTTTTTAGCAGTAAATTAGTATTTTTTTATTTCTTCGTAAATTAATTTAGTATTTTTCTATTACTTCGTAAATTAAATTAGTGTTTTATTATTTCTTAAATGAAAAAAATTAGTAATATTCTATTTTTTAGTAAGAAATTTACTACTTTTCCATTCCTAGAAAAAAATTAGTATTATTTTCTTAGTAAAGAAATTAGTATTCTTCCGTTTTTTAGTAGGAAAAATTATAATATTTTATTTCTTGGCAATAAAATTAGAATTTTTATATTTTCTAGTAAAAAATTTAATTCTTTTCCATTTATAAATAGAAAAATTTACTAATTTAAAAATTTACTAATTTAAAAATTTACTAATCTTAGTATGAAAATTAGTATTTCTTTAATCCTCAGTATAACAATTAGTATTTCTTTATTTTTTAAAAGAAAAATTAGTATTTTTCTATTTTCTAGTAAGAAATTTAATACTTTTCTATTTCTAAAACATAAATTAGTATTATTTTCTTAGTAAAGAAATTAGTATTCTTCTGTTACTCAGTAGAAAAATTAGTATTTTTATTTCTTAGCAGTAAAATTAGTATTTTTTAATTTCTTCGCAAATTAATTTAGTATTTTTCTATTTCTTCGTAAATTAATTTAGTATTTTATTATTTCTTAAAAGAAAAATTAGTATTTTTCTATTTTCTAGTAAGAAATTTAATACTTTTCTATTTCAAAAAAATAAATTAGTATTATTTTCTTAGTAAACAAATTAGTATTCTTCCGTTTTTTAGTAGAAAAAATTAGAATTTTTTATTTCTTGACAATAAAATAAGTATGTTTCTATTTTCTAGTGAAAAATTTAATTATTCTCCATTTATAAAAAGGAAAATTAGTACTTTTCTATATCTTAGTATGAAAATTAGTATTTTTTTTAATCCTTAGTATAACAATTAATATTTCTTTATTTCTTACAAATAAATAAGTATTTTTTTATTTCCTAGTAAGAAATTTTATACTTCTCTATTTCTAAAAAATAAATTAGTATTATTTTCTTAGTAAATAAATTAGTATTCTTCCGTTTCTTAGTAGGAAAAATTAGAATTTTTTATTTCTAGAAATAAAATTAGTATTTTTTATTTTCTAGTAAGAAATTTAATACTTTTCTATTTCTAAAAAATAAATTAGTAATATTTCCTTAGTAAAGAAATTAGTATTCTTCCGTTTCTTAGTAGGAAAAATTAGAATTTTTTATTTATTGACAATAAAATTAGTATTTTTTATTTTCTAGTAAAAAATTTAATACTTTTCTATTTCTAAAAAATAAATTAGTATTTTTCTATATCATAGTATAAAAATTAGTATTTTTTTAATCCTTAGTATAACAATTAGTATTTCTTTATTTCTTAGAAAAAAATTAGTATTTTTCTATTTTCTTGTAAGAAATTTAATATTTTTCCATTTCAAAAAAAAGTAATTAGTATTTTTCTATATCTCAGTAAGAAAATTAATTATTTTTTATTTCTTAGAAAAAAATTAGTATTTTTCTATTTTCTTGTAAGAAATTTAATACTTTTCCATTTTCAAAAAAAGTAATTAGTATTTTTCTATATCTCAGTAAGAAAATTAATTTTTTTTTATTTCGTAGTACAAAAATTAGTAATTTTCTAGTAAGGAATTTTATACTTTTCCGTTTCTAATAATTAAATTAGTATTATTTTCTTAGCATAGAAATTAGTATTTTTCTGTTTCATAGTAGAAAAATTAATATTTTTTATATCTTGGCAGTAAAATTAGTATATTTCTATTGTCTAGTAAGAAATTTAATACTTTTCCACAAAAGTATTCTTTCATTTTTTTAGTAGAATAAATGAGTAATTTTTAATTTTTTTAATATTAAAATTAGTATTATTTTGTTTTTAAGCAGGATTTTCAGTGTTTTTTAGTTTTTAATAAGAAAATTAGTATTGTTTTATGTTCTTTGCAGTAAAAAAGAATAAAGAAGCACAAAATTATTGTTATTTTATGTTTAGGTGATTAATTGAATAAAAGCAGAATAGAAAATTCAAAATATTAGTATTTTTTTATTTTCTACCAAAAAAATTAGTATTTTTTTAGCTCATAGTAAAAAAATTGAATATAAATGCAATAAAAGAATATAAATTACTATTTTTTTTATTTCTCTGTAGTAAATTAGTATTTTTTGATTTTATACTAACAAATAGAATAAGAAGGGAATAAAAAACACAACTTATTAGTATTCTTCTATTTCTCAGTAAGAAAATGAGCCTTTTTTCATTTCTTAATATAAAATTCTTCTTTTCCCCTCAAATTTGAAAAAATTGATTAAAGAATTATTTTTATCTTCCATTTGTGAAATGAATTTTTTTTCTTTTTTTTCGATAAATGTGGCACTTGATTCGTTTGACGTAGCCATCCTTTAAACATTCAGACATGATGATTAAATCTAGTTTCTTGTTTTTAGATCCAGCCATCAAGGCGCACATACGACGTTTATTGTGCTCGGGTCAGGCGGTGTGCGAGGATACTGAAAGTTTAAAAGCCTTTCGAGCAGGAATTGAAAACAACTCGAGGAACCGATCCACGAATTGTGACGAGAGAAGTGCTAAAAATTCGGAATTAACTGAATTGTCGATAAGTCTTCCCCAGAATCCCACTGGAGTTCAACAACAACAAAATGCTGTTAGAAGTAATGGATCATGCAGTGACGCTTCTGGATCATCGGAAATGGATGTTGTTATTCCTCAATTTGACAATTTTAAGGAAGAGGAACGTGCTCAATGGGAACCATTGTCCGGCGACAAGTTTGGTCGACAGAAAAATACACCCAGGTGTGTATAAATTATTTTTGTATTGTAATTTTTTGATTAGAGGAATTCAATAGAGAGGAATTACAATTAAAATAGAATCGGTCAGAAAATATTTTGACATGTTTTAAATTTTTATTTTCCCTAAAAAAATTTTCAGATTTGAAAATCTTTGCGTTATTTTGTATAAAATATGTTTTTGTATAAAAAAAATTGGCGAATGAAAAAATTGATTTTTACTATTTTTGAACCATTTTCTTTTTTTTAAAAAAAATATTGTTCTTAAAATAAAAATGCTAAAAAGTACAAATTCAATTTTTGTAATTTAAAATTTATTTGTATATTTTTGTGACTAATTTCAAATCATAATTTTATCAGAATTTTTTTTTATGTATTATAAAATGGAATTTTGAATAAACATAAATTTGTTTATTTTTGAAAAACAAACAAATGATTTTTTAAATAAAAGAATTAAATAACAATGGAATTTTTGCATTTTCAATCTAAAAAAAAGGTTTTTTTCTACAAAAGAATACTTCAAAAATAGTAAAAAATAAATTTTTTTATTCAGCAAGTTATTTGTGGATTTAGAGTTTTTTCTTGTTTTTTCTTATGTATAAGAAAAATATAGAGTTTGAATGTAAAGTAAGAATATTGAATAACAATATAGAGTTTGAATGTAAAGTAAGAATATCGAATAAGAATATAGAGTAAGAATATAGTTAGTAAGTATGATAAATGAATAACAGAAGAATTTTGATTTTAAATTCAGGTTCGAGGCCTACATGATGACCGGGGATTTGATGTTGAACCTATCGAGAACGCAGCAAAGCAGTTGCCTTTTGCCAAAGTATCAGAAAAAAGTGGATTCATTGAGATACAATAATCATCACATACATCACCGACACAATCATCACAATCACCATCATCATCATCATCATCATCACAATTCCGTGCCGACGAGTCCAAACGAAATACTCGGGCATCATCGAGCCTACAAGGTGACTGGCTCGAATTCCGCAACTACCTCACCAGTGGGTACTGCAAGACGCGAGGGCACACAATGCTCTCCAGCCTGTGAAAATAAAGCCAATGCAAATTTTGGTTATTCAAGTGGATTCGTGAGAACTTCGAGATCCGAGGATCATTTGCAATTTCAAAAGGATCCATCCATGAGCGCAGTGGATATCGATATTGACGACGACGTCACCTCCAGCCTAAATACTCTTCTCGACACACGACCAGAAAGTGGTCAAGCACTCTCAAGCGAGAGAATTGTTTGGACCTACAATGCACCAGTCAGCTCGCCCTCCGTCTCGGAGAGAACGTCCTGCTGTCGAAATGGCAATTCACCTCCACAGTCCTCCAGTAGTAGTTCCTCGACCGAGGGCACGAGTCCTCAACGCTCACTATCGCCGGCATCGCCGACCTCCGTCTCCTCATCAGTCATGTCCTCCAATTCTGGCTCGCGCAGATTCCCCCTGCCAATAATGCCGGGCGCTCAACTTGGACCCTCGGGCGAGGGCACATCGCCGGGAGGCCTACATCCCACCAATGGCGATCTCAGCCAATCGGAGGCCATTAGCAATATGTCCAGTCCCGATTACAATGACGAGGAGACAATGGACATTCTTAGTTCACGTGATATTATGATGGTTAGTGATCCTAGTGATAGTGACTCGACAATCCTTGCCAGTGAACCACCGCAGAGGAGGCGTAAGAGCGGAAGTTACAGCGCCAGTCAGGATTCGAGTGAGCATCGAATAGTCATTCAAGTCAAGGGTCCCGACAAGGACAATGCGAGGAACTCAAGTCCAAGACAGAATAAACGTAATACTCAGAATTCGGATAATCCACATGTTTATCAACAGAATCAACGCTTGCCTACTGCAATTGATAATTGCAATGCCTCAACTGGTTCCACTGGATACCAGGTAACATTCAATTAAAAATAATAAATTTATTAAGAGTCTTAATTTTGACAAGAAGTCAGTGAAAGATTCAGGAAAAAGGCAGGAAAATATTGAAGAAGGTCAGACAAATGGCAGAGAATTTTTTGTGTTTTTTGTTTTTTGTATTAATTAAATAATAGAATAGGCAGAGAATTTTGTTCCAAAAGTACTGGAAAAATATCAAATTTCTATGATACAGGACAAAAAATCCAAACCAAAAATTCCAGACCGTAAAATTTAAGAAAAAAAGTCCACAGTACAAAAAATCCAAAATAAAAATATCAAAAACGTCCAAAATAAATATTGAAACTTGTAAAAAAGCCACACTTTTTACGCTATAAAATCGGAATTGAAAATGATAATTTTTCAAAATCGCAGGATTTTAATTATTTACATACCTATAAATAATACAATTCTTCAGAAGAATTCAATTATTTTCAAAATTTTTTTTAAATTCTTCACAAAAATTCAATAATTTTCATAAATAATAAAAATTTCTAGAAAAATCTAAACTTTATAATTCTTTAAAATTTTTCAAACAATTATTTTCTCAACAATTTTGATAAAATTCTTTACAAAAATTCAATTACTTTTTTTAAATATAATTCCAATTAAATTACTCGATTAATTTAATTATTTACGGAAATTTAAAATGTTAAGTTTACCTAATTTAAAAAAAAAAATTTTAATTCTTCACAAAAATTCATTTTTTTCAAAATATAATTCCAATTAAATTACTCGATTAATTTAATTATTTACGGAAATTTAAAATGTTAAGTTTACCTAATTTTCAAAAAAAAATTTTAATTCTTCACAAAAATTCAATTATTTTCATAAATAATAAAAATTTCTAGAAAAATCTCAATTTTATAATTCTATAAAATTTTTCAAACAATTATTTTCTCAACAATTTTGATAAAATTCTTTACAAAAATTCAATGAGATATTTTTTTTAAATTAAATTACTCGATTAATTTAATCATTTACGGAAATTTAAAATATTAAGTTTACCTAACAACTCAAAGAAAAGGACAATTTCATTTAAGGCAAACCATTTGGATTTTTATATCTCAATTTTTTTCAATGGATTTTTAATTTCTTTGGACTTTTTGACCAGGACAAAAAATTAGTCCAAAATGAAATTATTTTTTTTTTTACTTTTTTGGATTGCATTTACTTTGGATTTTTTGGTTTGGACTATTTGTCCGGTTACTAATTTCTATAATTGTTACAAATATTTTTGGTTTATTGGTGTTCAACATAAAGTCGCAGTCCGCAACGTTTTTAAATACGACAACGAACACATGATATTTATAATATTTTTATACTTAAATTATTTTGTAAGTAATTGTCCTCTGAGAGATAATAATTACTTAGTAAGAAAATTTGGTAGTTTTTTATTTCTTAGTAAAGAAAAATAATATTTTTCTATTTCTTAGTAAGAAAAGTAGTAGTTTTCTTAATCTTAGTAAGAAAATTAGTATTTTTTTATTTCTTAGTAAGAAAATTAGTAGTTTTCTTATTCTTAGTAAGAAAATTAGTATTTTTTTATTTCTAAGTAAGAAAATTAGTAGTTTTTATGTTCTTAGTAAGAAAATTAGTATTTTTTTATTGTTTAGTAATGAAATTACTATTTTTCTATTTCTGAATAAAAAAATATAATAAAAAGAACACGAAATTAATATTTTTTATTTCTTAGTAAAAAATAGAATAGGAAGTACCACATCTTATAGGAAACAAGCCCTTTTTTTAAAAGAAGTTTCCTCTTTCTATAACTTTTTTTTCAGTAAAAGAAACATTTGAAAGGAAATAAGTTTTAAGACCATTTTCTTTCGTCAAGGAAATAGTATTTTATTTCTTAGTAAGAAAAGTAGTATTACAATATTTTCTTATTTCTTATTTAGAAATTCTTTTTTTTCACCACTAAATTCAAAAGACTGATTGAAAATATTATTTTATATTTTTCAATTCATTTGATTTTTTCATTTTTAAAAACGTTGCGGACTCATGTGTTGAATACGAAATACGAATATCAAATATTCAAATTGTTCATTATCAATGGTTTGGAGGAAAAAAATATTTTTCAAATCAATTTTTTATAAATTTCTGATAGAAATTTTTTTACAATCTTTCTTGATTATTATTTGTTTTAGAAACATAAGTTTTTAAATAAAAGTAGTTTATTATTTTCATTGTGAATAGCACTTTTTTCCTCCAATCGTTGATTATGAATACTTATGAAGTTCATCGACGTTGTTCAACAATATTTAAAAATCTTAAAAACCGTAAATTCTTTTTGAATTATTTTTTTCATCTTAATAACTTTTAAATTACTATAGGATTTTAAAAAAATAAATCTTGATTTTCTTTCTTATTTTTCATAGTAATTGAATTATAGAAAATATTTCTTCGCATTTATTTTATTGTTTATTTTGTCTGCATTGCATTTTGTTTATTTTAAATTATTACATTTTACGAAGAGCCACATTTTGAATGTATTAGTATATTCTTTGGTGTAAAAACATCTATAAATTCAAAATGCTTCCAAAATAATTGAATTTCGGAAGAGTTACAATTGATAAATTCGTAGTTTAATTTTAAAAAAATTTGAAATGAAGATTTTTTGTAAATAATTGAAATTTATTGGAGTCAGAATTATTTAAAATTCTGAAAAAATTGTGTTTTTTTAAAAAAAATTTGCTTTTATATTTTTAAGATGATTAAATTGTTGACTAAAATATAGTTATATAATAGTTAATTAAAAGTTTTTAAATAATTGAAATTTTGTAAAACTATATTGAAAATAATTTTTGTAATAGAATTTACATTGGTGATGTTAATAAAGTTTATCATCAACGAATTGGGAGAAAATATATTTTTGTAAGCAAAATTTTTAAGAAAAAGCATTTAAAAATTTAAAACATTTACAAATTTTCCTTGTCGATTATTTTTTTTAAATTAGTAGACAGAAATTCTTTTATAAATAATAAACTAAATTATCAATCAATGAAATAAAATAATATAAAATTTTTTTCTATCACCGAAATTTGGATTTGAAAGCAGTAAAAGAGTCACTTCCTTAGTTCCTTAACAGTAAAGTTATAAAATAAACTTCTTTTTATACCTTAAAAACTTTGAAAAGGCCATAAATTCTTTTTAAAACAGCTCGACATGCTGAAAACTTTTATTCAAATTCTTAATTCTAAAAATTATCTTATATCTTACAATTGAAAAAACTTCTTAAAGTTTTTTGTAGGAGAAAAACAACTTTTCCCTTTGAAGAAATAAGTCAAAAATTCTGTCTGGAAATTAGGAAAAAATAAAATTTTTGCGGCAACTCTTGTGATTGTATTCAATTTCCGTAATTTTATTTTTATTAGTAAAATTTTGTTCTTCACTAAAGTTTTGAATTCGATTTTATCTCTTATTAGCATTCTTTTCTGATCAATTACTACATTTTCTCTCTTTCAGAAACTTTTTTCACTTAGTTTTCAATTTTTTCTTTGCATTTTATTTAACTGCATTCCTTCATTCCTTTATACTCTTTAATCACATTTGGAACTTTTTCGAATTCAATGCTATCTGTTAATTGAGCATTTAAGTCTAAAGAGTAAGAAATTTCCAAGTCATTATGGAAAACATTAGAGAAAGTCATAGAAAGCAAACAGAGAGAACCAGTAAAGAAATCTTGGAAAATCCCAAGAATTTGAAATTTTGTTTTTCAATAAATTAACATTAACAACGTTTCTTTTAGAAAACAGAATTAATAATATTATTATTAATTAGTATTAATAAATATAGTAATTGTGATTTAAATAATTGGAATTTATTGAAAGTTTGTCTTGTTCGTTTCAGGAATTGCGAGATTTTGAAGAGGAGAAAGAATTGATGACCGCTTCAACCAGCGAGGAACAGAAGCAAAGTGGCCAGTCGCCTCCCTTATCAGCCGACGAGGAAAGTGATATTGAAAGTCTGCACAGTTTTCATTACAGTCCAAAAGCCGTGGACTTGCCTTCTGCAATCAGATTAGCAAAAAGGCTTTATTCTCTGGACGGTTTTAAGAAATCCGACGTCTCTCGACATCTTAGCAAAAAGTACGATAGAAAAATTTTATTCTTCTAGTGATAAAAATTCCATATGAAATTATTTCTTATGTTTTTATTTAAAAATTATTTTAAAATTTTGTGAATGAATTTTATATAATATGTAAAATTTTACATACAATTTATTGACTGCACAATATTAAATTGTTCACTTTTTTATCACTTTCATCGAGATTCTTCTCGAATATGGCAATGCAAAAAGGTAAAATACACTAATTGTTGAGTATTAAATTCTAAATATTATTTATTATTTTATTCAGCAACGACTTCAGCAGAGCTGTGGCTGAAGAATATTTAAGGTACTTTAACTTCGAAGGGGACACGCTGGACGTGGCTCTAAGAAAATTTCTTGCTCAGTTTTCATTGACCGGTGAAACCCAGGAAAGAGAACGAGTTCTTGTTCACTTTTCCAAAAGATATCTCGACTGTAATCCTGGCAGCTTTAACTCACAAGGTACATTCAAATTTTGTTTATTGAACATTATTTTCTTTTATATATTTTAAAAGTATTTTTTATTTTTTTTATTGAAAAGTATTTTCTATTTTTTTATTGAACACTATTTTTTATTTTGTTTATTGCAGGCTTCGCACTCCTCTACTGAAACCTACTATTTACTACTTTTTTTTACGTTATCCTACTATTTGGGTACTTTTTTTAGATTAAAATATTCGAAATCCAATTATCCAAAATTCAATTACTTTCATAAACAATAAAATTTCTATAGGACTTAAATTAATTTAGAAAAGTATTTTCAAAAAAATCAATTATTTAACAAAATTTTTTATAAAATTCTTCGAAATAATTCAATTACTTTCACTAATAAAAACATTTTTCATGTAAATTCAATTTAAAAAAAAAAAATTTGGATAAAATTCTAAGCAAAAATTTAATTATTTTCATAAATAAATAAAACTCATCGAAGAATTTCAATTATTTTTAATACTATTTCAATTTAATTAATCAAAAAATTCACTTATTTTCACAAATAAAATTTTCCACAAGAATTCAAATATATTTAAAATAAAATTTTTATAATATTTATTATACTGAGCAAAAATTAATTATTTAAAACAATGTTTATAAAATTCGTATAAAGAATTCAATTATTTTCAAAAATAACAAAATTTTTCATAGAAATTCAATTATTTTCAAAAATTTTCATAAAATTTTTCACAGAAATTCAATTATTTTCAAAAATTTTCATAAAATCTTTCGCAATAATTCAATTATTTTCATAAATAATAAAATTCTTCTCAGGAATTTAATTATTTTTGAAAATGTTAATAAGATTGTTTGCAACTATTCAATTATTTTCATAAATAATCAAATTCATCGCAGGATTTCAATTATTTTTAATACTATTTTACAGAAATTGCTCAAGAAATGTAATTATTCTTCAAAATTTTATTAGGGTTTAATTATTATCAAAAATTTTAATAGAATTCTTTGTAAAATTTAATTAATTTTTAAATCTTTTCGGAATTCAATGACTTTCAATATTTACTATTTTCATAAAATTTCTAGACAGAATTCAATTATTTCAAAAAAATTTTTGCAAAAATCTTCGTAAGAATTCAATTATTTTTATGAATAATAAACATTTCTTAGGAATTCAATTATTTAAATTATAATTTGAATAAAATTGTCGAAAAAAATGAATTATTTAAAAAATTTTTATAAAATTCTTCGCAAGAGTTAAATTATTTTTATAAATATTTAAATTCTTTCATGAACAATAAAATTCGTTGCAGGGATTCTTAGCAGGATAAGAAAGAAGTAGAATATTTTTGATGAAAATTAGGAAAAAGTCTGGAAAATAAAATATAGAATGGAATTTTTGTCAGTTTTGTGAAGTGTCTAAAACGAGTTTTTTTAGTCAAGTTTAATTTTTCGATAGCTAATTTTTTTAGTTTATAAGCTATTTTTTGCTACTTTTTAAAAATTAATTATTGAGTGTGAAGTCTGATATTGAACACTATTTTCTATTTTGTTTGTTGAAAAGTATTTTTTTTATTTTGTTTATTGAACACTATTTTTCATTTTGTTCAATAAACAGTTTATTTTATTTTGTCCAATAAACAGTATTTTTTATTTTGTTGATTGAAAAAATTTATTTTTTTTAATAAGCAGTGTTTTCTGATTTTGTTCACTAAATCGTATTTTAATTTAATTTTGTAACGCTAATAAGAGGAAAATTTAAACTAGATGCTGTTCATACACTGACGTGTGCTATAATGTTACTTAACACGGATCTTCATGGCCAAAATATTGGCAGAAAAATGTCATGTTCGGAATTTATTGAAAATTTGTGGGAACTCAATGACGGAGACAATTTCCCAAGAGAAGTGCTCAAACAACTTTACAATGCCATTAAATCGTTTCCTCTAGAATGGGCATTGTGAGTATAAACTATTTTCTCTCTTCTTACGTGTCATTAAACACAGAGAGTGCGACTGAAAAATTCCACCTTCGTTTATTTCGTTTTGATTTTCACTCAAATCTATTTAATATTGACATTTTCTGATTTCTGGAAATTTTCTTCTGGATTAAAAAAGAAAAAAGTGTGAAAAAAAATTCTTTTTTGGATTCTTTTGAAGTAAAAACGAAAAGGATCTTTAAAAATGTTTTTTTATTCTTTTCGAATAAAAAAGAAAAGAGTCTGTAAAATTTTTTTCTTTATTCTTCTGGAGTAAAAACGAAAAGTGTCTGTAAAATTTTTGTTATCTCTTCTGGAGTAGAAAATAAAAGGTTCTTTAAAATTTTTTTTAAATTTTTTTGTAGTAAAAAAGAAAAGGATCATTAAAAAATTGTTTTTTTAATTCTTTGGGAGTAAAAGAGAAAAGAGTATTTAAAAAAATCTTCTCGATTTTTTAGAGACGACGAAGGAGACGAGGCAGCGTCTCACGCTGTTCAGCAGGGCGATGGTCCAGCTTTATCTACCTCCGGAAATCCATTTCTTGACGTTCCAAATATCACTGGTGCCACTGAATATAAGAAAGGATACGTTATGCGCAAAAGTTGTTATGACGCGAATGGAAAGAAAAGTATGTATTCATTTTTTCATTCTGAAAGATGTTATTCTATTTTTTAACTCTTTTTTTTCTCTTTCTGTTTAACATTTTTTTGCAATTTTCGTGTTTCAGCGCCTTTTGGAAAGAGAGGGTGGAAAATGTATTATTGTACATTAAGAGAGCTTGTATTATATTTGCACAAAGATGAACATGGTTTTCGAAATGACAGTTTGCATAATGCCATACGTATTCACCATGCACTTGCTACAAAAGCATCTGATTACACGAAAAAACAATATGTCTTCAGGTTACAAACAGCTGATCAAGCGGAATATCTGTTTCAAACTAGGTAAATTTCAATTTATTCATTTTATTTACATTTACTTCAATCTATTTCCAATTTATTTTAATTTATTGCAATTTATTAATTAATAAATAAAACAAAGAAAGTTATAATTTAATTTTTAAATCTTTATTTTCTTTATCATCTTAAAAATTAAGAAAAAAATGCATAAGTAGAGTTACAGTTGCAATTTTTAGAAATCAATTATTTTTGTTTTTAAATAATTGAATTCTCGTAAAAATTTTTGATACGAATTAATTTGAAAAAGAATTTCAGTTCAAATTTTAGAAACTAATTGAAGAATTGGAAGTTTTGCAGTTCTAATTTTTAAAAATAATTAAATTTCAAAAAATTGAAGGTATTTTGAAATTTTAATTCCTGGTGGGCAAATATTTCTATTTATTAAAGAAATTACTATTTTTCTAGTTCTGAATAAAAAAATATAATAAAAAGAAAATAAGAAGGAAACAAAATTAATATTTTTTATTTCTCTTTAAAAAATAGAATAGAATGTAAACAAAATTGGTATTTTTTTATTTCTTTGTAAGAACATTAGTATTTTTCTTTTTCTTAGTAATACAATTACTATTTTTCTATTTCTGAATACAAAAAATATAATAAAAAGAAAATAAAAAGGATACAAAATTAGTATTTTTTATACCTTAGTAAAAAAATAGAATAAAAATTATTCAATTATTTTGTCACTTACTTTTGTGTTTAAATAATTGAATTCTCGTAGAAATTTTTGATAAGAATTGATTTGAAAAAGAATTTCACTTAAAATTCCAGAAAATATTTGAAGAATTGGAAGAATTGCAATTCTAATTTTTAGAAATAATTAAATTTCAAAAGATTTTATATTGAACGTATTTTGAAATTTTAATTCCTGGTGGAAAAATAAATAACAATAAATAGGCATTTAAATATTTATTAAACAAAAATTAATGGAATTAAAAAAATTTTATTTACAAGTTCTGAAAAAATCTAAAAAAATTGTATTTAAAATTTTTGGAAAATAGTTAAATTCACAAAAATAATTTGAAAAAATAGGAAATTTTCCCAAATTGCATTAAAATAAATTTTCTAATTCAAAGAATTTTCTTTTCTCACTTAAAACAATTGTCTTTAAATATTATTGTATTTTTTAAAGAATTATAACAAAAAATGCTTTATAATAGCAATTTTAAGAAATAATTAAATTTCAAAAGGTTTGACATTGAAATTATTTGAAATTCCAGTATTAAAATAAATAACGATAAGTTTTAAAATATTTGCTAAGCAAATATAATTGAAGTTTCGAATAATTTAATGTAGAAATTTTAAAGAAATAGGTTTTTGAAATATTGGAATTAAAATTTTTTTGAAGATAATTAAATTCACAAAAGTAATTTTAAAAATTGAAACAATTAAAAGTTTTGTCAAATTTCATTGAAATAAATTTAATATTTGAAAGAATTTAATTCTATTACTTTTAAAAATTGTTTTGAAATATAATCGTATTTTTAAAGAATTGTATTTAAAAAAAAAATAATAAATTTTCATTAAATTTCAAAAAGAAAGTTTTTGTAACTGACAATAGGATTTAAAATTTCACTCGTACCTGTAGTTGTGCTGATATTTAAATAACTAAAGTTTAATTAAATATCATTTTTAAATAAAGTCTAATTTTTACACAAAGTTGTATTTTTTTATAAAGTTTAATTTTTAAAATATGCGAAAAACTTAATAATTCATTTTTGAAATGATTCTTATGATTCGAAAACATAAAGTTTAATTTTCAAATTATGCGCAGAACTTTATAATTCTCTTTTTGAAATTAATCTTATAATTTGAAAACATAAAGTTTGATTTCTAAATTATGCGCAGAACTTAATAATTCGCTTTTTGAAAGTAATTTTATTATTATTATTATTTTGCAATCTAAAAAATACTGGATTATAATTTAAATTTAAATTTATAAAATTATAATCTAAAATGAAATTAAAATTAACATTTAGATTGATATTTCTGCTATCTGGAAAACAATGTAGTCGGAAATAGAATAAAAATTTTCTTATTGAAAAATATTACACTGGGTGAAGTTTTCAGATCAATATAGAAACTAGGAGACACGTGAAAGATGCCAATTTGAATAAAGGACTTTATGGCATTGTATATAAATTGTATAATCAAGTATTTATTATTGACAGGCTTTGTTCGCCTTTGTAATATGCGATCATATTGAAGTTGTCCGTCTTTTTTTAAAATAAATATTTTTATTACGTAATCCTTTGAAACCTGTGCAATTTTGTAATTAAAATTAAAATTTGTAGGCAATTTCGAAAAATTAGGATATGTCTCTAAAATTCGGAAGAATATAATTATTTGTTTAAATTTAAAAAAGAAATTTTAATTTAAAATTTCATTAAAAATAATAATTTTAGATCCGATTGAAAATTAAATGGAAATTAAATCGTAAATTTCGAAAAGAGCTTAACTATTTAATTAGATTTTATATTTGTTTTATAATTATAGATTTGATAAGTCTTTGTAATCTTTTAGTAATCTCTTGATGAAAATGGTTTTGAAATAAAAAAATCAATAATAAGTGATTGTAATTCAATAAAACTGATTTTTTTTATATTTACAGTGACTCCAAAGAATTGCAGTCGTGGATCGACACGATCAATTTCGTCTGCGCAAGTTTTTCCTGCCAACCTCTCGCTGGTGCGGTAGGTTCCCAACGAAAGTTTCAGCGGCCTTTACTTCCCTGTAGTCATACGAAGTTAAGTCCCGTAAGTCAACTTTTTCATAAGTTTATATACAGAAAATCACGAAAATAAAGTTTTTCGAGACTTTCTTAGAGAATATTTTCTTCTTTTTTTTTCTTACATTTTACATTTTTATACTTCTTTCTTGAATTCCATTTTTATTTTTATTTTCAGAGAGAGCAATTGCGGGATCATGAAGAAAGAGTAAACAAATTGGAGACTGATTTAGACGAGCACAGGCGACATCCGCCCGAAAAAGGCTCTAAAGCATTAACTATTCAAAATTATAAAGAGAAAGACGCTTATTTACAGCACGAGGTTTGTTCATTATTTTTCGTTTTCTTCTTTTGCTTTTGAATCTTGAGTTTGGTTTTTAATTAACAAATCGTGAAGATTTTTTTTTTGGTAATAAAATTTTAAATAAAATGTAGTTTT
This sequence comes from Leptopilina heterotoma, assembly GCF_015476425.1. Lineage (NCBI taxonomy): Eukaryota > Metazoa > Arthropoda > Insecta > Hymenoptera > Figitidae > Leptopilina > Leptopilina heterotoma. The sequence continues at coordinate 8,130,760 of NW_025111138.1, forward strand.
TAAATATCGATAATCGCAAAAATTTGTTTAATAACAGGCCTCGGATAGTATAAATTTTTGCACTTTTTTCGACTATTTTATAAAAAAGACGACTTTTCGACTTGTTTTAAAAAAGCTTCGACTTTTTTTACTTTTCTTCCAAATATCACTTTTTTGATATAAAATTCAACTTTTTTTTATTTTTATATTGTGAAAAATAATATCGTCAAATCTTTCTAAAATTATTTTTGAATAAAATTTATTTTCTAAATATTGCAGCAAAACACAATTTTTCGATATAAAATTCAAGTGTTTTTGATTTTTATAATGTGAAAAATAACTCTATAGTTAAATCTTTCAAACATTATTTTTCAATAACAACTTTAGGATAATATTATATAATTAATTAAAAAGTTTTTAAATAATATTGAAATTTATAAAAATTTTATTAACAATAATTGATTTTTTTTAAGTATTCACTTAAAATTTTTTAAAATCAAATCTTTAAGAATTTTAATCGCAAATTTTGAAAATAATTGAATTATCAAATATTTTAATGAAAAATCCTTTAGATGGAAATTTGAAAATGGAAATTAAAGAAAATTAACTTCAAAAAAATTATATTAAAATATTTTTATAAAAGAAAGACTTACAATTTTTTAATTGCAATTTTTTAAAATTCAATTATTTTAAATATTTCCAAATATAATTTATAAATTTCCGAAAATGTAAATATCTACAAAAAATAAGTAGATTAAAATTCAAAAATAATAATTTTGTAGAATTATTATTAAAATTTCGGAAAAAACAACCTTTTTCTAGATTGTTTATTAAAATTCTTTAAAAGTTTGGTTATTTTTTAATGTTTATCAAAAATTTTTCTAAAAAATTTAAATTATTTTTAAAAAAATATTACTAAATTTCAAATATTTGGAAATTGTTCAGTTACATATACGTTTAATTGAAAATTTTTAAAAAACTAATTTTAAGAATTTTCATTATACCTAGTTTTTTAAAAATCAATTGTTTTTAATATTTTTTAATAAATTTACCTAAAGAAATTTAAAAAAAAACGAATTACTGTTACAATTATTGTAAAAAATTGAATTTTTGTATTCAAATAATTAAATTCTCGAAAAACTGTCGAAAAATTATTCAAAGTAATTGATTTAATAATTAATTGATTTAAAAAAAAGAAATTCATTTAAAAATGCTAGAAAATAATTAAATTTTTGAAGTTTTACGTTGTAATTTTTAAAAATAAATAAATTTCAGAAAATTTGAAATTTAAATTTAAAAAAATTTGAATTCTTGTGGCTATGTAAATAACACTCTAATAACATTTAAATATTTATTTCAGAAAATTATTGATGTTTTGAAGAATTACATTTATGTGTCAGTGAAAAAATTTTAATTCTTAAAGTAAATAACAAGTATTTAAATATTTATTTAAGAAATTTATCCAAGTTTTGAACAATTAAAAAATTGAGATATCAGTGACTTTAAATTTAATAAAATTTAATAATATTAATTTCGTAACTTTAATCGACTAAAGTTATCGTTAAATTTTTATTATTAAAATAAAATAATTTCACTGAGTGATAAAATAGAAATTACTTATAAATGTTTCTTTAGCTTCACTAAAATATGAATAAATATTTCTAAAAAGAAACAAATTTTTAATATTTTCTGATAATTGTTTCTGACTTGGAATTTTTAATGCATTTAACTAATTACTTTCTTTTTCAATAACTAACTTCAGCTCGTTACGGTACAGGTAACAATATTTAAATAGTGCCAAAATGTTTGCTGATCTTATTATTTTATTATCTATGTTTTTTTTATGTACGAGAAAAATTGTTTTAGTATTTTATCTTAAAATGAATGGTCAAAATTTGCGAAATTACGAAAGAAGTATTTTCTTTTTTGATATATTTTAATAAAAAAAAAAAAAGGAATTATTCTTGTGTCGATTTCAAAAATTATGATTCTTGAAGTTTTTCTAATGTGTTAAAAAATGTGTTTGAAAAAAAAGTGTTTGGATTTGATTAATTTATAATTAATTGTTAATGTTAATTATTTCAGTTGAAGAGGTACAAAACTTATGCCTATCTTCTGCGATCACGATTGGTTTTTGCTGAAGTGGAACCACCATTGGTTGAAAGCAGTATCGGCGAGGTTGATGAAGTCTCGGGAGCTCCATTAAATTCAGACGTTGCATTGGTGCCACCTCCGGTTCCTGATCGTCCAGCCACAAATAGGTACAGTTACAGGGCAGCAATTTACAACAAAAATCTTCTGAATGGTCAAGACTTTGGTTAGGTCTTTTTGGTTTGACATACTATGTTGGGTGTATTTTCAGCACTTGTGGTCTAGTCTGACTTGCGTACATAGGCCGAGGACAGCAGTCATAATTTGGAAGAAAAAATAGCAAAAACGAAGGATACGCGACGCTCTTTTCTTAATCTGCTTTGTCTTCGATCTCTAACGTAAATCATCCCGGAAAAAAAATCTTTCTTTTAAATATTTGTATATATATATAAAAAAAAATGAAAAAAAAAAAAAAACCGACTGATAGTTGCTGACAATTTTTGATCTCAGAATTCGTAGAATTTCACTTGATCGTTTCTTTTATATTTTTCAAAGAGAGAAAAGGAAACGTTAAAAAAAAAGAAAATTATCGTGAAAGAGACAAACTGCTGTCACTTCTGCCTGCATATTCAGATTAATGATCCAGCTTTAATTTCGGTGGTTGGATCCTCTGGGCTTAAATATGAAAGAATTTAATACTAGAGAGTACTGTACATTGACTAGTGATTACTAATAAATCAATTAACAGACTATCGCATATTGGCGAAGAGAAATTAAAAAAAAAAATTATCAAGTGTTTAAATCTTGAGGAAATACAAGAGCGGCTGATTGTCTTTTTTGAAGAATTCATACTTTGTCCTCACAGCATTAAATTTGAAATGAATTCTATATATCTAAGAAATCTCTATTTTTCTGGTTTTCATAATGAGAGAGAAGAAAAAAAAATTGTTGAAAGTACTTAATTTCTTACAATTAGTAAACTTGTTAATCCTGTTGTTATATTAAATACCAGAAAAAATTATTGTCTGTTGATAATTCTTACTTTTTGGAGTCATGACGATGTATTGTGTGTGATAGATAGAATTGTGATTGAAATCTTTTCTGGGCGGGAGGGGACTTTTAGCTTTAACGATTTCAGAAACGAGGACAAAGTATGCCGTTGTATTTTCTGTCGTTAAAAACAAATAAAAATTTGTAACAGTGGTTCACTATTAAACATTTCTTTTGTTTTCATTTTTCTATTTTGCAAGAAAAAAAATGTATTTTTCTAAACTGACCGAAAAATAATTTCTTGAATTTTTCACAAAAAAAAAGAGTAATTAATGTCGCGTGAGAGAAGCGTTGGGAATTTTTTGCATTTGCATTTTCTTAAATGCTTCTTAACGACTGTGATATTATTTTCAAGAATTTGCATTCCTCTTTACGTTCTCTAACGCTGATTGTAATAGTTTGGAGAAAAAAAAGAAAACGAACCACTGTTACTGTAATTGGAGTTTAAACATTCCAGAAAAAGAAAAAAACAGACTTTTCTGTAAAAAGAAAAAAAAAATGTCGAAACGTAAATTTTCTTGTATATTCTCTGCAGAGCTAAGACTTTAAATTCTATGTTAATCAGTAACCTTTCATCATAACATTAAAAACACTTTCTATCCTGTTTTTTCTGAATATTTTTACGAGTATATGGGATTTTTTATTAAAATTTCAATTGTTAAAAAAACTCTATACTCGACTTCTGCTTCTCATTGCTTTTCTTCAACACAAATGTTTAAAAATCAGGATAATTTTTTTGGAAATATTGTTATTCATAGGATTTGAAAGAGTCGAAGTTTATTTTTAAAATAAACTCAAAATTAATTTACAAAATTAATTTATGAAATTAATTTATGAAATTAATTTACGAAATTAATTTACGAAATTAATTTACAAAATTAAAAATTTCTTTTGGAATTAAGTGAACTTTGAGTTTTGCTCTTGGAATATAAAATTATAAATATTTTTTTAGGGCTTAAAATCAAAATAATGAAAATAATTTTGCAGCATTCTTCTTTTTTATGATGCAATTCAAAAAGGTTTGATTAATGTAAAATAATTGTTTTTTTATTATTATTGTGCAAAGTAGACTGGTAGCAGTGCAGACTGCTTATACAAAATGCTTTAAACACTGTTTGTTATTATCATTATCAAAAGCTTCGTTATTTTTTGAAATCACATTTTCGAGAGAGAGAAAACGAAAAAATCATACGCATTGCAGATTTTTTTCGTAACATTTAAAAAAAAATTGTATAGTTTTCTTTAGTTACGTACCTTGAGAAAAAAATATCACTGTTAAGTTTTTTGCAGTATTAAGTAAAATTAGTTATTTATTTAAATCATTTCTTTACATCGTAGTAGCACTGAGTAGGGTGTCTAAAAAAAATGTAATTATGACATTTTTTTTTGCCTACAAATTGCTCAATAATAATTTTTCGTAGTTTCGTATATGAAAAATTCATTTTAGAAAAGAGTTTAACCTTTTCTTTAAGACTTTTCTTTAAAGAAAAGAAAAAAAAATTTTATAGAAAAGTCATTTCTTTAGTAAAGAAGAAACAAAATTGTTATTAGTATTTAAAAAAAGTTTGTGTTGAAATTGTTTTATTTAAAAAAAGAAGTACCTAAATAATTTATTTTTTGAATTGAAAATTCAATATTTTTATATCTTTATTGAATAAGAGTTATCTAGTTTATCACTTCCTTAGATTAAATTTAAAAAAAGGGGATTTTTTACAAATTACTGAGCAGTTTGTAAATTGGAAAAAAGTGCTTTCCGTCGAAAGCTTTTTAGAATTAAAAAAATACAATCTATCTAAAATAAAAAGAAGTAAAGTTAGGACAATATTTGAAAATATTAAATAGGACACCCTGCTATACTTCTTGCCAATAAAATGAACCACATCAGATTTCGATCACGAAAAGGAATTTATAAATACAATTTAGTAAAAATTTAGTCATCATTTTATTAACTTTCATAATTAAAATGAAAAGAAAAAAAATTGTACAAGAGAATAATTTATTCACACAAAAAAAACTGTCGATTATTATCTAGAGTTAGAACATAATCTAGTAATGAAATTTTTAATCCAAAGCAATAATCTATTTATACCTGGGGTCATATTTATACCACAAAATGTTAAACTCATACTTAATCTATCCTTATAGATAAAAAGTTGACTGATTAATTTTTCGTTTATATACCTTGAGAAGAAAAAAAAACCAAACTGCCATTCGATAAAAGTAGAATTTTGATTATTAAAAAAATCATTTCACTAGGGGAAAAAATGTTAATTTATATTTCATTACAAGTAGTTTGTTTCTATAGAGAAAATGCATCAAAGAAAATGCAAAATTCGTAAAAAAAAGATCATTTTTCTGAAAAACGAAGAGAATAATTAAAATAAAATTAGAAAACTTTTAACAGCGAAACAGAAAGAAGATCTTTATTTAATTTATTATAAAAACAAATTTTTGTGGTTGCGCTTTTTCATTATACACGCTTATATACCAGTCAATTTATACCCTCGAGATTATTGAATAAAGTAGGATGTAAAATCTAGTTTGTAGAATAAAAAAAAAAAAAAAAAAAAAAATCCTTGTATATACGAATGTAATATATGTGGATAATCTAACGATTATAATAATATAATTCGTTTGAGCGCTGATGGCAATAAAAACGACTCTCCAAGTTATATAAATAGATATCGAACATTTTCGTAATAATAACCCGAAATAACGTACGTATTATGCAAATAGGTACTGTAAATTCATATTTCTGGAATAAAATTAGGCTATAATGGCATACAATCAAGTCGCTGTATTACTTGATGTTTTCCTTGCATTTTTTTTAGCAAAAAAAGAAAAGCATGTGCACGACTATAACTAATTTTTAATTATTGCCAATTCTTTTTTAAAGCACACTAATCAGTATCGCACCTTATTCATCATAATTCCTATTATTATTATTTGTGTATCTACTAACTTTAGAATATTTGTACTAAAATCCTATTATCTCCAATTTTTAGTGTAAGTTTATCGTCTTACTTCCAAAAAATGAAAAAAAAACTCCTTTTTATGTTATATTATTTGGAAATATTGAATTTTTTTGGTAAACTTTTTGATTTTTTAAAATTTATTAAATTTTGGTATTTAAAATACTAGAATTTGCTTTTATTTAATTTTATTTTTACTAAAGTTTATATTAATATTTTCAGGCCTCGGATTGTACGACATTTTGGACTTTTTTTCGACTATTTCGACTTTTCTTCTCAATATTACAACGAAATATCATTTTTTTGGTATAAAATTCAACTTATTTTTACTTTTACAGTTCGAAATATAACTACAGTCAATTTATTACAATTTTTTTTTAATAACAAAAACAGTTTATTATTTTCAAAAAATTTTCGCAAGACTTCAATTATTTTCATAAATAATTACATTCTTGGAAAAATTCAATTATTTTCTAAAGTTTCAATAAATTCTTGGAAATAGTTCAATTATTTTTATAAATAGTAAAATACTTTGCAGGAATTCAATTATTGTCAATACAATTTTAATAAAATTTCACGAAAGGATTCAATTATTTTTAACAATTTTTCGAAAGAATTCAATTATTTTCTAAAATTTCAATAAATTTTTGAAAACAATTCAATTATTTTTATAAATAGTAAACTTTTTCGCAAGAATTAAATTATTTTTATAAATAAAAAAATTTTTCTCAGAAATTAAATTATTTTCAATGCAATTTTACTAAAATTTTTGAAAGGATTCAATTATTATTTTTAAAAATGTCAATAAAATGTTTTATAAAAATTCAATTCTTTTGAGCAAAATTTTTATAAAATTTCTCGAAATATTTCAATTATTTTCAAAAATAATAATTTTCTTTACATAAATTCAATTATTTTGAGGAAAATTATTATAAAATATCTCGAAATAATTTAATTATTTTCAAAAAGTGGAATAAAATTCTGCTAGAAATTCAATTAATTCAAAAAGATTTTAATAATATTCAATAAACAAATTTTTAATTTCAAATATTAATAAATACAATTATTTTAAATTCGCGATAGAAATTCTTCGTAAAATTCAATTACTTTTAAAATTTTTAATTAAAATCATCATTAAAAAATTGAATTTTTGTGTTAAAATATTTGAATTCTCGACGATTTTTCGGAAAATGATTAAAAATAATTGTTGTAGAGAAGAAGTTTAGTTAAAAATTGCAGAAAACAATTGAATTTTGAAAAAATTACAGTTGCAATTTTTGAAAATAATTGAATTTCACAAGATTTGAAATTGAAATGGAAAATAAAAAATTTTAATTCTCTTGGAAAAATTAATAAATAGTATGTAAAATATTTAATGAAGGAAAATATGGAGTTTTGGAATAATTAAATTTAAAAATCAGTGAAAGGCCAGGGAATTACAAAATAAAATATTTTAAATGTCAATATTTAGAATTTAATAAATCCAAAAATCAAAAATGTTTTAAAAATCAATCGGTTTTCTAAATAATATAACACAAACCCAAAAAAAAAATTAAAACTGTCTACTGACTGGATTTTTATAAAGTATCTTTTTTACAAGTAAAAAATTCGAGTAAAAAAATAAGCATGGTACACTTTTACGAAATAAAAGAAATCTATCAAAATATTAATCGTATGCATTTCGAAAAAATAAAAAATAATTTATACTATTAAAAAAAGAGAAAAGTGAAAAAACGTATTTTGAAAAAATGTGTACTGTGATATAGTAAAAAATGAGAACGAAAAATTATTGCATGCATTAAAAATATTAAATAAATTTTAGAAGTATATATAAATAAGAAAGAAAAAAAATGAAAAAAAACATTTGCATGTTTAACAGCTTCCCAGTAGATAAAAATAATATTAATTTGTTGCATGAAAACAGGGTTGACCTGACAACATCCTGAACAAGAACCTGCTCGACTTTACAAAGGTGCTACTGTGATGAACATCGTAGTTCACATTTTTTAATTATATGATAATTATTAAAATAATTTATGACTGCGTAGAATATTTATATAAATATGAATGTAAATAAATGTTAATTGTCTTTAGTTTTTTGATGCTCAGCAATGTTAAATGTTGGTCGTTTTTGTCTTCATTCAACATTGGATTTTTTAATAACAATTTTTCGATAAAATGCTCGACTGTGAAAATGTCAAATATGTACTTTTTTTTTTTTAAAGAAAAAGCAAATGTTTGATCAATTGTTAATGCTATGTGTCATTAAGTGAATAATTAATTATATGTTAATTATTTAATTGTATTTTTATTATTATTTATTAACAATATTTTTATTACTTAATTAATAATATTTCTATTACTATTAATTAATAATATTTTTTATTACTATTATTTAATAGTAATATTGTCTACTCTAAATGATTCAGAATTTGATTTCTTATTTAATTTTCAAAACTTTCAATTCTAGTTTAATTAAAATAATTGTAAAATTTTTATATCATTCAGAACTATTCTTTGTTGAATTTCGGAATTCAAGTCAATTCAATTAAGTTTTTTTTCAATTTCATGTTGAATTTTGGAATTCAATTCAATTTTATTTCAGTTGATTATTAATTATTAATAATTTATTATTTTTATTAATAATTATTAATACAAATTCAAAATTCAATTTCGGATTGAATTTTTAGTAACAATCACTGATGACAGTTGGAAATTTTAAAAATTAACGAAAAAGAAATTTGTCTTCTTCTAATTAGCTAAGAGAAAAATTCTAATTGAATCGCTTTTACGAAATGTCAAAAAATAAGAAATAATGAAATAAAAATTAAATAAAAATAGCAATACAATTGAAAAAACAGAGGCTTCTTATAATTTTAGATGCGTAATCAAAAGTAGAAATCTAATATTAATTTTTAATATTAGTAACAATATTCAAGGATCAGAGTAAACAAAAAATTGATCCTGAGTGTGAAGGAAAAGGAAGAAAAATGTTTTTAAATTTTAGAGATAATTCTTCTTTTAATGAGATTATTTATTTTTTGTATCTTCTATTTAAGCATAGTATTTATTAATGCCAAAGAACTGCATTTACATGAAGTCTTTTTTATCCACTTTTCAAATCTGTAGTTTTTAATAATTAATCTATGTGCATAAAAAAAGGAAAAATAGATTAACAAACGAGAAAAGTTTTTTTTTGTATGAGAACAAATTTAAAAAAAAAAAAACTCATTTTGTACAATGATAAATTAGTGCCAATTTTTTATTTTTAAACAATTCATTTTTATTATAACTCTTTGAAAAATTATCGTTTTGCAATAAATAAGATTATATTTCAAAATAAAAATTATAGAAATACTATTTCTATAAAGAGATTATATAAATATTATAGAAATATTATGTCTATAAAAAAATTATAAGTAGAAAAATATTATTTCTATAATAAATATAGACAGTCAGCTCTTATAAATTATCGAATTTACAATATTTACATTTTCAAGATTTCTTAATGTTCATCAACATTTTTGTATTGAGACATTATGAGACAACAAATTTTTTATTCCATTTTAGTTTTTCTCTACTTTTTTCAAAACTTTGATTCTTTTTTGTCATTTTATAGAGAGAAAAAATTCAACATTAAGTTATTTTGGAATTTCATTTGATGGACACAAATAATTGTTTCTGTTTATTTAATTTATAATTTATAATTTATAAATAATAAAAACATAATTGTTTATATAGTTAACAAATATGTCTTCAAAAATTAATGGAAATAAAGTAAAGTGTAAAATTTTCAGATAAGTAATTTTATCAATACTAATTACAATTATGAGCAAAAAAATGAAATAAGGAGAAGAAAATTTTAATGTCAAATTTAGGGAATGATAAATTTGTTTCTTTGTCAATAGAGTGGTTCTAATATTATTGTAAAAATACAAAATTGAGTGCGTTAAGCGTAACTTTGCAAATTTCATGTTATTATTCATGTACATAACAGTTTATCTTTGTGCGGAAGAATAAACACAATTAAAATACGAACACTTTTAAAGTTTCTGTTTTTGTTCGAAAGGAAAAAAAAAGAATTAGATTTTGCCTTACTATTTATTAAATAAAATTTAATTTGAAAGGAGTTGGTAAGTAGTTTTTATACAGATTAACTATTATATAATCACTGTTTTTTAGCATTAAGATAAATTTAAAGATTTATTTTCGTTTAAGAAGATGAATTCTTTTTGAAAACCATTTTTAGAATCTATTTTCATATTTCTTTTTTTGGTAATTTTGTTTACGATGCTTCGAAACAATGCTCAATATATCGATAAGTAATTTATTAGGAATAAATACTCTCTCGGATTAACTGTTTTTCTGTATTATTCCGATTTCTGAAATTTCGATTTTCCTAATTCCTAAAAATTCTAAAAAAAGTATTTTATTAGTTTTTAAAAACAAGAAAAAAGTTAAATTATTATTATTTGGATCTAAATAAATTTAAAACAATTCAATTAGTATTTTTATACAGATTTATTATCATGTAATCACATAATATTGTGTATGTTTTTTTTTAGATACATCTACTTTACATCTCGGTGATTCGAAATATAATTCTAAATTTATTTACAGAGACGGTGCAGAAAATATTCAATAATAATACTTAATAAAAATTTCTTTATATTACATTATTTGTCGAAAAATCTCGACCGGATTCTCAACATACAAAGATATAAATTCATTTTGTATACATGTGTGTACACGACTGATATATTTATATTTGTCTGCGACAGGGTATCGTCGTGTTCCTCCCTAATTAAATTCATTCATTAAACATATTATACAAATGATAGATTATCCTGATTTTCTTTTTCTCAATATTTTTAAGTAAAACTAAAAAATTGTACAACTTTGGAGGAATGTCGTGATGGCTTAGCACCAACATTATTATAAATCGTTTAGTCGCACTGCAATGGCACTTTACAAATTAAATAATGTCTGTCATATATATAATATATTTTTATTTATATATGTATATATATAAATCTTTTAATAATTGTAAAACCCTACCCAATAACGTATTAACAATAACAACGGTGGATTTACCTTTTCTTTTCTTTTTTTGCTTTTTTTTAATTTAGTTCATCCACTTACGGCAGGTAGGCGCACCACAAGCACATGGTATCTTGTGTTGATCATCTTCGATATCAAATTTATAATCGTATGATAGCTGAAAAGAAAAAAAATTATAAATACAAATAAATACTTTATACTTATAAATAAATACAAATCTAAATTTCATTAAAAATACTTTCTTCAAGAAAATCATTCTTCTCTTCATTAAAAATCAACATTTTATTTTGTTGATAATCGAAAATTTTAAAAAGTTTAAAAGTTTAGAAAGTTTTTTTAACTTAATTTTCTTTTAATTTTAGTTTTCTCAAATTAAAATTTATTATCATTATTTATCAATAGTAAATTAAAGTTGTTTCTAATATTTCAAATTTTTCCAAATTAGTAAATTTGTCGAAAATTTTAGAATATTTTCTTTTGTAAAGAAAATTGAAACTTACCTCTTCGCCACGTGAGATTCTTCGCTTAGCAAAGATAATTATTCTGAGATCTCTATCGACTTCGACGATTTCAGTGGTACAATTAGGACTGCAAGAGTGATTAATATAACGAGCAAGTCCTCCGCATAGAGTTGCATCTATTACGCGATCCTCATCCAAACGGAACATATAAATACCGCGATTCTGTAATGAAAAAGACGATTTTTTTGTTTATTAGTTGAATCTTAAAATAAATTACAAAAAAAACTAAAAATATTAGAAAAAAATAAAATTATCTGATAATTTTATTATAATTTATGAATCATAATTATTAATTTGTTTTACAACAAAATTCAATTATATATTCAATTATTAATTTAGGTACCTAAAATATTTCTCTTCTATTTCTTGTAGATAATCGAATAAATAATAAATAAAAATATAATAATAATCAATCAATATTAAATATCTAAGCAATATTATAATAATAAAATAAAAACCTAAATTTATTCAATTCAAAATTCAATTATTCACACAAAAATTTGATATTGTTTTTTTCTGACTTTTCCCTCATTTCTGGAAATAATTTTCATTTCTTTCCTGATTTTTGTAAAATTAAAATTCAAGAGGATTTCAACTGCAAAAAAATATAATTTTTAGAAGCAAAAAATTAATTTAAACCTTTAAGGTTTAAGATCTGAAACCTTTAAGTTTTCTATATTTTAAAAATAAAATTATTTACTATGGCAAACTTTTCTTAATAATTTTCAAAAATTTTTAATAAAATTCTTTAAAAATTTAATTACTTTTAATGAAATTTTAAAAAATTTCAATTATAAATTTATTAAAATTCAATTAACATTTAGTAATTTATCATGAATTATCGTTAATAAATAGAATAAATAATAATAAATAGGTTTGAAATATTTTAAAAACCAAATTTTTCAGAATTTTAAATATAACTTTTCGAATCCTTTTAAAATTAACTGAAAGGTTCAATTCTAACTCAATTACAAAATTAAATTAGTTTACATTAAATTTAGACACTTTAATTGAATTGTTCTGAAGAATTTATTTGAATTTTTTTAAAATAATAGAATTTTTAAAAATAATTTTCATTAAAAATTTTAAAAGTAATTGAATTTTATGAAGAATTACTTTCAAGTTTTTAAAATAATCGTGTTTGTTAATAACTGTAATTAAACATTTGATTATTGAATTTTATTACAATTTTTAGGAAATAATTCAATTATTCTCAGAATTTTATTAAATTTTTTTTTAAATAATTGAATTTGTTCAAGGAATTTTATTAAAATATTTAAAATAATTGAATTCTTTCGAAGAATACTATTAAAGTGATTGACAATAATTGAATTCTTTCGAATCATTTATTAAAATTATTGATAAAAAAAATTAATTCTTTGGACTAATCCTTTTGGAGTTTTCGTAAATTATAAAATTCTTCTGAAGAATTTCTTTGACTTCTTTTTTGGAAATAATGTAGATTTTTTTAATGATTTTAATTGAAAATTTTAAATGTAATTGAATTTTAAGAAGAATTTCTATCAAGGTATTAAAATAATCGTATCTCTTAATAATTGAAATTAAAAATTTGATTATTGAATTTTATTAAAATTTTTTAGAAATAATTGAATTTTTAGCTAAATTTTAATCAACTTTTTGAAAATAATTGAATTTTTTCAAGAAAGCTTATAAGAATTTTACTGAAAATAATTGAATTTAAGTAAAGAAAATTATTATTTATGATAATAATAATTGAATTTTTATAAAAAATTTTATTGAAATTTTTAAAAATAATTGAATTCTTTAGACATTTTATTAAATTTCTGTTTAAAGTAATTGAATTCCTGAGAAGAAATTTATTATTTATAAAATTAATTGAATTTTTGCAAAAGAATGTATTAAATTATTATTTAAAATAATTGAATTCTTTCGAAGAATACTATTATAATTTTTTACAATAATTAAATTATTTTGAAGAATTTCTTTCATTTAAAGAAAAAAAAAAGAAATCCATGAAGAATTTCTTTCAAGATTTAAAATCTTGCTACCAAAAACACGATTATTTAGAAAATAATCGTGTTTGTTAACAATTGAAATTAAAAATTTAATTATTGAATTTTTAAAAATTTTTTGAAAATAATTGAATTCTTCGCAGAATTTTATTACAATTATGAAAAGTAATTTAATTCTTTAGAAAGATTTTATAAAAATTTTAATTAAAATAATTGAATTCTTTAGAGAAATTTTATAAAAATTGTACTAAAAATAATTGAAGTCTTGTAAAGATTTTTATTAAAATTTTTGAAAATAATTGAATAGTTTCGAAGAATTGTATTAAAATTTTAGAAGATCATAAATAATAATAAATAACTGACTATGTAGTTTATAAGCGAATTTTTTAAAATATTGAATCTGAAAGTATTAAAAAATTGAAGTTGATATTTAAAAATAAAAAATCTAATTTGCATAATAAGAATAAATTGAATACCACGTTCTGCGCTCGCAGCATTTTCTACTATAAACAACAATATTATGGAAAATAAATGATTTTTGCATGCTTACCCTAGCCTCATACTGCTTTTCCCTCGTCTCAGCAACTTCAGATCGGATCATTTCACCAATATATTCAATAACCATCGTGTGCTTCTCTAAATCCCTTGCTGCATAGAGACCCAAACCCTGAATTTTCGATCTCGCCAAATAAACATTATTTCGCCATTCCTGTTTCATTTTCTTATACTGCGAACTCTTCGAATGTACAAATTGCTTCGAGTAGGGACACGTGGCTTCACCAGCAACATTGGTGGTTGGTTGGAAATTCTGTCGCGCTGATGATCCAGTCCTCTGTGTGTGAGGCCTCTTCCAAGGTAGTTGATTTTTTAGCCTCGCCTCAGTTCTTGCGCTGCCAGTTGGATTAATTGCCAATGGCAGTTCAAGTAGAGGATTTCTACCATATTTAAACCTATAATCAGTCAATGTTTCAATTCCCGGTAAACTTTCCAGTACACGAACAACAGCGGGCTCAGTGAGACCGAAAAGATCCTCGCCAGTGATGTAACGCTGAAAGAGTTGAACACTCTTCTCGTCTCGTCTCAATTGAGCGAGAGGCTCGAGAATTCGATTCCAAACAGCGCGTGGCGATGCATCTCGTAATTCAAGATCCTCCTGTGGAGGCTCCTGAACGAGAACACGAAATTCCGGTTTCCCCGAGACATCGTGAATTGAACAAACGTAACGACAACGCTTATTTAGTGTTCTCATACTCCAGTAGAAGCGGACAATTTTGTAGCCAACTGGGTAAATGTGATTTGGTGTGTGGAAATTTGCGAGTTGATGCGGAAGTAATTGTCCAACGCTGAGGAAAATCAAACTTCCGACTCGGAGAAGATGATTGTGTTCCGAGTGATGCATCACAGAAGCCACTTGTCTATTTTCGTCACGATTCACGTAAACTCGCCTGTATACTGAGAGTGTTGTTAGTTCTTCGTCTTTGTCGTTTTTCGAGGCGTGTTGAGAGCAAAAGGTGTTCTGAAACAATCACATTCAATTGTAAACATTCATTTAAATGATTATTCAAACTTTAACTAAAATATTTCAATATATTTTAATTTTTTATATTATATTAATACGATCGAGTGATAGAATCAATCTTATAATTTTAACTAAAATATACATGCTTTTTTGTAAAGCGTTAAATAAATATTTGTATAAACAGAGTTGCAACAAAAATTTGATTATTATTAATTTTTTATTTAATTAATTTAGTTAATTAATTAATTATTATTAATTTATTAATTTTAATAAGTATTTATTTGAAAAATTAATTAAGTTCTGAATTTGAAATAAAAAATTAGATTTAAAAATACAATAAAAAATAAAAATAGCAAATATTTAATTATTTAGTGTTTAAATACCTTGCTCTTGAAGAAGACACAATTATCTTTAACAGCACAGCCAAGATGATAGTAATTGGTGCATCGAGTTTTGTAGCATCTGACAGAAGCGCCTGGTTTCTCGCAAACAACACAATTCAGCGTGAGAGTGTGCTGTAGAGCTTCATCAAACTGCATCAGTGCTCCATTCACCGTTTCGAAGACTTCTTGCGCCCAAAGAGCACAATTAAGATGAACCCATTTATCCACATCGAAATTTAATAAACGAGCAGGACCGTCGGCAGCGCCGTCACCTTGATTTTGACAAAAGATGCAGCGCCTCGTGTCTTCAGCTTTCGCTGGACTCACAGTCACTCCCATTCGGAAAAGCATCTGAAATTTCATTTTCAATTCAATTTAAATATTTAATATTTATAATTTTTATTTATATAATTATAATTTAATTCCAATTAATTAAACTAAAATTATAATCAAATTTCCATTTTTCGAAAGATTAATTAGATAAATATTCGATAGTATTTGAGTAGAGAATTTAACAAACCTCGGTGATTTCACGTTCATTAAGCTTCTTATATTTGGCAGATGGTTGTAAAACACCGGCAGACCAGACCTTGTAGCGATCACCCTTATGAACTTTAACTGGCGGTGGTGGTGGTTCATTAGAATTTACCATCGGTTCATCCAAAACTGAAATCGACCGCTTCTTGCCAAAACGTCCATCTTGCAGGTCAATTTCGCTTTTACATCTGTCATAGTCAGGTAATAATCGCTTCAATCGCAGAGTATTCTCATCACGATCCAGCGATCCTTTTCCGAAGAATTTCTTCTCCTGGAACTTCTTCAGATTCTCCTCAATGAATTTGCTGTCCGTCTTTTGACTGAGGTGATCCACAATTGCTGCCGCCTGCAAAATATTTGCAAATAAATTTTACAATACTTGGTAGAAATTTACAAAAATATTTACAATATTTACGATAAATTAACTTAGAAAATAAAAATAAAAGAAGATAACAAGTAGAAAAGTATAGTTGCTTATAAAATTATAAATTAAAAAAATAAAAGCAGATAGGAAGAAATAGAAAAGAAGAAAGAAAATTGAAAAAAAACTTGGAAATTATTTTAAATTATTTTCAAAATTAGTTTTTAAGTTTTTTTTCAATTTTCTACAATTATATAAAAAAAGAAATCAGAAGACGAACCTTATCTTGAGAAATGTTACAAGTTTTGTAAATAACGGAAAATTGAAAGTAACATTCAGCAGAACAAAAGCAGACTTCATCGCCAGGTTCCAGATCATCTTTACTCATTAGAGAAAACTCCGAAACTCTTTTTCTAATTAAGGTATTGAGAATAACGACATCGCAATGTCGGCAAAATTTGGCAGCTCCATTTAAAATACTTTGAATATCAATCGGTGCTGTAAATGAAAAAAACATTTTTTTAATTAAATTTCAATCAAATTTCAAAATTTAAAATAAGAGGAAATTTTAGTTAGAGAAGAAATTAAAACATACCTCCTTCCTTTCCGTCTTTTCCCTTAGTTCGATAAAGACCCAATTTCTGACTAGGTGGAGTGGTAGTGCGTTCTTCAATTTGATAATCCGTGGGTGCAGGACAGTTCAAAATATTTGCCAAATCTTTAAGAACTCCCAAAATGTCATCGGATGATTGACTATTCAAAGTCACAGTGACATTGATGTTTCCAGTCTCTTTTGTTGGTGTCGGAGACGTTTTTCCCATTCTAAAAAATTACAAATTTGATTAAAATAAAATTTTAAAATGAAAATAAAAATAATAAAAACAAAGTCTATTTCTTATTTTTCTCATATAGGGATTTAAGGCAAAAGAGATGTAAAGCAAAATTTGTAGCGTCAAGAAATAAATTCTATTCTAATTAAAAACAAATAAAAATAAAAACAAAGTTATAATAATAATAATTAAATAGTCGCTCTTGTTTAAATAATAATTATAATAATATCAGGCCTCGGAATTGCTTTTACCTGGAAGTTCCTAAATTTTCTTTATCATTATTAGCAATCTCCTTGATGAATGATCCCGGTCCGGCTCGAATCGGAACAGGATTAAGTAACGGTATTGGAGGTGAATATCGATTTTGATTTTCCGAATCATCATCGGACTCGTCATCCATAATAACTCGGAGATACGGAAACCTGTGAAGTGTGTCAGGAATCACGCATTCAGGAGATGAGGAACTAACAACAGTGTCTGGAGTGTCAATGTCTCTCGTCGCTGACATATTGTCCTTCCTGTCATCTATTGATAAAGAAAAATTATTAAAATTATTAATAAAAAAATTAATACAGAAAAATAATTACATTTTTTAATTTAGTTTGTATTTAAGTTTAATTCAAATTTAAATTCAAATTTCTATTTAAATTTCTATTTAAGTTTAAGTTTAATTAAAATTTAAATTCGAAGTTATATTTAAATTTATATTTAAGTTTAACTAAAATTTTAATTCGAATTTCCATTTCAATTTATATTTAACTTTAATTACAATTTAAACTATTTTTCTAAATTTAGAAATTTATTATTTAGGTATTTATTTTTTTACTGTTAAAAAAAAGAGTAAACTTACTATCGTCAAATTT
This sequence comes from Leptopilina heterotoma, assembly GCF_015476425.1. NCBI lineage: Eukaryota > Metazoa > Arthropoda > Insecta > Hymenoptera > Figitidae > Leptopilina > Leptopilina heterotoma. The sequence continues at coordinate 8,148,921 of NW_025111138.1, forward strand.
CAATGGGGGAAATTCTTGATCGTAGAATCCCCTTTGCGTAGAAACTGGCGGAACAGGTGGCAGGGGATCCAATTCGCCGAAGGGTTGAGTATTGTAATGATCAGAAATACCGGATATTCTTGCACTTCCATAAGAGCCAATTAAATCACCTGTTCTTGTATTGTAATCTTTTGCAGTGCCAATTTTCGATAAATCCCCAGATCCAAAAACAGGACACACGCCATAATTTCTACTGAGGAGTGGTTCCAGTACAGCCATTCCTGGTAATTGTCTTAATTGTAACATTACATTGTCGATATACGTATCGTAATCCTCAACTAAACGTGGCTCCTTTCTTGCACGTTTCTTTTGCGGACCCATGACTGCGTCCTTTCCCTGACTTTGTCTACGTTTTTGCTGATACTGTCTTCTTTTCAACTTTTTGAGATCTACAACAAAAGCGACGAGAAATATTATAATAAATAAAAGTAAGAAATGAAAATTGTATAAAATGTAAATAAATTAAATAAGAAATATAAATAATTAAAATAAGAAATATAAATAATAAAGTAAGAAATATAAACAATGGCTTTTAATTAATTTTTCCAGTTTTGCTAATATGAACAAAAATAGTAAAAAATTGGATAAATGCCCTAAAAATTTATAATCTCAAATTATCAAAATTACAACCTGACCGAAAATCTAATTAGCGAATTACTAGTTTTCAGAACATTTTTTTACTACAATTAGAAATTTTCATTGTTTCCTTTTTTAGTAATTGGTAAACAGCAAAATTTTCTATTATTTAAAATTTGACATTAGGATATTTTTGTTTTTAATAATAAATAATGAATAATTATTATTTATCTGAATTTTTAATTTTCCAAATTTTTAGCAAACCATGAGACTGAAGTCCGCCACATTTTTCAAAAAACAAAGAATCAAAAAAGATATTTTTTTCAAATTAAATTTATCTCTAATTTTTAAGTGCATAAATTTTTTAGAAATAGTTACTTAATAATTGTTAGTTAGAAGATAATTGCTCAAAAATAACATGGATTTGAAGCTAAAATAAAGTAAATCGTCGCCTCATTTTTTCGTTTTCAAAAAAAAAATTGCGGACTTCAGCATCATTATCAAACAAATAATAATTATTTAAATAGAATTTTCCTTTTCAAATATTGACTACATCACAAATTTCGACAAAAATTTCAAACATTTTTTACAAAAGAAGGATATAATTTTTATAACTTTTATACATTTGATTCTGAAATAATTGAATTCTTGCGAAGAATTTTGATAAAACTTCGAAAATAATTGAACTCTTTTAAAGAATTATATTAAAATTTTTTCGAGGAATTTAATTAAAATTGTATTGAAAATAATTGAATTCTTATAAAAAATTACATAAAGATTTTTGAAAATAATTGAACTCTTGCAAAAAACCTTATTAATTTCAATTATTTCCAATACATTCTTAATGAAACCTTTAAAAACAATTCAATTATTTTTTAAGATTTTAATAACAAATTTTTGCAAATAATTAAATTATTTTCAGGAAAATCGAAAAAAAATGTTTATTCATATTATTTTTTTTCAGTTAGACTTGTATTAAAAATAATTGAATATTGAGAATAATTGAATTGTATCGATAAATTTTATTAAAAGCGAATTTAAAAAGTAATTGAATTCCGGAGAATTTTATTAAAATGTCTGAAAATTATTAAATTCATTCGATAAATTTAAATGAAAATGCTTATTAACATTGCATCTAAAAATTAATTGAATTCCTGCGAAGAATTTTATTAAAAGTTTTGAAAATAATTGAATTTCTACGAAGAATTTTATTATTTACGAAAATAATTAAATTCTAATCCAGAATTTTATTAAAATTTTCAAAAGCAAATTGAATTGTTTTGAAGATTATTTTTTATTATCATTTTTTAAAATAAAACAATAATTATAATTAATTTGTCAATAAAATCGTTAATAAGTGATTTTTTTTTAAATTTTTGAATCTGAATTTATTCAAAAACTGAAGTTGAGATTTAAAAATAAAAAATTCAATACGTAATATTTGACAGTTACTTTAATAAAATCAAAGAAATTAAATATTTACCTAAATAAGAATTTATTTTTTAAATGAAAAATTATTTTTAAAATTTTAAATTTGGAGAAAGTATCAAAAGAATAAACTTTCATATGCATGTTCAACACTTCAGGGTCATAATAATTATTAGTTTAATAAAGATTTAGACGATTAAGAATTCTCATAAATTATAATTATGTTGATTATAAAATATAAATTATTAAAAACGAAAAATATAATATGAAATTCTAAATATTTATAATTTTGGAAATTAAATAAAATTTAATAAATTTTAGATATTAAAATATTTACTGTTTTACAAATAGCAAATACTAAATATTTTAATATCCAAATTTATTTTTACTCGACTTGAAAGTACAGTAAATTAATATTATTATTTTTTTATTTATTGGTGAAGTGATGATGAATATTGGTGAATAAAATTATTTATTAGAATTCGCCTATTAGATTTTGGAAAAATGGTAATTTTGAAAAATTTTGATTATATTTTAACAGCAGAAGAATAAAATAATGTATAAGGAATAAAAAATGGTAAAAGAAAAAAAAAGAAAAGGAGAGTTAAGAAAAAAAAGAAAGTTAAAGAAAAACAAAAAATTAAAAGAACTAACCATTTTTGTCATCGATGGTTCCATCAACGAGCTCTTCTTTGGCAGGAAGAAAGTCTTTGGTATCGTTAAGTTGAACAGAGTTACCACCAGGGAGAACTTCGTCAAGAATTTCTTTCTTCACTTCCATCAAAGGCACTGTGTGTGACGTAATTGTACTTAGTGGCATCTGAGCTTGAGGACGACTTAAAGGATGAGTCGTCGTTTGAGGCACTGTCGGTTGTATTGTACTAACAACTGGAGACTGAGATTGCTGAACTGGAGTCGGAGGTTTCGGGGGAAGAGTCAATTGCTGCTGTTGTTGTTGCTGTTGCTGCTGATGCTGTTGTTGAGTTTCACTAACAACAGCCTGCGTAATCGAGGGAGTTGAAAATTGTTGAGCCGTTTGCACGAGATTGGAAACCACTTCCGAATTTGATAAAGCTGCTTTAAGAGCAATTGTCGTAACGATTGGCTTTGTCTGTAAAATATGTCTCGCAACAGTCACTGGAGTCGTGGCTCTCTGCTGCGCCTGAGAGACTTGAGCAATCACTTCAGAAGTTGATACAATTGAAGATTGTGAAATATTTTCCAGTGGCGTTGCCATTGAACTGTCGGCACTTGTAGGCGTTGTGTGCGATAGTGTTTTGGTAACTGATGTCGTGATGTTGGTCTGATTACCGGGAATGCTTAACGAAAGATTCTTAATATGCTGATTGTGGATCTGTTGCTTCGCCAGTGTTTCCAGTGATCGGGCGATAGTTTGAACGTTTAAGGAAGACGTTGTTACTGGTAATTGTGAAGATGAATTTTTCGGTGTCTCTTCTTTCGGTGTTGTTGCCTGCATTTTTGGTGTTGTGATTGCGTGCGAGACAAATGAGGTTTCTTTCGTTAGAACTTGTTTCGTTGGTGGTGTTTTACTCACTGGGGGTTCGTTTAATAGTGGAGGGAGTAAGGAAGACGGAGTTGGAGGCACGGGTCTTGCTAATTGAGCTTCTAGTGATGGTACCAAGGGTAAACTTGGACCTTGACTGCTTGATGACGATAGGGTTGTGGTGGCGCAGGCTGTATTCTGCAAAAGTTGTTTTAATAGAACATTTTGCGATTCCTCCAGTCGATGTGAAGTTGCTCCAATTTTATTGATTTCAGAATCGAGTCTCGAAGTTGATGATGATGATGAATTTTCATTTGAATGCAATTTTGATTGAAGTCCATCTGGTTCTTTCTTGATTGTTGAGCTCATTGGTAACGCATCGGGCTCGACATTTTTACTGTCGATTGGCAATGATCCAGTCTTGAATTGTACATCGCCCGATGTCAATTGCGAGTGCAATAAAGTTGGTGCTTGCGATAAAGTTGATTGCAGAATGCTAGTGGTAACATTCACTGGTGTTGATGTTGCTGTAACCATTGGCGGCACTATTGTCCGGACACATTGCATTGATGAACTCACCTACGGAACGATAATAATTTTCATTATTGCTTTATAAAACAAAATTACACACATTAATTAATTATTTAACACTAAACAATAAAATCTATATTAATAATTGTTGTATTTCGGTAATTTCTTCGCAGTTGTATTTATTAAATTTAAATAAAATTATAAAAATGAAAAATAATTATTTTATTCTTAATTTAAACACTTTTGTTTAATTATTTATTATTAGTTAATTACTCTTCAAAAAAATAAAGTAGAATCGAATTAATAATAAAATGTAAACAGTGCAAGAAAAATTTAGAAATTATGTTATTTTTCATAAATTTAAAAATTTTTTTTCAACTTTTCGAAAATAAACAAGAATTTAATTACAATTGTATTGAAAGTAATTGGATTATTATAAAGAATTTTATCAACATTTTTGAAAATAATTGAAATCTATTCAAGAATTTTATTAAAATTTCTGAAAATAATTAAATTTATTCGAGAAATTTAATTAAAATTGTATTATTATAAAGAGTTTTATCAAAATTTATGAAAAAAATTGAATTCCTGCGAAGAATTGTATTATTTATGAAAATAATTGAATTCTTGTCAAGAATTTTATTTAAATTTCTGAAAATAATTGAATTTTTGCCCAAAATTTTATTTAAATTTCTGAAAATAATTAAATTTACTCGAGAAATTTAACTGAAATTGGATTAAAACTAATTAAATTATTAGAGAGAATTAAACAAATTTTTTGTAAATAATTCAATTCATGCAAAAGAATTTTATTAAAATTTTTGGAAGTAATTAAATTTCTGCGGAAGTATTTTATTATTTATCAAAACAATTTAATTCTTGCAAATGGATTTTATTAAAATTTTAGAAAATAATTGAATTCTTGCCGAGAATTTTATTTAAATTTCTGAAAATAATTAAATTTATTCGAGAAATTTAACTGAAAATGTATTAAAACTAATTGAATTATTGCAAAGAATTAAACAACTTTTTTTGTAAATAATTAATAATTGCTTTCCGCCGTAGCGAGGTTTGCCTGTAATTGAATTTCTGCGAAAATAGTTTATTATTTATCAAAACAATTTAATTCTTGCGATGAATTTTATTAAAATTTTAGAAACTAATAAATAATAATTAATTTTTTATTAAATGAGCGTTTTAATAATATTATTGTTAAATATTATTATATTATTATTAAAATAATTAATATACTGTTAACAACACTTGAAAATTTGTGAATTGTATTCCTTTAAAATACTCCTAATGATAATTAATTAGAACAGTAAAATAATAATTTAAATTCATTTATCTAAATACAAAAATAATTGGTAAGTTAAAAAAATTAGTTTAACTGAATTTCTTAATTGAATAAATGTTGAAAACTGTTCTTCGTTAAGATTCTTATCGACTGGAATGTCAATATAGAAACGTTCTTATCTACTTTCGTGAATTGGGGACAAGTTTTTGTATACTTGATTAGAAAAAGAGTTACACATGAAAAGTTTTTTTTCCTTCATAAATGTCACACTTGTAAGTGTACAAATAGTGAAGAAAATAATATTTATGAAAACTAAATTTTGAAATAAAGTGGTAAAGTAGTAAATTCTTAACTTAAGAAACGACATTCAAGTCATTCGTTTATAACAGTAAAGCAAAACGATACAGAAATAATTATATTGTGTAAAATAAAAATAATTTTGATATGAAACAAATTTTATCAGCAAAGAAAATTAAAAAATTACAAAGAAAAATACAGAGTTTAAAAAAAGAAAATTAAAAAAAAGACAGTGGTTAAAATTTTTAGTTTATAACACACCTTGAGTTGTGTGCAAATTATTTTGTTTATAATACTCAACTCACAAGGATGCAATATTTCGTGTTGTGTTTAATTAAAAATAATTTTTCGCTAATTTAATTCAACGTTATTTGACATGAAGTCGTTATTCAATAATTGTGTTTCAATCGAAATTAATTAAATTTTTAACGCAAATAACTTTTGAATTAGTTTTATAGATTGAATCAATCAATTAAAATCAAAGTAATCGACGAATAATTGTTACTGTTATTAATTTCGATAAAAACATAATTTGATTATAAATTAAATTATTAAATAAATTATTAATTAAATTATTAAATAAATTATTAATTTAATTTTTAATTAAATTATGTTTTTAGCAAAATTAATTAAATTCTAACTTTTAATTAAAATTATTCAAAATTAAAATCCTGTACTTTTGATAAAATTCCCTAACTTTTTCCCAATTTCCCTGACCAATTTTACTTTCCCTAATTTTTTCCTGAATTCTCTAATTTCCCTGACCTGTGGCAACTTGAATGAAATTCTAATTAAATTTTTAATTAGCTTCATTTAGTTTCAGATGATAATTAAAATTAATTTTTGAAATTAATGACTAAAACAAATTAAAATTTAAATGATAAAAAACTCACCGCAGCGGAAGTGACATTAACGAGAACTCGCGACGGTACAGAAGAACAGGTGGAACTCACTTGCAGAATTGCCTGAACATTCTGCGCTCGCTGTATAGACGACGAAGGCATGACAGAACTTAGTAAATTACTTGTATGAGTCAAATGTGTATTAGCTCTTCCAGCCATTGTTGGCTTCGCTGAATTGGTTCCAGCGAGCATTGCATTCAACATTGCATTTGAAGTGATAGAAATTCCAGTTGGCCTTGGAGCAGTATTAGTTGGCGTATGAAGTGCAATTGTACTCGGCTGTGTTTGAATTCCACTGACAGTCACTCGTAGAAAATGATCCGATGGCAGAGATTTCGCTAAATTCGACACTAAAGTAACAGCTGAATTACTCTCCTTCATTTGTTGGGCATTCGTTGAGACAATAATTTCCGATTCCGATTTTCCATGAACAGTGCTCGTTATAACGGGTGTTGTTTGTAGACGATTTCCACTCACTCCTTGTAGATTCATCGACACCAGTGGTGCGGGAATACTACTCGTCGTCGCAGTGCTTCCTGATTTTGTATTTCCGATTGATGGCGAGACGAGAGTCACGATATTTGTTGCTGTTGTTGAGTGACTTTGGGAATGATTCGATTGGTACGAGGAGAGAAGATTCCTAAGTTGTTGAGAGCCGTTTTTGATGTTTTGAGTGAGATCGGAAGGCTTCGAGAGGGGTGAGTGATGGGAAACGGAACTCGTGGTTCTTTGTAATTGAGCTACGGTTCCGATGGATTCCCTTCGTTGACCCACTTGAAGCGGTGTTTCTCGTGATGTTTGTCGAGGTCTCTCTTGTCGGTCACTAGAAGTTCCCTGGTCCAAATCCGTTGACGAATCCTGAAGAATGTTGGCCGGTAGGGTACCGGAAGGTGTCGGCACTTGATAATGAAGGTTACTTTTCGGTTTCTCCGCATTCGCCATCTCTGGTTTCAGGGATATTATCCCGTCCAGCAGATCTAGTATTTCGTCCGGTGACTCCTCCATAAGGATTTTTTGCACTGCGGCAGTCTTTCTGGAGAACGCGTCCTGACTGTTGAGGGAAATTGGATTATTGTTCGTTTCCGTTTTCATCTTTTCATTCTCCGACTTTTCTTCTCGCATTTCATTGACTGGTTCGGAATCGTTCTCGAGGATATGAACGAGAGATTCGTCGTCCTCAGTGACGGGGGAAATGTGTCTACCTTGGAAGGAGTTTTCCATACTCGGAGTGTTGGTGTCATCTTTCTTCAAGTTCCTCTCACCGTTCGCAATATTTTCCGCTGGATTATGTAGAGCTGCGAGTTCGAGTTCCAATTCGTCAGTGGTATTTGAAGAATCTGTCTTCCTCTCCTCGATGAGTCTCTCGACCAGTTTCGATTCTTTGGGTACTACTTTCTCGACTTGAGATTTTCGCTCAATGTGATTTTCCTTCTTCTTTTCCTCGTCACGTGAGGTGCTGGCTTTCGAGTCGACTAACTTCAACACAGGATCTTTTTTTGTCAACGCTTCTGGAAGGAGCATTTTTGATGTGGACATCAAACTGGAGGTTTGTAGTTTAGGAATATTTATTTTTGGTGTAATGTCCGGTTTGATGGCTTTGGACACTTCTTCGATTGTTTTCTCTATTCCTGTTTTTAGCGAGACTGGCGGTGCGTCGGCTTTTGGATCTTTCAGATAGGTGCCTTTTAAAGTTGCTTGAGTGAGTCTAGCGGCAATTTTCGCGTCCGTTACTATAGAACCCATGGTTAGTCCTCCTCGATTTTGATTATCGAATGTTTCCTTCGAGCTGGAATAGGAAGAGAATGTATTCGACTTCGCAGTTGGTGGTTTATCGATAACATTTGTCGTGGCATGAATGGAAGATTTCGCTGAGAATGGATTAACTCTCGAGGAGACGATCGTCACTGTAGACACTTGAGAGTTTGAGGCACGTCCACGTTGTTCTGGTTCGTGGTACAATTTCGGCTTCTCTAAAATGGATTCCAAAACTTTTGTTTCCTGGACTTTGATTTTTTCAATTTTGTTCACTTCGTTTGGAATAGATTCCTTTAGTTTTTCCTCGATGATTTTGTTTACAGGATCGGGTCGAATGTCTTGTAGTTTGCCTTTGCTTGGTGGTAGATTTTGAGTTTGAGGTAAGATGGTGTGTAGTTCCTCTTGATCGGACGATTCCGGTGTGTCTGTGATGGGGGCAAGACGTTTGCCGGTTTCGACAGACTTGACGAGATTTAGATGTAATTCCTTTTTGTTTCTCAAATGCATCACGTCCTCATCAGCGAGATTTACCTCAGGTTGACTTTCGGTTGGTTCGAGACCCAGGATTTGCATCTGCAGATTGTGATTCTGATTACTGTCGTTAATGAGTGCGTTACTGAGAGAGTCGTTACTGTCGATTAGGACCATGTCCTGGGCGAAAAGTCCGTTTAGAGTGTATTCGTCCTGGTTGTCGGCTTCCAAGGGGCATATCACGTCTTCTAGATTAGCGTCGCCGAATTGTTCAATGTCGTTGATGTCGTCATTATCGCCCTGCGCTGCGGAACTCAAGGTCACTTCTGAATTGACGACATTCTTGTCGTCGTCATAGTCGGTTGTGTCGGGCATTGGTTCCAGTTTATCGTTCGGACTGCTTAGAGCGCTGTCGGTCAGGGAGGTTGTCGCCTTGGGTTCGATTGTAAGCGGCGAAGTTTGTGGCGGAGTGTGTGAATCGTCGTCGAAATCATTGTAATCCGCACAGACTAGAGAATTTTTAAGTGAAGTTTTTCTATGCACGAGAGAAGGGGGATTTGGTTTCTCATCGATACTTAGAGTTGGTTCGCTTGTTTTGCCCTTGCTGGTCTCGGGTTTCGTGGACCACATGGGTGATCCGCCTCTGAGTCCCAATTTGAAGTAGCCAAATCTACCGAAACTGGGAGGCAACGGTAGGGGATTGATTGGATTGTGTGGATTTCCTCCGCCTCGCGAGTGATCTATGGTATTTTGATCTTGTTGTTGAATTTGTTGATCGTGACTCATGGTGCTTTGGGAGTAATTCCCGTGCGGAGTGTGAGGTGTGTGGGGAGTTCGCGGAGTGCCTGGATTCTCGACACTCTGGGGTCTGTCGGGCATTGCCGGACTATTGCCACTGGATTGTCTTCTCTGCATTTGCATTGGCGAACCTCCGACCATTGGACTGCGGGGCATTGGCGAGTTTGGCGTTTGACAAGGCGGTGGATGGTGAGAATTGTTCAACTGATGCTGAAGCATCGGAGAGGTGGAGGGATGATTGTGAACTCGAGAGCCCATGGGACTTGGAGGTTGAGACGACTGATTGAGTTGTTGTTGAATCATTGGAGATCCCATTGTTTGCACCACTGGACTACGGGCTAGCGGAGAACTCGGCGGTTGTTGTCCGTAGTTTTGTTGTATTTGCTGATGAAGTTGTGGACTCGGAGAACTTACTGGTTGATTAACCATGGGAGATGTTGGCGGCTTTTGCAACATGTGCTGCTGTTGCATTTGTTGTTGTTGTTGAATTTGCTGTTGTTGCAACTGTTGCTGTTGTTGAATTTGCTGCTGCAGCTGATGGGTCTGCTGCAAAGGCTGTTGTTGTAAAGTTTGCTGCTGTAAAGTTTGTTGTTGTAAAGTTTGCTGCTGCTGTAAATTTTGCTGCTGTAATGTTTGTTGTTGCAAATTTTGCTGTTGTTGCAAAGTCTGCTGCTGCTGCTGCAAAGTTTGCTGCTGAAGTTGCTGTTGGTTTTGCTGCTGCAACTGCAAAAATTGTTGCCGCTGCTGCTGTAGCAATTGTTGTTGCTGTTGTTGTTGTTGCTGCTGCTGCAAGAGTTGCTGTCTGTGTTGGACCAGTAAAGTTCTCTGAGTGATGTTGGTTTGATTATCCTGAGGAACGACTTCGTGTTGCTGTTGAATCATTTGCTGCCGGTGAAGCATCTGCTGATGTTGCTGTTGAGTCAATATTGGTTGTGGCTGTGGTTGTGGACTGCCAAGCGGAGATCTTTGTCCGTAAACAATGCCGGCTTGTAAGGTCATTCTAGGTCGTTGATTTATTTCTCCCACGGCTGGTGGACGAACGAAGCGTTGCGTAATGCCGTGCATTCGAATGTTCTGTTCACCTATTATCTGTTGGGGTGATCGAGCGTCGGTGGTGAATGCCCCGGGACTCGTGGTGAGTCTCCCGGTGATGACTGCTCGATGTTGGGGTGATGTCATCCTCGTGGCTGCGGGCACACAAATTCCAGGAGAAGGCATGGCTCCAGGACTGAATGGACTCTCGTCTCCTTGTGACAAAGGAGTTCCAATTCTTGGTGATGGCTGCATGTTGTGAGGTGACATCGTACCGGGATTTGTTTGTGAATTTCCTGGACTGTGTTGTAGCATTGGTGGATTTGGACTGTGTTGCACGATAGAGTTTGCCGGTGAATGCTGAATCATCGTGGAAGAAGCACTTCCAGGACCTGGACTGTGAGAAACAAGCGCTGCTGGACTGCTGAGTGGTGACGAGTGTTGAGACGGTGACATCATTGGGGAACATGATTCATTTGATTGAGGCTGTAGTTGACGTTGTTGTTGTTTACTGTGATACTCCTGCATCAGCATTCCGTGTTGACGAGTTTGCTTTCTACTTGCGTCCAAGTGTTTTTGCAGAATACCTTGTTCACTCGTAATACGCACCAGTTCAGCGTTATCGTTTTCTGTTAATTCATTACCCGATTTACGCAACTGACGTTGTTTGCTGTTCAGAGACTGAAATGAAGAATTTAAGTTTTAAATTTGAAATTTAATATTTAATTTAATTTTATAATTAATTTTATATTTTATTTCAATTTCGATTATAACTAATTTTCCTTGATTTCTACCTTCTTGAGTTTGCGGAGTTTCTGAACTTCTGTTTCGTAAAACTTAAGTTGTTGTCCGAGTATTTGATTCTGGTGATTTAGCCACTGCTCATATTGCAATTGTACTTGACGATCTTGTTCAGTAATAATATTTTCCGGAGGAGCTGGTGGCGCTGGGAGTTGAGGTATATTAAACGTCACGATACGTGCTAAAATAGAAAATAGTTTTTATTTATTAAATAATAAATACTCTCTAAAAAATTATATTTTTTTTCTTTCTTTTCTAATTTATTTTTATTTATTTATATTCTCTCCAAGTAGAAAATCTCAATAAAAATACTAACATTCAGGTGGTGTTTGAGTGGAAATAGGTTGTCTTGCAGCTTGAACGGTTAATTTGCTCGCATCCGGCGTTGCTGGAGACCAATTTGCTCCCGGTGATGATGGTGGTCGTGGAACGCAAGCTGGCCTTATGGCAGTCACTCCACCAGTGACAGTTGCAATTCCTTGAGGCGGTGAAGCAAGGGCTTCAGCTCTCAGTCTCTCAAATTCACTGTCACTCAATAGAGCTCCACTCGGCGTTGTCGTATCAGCTTGCTGTTGTTGCTGCTGTTGCTTTTCTTGTTCACGTTTTTCTTGTTCTAAAAGCTCCTCCAGTAATAAAGGTTGCTCCTGTGAACACGACTGCTAATCGTTAATATCAATCCCTAACTCGTTTTCACATTTAAATCACAAATGGAATACTTTGCAATGGATTAATAAAAAAAGTGGCAACAAAAAGCATGCAAAAGCTTTAACAAAATTTAATTTTTAAAATAATATAGTAACAAAATTTCATTTTTGGAAATAATTTAACTTAATTCAAAAACATATTTTTTCTAAAATAGAAAAGTAAAACATAATTAAAAAATAAATAAAAGGTTTACTACAAATTTAGAATTTCTCCTGAATATCTTGTAGAAATTAGAAATTAATTTATGTATAGAATATAATGGAGCAAAACTACTATCATTTCAATAATTCTGAATAAGCATTTTCCGTTTTATTCAATTTCGAAGATATTCAGTAGTATTTTATTTGACAAAAAAGAGAGAAAAGTATAAAAACAGGTTTCTTCTCGTGGGGTTTGTGCATATTCGGTAGACAAGGATGTGAGTTAATTTGATTGAATGCCCGCGTCTTGCTCACCTGCAGAAGCAAAGGCCTTCGTTGAGGATGAGGTGACATTGTTGGCGTACCGGTATGAACGATAGGGACCATAGGTGGGCCCGGAACTGGCACTTGGTGCCCTATGTGAATTGGGGGCCGCGTCAAACTCCGCTCACCTGGGCATAGCCCCATCTAGACATGCACCAACACCATTGCATTGCATTGCATACACTCAGGCCAAATACCATTATACCAGCCAATGCTCATTGTTATTAAATCACTCATCTACATTTACACTCGTACCGGGTATTTTTTATATCAATATATTCCTTTTCTATTAATTTTTAAGGCATTTAATTAAGAAAACATTACAACTAGATAAATCAGATTTTGAAATGAATATTGCTAAAATTTCTATTATTTCTTTTGAGTTCTTCTGACGAATAAATAAATTTTCTTTTAGAGACAAATTGCTTGATCGAATTTATAATTTTGCGAGAGGGTAAATTTTTAAAATTAGTTCAAGTTAAAAATTTGTTAATATGAAAATTAATTTTCAGGCAAAACATTATTTTCTGCATATGAATAATATTTGAGAGAAACTCTAACCTGTATAGGTCCTCGATATGGAGGTGGAGGTCCTGGATAAGGAGGCGGTGGTGGAGGTTGCAAAGGCATTCGTGGACCAATCATATGACTGACGGAAACTATTCTCCCTGCTACATTCTGAACTCCGGCGACTCTCATTCCGAGTCGTTGATGTTGTTGAACTATAAAAAGAATATTAACATTTAAATTAATATTATCTTAATAATTTAAAAACTAATATTTGATAAATCAAAATTATATAATCAAAATATTAAACATTGAAATTATTCGAATTACCTTGCATGTGCGTTTGAGCAAGGCGTTGAGGATGACCAGGGAAGGTCGATGGATAACTGACAGTAACAGTATTTGTCGAAGTGACGACACCAATAGTGCCATCAGGTGCGAGTAATCGAGTTCCTGGAGCCACTGGTCTTCCCATTGCAGCCGCTGTTTGCAAGTGTTGATTCAGTTGCTGTATCGCTGCTTGCGGATGACTTTGCGGTATAACACCAGCCGATGGTTGAGCAGTTTGTGCCGCCGGTGCAATGCCTTGAACCGTTTGCGTTGGAGCAGAAGTTGTCTCCGTTGGAGTTTGTACAGTGCTCGTTACAATTTTCTCATTCGATTCCGTATGCGCTCTAGTTGTTCCTCCCAAATCTTCAGGTTTCGGCTCCACTTTACTGTCCTTCTTTTGTTTCTCTTCCTTTGGTTCAACTTCCACTTGCTCTAGATCCAAATCAAGAATATTTGTCTTTCCACCTCCTGTCAAATTGTCCAACTCAGGATCCGCGTATTCCAAAATGTTGAAGTCAGCCCCCATTTCAGCTGGAGATTTAAAGTGAAATAAATTAAAATTAAAAAAGTGAAATCAATAAAAATTTCAATTATTATTATTAGTTTGTATTATAATTATTATTATTATTACTTACCGAGAAGTTCATCGTCATCTTCGCCCAAGTCTCCTAATATTGCACTTACGCTCTCGACCTCTCCCAGAGGAGCTTCTCTCTCTTGCTCGAGTTCCTCTAATTCGGCTGTGACATTATCTGGTATTTCGGAAGCTTCCGGAGCATTTACGTTGGTTTCGTTTACTCTGGTAGAAATTACAGGCGGTCTGATCATGCCCTGAGCGCCCAACATTCTTATTCCTTGACTGAGTGCGTCCGGGCCTGCTCTCACAATACGTTGCGTTATCTGTCCTTGATTGGGTTCAGAGAATCTTTGTTGCTGTATGACTTCGTAATGTTCCTGTAGAGCAGCTCTAGGACCAGGTAATCGCTGTAGAACTTGGTTGCTTTGGAAGTGCTGTTGAGGTACACCAACAGACACGGGTGGTCTCAAAAGTAGTCTAGTTCGTGGATCCAGACCCTGAAGTCTCGTTGAATCAAGTTTACCAGCCATCACATGTCTTTGACTCACGCCTGTTGAAGAATTAAAAAAACATTAACTGAGTTAAAAATATAGCCCTCGATATTATTATTAAATTGAGACCTAGGTTCGATTTAAAGAGCAAAATAAATCGTTTCAGTCGATTCAAAGTAAAAAAGAAGTCGAAAAGTCGTTTATTTTGTTCATAGTTATCACAAAAATTCAATTTTGTATTTCCCTGAAATTTTCCTGATTTCTAGGCAGAATTTTGATTATTTTTCTTATCCTGATAATAACTGAAATACATACCAATAGGATTTCGAACAAAAACGTTGGGTTGCGGCATCCTTGGTCTCACGATTCCAGGCGGTAGCGGTTGCCTAAACGTTCCCTCAGCCGATTTTCCCGACAATTGAGGATGTTGAGGTAACTGTATCTGCCCGGTTTCGAATTGTTGCGGTAACACTTCACCAGGATTTTGACCATCTAAAATAAAAAAAAAAGAACATTTGAATTAGTAAAAATATTTGATAGAAAATTTTCAATTTTTTCAACCCATAAAGAAAATAACCTTGAGGCCAGGAAGCACCATGAGTTTCAATCTTTTTACTGAATTGTTGTCTCTGTAGAAGATCTCTCAGCTGTCGATTGACCTCTGGTTGCTGACTGAAAGCCTCGGTTGGTTGAGGCTCGGATCTTGTTTCTGACCTGGGAGAAGGATAATTCGAGACCGGAGATGGTGTTGCGGGTTGACTGATATATGGATCGGGAGTACGCGACGGAGCGTAGACATGTGTCGTGGAACGATTATTATTAGCATTGAAAACGGGACGTGGAGTACCGGGTGGTTGGTTGAAAACGTCATTTCTCGGTGACGTTGCATAAGTTGGAGTACTGACAATTTGCGATCGTGGCGTTTGTGAGCCTTGCGAGAAGGCTTCATTGCTTTCGAAGCGTTGAAAATGCTCTTGAGATTGTGAGGAAGCAGGAGATTGTGGAAAATCGTGAGGCGATTGTGGAGCTTGGGGTGAAAATGGCGATGGAGGCTGGGGAAACGCTGTCGGAATCCCAGGCCTCACGACATTTCCCATCGGTCGCATTCCCGTTGTACAGGTTTGATTCGGTAAACGTGGCATACCTTGGAGAGGAATTTGCGGTGCCATGCCGCGAGTAACTTTTATTGGCGGTGCTGCGAACGTCGCACGAGATCCCGGCGATGGCGAGGCTATTGAAGATATCTGATTTGCTTCCTGCAGGAAAAGAAGAAAAAAAATTAGCTTCCTCCGTTTCCAAATGATTATTGTATATTAGAAAAAAATATATTTATTCGAAAACTTCGAAATGTTGAGAAAGTTATTTACTCAGGGTTGCCACAAAATTTTGAAAATAATTGAATTTCTGTAATGAATATTGTTATTTATGAAAATAATTGAATTTTACAATGAATATTATAAAAATTCCTGAATATAATTAAATTTTGGCGAAGAATTTTGCTATTTATAAAAATAATTAAAATGTTGACGAGAATTTTTAAAAAATTTTTGAAAATAATTGAATTTCTGGAAAGAATATTAATGTTTATTAAGATTGTTAAATTCCTTCAAATAATTGCGTTATAATTTTTAAAATTGAAACCAATTTATAAGTAATAACTTTATGGCAGTTCTTCAATAAAATTAAGTTATTTAAAATAAATTATTATCAGAAATAGAAAAAATTTAAGGTTTTTTTTAGAATTCGTGGTAATTTCATAGTTTATGAGACAAACAAAAACACAAAAATTCAGAATTAAAATTTTTCTTAAAAATTCTAAACATTTAATTTTTTCCAGTACTTTTAATAAAAATCCCTGACTTTTCCCTGATCTTTGGCAACCCTGTTACTGTAGTAAACAAAAAATAGTGATAAAAAAATAGTTACTTGAGAAGTGGAGACTTGTAATTGTGTTGTTAATCCTGTTGTTCCGTCTTGATTCATAACTGGAGTGCCATCTTCGTTAATCTGCCTGTGTACTCTCGCCATAGCTGTAATATTATAGTCTAGTTAAAGGAAATAATAAAATACAAGTACTGAGTATAAAATTGTTAAAAGTTTCGGAAATTAAAAAATTTTTCTCTTACCATGAACACGCTGCTCGTGAATAACTTGCTGCTGTAGTTGAGCTTGTTGCTGACGCAAAGCTTGAAGTTGTTTCCATTGTCGTTCTTGTTCGGCTTCACGAGTCGATCTATCCCTGTTCGTAAGCCTTTCCTGCTCCTGTTGGGAAATTTATCTGTTAGTATGAACCTTCACCTGAATAGGCAGCAATAATTATATCTTCCAATTGAAAATAAACAACATTTCATAATTACTAACAAAAATATTTTTTCTCTAAATGCAATTGATTCATTAGTCGAAAAAAAAATTAATAAAATAAAGAAAAAAAGAAAAAAAGAAAAAAAAGAAAAAAAAGAAAAAAAAGAAAAGAAAAATAGAAATAAAAACAAAAGATGTATTTAAATTCGTTTTTCTGATTGATAAAAAGATAAGTGAAATGTTCCTTGCTTTCTAATTGGAAGTTATAATTTTTTCAGTGTCCTAAGCCATTTTAGAAAGAGCATGAGTTTTCTGTGAGGATTAGTTACAAATTGTACACCACACACCGTAATTGATACAAAAAATAAACATGTTACAGTAAATTAATAACACCAGCAAAAAATTGAAGAGCCGTATTGTGCGCAGCAAGTTAAAGAAAAAAAAACCACCACCAAAGAAATATAAAAAACATTGAAAAAGTATATAAAAATTCTTTTTCATGTCAATGAGTGTGATTATATTTCTCAAAAAAAAAAATCATACCACACAGTGTGCATGCATCGTGTTTAGAATAAACACAAGAAAACTCAATTGTATAATATAATTTTCATTTAACAGAATTTGTAACATAGCTCTCTATATTATTTTATTTCTTTGTTTTGTTTATTGCTGTAAAAGCGTGTATTAACGCAATTTTTTGTTAGATGAATTTTAGTGCAAAAACTGTGAACTGTGGAATCTTTTTGGCAGATTATTGAAGATTTGTTGCTTGTTGAAAAAGTTAAAATTTTATGACAAAAAAAAAATTCAGACAATTCTACCTGAAAATAATTGTTTACAATAATTGTGTTGTATGAGTATATGAGAAAAATTCTTTTTTTTTCATTTTGGAAAAGCAAGGAAATTTATATCAAACGCACACATCCACTAAAACTCAAAAGCCAACGACATATTCTTTACATTCATATATAATTATGAAGCATCCGAAACAGAAAAAGAGAAAAAAAAAGAGAGAATGTGAATATAACAAATATTTAGAAAAAAAATAATCATTCATAACATTACTATAGAGCAATACATTTAACTACTTCCACCTACGAAAAAAAAATTTTGTAAACAGCCAAGTACTTAGTTTAGTTTTAGTATTTTATGAAAAAACAAGGATTTTTTTAAGAAACTGAGGAGGAATTTTTTGAGAATTTAGGAATTGAAGTTTTTTTTAGGATTTTTGGTTGTATCGTTTTTTGTGTATTGCCAGATGTCTTTAACATGCCATATTAAGGAATATATATATATATATATGTAGATATCTACCACTGATAAATCATAAATAAAAAAAGATGGAGCCAAAAAAGAAGGTATTTTTCAATAAAAATATTGTCGCCAGCGAAATTTTATAATCAATCAATATATAAACATCAATTTTTCAAGGAAATGAAAGGCTAATAAACTCTGATCATTCCAAGTCATAAACACATATATATAGGAATAATGAAATAACTTAAGGACCATTGCAATTTATACATCAAATGCAATGATAAGAAAAAAATTCTATAAATAATGGTTGCCACTTAAAGAAAATAACGGAGAAAGCAATAATCAAATCAAAATTTTTATTACCAAAAACAAATTGGAAAATATGTTTTCAGTCGAAAATAAAAAAAGAACAAATTTAAAATAAATTTTTAAATAATTTAATATTTTAAAACTCGATTTATTTAATGTTATTTAGCAAGATAAAAAAATTTCAGTATTTTTTAATTTTAAACTTAAATTTTTTACTTTCAAAATCAATTTTATTATTTTCGACGTAAATACTTTTTAATTTTAAAATAAATTTCTTTTTCAAATATAGAATTAAATACAATAAAAAAAATATATTGCTACGTTATTATATTAAACATAAAGTGAAATTTTCGTAAACAAAAAAATGAAACAAATTTTTAATAATTTAAAACTAAAAAAACATAATACAAAAAAAAAATAAAAGTTTCAAGAAAAAAAATGCTTTTTTAAAAATTTACTTTTTTAATGATCTTCACTAAAATAATTAAAGTTTTATTATTTTTTAACTTCAAAATAAAAAAAAAAAATCCTCGAAATATTTGAGGAATAGTTTGAGGAATAGTTTACTAAAATAAACAAAATTTAGTATTTTTTTATTTTAAAGTGAAAAAAATTACTGAAAAACACTTTGAGAAGTTTCATAAAAAAACTATCAAACTATCATTTAGTTACGAATTGTAATTTTTCAAAAAGTATTTTCTTAATTCAAATTGTTATTAAAAATGTGGCAACCGTAAACAGATGCGAAAATAGAAAATAATTCGTCTTACTTAATATTCTATTTCTGTTAGAGACACTTTTTTATATTATGTAACAAAAAATTAGAAGAATATTAAATATTTGAAGGGAAAAAAGAAATTTTTTTGTATTTTTACGAAAATTTTCGATATTTAATGGAAAAATATTGAATTGAACGCAAAATAAAGAAGAATTCGCTAATAAAACAGAGAAAATTAAAACTTGAAATAATTAATTAAAATTTAATTTTATAATTTGTTCAAAAATTACGAATATTAAAATAATTAATCTAACTAATCTATTTATTAAAAATTTAATAATTTTATTTGATTTTGATTTAATTTAGTAATAAATTAAAAATTAAAAAAACTAAATTAAAAAAATTAATATTAGTAATGAAAAAATTAATATTGTATCAAAACTTAATTTAAAAAAGATCTAAAACAAAATTTGCATCATCAAGAAATAAAATTCTATTCTAGTCTAAAAAGACTTAAAGTTAATTTTAAAAATTTAATTGTATAGAAATTTTTTTTAGAAAATTAATGAGCAATAAAGTCGAATTTAATGATAAAACAAGTTTTAAATAATTTGTCGCAAAAGAATTGCCAAAAAATAAAGTATTTGCAAAAAACGTAAAAAGATTTTTGTTTTTCTTCTCTGAAAAATATAATGATTCACAAGCTTTGAACGTTGATGTGAACGAAATATTAAAAATATTTTCATAAATTACCGATTGCAATAAAAATTAAAAACCTAAATTTTACATTTAGAAAGTTAATAATTAATTTTGTTGCTAGTGAGACAAAATTATTAGAAATTTTTAAATTATGGAAATTATTGATAAATTATTAAAATAAAAATTTATTTTGAACAAGAAATAAATATTTTTGTTCATTTGAACGTTTAGAAACTTAGGATCATAAAATATATTCAATCAAGTGAAAAAAAAGAATTTCGACTATCAGTAAAATGTTACATGAAAAAAAGTGTCAATATCAAATATTTTCTGCAGTGAGCCGTGATAATTGAATGTCTTAAAACCAACTGATAAATTTTGTCAAAATCTGATTAATTTCAGTTAAACTTTGATGAAATTCACAATAAAATCAAGGATTTAGAAGAAAAAATATTTTTCCAAGCCTATTTTTATAAATTTTTGCATAAGAACACTTTTATAAAGTTTCTTAATCCATTTCAAGAAAAAAATTTATTACATATTTTTTTTCTTTTGAAAAAGTTCCATGAAGTTAGCGTCGAGTGTCGAAAAAAACGTTTTTTTTCACAACAAAAATTTCAAAATAGTATATTTCGTAACGAGTGCGAGCAGTTGCCAATTTTTGAACGAGCACTTTTTTTTGCTCATTCAAAAATTGGCAACTGCTAGCACTAGTTACGAACGATATTTTTTCATAACAAGGTGCAAAAAAGTGCCCTTTTTAGCACCGCGTTATGAAAAAATAACAAGAATAAAACAATTTAAAATTTCAGGTTAAAAAAGTGCCTAGAACTTCTTTTTAATATGAAGCTGAAGTCCGCAGCATTATTAAGTACATAATTGTTTATTATTGTTTATATTTTCAAAAATTTTAATACAATTAATCTCAAGAATTCAAATATTTTCATAAATAACAACATTCTTCGGAAGAATTTAATTGTTTTTATAAATAGTAAAATTCTTCGCAGGAATAGAATTATTTTCAATACAATTTTATGAACGGATTCAATTAAATTTTTTTCATAACGCGGTGCAAAAAAGGGCACTTTTTTGCACCTTGTTATGAAAAATATCGTTCGTAACTAGTGCTAGCAGTTGTTACGAAATATACTATTTCTAACTTTTAATACAATTCTTCGCAAGAATTTAATTATTTTCATAAATAATAAAATTCTTCAAAGGAATTCAATTATTTTTAATTCAATTTTAGTATAAAATTTCTCGAAAGAATACAATTATTTTTAAAAATATTAAATAAAATGTAATTATTTTCACCAGTTTTTATAATTTTTAAGAAAAATTAATTATTTTAAACGTTGTAATAAAAGTTTTCGATTGAATCCAATTATTTAAAAAAATTTTTGATAAAATTCTTTCTAAACATTCAATTATATTCAAAAATTATCATAAAATTCTTAAAAACAATTCAATTATTTTTATAAATTGTAAAATTCTTCGCAAAAATTCAATGATTTTCATGACATTAATTTAAAAATTTTAATTTAATTTCGTTTTCAAAAAAAACGTTGCGAACTTCAGCCTCATTTTTTAATTCCAAAGGTGAATGAAAGAAGTGAAATTAATTAAATTAAATTAAATTTAATTAAAATTCTCCCCAAAAAATTGTTTTTGAAGCAGAGCGTCGACAATAACTTCAGGGACATTTCTGAAAAATAAAAATTGTTCTTAATTGTTTATCATAAACGTTGTGAACTTCATCTAGGTAAGACAAAAAAGTTTCATTTCATCAATATCGAACAGAGAAAACTGTCCCAATAGGGATGAAAAAAAAATGAAAGAAAAGTCAATTGAAAGACGAAAACAATAATCACGTATTTTCGCATTGTTTTTTTTTTGGAAAATAAGAAAAAAAACGTCATCACAAATAATGGACAGTTTTTTTGTTGAAAAAATTGAAGAAACAAAGAAGAACGGAAGTACAGACACTAAAAATTTCGATTTGGATACTTTGGCACAAGGCAAGACATTAGAGGCACAATAGGTGGCTCACCATAGCCGGGGACTGTACAGGTACAGTGTGAATAATTGCAGTGGGTGGCGGATCGTAGTGCTCCTGGCAGAGGGAAGGGAGGGTGCGCATGATTTCAGATGGAGTGAGCACTCTAATCTGATGATCAACGGAGGATAATTGGCGAACAGGGCCAATTCCTACCGTAACAGTTGCAGTAGTAGTGGTGGTGGTGGGGGAGACCTGGGATACGCTCTGGCTGTTAACGATAGTACTTGTACTGATTGTGACATGAACAGGTGAGGGACGTTGCTGGGGTGGTGACGTTTGATGTTGCCCTTCACCGGCGACCACGTTGCAGTAAGAGGAAGCAGTTGTTGTTGTGCAAGACGTAGCTGGCGATTGTGCAATTCTAGCCTGACCACTAGCAACTTCTTGGTGCGCCAGACTATTAATGGAATTTATAGAATTGACAGAGCTGGGTCTAGGTGAAGAAGAAGGGGTTGTGGAAGTTGGGGAAGGGCTCGGAGAACAAGTTGTTAGCTGCCTCGGCGGTCCTTGTACCGCACACACCTCCGCTAGTTGACCACTGCTTGTTGTTGCTCCTAATGATGATCCGGCTGTTGGCAGTAGACACTTCTCCTGTGATTTATCCCCGTCCACCGAGGACAAAAGGCCAATTTGCTTTTGACTGGTGGCCATTGGAACTACTGGAGGAACTTGAGCTGATGACATTGTTGTGACAGGTTTGGTGGTGATGGTAGGTGCGCTTGTTGCAGTGACTGGGTTCGTGCTTGGTAAATCCTTGGGTATCTGTCGGTTCAAGGGGTGCCTCGTTCACACACTTTTATCATAATAAAGTTTGCGCGACTTGTCTTTTATCACAAGGTCGCTATTGTTTTCAAATTTTCTTTTTTTTGCTTTTGTTTTTTGCTTTTGCTCAAAGGGATTACAAACTGGGTGGTTAATAGTCGCAAAAAAAGGTTCTATGAGGATTCAAAGAGGTAAACATTCTATTTATAAGGGGTCACAAGAATTAATATAAAATGCCTAGTTTCGAAAAGGACTGCTTCTCTACTCAATATAGTTATGTTTACAAGTCGACACGTATGGTTAGAGACTGGTGTTTTAATTATAATTTCATTTTACTATTCTTCTACTTTCAACAACTTAAGAAAATGGGAGAAAATATTTTCATATTTAAAAAATTCACTATTTACAAAATCAATTAAATCTAGATTTCTAAAAACAAGAATTTCTTTTTCTTTAAACATATTTTGGTAAATTAATTAAAATGGTTAGTTTCAAGAAATTCCCAACAAAGTTATTTACTTAGAAGAGAAAATAATGATCTCGCATTGTATGGAAATTTTTTGCAATTCGAAATAGACAAATGACTATTTTTTTTGTAATTAAAAAAAATAATATGGAGAATATGAGAAATTAAAACACCAGATTTTTACACTGACGATAAAAAACATTGACTAACGGTAGATATAGCATAATACAACGGGCGAGCTGTTAGTCTGACTTTTTTTTTGTTAGCACAGGACACCCTACGCGATAAACGAGACTTTCAATTCATATATATAAATAAAATAACAGGACTGATTGTTCAAATTGAATTATTGAATCGTGACAATTAAAAGAATTTGGGACACTTACCTGTTGTGTTTTCTTCATACGATTTGCAGCTCTATTTTCTCTGGCTTGCGTTAAATACGGAGCTTTTGTTTCTGCGGGTAGAGCACGCCATTTCTTCTGAATTTGCTTGTGACGATCAGGCCAAGCTAAAGAGGAAAAATAAGTTTCATAATTAATGTCACACTGAAATATTAAAATTATTCGAACATCGATAATTTTTTTAAAAATATATATTTAATTATTATTACTTTTTCACAGGAATTAAAATTTTTCAAATTTTAAACCTTTCGAAATAATTTAATTTGAATTAATAATTTTTTTTTCTAAAACAGAAGAAATATCAAAGAAGGAACATAGAAAAATGATCAAATATTAATTTCTACCTGGAAATTCTTTTTTCCATTCCGGATGGTTAATATTGGCGTAAAGGACCATTGAGATCGTAGCTCCCGTGCCTAGAACTTCATCGGCTTCCATCTTAGGATTATTTCCTCTTTGGTTATGTGGAACACCAGAATTTCCACCAGCTCCCTCGTCTTCTGGATTTACCCATGGACTCGGTGGTTCCGAGAAGGCAGGACTAAATTGCTGTGGACTGCTACAATTTCAAGAATAAATTTAAATTTCCGAGTTTAAATAATTAAATTATTAATTTAAATTTCATCATTACTTACTTGCTGTATTCAGAATGATAGGGCGAGGGAGGTGGAAAACTCATTGGAGAATTCAAATTATTCTGTCCAACAGAAGGTAGAGTGTTGGCAACTTGAGGTCTTACCAATTGCAAACCTCCTTGTAGAGCTTTAAAAATGTAACGTTTTCTCCATTAATAATAAGAATAATAAATTTACGCAATTACAATAATTAATTAAATAAAGTGGAAATTTACATTCCAATTTTGGAATTTCTAAAAAAACCAATTCCAAATATTGGAAACAATGAAATTTATTCTTAAATGTAAAACTTATTGAAAATGTAAATCTGATTATTTGTACCTTTTCAAAAGAACATTGGAATAAGGATCTTCTATCTAGGAAAGGTATCTTCAGAAGAGGAATTTTCCGAATAGGATTCAAAATATTTCTGGACAAATCTTTGGTTTGAATTTCGAATTAAAATGGAATAATTAAACGAACATTGTTATGAATAAAGTTTTGTTTTTTAATAAATTTTTTCATACCTGGATGAGGAGAAGGCGAAACTAAAGGCGTGGTAGGAGCAGAAGCATGTGGCGTTACTTGAGGCTGAAGCGGAAACACTGAAGATTCTTGAGATTCTTGAGATTCATCAGTAAGGACACCTTTGAAAATTTCCTCCACGTCTTTGCTGTCCATATTTGGCAAGCCTGTGAAAACGGTTAATTTTTTAGTATCTTTTTTTACTTATAGATAAAGAAAATTTGAAATTTCAACTACATACCTGTATCTCTAACCATAGACTCCAAATTAAAGTGCGGACTGAGAATATCGGTCAACTCGTCCTTGGTAGAGCCTTGAGCATCATCCAATTCCTCTAAAGCTTCACTAGCTTTAACCAAATCTTCATCAGGCTCGTTCATTATCGTATTAACTAAATCACTGTCCAGTAAATCACCAGAAATTGGTAGTATATCACCAAGAGCTTCAGGATCACTGTTATCTTCATCCATCATCTCTTCCCTCTTAATATGCGATTCCATTGGTATTTTGATTTCCTCTTTTTCTTGCTTCGCCTTGACTTGTTGAATTGCTTTAAGTTCATCCTGTGATAGTTGAATTGTACCAGTATTAAGATTAGTTTTGTGTTCATTGTCGGAATCACTGCTACTTTCCAAATCTTTGTCTTTGGTTGTGCCCATAAGAACCTTGCCGAAGAATGCCTCTTGCATGTAAGAAGGAAAACATTCGGAGAGCTTAGTCTTTGGTTTTCTTCTCTGAGGCTTCCTACGAGGTTTATCCTCTGAAAGTCCCATCATTCCATCGGGAAGTTTCTCCCCGTCACCCTCCTCTTCTTTATCTCTCCTCATTCCCCTGAGTCGAACAACAAAACCGCCAATTCCAAGTTTTTGCAAATTACGCTGACGTTTTCGTCTCAGAACGGTGACTCCATTTTCGGTGGTGTAAATACTAAAACCTTCAGGCGGTGGTTCTCCACTACGTGGAGTCCAAGTCATTCCTTCCTTTAAAACTTCAGTAGGTTCGTCCTTCACATCGAGAAGATCTAGCTTCCCGCTTCCATCATCCAGAGAATTATCATGACTTCCTCCAGCGACCACTGACTCAATGGTTGCCATTATATCCGCTTCCTTATCAACCACTGGCAACTTTCTTCGTTTCTTTCTCGTTTGCTGATGCTCGAATGTTAACGATTTAATGTGATTCATACCCGATTCGGATAAATAAACACCGTCGACTAAATACTGTTGAGGCGAAGGCTTATAATGCTCTGGACTCCGAGTGAGTGGAGGTGGTGATCGAGGATATTTAGGTTGTGGTTTTGGCAAACTACGCAATATATGAGGCGGCGGTTCATCGCTGGGACGACATTGGGTGCAATTGTAACCAACTTGAGCGCATTTTTCGGCATCGTCTTCAGTTTTAATTGCGTCACAGGAACAGTGAAGCCATCGTTGACACTGACTACACTGGATTATTAAATCGCCTTCATTGTAAGGTTGTTGACACTCGAGGCAAATTGTATGTGAAGCGCAAGGTCCGCACTGAGTGTAATTCTTCTGCCAACTACAATTGAATCCTGGATTATCTGAACCGCAGGTTTGACACTGTGCACACCATTTACATTTCCAACTGCCCTGAGGTACATAATCCAACGGCGGTTCCAAGCAGTAGATGTGATAGCTTATGTCACAGTCGTCGCAAAGTATCAAACGACTCTCGTCCGTTTTCTCGCCACAACCTTCGCAAACGGTACAATCGAGACATCGCCAACCCTTCTGCAATATAACTTTTGTGACCTTTACACCGGCGCAGTAAGGATGATAACATTGGCCGCACTGCGCACAAGCTATCAGACATCCTTCTTGATCTGTCCCAATAGCTCCACACATCACACAAATATCCTGTGTCAAAACAAATTTATCCTTCGCCGAACACAAGACCAATCTGTTTTCAACTCCCGGCTCGTCCTCCTTCGACGAATCGGACATACACTAAAAATAAAAATTAATAATAAAATACAAATTTATATAAGAATAAGCGCGTTACGCTCGTTATATTACAGGGTTGCCACGCTTTTACTCATTTCAAATTCCCTTATTTTTCCAGGTTTTCCTGGTTAAAAACGAATTTTTTCCAGGTTTTTAAAACTATACTTATTATTTACAAAATTAAATCTATTACATTTATTTAAGAATTTCTGTAATTATAAAATTAATCGAAAACATCAATTATTATTTTTACATAGAAATTGCGAGTTTCAAAAATTTTAAATTCAATAACTGTTAAAAATATTATTGTAAAATATGAAGAAATGGATCACTCCGAGTCTTCGACTCGAAGTAAACTCTTTCTTCATGTTTTATAATAATTAAAGATGACCGAGTGATAAAATAATTATTTTATATTATAAGAATTATTCGTAAATTCTTCAATTAAATAAAAATCTAAATTCTTTAAAATTTTTAATTAAATTCATTGAAAATTGAAATTTTATAAAATTTCATATTAAATGTTTTTGAAGTTCATCTATTTATGAAAATTGTAAACGCAACTCTTTTAAAATTGATTTATTTAAAAATATTTAAGTAAAATTATTCATTAAATAATTTATGAATAATAACTTTGACAGTTGTTAAAGATAAATTATTTAAAATAAATTATTGGCAGAAATGAAAAAAATGGAATATTTTGCATTAGAATTCGTGGTAATTTCCTAGTTTATGAGAAAAACAAAAAAAAAAACAAAAATTCAAAATTTCGTTACGAATTCTAAAAATTAATTAAATTTTAAGAATAATTACAATAACTTTAGAAAACAACAATTTTCTAGGATTCCGATCAAAATTCCCTGAGTTTTATAGGTTTTTTCAAGGGCTATAAAATTCTCTGACATTTCCAGGTTGTGTGGCAACCCTGTATTGTAAAAAAATTCAATTATTTGAGGGGTATCAATACTTTACCTGTAATCCAACTCCAGGCACTCCAAAAATACCCCGCATTTTTGCTTTTGGTCCCCGTTTGCGGCCAAATTCATTCATTTTCTGCCGCTTTTGATACCCGTGTTTTCCCATTCCTTTCGGTCTTCCCACAACGCCACCACCAAATCGTTTCTTAGCAATTTTGGAAGCGCAAAATGGTTTTCCTTTTCCCATTCCCATTGAATAATAAGAATCATCAAAACCACCAGTATAATCATACTCCGACGAATCGCCATCATAAAGACTGTCCTGAGATCCAGTTAAGCTCATATCCAATCCATGATCATCAAAACTATCCTTACGTTTCATAAGTGCCATATTTTTACAATTCTTACAAATATATTCATAATCTGGATTCTCCTCTTTTCGTCTCTGATAAGTATGAGGATCAGCATCGGGATCGCATGTGCCATGTACAAATTTTGTACAACCACTACACTGTACCATTTCTCTATAGGCGGCAGCGCGATACGCCTTCCGACAAAGTGGACACGAGAATCCCTTATTTCTTTGCTGATAGCACGAATCACAAACTGTATATTGGGCGTGCCATCTAGAAGAAAGTCCAGCGCCTGGAGTACGAGATCCACAATCCGTACAAATACGACAACATAAACATTTCCAACCAAATTTTGGAATTGACGTGACAATTGGTCTCATACAGCCCGGATGATACGCCTTGTCACATCTTTCACAAACCATTACTTTTGAAACGTCTTCATGTTCTCGACACACCTGACATACTCGACAGGTTGAACACTGCCATCCTGCACGAACTCCTGGTAATAGACGCAAACCAACACAAAGTCCATGATAGTGCTGATGGCAAATTGAACACATCACCAATTTTGAAACGTCTCCCATTTGACCACATATCATACAGCTTACATCGAAATTTACTGTAAAAAAAATCGTCAAATCAAAGTATTAATTCTTGCAATTAATTTTTATGGCATTCCATTAAATTTATCAGTTTTTAGTTAATTTTATGACTTTCAATTAATTTTACGAGTTTTCAATAATTTCTATTAAAAAATAAAACGATGAAATAAACGAATTTCTAATTAGATTTTAATAATTAAAATTGTTGCGAAATACTTACAAAGTCGAGGGACTTGGTCGGAATGAATATTGCAGAATAAAGATAATGTAGTTTTCTCCTGAAAGCAACTAGAAGCAGCTGAACATGGCAAATGAAAATAACGATTGCACGATCCCACCTGAAAGTAAAATTTGTAAAATTTAATTAATTTCGAATTTTATCATCAATTTGACAAAATCAAATAAAAAATTATTGTCTTCAAAATTCCGAAAGTAATAACTAGATTGTTACAAAAATTTGATTCTTCTTCCTGACTTTTCACTGATTTCCAGACAAAATTAACCATTTGAACTCTTTAATACTGATTTTTTCACTAACAACCATTTAAAAATATTCAGTTACGATTCTTGATAAAATGAAACATAATATTAAATATTCTTGTTTATTTATCAAAAATATTAATAAAATTTTTCGCAAGAATATTATTATTCTTATAAATAATATTGTTTAGAGCAATTAAATTATTTTCAATACTATTTTAATAGAATTTTTCGAAAAAATACAATTATTTAAAAAACTATTAATTAAATTCGATTCTTTTCAAGCATTTTTAATATAAATACAATTATTTTCGACAATTTTGATGAAATTCTTTTAAAAAAATCATTATCTTCAAAAAATTCAATTATTTTCAACAATTCAATTATTTTTGTGAATTGTAAAATTCTTGGCAAGAATTCAATTATTTTTGTAAATAATAAAATTCTTCAGAGAAATTCAATTATTTTCAATACAATTTTAATAAAATTTATAGGAGAAAATTCAATAATTATATTGAAGATAATTTCAATAAAATATCTCTAACAGGTTCAATTATTTTTAAAAATTTTATAAAATTTTGCTAAACAATTCAATTGTTCTCAAAAGTTTTTAATCGAATTCTTTATAAATTTCAATTAAAATTATTTTTAAAAATTACATTATCTTTATGAAATATAATGAAATTCTTAAGAAAAAATGTAATTATTCACAAAAACTCTAATAAAATTGTTTAAAAGAATTTAATTTTTTAGGAATAATTTTAATATAATTTAAAGGAAAATTATTAATTACAATAAATTGTAATTAATTGAATTAAATTCTTCAAAACAATTAAATTATTTTAAAGAATTTTAATAAAAAGCTTGCCAAGAATTAAATTATTATTTTCAATTCAATTTTAATTACATTTTCTAGAAAGAATTTAATTATTGAAAAAAATATGGATAAAATTCTTGAAATGAATTTATTTATTTTCAAATTTTTTTATAAATACTTTGCAAGAATTGAATAATTTTCAGTAAATGAATTTTAAAATTGAAAACATTTAAAAAAGAAAATTATTTCAAAAGTTAGGAAACAAAACAGAAAACAGCAACTAACAAAATTTAATTATTTTCAATTAATTTGATATTTCTTTTAAACTATCTTTTTAAAAATTCAAGTAACTTTAAAAAGTTGAATTGAAATTTCTCAAAAATCTAATTTTTTCCAGAATTTTTCATTAAAGTTCTAAAATATTTAATTTACATTTTCGAAATTTCAAGTAGTCAGCAATAGTAAAATAATAATTAATAAAAATTATAAAATAATAATAATAATATTTATCGAAAAAATTCATTCATTTAAAGGTGTAAAATTTTTTTGGGTCTTAATTTGTCAATTCTACTTACTTTACAAGACAATCCCGCTCCATAATGAGAACAAGAGGCACAGCGTCGCGAAGATGCTTGAATGACAGTAGCGCTAATAAGTTCAGGTGTTACATTTTGATTATTGCTAGACCACACTGCACAATAAAAATGAGCGTAAAAGTGTCCAGTTTGCTCGAACAAATTTCCAACGTCCGGCTCTTCCGAGTAGCCAACTATCGTTAACTCTTCCACTGGTTCAATAAAATTGGAAACATTAGGATTCCTGAAACAACAAAATATTCAGTTAGAAACATTTCGATTCATATTATCGATGAATTGCTTTATTTATAATATTATTTATATAATTTTGATTAGAAATTTTTCAAAATTAAAAAACATAAGTGTAAAGTTGATAATAAATTAAAATATATAAGTGCAAGGATAATAAAAAAAATTCTACTAATGTATTAGAGATTGGGATATTTTGGGCCACCTCCATTATTTAATAATATTTGATCATCAAATTTTTTTTATTTTCTTTTATTCGTTCAAAGTAAATTTTTCATAAGCATTTCATGACTTTACAAAGATTTACAATTACCTATAAGCTGTAAACAACAACCACCTGAAAAATTGCATTCAAATATTTATTTTGGGCGTTCGTTTTTATTGTTTTTACAAGGATTTTTAAAAAGTACTTAGGGAAAATATTTTTTTAATTATTGTATAGCATTTGTACTTTGACTCCAAAAAGAAATTTTGCATCAAATTTAAATGAATATAATACAAAGCTTCTTGTAAAATGAATCATTTTGATTTTGAATTTAATTCAGGCAGTGGCCCACAAATCCCCAACATTTTCAAAAATCATAAAAATGCATTTTTTTTTGGTAAAACGCAAATTTCTTTTTGGTAAGTGATAATTTTAAGAAACTATGATATTTGTTAGCTTAAACCTTTTACGGACGTAAAAATTTGAAAAAAATATTTTTGAGGATTATATTAAATGAAAATTAGATTACTGAAGTTATATTTCAATAATTACCTGCATTTGGCGAGACTTTTTTGCCTACGACATGTAACGGCTCCAGGTCCAATTATGCGCGGACTCTTATCACCTGGATTAATTATGTCTAGGGGAACTTCCGAAGTGTCTTGATTTGCATTTTTCACGGGTATAAATCCTTCAGGTAAAGTATACCTGTCCATTTTTCCTTGGCCCAATTGACTTCGTTCTCCCAAATTACAAAAGGCGCACACCTTTCCCGGCCTTTATAAAATATTAATTTTATTACTTAACATTTCCTCTTTCTCTTTCTTTTGTTTCTAATTTAGTTTTTAATTTATCTAATTATTATTTTTACTATAATAATAATATTTATAAAGAAATTTTTGTCGATTTTTGGAAGATGATGGAAAAATTAAAAAAGAAAAACAATTATCTATTTTAATAAATATAATAATAATAATTACTTACTAATTAATATCATTATTATCGAAAGTTAAATTAACAGATTAAAATGATAATCGAACTGATTGTGATTTTACCATTGCTCCATAAAATTAGGTGGTTCATCAGGTGCTGGCATTGATCTGTCGGTACCGGAAGTTTCGCCACCGTCTCCTTGTCCATCATCACCGATTCTTAGAGGACTTGGTGATTCAGAATGGGTATCATCATCTTTACTCTTGGTACGACGAGGCATTCCTCGCGCATAGCCAAGTCTGGAAAATATGAAAAGAAAAACATTATTAAATATTAACATCGCTTGAAAGAAATTTATTTTACTTTAATTTAATTTTAATTTAATTTAATCTTTCTAAAGTTTCCAACGTCTGAATAAAGGAAATTTGTTTTATTAAAATTTTTTTTTTGATAAATTACTCATTGTATAATAAAAATATGAAATTCTTTCCATTTATCAAAATATAATTTTTTTCTAAAAAAAGTTTATTAATTTTCAAGTTAAATTTATCTCTAATTTTTGTGCGCGTAAATTTTTTTTTAGAAATTAATTCATCCTTAATTTTTACTTAACAGATAATTTACTCAAAAATAACATGAATCTAAAGAGAAAATAAAATAAATCGTCGCAGTATTTTTTTCTTTTTCATTTTTAAAAGCGTTGCGGACTTCAGCGTCTTGTAAAAATTCAAAAAATTAAATTTGACGTTTAGAAACTTTATAATTAACTTTTTTTTGATACGTTACCGAGAATTATTGGAAAAAAATTTTAATTTGAAGATTAAATAAATAAATTCTATTCATTTGAATTTTCGGAACTTACATCGGTGAAATTAACCTTTTAAAATTAACGATTGAAAGGAAAAGAATATTTTTCTTGACAAAAACAATAAAATATTTTGTTTTCAAATTTTTCTTCTTTAAATTATGGGTTAAACAATTATGAAAAATACTTTGTAGAAAAATCAGGGTTACCACAAATATTTAATTTTATTTTTCCCTGATTTCCAGGAAAAAATTTCACTTTTTCCCTGACCCTAAAGAATATTCCGATTCACTCTAAAAATTATTAGATACTCAAAAAAAAAATATTCTTAATACATTTATTTGCGAATTTCTTTAATTGTACAATTATTCGAAAACATCAATAACTTCTTTTCTAAATAAATATTTAATCATTATTATTTTTCCGTATGAATTAAAATTCTTCAAAACATTCAAATTCAAACTTTTTTGAAATTCAAAAACTTATAAGAATATTTTTCAAAAAAAAGTTAATTATTTACAAAAATCCTAATAAAATTCTTTGCAAGAATTCAATTATTTTTACAAGGAGTAAAATTTCTCAAAAAAATTCAATTATTTAAAAAAAAATGTAATAAAATTCGTTGCAAGAATTCAATTATTTTCATAAATAATAAATCGATTAAGTATTCGGTAATTCATTTTTAAGTCAATTTTCATTAGAAAATTCTAGAAGAATTCAATTATTTAAATTAAAAATTAAATAATTTATTGAATAATTGAATGTTTGTTAAAAATGATTTCTTATAAAGAATTTTATCAACAAATTTTTAAATAATTGAATTCTTTTTACAAATTTTAATAAAATTTTTGAAAATAATTAAATTTTTCGAGGAATTTGATTAAAATATTGTATCAAAAATAATTAAAAATCCAGCGATGAGTTTTATTATTTATGAAAATAATTAAAATGTTCCCAGGAATTTTATTGAAATTTTTCTAAAATAATTGAATTTCTGCGAAAAATTTTATTACTTTTGAAAATAATTTAATTCTTTAAACGAATTTTATTCAAGTTTATAAAAATAATTGCATATCTGTGAAGAATTTTATTATTTATATAAATAATTGAATTCTTGCAAAGAATTTTATCCAAGTTTTTAAAAATAATTGAATTTCTGGAATCATTTGTAACTTTTCCAAAATTCAACTTTTTTTTAGTATTTTTAACTAAAATTCTTCTATCAATCTAGTATTTATGAAAATTGTCAAAATTATTCATTAAATAATTTATAAGTCATAATTTTATGATAGTTCTTGAAAAATTGTTATTTAAAAATAAATTATTGTCAGAAATAGAAAAAATTGAAGGTTTTGTATTTAAATTCATGGTAATTTCATAGTTTACGAGGCAAACAAAAAAAACATCAAAATTCAGAGTTTTCTCGTGAATTTTAAAAATTCAATTATTTCCAGTACTTTTAATAAAAATCCCTGACTTTTCCCTGACCAATTTTAAGAATAAGAATTTTTTAAGAATAAAATTAATAATATTAATGGTAATATTAAGAATAAAATTAATAATACTAATAACAATATAAATAATAATAAAAATAATTCTCACCCTTTGCCTCTCGCGGAGCCCCTTCCAAATGATTTACGAACTCCGACACCTCTTACCGATCCGGGAGGGCGTTCTTTGCGAGGTCTCCCAGGACCTCTTCGGATATTCAACGGTTTCCCACTGGGATGTGGAAATTTTTGATATCTCAATGGATCAGGAAACGGTTCATCTGGTGTGACTGCGCACAACACTGTAAAATTTTGTTCCAAATTATTATTTTATACATATTTTTTTTACAATTTCTCTATTTTTCTAAATATCATCAATTTTGTAGTTTTTTCTTACTTAAAAAAAATTTTTTTTTTAATAAAGAAAAATAGTAATACTAACTGTTTCCAGAAATGGGAGCTGGACCAAGCAATTGGTCGGAGTTGGCAGGAGAAACTGGGATCCCTGCAGTTTCCTCATCTTCATCTTCTCCGTCAGAAGCTTCGTCGAGCTCCATTTCTTCCTCTCCTTCTAGACGCACTTCATCATCCATGGCACTTCTTATTTAAAAAGTGTCGTAGGCTTTTTCTGCAAATTAATTTAAAAAAACGTTATTTATAATTATGTTTACAAAATTGAAAAAATTTTTATTCCATGCCTCAAAAACCCTTTTTTCTATCTCAATGGAAACGGAATTTTTGTCAAAAAATTAGAATTTACAATAATATTTACATTTATTTGTAATAATTAATAAATATTGGTAATTAATTCGAATCATTCGTGTAAAAAGAAAAGACATCGGTACATAAAAGGAAAAAGTGATCACAAATCGATTATTTAAAAATTCTCGTTATGTTCTCAAAAAATGTCAAAAATTATTATAATTTAAAAATAGAAGACATCCCTTTTGAAAGTTAGGGGAAACAAAATGGAGATAAAAAGGCCCTTTTGTTTCCTGCGCATAAACTTCGCGCAGAGAACTCACATGCTGTGAATGCATTAATTAATTAAATTCTACTCACTGCATTTAATTAATTAATACCGAAAATTTTAATTGTACGACTTAAATAAAAACTCATTTTTAAAACACTTTAAACCATGGGAACGAAATTTTTCATTAATAAAATCTACGCTAAAATTCTCTTATTGCACTAAAATGACAAACTGTTGATATTTTCAATTTTGATCAAATTGCGTCTAGTAACTTCTTCAAAATTAATTAACACAACATTTTTATCAAAATTGAAAATAAAAAATCACTTCTGTATACAAAAGTAATTGTAATTTATTTTTTTAATGAACTTTTTTATTTCAAATCAAAAATTTGGTTTCTGGTTTCATTAAAACGTGGCATTCCTTTGAATTCACACATTTTAATGCTTAAAAATAATAATTAATATTAACAAACTTAGCAAAATAAATAAACTCTCTTGTTTATAGTAAATAGAATGATTATGAAAGAATTTCGATAAATAGTTAAAATTTAACAATATTTCCTTTTTTTAGGAATTAATCTCCAAAAACACTATTAGAAATTTATCAACAAATAAAATAAATGAATAATTTTGCATAATATAACTGCTAAATTCTTCATAAGCAAATGATGATTGTTTTGTGAACACTGACAGACACATTTGAATTAACCTCACGTTTGGAGCGCCGTAAATAAAAAAATAATATATTCTTTTTTTTTCAAAGAGAAAAATTAGAATATATTGAAATAGTGAATTAAAAAAAAGCTAAAAATAAACTATGCATGTGGCATTTCCAAAAAAGCTGGTCCTTCAAAACTCGGAAAATTCAATTATACATTCGAAACAAATTCGAATTGGGGGAAAAAAATGAAGAATAATGATAAATTAAACGATAAATTAAAGAAAAAAATGCAACAGACAACTGATTTGAGAGAAAAACTTATGTAGCCGTCAATGTACTAACAGACAGTGTATGTTGGAATAAAACGCAAAGGTTCAATTGTATAGTCATTATTTCGCGAGGGCAATTGTTTTGAAGTTGCGAAACAATGATTTTTTCACTGGAATTTTGTTTTTCACGATTATTTGACTGAAAATTAATGTGATTAATTTGATTCGCGATTAATGTTGAGCTTATGCCGTTTTGATGTCCTTACAGGTAGCGCTCGGTCACGAAAGGATGGCGTGCCGCCCCACAATCTTGTTCCCATCCTAAGGTAACACGGTACTCCAAAAAAAAAAACACTAGAAAACCAATTTTCACCTTAAAAAATTACAATGTCTACTTGAGAGAATTTCACATTAACATAAAAGAAACGATATTCCCGTGACCGCGGTTATTTAAACTCTGTCAAACTGTCATCCAAACATAAACGATTTGTTGGCTAGATTTCGGAGCGCGAGACACGCCATTGCTGTCAGGGTTTGCAGGCTGTAAACACACACCCTCGAGAGTCATGATGATTATTTTCTTTACACAAACACTTACCAATTAATGAAACATCCTTCGAAGCCTCATGATTGATTCACGCGCACTATTACTAAGGTTTTCCATGTATTTTGCACAAGTTGATCTGATAAACATTTTGTAACAAACAGAAAAATGTCAGAAAACTACAAACGGATGAGTACACGCCGGGTGAACCAGGGTGAAACACCAAGACTGTTGATTTGTCTGTATTCCCGGAATCCGGAAGTTTGTTGGCGTTAGTTTCAATGTTCAACCGCCAGAGTGCGCGTCAACTATCCCGGAGCGGGAAAATTTGAATTTTTGAATTTTTTACTTTCATTTTACTTTTTTTAAATTTGTCGATTGGTTTATTAATAAATATTGTAGAATTATAATAAATAGAGTAAATAATAAATAAAGTGAAATAATAAATAAGATAAAATAATAAATAAAGTAAAATAATAAATACTGTAAAGTAATAAATACTTTAAAATAATAAATTAAATTAAAAATTCTAATAAAAACAATAGTAAAATAAATACTTTTTTTGATTCTATTAATTATAATGAAATTAATTAATTTATTATATTTTTGATTAATAGAATAAAAAATTCCAAGAATTGATTTTTAAATGAAACTAAATTTTCTGCTTTATTACAGGTCGATAAAGTTAAATTTAAGAAGAAAAAAAATTAAATAAAAAATAATTTTTCAAATGTAGTTAATATTATTAAATTAATTAATAACATTAATAATGATTTATAATAAATTTTATTCAATATTTTTAATAAAATTTGTTACCATCATTTCTATAAGAAGTAAATTAGAAGTACACTCAACAGATGGCGCAAGTAACAATTTTCAAATTTAAATTTATTTTTTAAATAAATTTAATTAAAAATAAAATTCTAAATTTAAATTATATTCAAATTTATCAATTGCTAATAATAATAAAAAAAAATAATAATAATAAAAATAGAAATAATAATAATAATATAAAAAATAATAATAATAAAAATAATAATCATAATTCGATTTGAAACATTTTGATTCAAAATTCATCTCTAGGAATCCTTTATCCAATTTCATAAAATCATTAATTAATTCATCAATAATGAGAATTACAATAATTTACCAACTAAATTAAAAATCTGTTTGGTATTTATGCTTTAATTATTTTTTCATTATTCATCGATATTACTTGCATTAATTATTCCAAATCAAAATTTTATAAAATATGTATATTTAATTATCGTTATAAAATTTAATGAAATAAAATTATAAGAAAAAAAGATTTTACCACCGGAAGTAATATAGACATTTATTAATTATACAGATTTTCAAGATATATTTTCATCTCATTTTTTCCCTCTCTCAAGTTTTAAATTAATTATCTCAAATAACTTTTTTTCTTCTTCTAAGGAATCATTAATTATTGGTCTTTGATACCTTAATTACGAAGTTATATAAGCAGGAAGTAGGCAACCCGTCATACTTAGATGGATACTTCTAGTGTTTCGCGCTAAGTAAACTTCCTACATTAAGTTTATTTTCTAGAATTTTAATAACATTTTTCCAAGAATTCAATTATTCTTCTAAATAATACCATTCTTTGGAGGAATTTAATTATTTTTATAAATAGTAAAATTTTTCGCAGAAATTCAATTGTTTTCAAAACAATTTCAATTTTAATTTTAATTTAATTTAATTTTCACGAAAAGATTCAATTATTTTCTCAAATTTTAATGAAATTCTTCGAAACAATTCAATTATTATTATAAATTGTAAAATTCTTCGTGAGAATTAAATTATTTTTATAAAATAATAATATTCTTCTGGGGAAAAAAGTTTTGATAAAATTCTTTGTAAATTTCAATTATTTAAAAAATTTTGAATTTCAATTATTTTAAAATTTGTAAATTAAAATTATTTTTAAAAACTGCATTATTTTTAAGAAATTTAAATAAATTCAAGAAAAAAATTTAGTTATTTACGAAGACTAATGAAATTGTTTAAAAGAATTTAATTTTCTATCAATAATGTTAATAAAATTTAATTATTAAATTATTAATTACAATTATTGATAAACACGATTATTTTAAAAACTTAAAAAAAAATGCTTCATAAAATTCAATTATTACTTTCA
Source organism: Leptopilina heterotoma (assembly GCF_015476425.1). Taxonomy (NCBI): domain Eukaryota; kingdom Metazoa; phylum Arthropoda; class Insecta; order Hymenoptera; family Figitidae; genus Leptopilina; species Leptopilina heterotoma. The sequence continues at coordinate 8,187,543 of NW_025111138.1, forward strand.
ATATTTTGAATAAAAATTATTAAAAAAAACTTCACTATTTTCAAAAAATTGAAACAAATTCTTCAAAACAATTTAATTATAATAAAAAAAATTTCAATAAAATTCTAGCGAAGAATTAAATTATTATTTTCATAAATTTTAATAACATTCTTTGTAAGAATTCGATTATTTTTATAAATAACAAAATTCTTCGCGAGAATTGTTTAATTATTAATTAAGTACAATTTTTATTTTCATTTACAAATTGTTAAAAATAGACTAAATAAAAAAGACACAGTTTCTTTTTCCTCTGCATAAGAAAAATTAATAAATGATTAAAATATATATTACATTGACATATTATATGTGTTTAAAGTAGGTCATTTTTTGAATTTTAAATAATTTATTATGTACATATATTTCGATATCATCTATCAATTCTTTTTAATTTTACTCCATGAAAATAAATGTAATATAATTTTCTTAAAAATAAAAAAAGTTTTTTCTCAAATAATTCTATAATTATTTTTTATTTTGCAAAAATGTTCAACATAGATCGTCACACTTTTTTGTTATAATAATATAAAATTTAAATTTAAAAAAATAAAAAATTAATTAATGGCCACGTCATAAAATATTTCGTTTTTCAACTAAAATGCTCTTCATTTAATATATTTAAGGAAAAAATTCATATTTTTGTAATGTAATAAAAAATACCAATAAAAAATAATGACAATAAGAATACTAAAAATAAAAATAATAAAAAAATGATAAACATAAAGAAACTAAAAATAACAAAAATATCAAGAACGAAAATAAAAATAAAAATAATAAAAATAAAAATAATAAAAATAAAAATATTTAACAAAAAAATTAAATTAAATTAATCATTAATAAATTCTCCACACGTACTTCTTTTTTCTTCCCTCTCCATCAATATCGAAAAAATTGGAAATTAATTAATACAAAATTGAGGTAACAATTAAAAATGAGGCTTTTATTATTTTTATTCAGTCAATAATTCTTTTTTTTTTTTGCGGTATAATCGAAATCCGTTAAAGGGAGAACTGTCAATTTAAATCGCGTCGCGTCGTCGTTGGCAATAATTATTAAAATAGAACACTCGGCCCTTTTTGGTTTCATTCATATGATTTCAATGTTTCCCCATTTTTTTGGAAAAAAAAATAAATATGCACCCTCAGTTTCTCTATATAATTTAGGTATTTATAGGATCAATTTCTTTTGACCGATAAAGATGGGTTTTCGATAGATCGAATCCAGCTGTCGTTGACACGAGCCTTCACCAGTACTTAAGCGGCTTATTTTCTTTTTGAAGCGGCGCGATTTTTGCGCTTTTTTTTCGACATTGTCCCACGATTATTCTGAGAAAATTGCAGCATTAAAATTACGGATTTAATATAATTTCCGTAAAACAGAGAGATAATGGAATTCAAAAGAGCATGGAAAAGCAGCTTATTTGTATGAGAAATAGCAGGATTCACGTTTTCAGGACTTTTATTTATAATATATATAAATATACTTAAATTACAAAAATACTATACAAAAAATTTGTTGATTTCTTTTTAGATTAAATATTTTTATGATTAAAAATTTTTTACAAATTTGAGAAATTGAAAAATGAATTAAATTAATCCCTTAAATGCGCATAATGGCAAAAGATTTGACGAACGAAAACTTTGGCACTTAAAGGGTTAAAAAAATGATAAAATTAAAAGAATTAACAATTTACAAAAAAACAAAAAATTTTTGTTAAAATCTTACCCACGCAACTCTTTATAAAACTGAATTAAACTTTTAACTGTGATTTATAGAGAATGGATAAAAATTATTTTCATCATTTCACTTCAATTATTATTTTCTAGAATTTTTAACTAAAATTCTTCTTTCAATCAATTATTTTTAATAATTTTTGAAAAAGTTTTTTTTGATAATTAATTTCAATTCCATTTCTTTACAATTCAATTTTGCGAAATTTCTATTATTCGAAAATTCTTCAATTAAATATATATAAAAAAAAAAAAAAAATTCTACAGAATAATTGTCAGTTAAAAATTTAAAAAATTAAGATTTTCAAATATTTTAATTTTAAACCTTTATTCAAAATAAAATTACTACTAAAAAATTCACGGTACAATGCTTTTAATATTCAATTATAATATCTAAAATTTTAAGTGAAATTCATTTTTAAATCAATTTTCATTAGAAAATTCAACGAGAATTCAATTATTTAAATACAAAAATAAATAATTTATTGAATAATTTAATGTTTCTTAAAATTTAATTCTTATGAAGAATTTTAATAAAATTTTTAAGAATATTTATATTTTTCGAGGAATTTGATTGAAATTGTAATTAAAAATAATTGAATATCTGCAATGAGTTTTATTATTTATAAAAATAATTGAATTTATAAAAAGAATTTTGTTATTTATGAAAATAATTGAATTCCTAAAAAGAATGATGTTATTTATGAAAGTGAGTGAATCCCTGTAAAAAATTTATAATTTATGAAAATAATTGAATTATTACGAAGAAAATTATTAAAATTTTGTAAATAATTCAATTCCTGAGAATAATTAAATGTTTGCAAAGAATTTTATTAAATATTTTTTTTTTTAAATTGAATATTCTTTTGGAAAATTTTATTAAAAAATAAATATTGAAAATCATTGAATTAAGAAGAATTTTAAAAATAATTGAAATTTTGCCAAGAATTTTATTAAAATTTTTGTAAATAATTGTAAATAATAATTTATAATAATAATTTTATAATAATAATAATTTTTGTAAATAATTGAATTTTAAAGAAGAATTTTTATAATTTTAAAAAATAATTGAAATTTTTAAGAGAATTTAAAAAATTTTTTAAAAATAATTAAAATTTTGCCAAGAATTTTATTAAAATTTTTGTAAACTAGCTCCTCCGACGGCCGCAAGCGGCCGTCTACGGTGCTAGTTTTTATATGTCCATTGTCCAAGTCCATTATTTCATTAATAATAATATTAATTATAATATTCAAATTTTTTCAGTTAAACAATTTGCTTATTTATATTTGAAATGTTAACGTTTTTTTGACAATGCAAAATAAGATTTATTATGAGTACTTTCTCTTAACAAAAATAAAATTTATATATTCGCGCTCTTTTTAAATAACATACGACTGCAGCGCCACGTTTACATGTCCAAACAATTTTGAAAACACCCTTCTATTAAGATTTTACATTCTCATTGCCCATTCTTTATTTCGATACTTTTCGATACATTCGACCTTTCCACTCCATGTCTTTTTTAAGAAAGGATAATTGTAAATAATAATTTATAATAATAATTTTATACTAATAATAATTTTTGTAAAGAATTGAATTTTAAAGAAGAATTTTTATAATTTTAAAAAATAATTGAAATTTTTAAGAGAATTTTAAAAAATTTTGAAAATAATTGAAATTTTGCCAAGAATTTTATTAAAATTTTTGTAAATAATTGAATTTTGAAGAAGAATTTTTATTATTTATAATGATAATTGAATTTTTAAGAGAATTTAAAAAAATTTTTGAACATAATTGAATTTTTGAGAAGAATTTGATTACTTTTGAAAATAATTGAATTTCTGCAATCATTTGTAATAACTTCTTCAAAATTCAATTTTTTTAGCGTGTTTAACTAAAATTCTTCTATAAATCATTATCTTTAATAATTAATTAAATATTATGTTAACAAATTTTACCAGAAGAATTTAAATTATTAAAAGTTTTCAAAAATCCAAGTTCTTTAAAATTTCTAATTAAATTCATGCAAAATTGATACTTTATCAAATTTAAGTTCATTTTTTTTTTTGAAAAATTGTGAAAGAGACTCTTTAAAAATTCAATTAATTTTGAAATATTTAAGTAAAATTATTTATTAAATAATTTCTAAGTAATAATTTTATGATAATTCTTCAAGAATTCAGTTATTGAAAAAGTAAATTATTGTCAGAAATGAAAAAAATTGAATCTTTTGTATTAGAATTCGTGCGGTAATTTCATAGTTTATGAGATAAACAAAAAAGACACCAAAATTTTTGAATTTTCTTATGAATTCTAAAAATTTAATTTTTTCCAGTAATTTTCATATTTATTATATTTTATATTATATTATTTATTATATTATTTCATATTATTATTTTATTAAATAATTAAATATGCCAGTAAATGGAATATTTTAATGAATCATTTATATTTCAATCGAACTCAATATGTTTGGTAGTAAAATATGAAAATTATTATTTTTTTTAAACAATGTCATTTAATTTTGAACTATTTTTAACAAAATTAATTTTTTGCAAATTAAATTCTTATACACTTGAGTATTAAATAAAGTAGTTTCAACATAAAAAAATTTCACTTTTAAAAATTGTGGAGAATTAGAAATATGTTCCTGCCATGTGTATACACAATTTAAGAAGGTTGGAAATATGATATAACTGCTGTTATAGAAATAAATGAGATTTATCTTCTATCGCGAATATTTGTATCTAGTTTAGTTATGTATAACAGATTTTCGTGCGTATACAATATTATTAGACACATGTGTAAAGGAAATAAATGTCAATTCGTAGCTCTTAATTCTGACTTACAGACGTAAGTCATTTTCTGAGAGATTACAAGTTATAAATTAGTCCCATATTTCGAGGGATTAGAACTTTCAAAGGAAAATCTGCTCTAAGCAAATAAGGTTCGTTTCAGGAACCGTGCATTCCATATACATATATATGTATGCCAACAGTGCATGTGCGTGCGAGGAGTAGAATTCAATATTCTTATTTGAATTTTAATCAAACTGGCATGTATAAATTATAATTTCGAATAAAACGTTATTTTTTTTAACTTTTCTAATTAGGTCTTTTATTAACTTATCTTCGTTGAAAATATCAAAGGGTATAAACGTGAAACTTTAGAGGTTTTTTTCTATAGTTTTTTTAGATAAAAAATTTAATGATTTTTGGCTTTTTAAAATCAATTAAAAAAAATTAATTAATTGTACCAAAACATTTATTTTCATAGTACTTTTAATATTAATGAATAAAATCAGACTTAAACAATGAATACCCACGTGGAAAAATTCCATGGAAATACCCCTAAAAATTCCATGGAAATTCTACAAGTTTTCTATTTTAATATTATTTTAACATTTCTATTATGATTAGAGTCTAATAATAAGCTTTTTCGGAAAAGCCATCGTGCTTCGAAAAAAGCTCTTCTTTCATAAAAAAATTTTAATTTTATGAAAAAAGCCCAAATTTGATTTTCGAGTCCAAAAATTGTGAAAATAAATTTACAAGACCAGCGACGTTTTTCAAAATACAAATTTTTACTGAATCGGAAATAAATTCTACAAAAGTCTTAAGTACCTGCGTGTTTCGGAAAAAGCTCTTTTTTAATAAAAAAAAAGCTCCAATTTGATGAAAAAAAGGCTAAATTTGATAATTGTCTCCAAAAATTGTTTAAAAAAATTATCAAGACCGGCATCGTTTTTTAAGACACAAATTTTTTCTGAATCGGAAATAAAGTCTCAAAAAGTTCTGAGTACTTCTGTGTTTCGGAAAAAGCTCTTCTTGAATATTTCGACTACAAATATATTCGACTACAAAAATTGTGAAAATAAAATTACAAGACCAGCGTCGCTTTTCAAAATACAAATTTTTACTGAATCTGAAATAAATTCTAAAAAACTCTTGAGAACCTGCGTGTTTCGAAAGAAGCTCTCTTTTAATTAAAAAAGCTCTAATTGATAAGAAAAGCCTAAATTTGATATTTAACTTCAAAAATTATTTTAAAAAATTGTCAAGACCAGCGTCGTTTTTCAAGATACAAATTTTTTCTGAATCGGAAATAAATTCAAAAAAAAAAGTCTTGAGAACCTGCGTGTTTCGGAAAAAGCTCTTTTTAAATAAAAAAAGCTCCAATTTGTTAAAAAAAAAGTCTATGATAATCGTCTCAAAAATTGTTAAAAAAAAATTGTCAAGACCAGCATCGTTTTTCAAGATAAAAATTTTTGTTGAATCGGAAATAAATTTTCATAATGTTCTGAGTACCTCTGTGTTTCGAAAAAAGCTCTTCTTTAGTAAAAAAATCTCTAATTTGATAAAAAAAGCCCTAATTTAAAATTTTACTCCAAAAAGTATTTAAAAAAATTTTTCAAGACCAGCTTCGTTTTTCAAGATACAAATTTTTTCTGAATCGAAAATAAATTCTAAAAAAGTCTTGAGTACCTGCGTGTTTCGAAAAAAGCTCTTTTAATAAAAAAAGATTCAATTTAATGAAAAAAATACTAAATTTGATAATCGCCTCAAAAAATTGTTTTAAAAAATTGTCAAAACCAGTATCGTTTTTCAAGATACAAATTTTTTCTAAATCGGAAATAAATTTTCAAAATGTTCTGAGTACCTCTGTGTTTCGGAAAAAGCTCTTCTTTAGTAAAAAAAGCTCTAATTTGATAAAAAAAATAGCCCAAATTTAATATTTAACTCCAAAAAGTATTTTAAAAAATTTTCAAGTACCTCGTCGTTTTCCAAGGTACAAATTTTTTCGCTGAATCGGAAATAAATTCTTAAAAAAGTTCTGAGTACCTCCGTGTTTCGGAAAAAGCTCTTCTTTAGTAAAAAAAGCTTTAATTTGATAAAAAATCCCAAATTTTAATATGTGACTCCAAAAATTATTAAAAAAAAAAAATTTGTCAAGACCTGCGTTGTTTTTCAAGACACAAATTTTTTCTGAATCGGAAAATGAATTCTAAAAATTCTATGGAATTTCCAGAGGGTACGTCCATGAAATTTTTCGACGTGGGTAAGAAAACATTGTGATTGTTATAAATATAAATTATACCAATTTTTTAAATTTATTTATGTAAAATTGAATTTTTTGTTTTAAATTGTCAATAAAAATTAAAAATTAATAAAATTCTTTTACGATTTTTTTAATATCACTTAACATTTTGTCACAAATAATTTTCGAATTATTTTTAGAAATAAATAAAAGAAAATATATAAATTCGATTTGTCACACAACATTTTTTAACATAATTTTTATTTTTATATAGAAAAAAATTTGCATGATCTTCATTTGCCAATTATTATTATTACAAGACCAAAATTTTTTCTAAAGGAGGAAAAATATAGGTATCTAATTTTTAATCTTTCCTAATGACAATTTTTTTAACGAAATATTAGACGATTTAAATTTGGGGATAAGGACGTTTAAGTTTAATTTCTGTATTTCTAGTAATTTTTATCGGCTACATGCACTTTTTTTTATTTAATGTTAAAAAAAAACTAGAAAAAAATTGTGATTATGGGAAATACATATGGTCTAAATTTATTTCTTTTTCTTTTGTTTTCAAAAAGAGGTGTACAGGATTTTGTATAAAAATTGCAATTATGAAATAGATATTCTGCTATTTTTTTCCATAAATTTCTAAATAGAAATTATATTAGTTTCATTAAAAATTGTAGGTACTTAAAAAGCAGAAATTATACAAATTTTTTTTCTCCAAAAGAAACTAAAAATTTTGTAACCAAAAAATTATTATTGACAAATCAACATGAATAAAGGAATACGAAGATTATTGTATGTAACAATTTTTGAGGATTGGTGTACAAAAGTTCAAAAAAAAAAAGTTTTAGTTCAAAAGTTCCATAAGAGATTAGTTTCGAGGATGGTTTTTTCCAAAAATACAAAAGTTCCAAAAGAAAAGTTTGGGAAAAATTTCTTTTTGGAACTTTTGACTCCCTACCATTTTTGAGTGAAGCGAGTTAATTGGATTTATAATTTTTGATTAAAGAGTGTTAATTAGATTTATAGTTTTTGAATAAATAAATATCAAATAATTTATTCTTTTTACAGTAGAAATAAGACTGTAAGACTTTAAGTAAAATAAAAGAAAATTGCCTCAGAAATTTTTGCAAGTGAAGAGAGTAAATTGGATTCGAAATTTTATATACAGCAAAGAGAGATAATGAGATCTTATGATTTTTGAATAAATGTCAAATAAATAAATTAAATTTGTCACTGTAGAAGTGAGACAATAAAGTACAATGAAAGAAAATTAAGTGATTTTTGAGTCAAGAAAGTTAATTAGATTTTTAAATTTTGAGTAAAGATATGAATTAAAATTAGATTAATACTATTTGATTAAATGGTAATTAATGGCAAAATGGCAAATAAAATAAATAAATACAATAAAAAAAGTAAAATAAAAGAAAATAAAAAAGCAAAAAAAAAAAAAAAAAAAAAAAAAAAAAAAACTGGTTTCTCAAGATAAATATATGAAGACTCATGACTCGCATCGTGCGACACTTGACATTTTTCGGAGCTGTTTGAAGAGTCTAATGAAACAATTAGCTCGTCCTTACATCTAATAAGCGTAAGGGAAGAGTGCATGAACTTTGAAACACTTGTGTTCTACAAAGCTGAAATAATATATACGAGAAGCTGGAAAGACTTGTGGGGGGAGGGGGGGGGGTGATAGTGGTATATAGCGGGTGGGGTCGCTCGATAATACTGTTTCACCCAACATTCGCCATTCCGAAGTTCTGAGTAGTGCACGAATTCCCCCGAGTGACAGGCAGCAATTTGTAATTTATCATCTAAGACAATAACAAGATTCATAGAATATAATTTTCAAATTTTAACAGGCGTTTCTCTATACATACATTTACCACACTACTATATATGCGATGTATATAAAAAGAATTAAATTCTCCTTTGTTAAACCATGTCATTAGGACGTCGCGTTTTTTTCCCATTTTTTTTATGCTTAAATCCCGTTTTTCTATAAAAAATTCTCCAATCTCTCTCTCTTTCTCTTTATGATTCACTTTAGAACTCGTATTAAATTCTCTTTATCTCATTGCTTTTATTCCTTTAATGCGAAATGAAAAAAAAAAAAAAAAGATTTACAATAAGTCGGAATGGCATGTATTTGGAATTTACTTAGAAAAATTGATGCTTTGTTAATTAAAATTAAGTACTATAATAATAAAATTAATATAAATAATAATACCAATTTTTACTATAATAATTCAGTTGAAAAACATGGTAAAATTTAATTCCAAAATGCAGTCAAACCTGCGTCGGAATGCAACTCTATTTTTAAAATTTTTTCTCATTAAAAAAAATGTCAAATAAGAATTTATTATTTTCAGTTAAAAATACGTATTACAAAATTAAATTTTAAAACAATTTTTTAATGATTGTTTACTGTAATAAAATTTAGAAAATCGAGTTGCACTCCGAAAGGTTTCAGTGTACAGTAAAAGTTCTAAACTAAATTTTCAGCTAATTTGTAAATTATTAATTATTATTATTATTAATTATTAATAATTATTATTAATTATTAATAACTATTATTAATTATTAATAATTATTATTAATTATTATTAATTATTAATTATTTATTATTATTAATTAACTATAATAATCTTCGTATTCTTACATTCATTTTGTCCGCAGTTTGAAGTTAGTTTTTGTGTATGCTTTTGTTGTTTTCTTTTCTTTAAAAAACACTAGCCAAACTATCCGCGCGCAAGCGCGCGGGAATGTTGTATGGGGCTGCTTATTTTAAACAATTTAAAAAATTTTAAAGAAATAATTATTATAACCTAACAAAGAGATTTAACTAACTAAAATTCAAATAATTTCACTCAATGGTCTCAATTTAAATAGAATTTACATTACTAGACTTAAACTATGGCTAGAACAATTACAATTAGTATCTGGGTCATCTTTTGCATTGCTTATTTTATAAAGCCATTTTAAATTAAATACTTTTTAAAGAAATAATAATTATTACACACTGAAAAAAGTTTAACTTGAAATAGCGATAAGTTTCTCTAGAATAACGAAAGTATTAATTGAAGCACTGAATAATTTCGCTACTAAAGTGAAATCTGTAGTTCATCCAGCTAAATATTTTTTGCCGTGCATAACGAAAAAAGAATTAAATTAACATCAGATTTTCTACATTCAAAAAAACGAATTCAAATAGAAATTAATCATTTTACAACTTAACCAAATTCACCACAGAAATCACTGAATTCGATAATTTAGAAGAAAGTCAGACAAAAGCAGGGTTCCTACAGAATCTGGAAAATCATGAAAATGGTATGGAATTTTTAAAAGGCTTCTGGAAATCAGGGAAATCATGGAAAAAGCCTGTAATTTTTAAAAAATTCTAAATTTTTTCAGTTTTCCATTTTTTCTCTTGAATAAAAATTCAAATAATAATAAAGCTAAATGGCATAAAAGACAAAAAAAATGTTGAATTTTAAGCAATTCGATTTTTCGGATTTTTGATAATTTTTAATAATTTTTGATAATTTTAGATTTTTTACTAAAGAGTCCAGACAATTTAATAAGTAAAGTATTTTCCAAAAGCACAAAAATAATGAAGCTAAATCCCATAAAAGAGAGGAAAAAATGTTGAATTTTAAGAAAATTGGATTTTTGAATTTTTTCGAATTTTTGATAATTTTAGATTTTTTACCAAAGAGTCGAGACAATTTAATAAGTAAAGTATTTTCCAAAAGCACAAAAATAATGAAGCTAAATCCTATAAAAGAGAGGAAAAAATGTTGAATTTTAAGAAATTCAGATTTTTGAATTTTTGATAATTTTCATTAATTTTAGATTTTTTACCAAAGAGTCGAGACAATTTAATAAGTAAAGTATTTTCTAAAAGCACAAAAATAATGAAGCTAAATCCCATAAAAGAGAGGAAAAAATGTTGAATTTTAAGAAAATCGGATTTTTGAAATTTTTCGAATTTTTGATAATTTTAGATTTTTTACCAAAGAGTCGAGACTATTAAATAAGTAAAGTATTTTCCAAAAGCACAAAAATAATGAAGCTAAATCCCATAAAAGAGAGGAAAAAATGTTGAATTTTAAGAAATTCGGATTTTTGACTTTTTGATAATTTTTGATAATTTTAGATTTTTTACCAAAGAGTCGAGACAATTTAATAAGTAAAGTATTTTCCAAAAGCACAAAAATAATGAAGCTAAATCCTATAAAAGATAGGAAAAAATGTTAAATTTTAAGAAATTCGGATTTTTGAATTTTTGATAATTTTCGATAATTTTAGATTTTTTACCAAAGAGAAATGAATGAAAAATATATCCATTTTGTTTATAATAAATGCTTTTTTTAATAACAAATTCTGTTTGACTGATCTAAATTCTGCAAATTTTTCTCTATTTTATTTATGAAAAATAGAAAATTGTTAATTGTTAAAAAATTATGATTAAAAAATAGAAAATATATTCATTTTATCCATAATTTTTATTTCTCAATAAAAATTTTGTTCACAAACTCATTCTTTTATTTTGAGAAAAAAAACATTACATATTTCCGTTTTTTAATATTTTTTTAGAATATTCTCAATTTTCAAAAGGAAACAATTTGCATCATTTTTCTATTTCTTAATTACAATTGTTTTAATTAAATTCTAAGTATTTCAAAAGTAAAGGAAAAAAATGTTTATAAATTCAATTTGTCAATTGAAAATTTTAATTGAAAATGAAATTGAAAATTTTTGAATCTTTAGAAAATAAAGGAAAAAAAAAATTTACTCAATAAAATGTTCTGTTACATTTATTTACGAATTTCTTTAATTGTAAAATTATTCGAAAACATCAGTAACTTCTTTTATAAATAAATATTTAATTGTTATTATTTTTCCATAGGAATTAAGATTTTAAAAAATTTCAAATTCTTAAAAAAAACAACTTTAAAAAAAAATGTTTTATAGAACAACAATAATATTTTATAATAATTAAAGATGATCAAATGATCGAATCATTATTTTATATTATAAGAATATTGTTACTGTAACTTTTTCAAAATTATTTTCATATTCAATTATTATCTAAAATTTAAACTAAAATTATTTTTTAAATCAATTTTTATTAGAAAATTCTACGGAAATTTAATTATTTAAATACAAAAGTAAATTATTTATTGAATTATTAAATGATTCTTAAAATTGAATTCTTATATACAATTTTATTAACAAATTTTTAAATAATTGAATTCTTTTGACGAATAGTTACATTTTTCAAGGAATTGGATTAAAATTGTATTAAAAATAATTGAAATTGTCCGATGAATTTTATTATTTATAAAAATAATTGAATTCCTAAAAAAATTTTATTATTTATGAAAATAATTGAATTTCTAAAAAAAATTATGTTATTAATGAAAATAATTGAATTTCTGTAAAAAAAATTATAATTCATGAAAATACAAAATTTGTAAATAAATTGAATTCCAGTGAAATTTTTATTATTTATGAAAATAATTAATTGCTTGCGTACAATTTTATTAAAAATTTTTTTGAATAATTGAATTCTTTTGGGAAATTTTATTGAAATAGTACATCATTGAAATGAGAAAAATTTTTGAAAATAATTGAAATTTTGATCAGAATTTATAAAAATTATTGAAAATAATTGAATTTTGAAGAAGAATTTTATTATTTAAAAAAATATAATTGAGATTCTGACGAGATTTTTTTTTTTAATTTTGAACATAATTGAATTTTGTGAATACAATTTTATTACTTTTGAAAAAAATTGAATTTTTCAAAAATCTAAGTGCAATAAAATTTCTAATTAAATTCATTCAACCTTGAAATTTTTTGAAATTTCAAATTGAAACTTGAAATTTATTTATGAAAATTGTAACGTCAACTCTTTTAAAATTTAATTAATTTTGAAATATTTAATTATAAAATTACTCATTAAGTTATTGAAAAAGAAATAATCTGAAATTGAAGCTTTTGTATTAGAATTCGTGGTAATTTCATAGTTTATGTAGCAAACAAAAATTCAGAATTTTCTTATTCTAAAAAATTTAATTTTTTTCAGTACTTTTAATAAAAATTCCTCGACTTTTCCCTGAATTCTCTGCATCAGAATATATGATTACTATAGTTGTAATAATATTAAAACTATATTTCAATTTTCATATATTATTTTTAAGAAAAAAAAAATTTCAATTAAAAATTTTTACATTCTATTATTTTTAAAATTGATAATTTTATTTAAAATAGTGAGTATAAAGAGTTAGGCGCACGCGAATTTTTGCTAGTTTTAATTATATTCAAATACTAATTTTTAGAATGAAATATTCGGCACATTAAACTTTTTTTTTTCTAAAATTATTAAATTTTCATTTTTGAGAATGAAAAAAAAAATGATTGAATTGACCGCTAAACGAGAGTGTGTGTGGCAAGTGACAAGGCATAACTAGATTATGTGAGATATTGGGATGAGAAGTAGAGGATGTATCGATTCAGTAGTATGACGTATCCAGATTAATTAAGTCCTTCCTCCATCACGCTTGCCCAAAGTCAATTCATGTTTGACACCTGATGGATGATTGAGATAATTTACTTCACTAAACAATTATCATGTAAACTATTGTGCCCATTCAATCGTCATACTTCTCTTTGTCAATTTTTGGATTTTACAAAAATTTCCCACAAAAAAAAAAATTAATTGATAATTATCCATTAATTTTTTTTTTGGGAAACTTTTTTCTGTCTTTGATGGTATTTTTCAAATAAAATTCTCTCTTCTCTATTGAATTTCCTATGAATAACGCCAACGCTTAATTAGACTCAGATATGTAATATAAACTTTTGAAATTAAACTTTTGAAACATTAAAAATATAATTTTGCATGTAAAATTATATATTTACCCTCCTACGGTTTTAACATTTTTCAATTTTGCAGAAAATAAATTTTGAAAGTTGTTAAAATTAATTTTGACTATTTCATTTTTTTACTTTGATATTAAATACAACTATTTAGCTTCAAGTTTCACTGAGAGTTTTATTTAAATATGACTTACGAATTAAATTTTTTACATTCTCATCAAAAATGAGAAGGTCTTGTTTAGTTGTTTTAGAGAAATAAATTAAAGAATTACACAAAAGTATACTCGCGGGTTAAACCGTAGGGAGGTTAAATATATTATAATTATATTAAAATGTCAATCATATTTACATGTAAAATTATATTTCTTTAGCTTTTTTGATGCGTGCGTTTAAAAAAAGTCCATTTATTTAAAAAAAATTCTAATGAAATTCTTTGCAAGAATTTAATTACTTTCACATTTAAGAAATAATAAATTTTTTCTCAGGAATTTATTTTACAAAACAAAAAAATTACAAAAATTACAAAAATTTATTTATTTTACAAAAATTATATTATACAAAAAATAATTTCTTTTAAAAAATTGTAATTGAATTTTTCCAAGATAGTTAAATTCTATACTTATAATAAAAACACTTTAAAGTTGATATATAATAGAAAGTGTTCCAACTGATTCATTTTACTTTGCTTCGTTGATTTTATTTTATTGGAAAAATATTTTAAAAATTCAATTCAATTTTACAGAATGAAAGAAAATTTAATTTTTTTTTTAATAATGTTCACTTTCAGTTAAAGAAGATGAAAAAAAAAGATTTTAAGAGGTCTACCCACTTTAGACGCGCTAAAAAAAGGCTATTTTCATTAATTTTTTTAATAGGTTTATATTATAAATATTTTCATGTGAGGTATAACACATCTTAAATACACTCTCAAAGTGCAAAAAAAAAATATTTTGATTTTTTTCAATTTGTTTTTTTATTTAATCGCTTTTTTTTTTTTTTTTTTTTTTTTTTTTTTACATTTTTTTCGGAAAATGTCCGCCATTTTGTCAATTTTGAAAAAAAAAATCGTATGATATGCGCAAGAGCTATATTAACATGCAGAATCTAATACCGTTTGAATTTTTTTTTTCAGATCATCCACGCCAAAAATTTCATCAACAGCGCACACCCCTTTCTTTTTTAAACATATTTTTTTAACAATTATTTTTAAATAAAAAAACAAATTGAAAAAAATCAAAATATTTTTTTTTTTGCACTTTGTGTAATACCTCACATGAAAATATTTATAATATAAACCTATTAAAAAAATGAATGAAAATAGCCTTTTTTAGCGCGTCTAAAGTGGGTAGACCCCTTAAAGAGAAATATAAATATTTTAAAGTATAGAGAGATTTCCCTTTTTTTTATTTTCTGGAGTATTTGTATTATTTAATACAGATATGAATGTAAAACTGTGATTATTGATTACACACTCATCGCACAATTTGTAGTTACATGTTATCAGTGCACACAGACGAATGAACTTCAATTTTTGAGAAATTCGCTCATGGGAAAATTAACAGCTGAATTCATTGATTGGAGCGACAGGGACATTTTGTTGCAGAGGCATATAGCTAATATTTAAAGCTGGTTCGTGTAGAATAAAAATATGAAATATTATTTATTTATTTCTTTATTTATATAATTATTTAGTTATATATTTATTTATTATTAATAAATAAAAAAAACAAATGGCCTTTTAACTTTTACTTTTTACTTTACTTTTAAATTTTTACTCTACTGTATTAATTTTATTAAATCATTGAAAATAGAAAAATTGTTTTGAAAGTAGAAAAATTTTTACATAGTAAAAAATTAAATTAATTGCTGCAATTTAACTTTTATACAATTAATTTTAATCATTAATTAGAATATAATAATATTAATAATCAAAATATAATAATAAAAATATAATAATGAAAATATAATAATAATAATAATAATTATGATAAAAATATTAATAATATTAATTTTAATAATATTAATTTTAATAATATTAATTTTAATAATGAAATTACTAAAATGCTTTTAATACACTGTCCACTTCTTGCAAATTGTATTATACTCTATGTGCTTTATTAATTACTCTGGGAATGTTTATCATGACCAATTTTAATGATATAGTATTAGATAATGATATTTTCAATTATTCTAGTTCACTTTAGCACTAACTATTATAAATGTAAACGAACTTAGTTGTATTATTATTAATATGACCTTTTAGTGTAATGAGGCACATTTATGATCTTATTTAATATTTCACGTTTAATTAATAATATTAGTGCTAAATAATAATGCGGATGAATAACCATTTCATTTACCACCATACATAAATAAATTAGAAGGAAAAAATTAAAAAATAATTATTTTAAGACAATTATTAGAACTATTATTTAAGATAAAATTTTTCCATGAAAAAATTGTCATTAGAATACACTTTTCAATAAATTTTAATTTTTAAAAGTAAGGAAAAAGAGAAATCTTTGAAAATTTAATCTCTATGGAATCATATTTTTTTACATTTCAAAAGTTCGCTTTTGTTGGAACAAAGGTACTCGGTTTAATTAAATTTAAAAAATTTATTTTACGCCTGAATTCATGAATATATTGGTTTTTTCACTCAGTTCTATTATATGTACAATTTTATATTTTTTAATTATTTACAAATTCTTTTTTATATCAATTTCGCAATAATTCCATTATTTTCATTAATTATAAATTTTTTATAGGGATTCAATTATTTTCATAAATAATATTCTTTTTAGGAATTCGATTATTTTCATAAATAGGAATTCAATTATTTTCATAAATAATATTCTTCATTGCAAAATTTCAATTATTATTTTTAATACAATTTTAATCAAATTCCTCGAAAAATGTAAATATTCTTAAAAATTTTCTTAAAATTCTTTATATGAATTCAATATTTTAAGAAACATTCAATTATTCAATAAATTTTGTATTTAATTGTATTTAAAATTTTAAATAATTGAATTCTCGTAGAATTTTCTAATATAAAAATTGATTAGAAAATGAATTTTAGTTAAAATTTTAGAGAATAATTGAATATTAAAATCATTATAGCGTGAATTTTTAGAAATAATTGAATTTCGAAAAGGTTTAAAATTAAAATTTTTGAAAATCTGAATTTTCCATACTTTTAACTAACAATTTTGTAGAATTAATTTTTTTTGCAAAAGTTTAATTACATCTTTTCTTTTTTGCAATTCTTTGAAGTTTATATTTTCTAAAATATATTAAAATTAAAAAATTTACGAATAATCGAAATTTCGTGAAATTGAATGGTAAACATATGGATTTGAAAATTCTCAAAGAACTTTGTCGAAAATTTAATAAAAATAATTCATTTAAAGAAGAATTTTAGTTAAAAATTCTTGAAAATAATATAATTGAATTGAAATGTTGAAAATAATTTTTTAAAGTAGTTACAGTAACCATATTCTTATAAAATATAAAATAATTATTATATTATTCGTCGTTCTTCATTTCATGTTTTATAACAATTTTTTATAAGTTGTTGAATTTCAAAAAGGTTTGAATTTGAATTTTTTGAAAATTTTAATTCCTATTAAAAAATAATAATGATTAAATATTTATTTTAAAAAGAAGGTATAAATAATTGGATTATTGAATCGAAAAATATTAAAATGAAATGATCGAAGCTCATTTAATAAATTTCTAAATACATAAAAAAAGAAGTATAAAAAAAAAATTCGAATTCAAATTACCCACAAACATTTCTAATTAAATTAACGATTCGATTATTTCAGACATACACAATGTATGTGTTATCGTATGTTATTTAAAGGAAATTAATTTGACTAAATAGCGTTCAATTCCAAACTACATAAACACAAGTTGTGGTCGATTGACACATTTTCATTAATCATCATTGAAATTTCGTCAAATGAATTTTTATTTCGAAAACATCAAATAAATCGCAAGTGAAATATGGAAAAATAAATGGTAGAAATGTGGAAAAAAAGAGAGAGAAACATTTTCAACTACAAATATGACGATGATGATGAATGAATGAAATTTATTATTAAATGCCACACAATTTTTGGAAATCGTATATGTGTCAAAAAAAAAAAAAAAAAAAAAAAAAAAAAAAAAAAAAAAAAAAGTAATGCAATATAACGCCTTTGGTGCTTGTATTCTGAAATATAAACTATTATAAAGACCAGAACAATTCCCGGTGCAATCGAGTGCTTCAAATATAATAATGATTCCTCCCGGTTTTCGGGCATGTGGACACCTTTATATAATTTATAGCAAGTAAGCATTCCGTAACTAATAGGCCGTGACTAAATTTCGATTTTAGCTTCAACTCGACGACTCCACTCATGGAGGACAATGTCGAGAATACAAGATACTTGGCACGAAATGGTATTTGAGTTTACGTTTGGGCAAAAGGGGGCGAAATGCGGCATTGCAATATTGTCAACGTTTCTAACAATTCGATCCGCGTTAACAGGGAACGTCAAAAGATTTTTAGAGAGGATGTGACTGAATATACAATCGGACGAAACTTAAATCACCAACAGTGGAGCATATCAAAGAGACAATGCCAATTTATTGACAGAAACTTTTTATATTATATTAAAATTCAATATATTTGCATATCAATATTTTTTAATCGAATATTCTTCCTATATCTATTTTGACACAGTTTACCATTAATTGAATATTAAGAATTTTTTTTTTTTTTTTTTTTTTAAATGTATTTTTAAAAAAGAGAAATAAATAAGTGGATTATATTTAAAACAAAAAACAAAAACATCATATACAACATTTAAATAATCCAAAAAACATTTACATCTATTATAATTAAATATTAGTTTAAAATATATTTTTCTTAGTTTCAAAATAATAGTCCACGGTTTTTTTTTTAAATAAAATTGGTAATTCAAATTGTTAATTAAAATATTAATAAAATATTAAAAATATGAATAATCAGGGTGTCTACTATTTTTGTTCAACAAAATTACCGGCTTTGTCCTAATTTTTCCCAGTTTTTTTTCTCATCAAATTTAAATTTATTTGATTTCGAAAATAAATAAATCTATAAATGACTTCAAAAATTTTTATTAGAGTTTTTATGAATAATTAAATTCTTTTGATGAGTTTCTTTAAATTTTTTGAAAATAATGTTTTTCTAATAATTTTAATTAAAAATTTGGAAAATAATTGAATTAAACAAAGAATTTTTGCAATTTTTTAAAATAATCTTGTCTGTTCATAATTATAATTGAAAATTTGATTAATTCAATTTTATTAAAATGTATTGATACTACAATATTGAATTTCTGCAAAGAATTTTACTATTTAGCAAAGAAATTTAATCCTTCCAAAGAATTGTTATTATTTATGAGAAAATAATTAAATGTTTGCGTAGAATTTTATTAAAATTTTTGAAAATAATTGAATTGTGGAGAAAAATTTAATTATTTATAAAAAAGATAATTGAAATTTTGAGGAGAATTTTTAAAAAAAATTTTAAACATAATTGAATTTCTGCGAAAAATTTTACGGAAATTTTTTAAAATAATTGAATTCTTGTGTAGAATATTTTTTTTTAATAATATTCAAAAAAATTTAGTAAAAAGAATTTTTTAGCAAAAGAATTTTGCTATTTATGGAAATAATTGAATTCTTAAGAAGAATTTTTTGACAGTTTCTAGAAATAATTGAATTCTTTCGACGAATTTTAATAAAATTTTTAAGAATAATTACATTTTTCGAGGAATTCGATTAAAATTGTATTAAAAATAATTGAAATTTTGCAATAAGTTTTACTATTTATGAAAATAATTGAATATGCGAAGAAATTTTTAAAAATAAAATTATAATTACGGTAACTAACTTCCCTTGATTATTTGCGAAAAATTTAAATAAAATTCTTTAAAAGAATTTAATTATTTTTAATAGAATGTAAAGAAATTTCAAAAATTTTCAATTATTTGTTTATAAAAATTCAATTGTCTTGAAACAAAAGAAATAAAAAATTTCAAAAATTCTATTTTTCAGAATTTTCAAAAAAACTTTGCGAAAATTTAATTTTATTAAAAAATTTAAAGTATATGTATCTTTTTTTAAATTAACTAATAAAAATTTTAATTAATAATCTTCGCACTAAGAAACTTGAATACATTAAAATTTTACTCTTTATAAAATTCAATTATTTATCAATTATTAAATTAAAATACTTTGAAAATTCGATTTGTTAAAAAGTTTTTAATGAAATTCTTTAACAAATTTAATTATTTTCAGTTGATTTTCACAAAATTACAAACAGAAAAATAAAAAGTCGAGAGGAAAATTAGGGGGAAAAAAAGATTGGAAAAATAGAGAAAATCTATGATTTTTTTTCTGCAAAAGGGAATTTTTTCTTCTTTGTTTAGAAATATTTCCCAAATACAAAAATAGATAAAAAAAATTCATCATCATTCAAGATTTCTTCGTTTTATTAAAAATTGATTTCTGACTTTTTTCTAAGAAAAGAATATTTAAGAGATAATTAATAATTTTTCTCTCTTCTTCCAATTCATTTTTTTTCAATTAAAAATCAAATTTAATTAAAATTAGAAATTGAAAATATCTCCTACTAAATATTCGGAAAATTTTGCTTCCTTTTACCTCCGGAAAAATTTTTCTATTATAATTTTCTATTTATTATTAATCTATTATATTAGGTAATTTGAAAAAGATTGCGAAATTTTTACACAAAATTCTCTTTTAAAAAATTCAGAGAAAGCTACAAACAGATTTTTCGAATAAAATGAAAAGAAGAATTATTTAGAAAACAAAAACAGTTTAAAAATTAAAAATTGTATGTTAAAAAAATCTAGATTCTAAAAGAGGATTTTCCTATATAGATTCAACGTATTTTTCAACTAAATAAATAAAAATTTCTATTCATACTTTTTAGCGGGCTGAGAAAATAGGAAAAAAAATTTTGAATATTCTCGCCTCGATGCTCTTTCAAGATGAAATACTTTTTTAGGAACTTGATAATAATTTTATAGTGATATAACGACGAGAAGAGCGGTTCCACTTAAATAAAGTTTGGCCGAGATGGAAATCTCGAAATTTAACTTTGTGTTCGCCTAGTCTATATAGATATTTTAAACTGCTCCTTAACTTTTAGGAGAAGAATTTAACTTGAAAAATTTCGAGACAAAAAGTATGAGGAATTTATTTCCCTCAAAATATTTCTAGAAATTTTTTCTTCTCAAAATTATTTTTTCTATACGTTAAATTTTTCTTTACGTTAAAATTTTCTTCTATAGAGTATTAATATTTTTTTTCAAAAATTTTCAATATCTTATCAGTACTAAACAAGAATTCTGAATTTTACTACATTTACAAAGAAATTTTAGTAAAAATTGTTTAAATTTACCTTAGAATTTACAGTCTTTCTGGTATTAAATTTTGGTGTAAAATTTCTACTTTTATTAGTAAATTAAATTTTGCTACCGTCAACCGGGGCTATTTTGTGCACCAAATAGCTTTTTTTTTATTCAAAGATTTATTTAAATTCAGAATTAAGAGAATAAAGAAAATCAACTTTTGATATATGTTGTGGACATCCTTCTGAAGGTTTCCTATAAATTTTGCAAAGAAAAAAATTTTTTTGTCTTAGTTATAGTCATTGAAAGTCGTGAACACAATAACTCCCGGGATGGGGCTATTTTGTGCATCGAACTTTGTTTTTCTATAATGTTGCGTAAACAATTTTTTTAATCGTTTCTGCTTCATGAAATCTTTTGTGTATATATTTGAGAGTAAATTAAAAAAAGAATGACCTAGTAAAATTTTTTTTGTAGATATATTATACAAAAAATGTAAAATAAAGCACTAAAATTTTGCTAAAATCTGGATTTACTAAAAATTAACAATCTTTCTTTAAATTGTATATTACGCAGATAGTAAATAAAATTTTTTTCTTTTTTAATATATATTTTATAATAATATACTAATATAATTATAAAATGATCGTTTAAACACTTATAAATAACTTTAAAACATCATTTCAATAGGAGCTTTTTTAATGGTTTTGAATGATATTTTTAAAAAACTTGAAATAAATATTTTTAAGGTTAAATAGATAACATATTAATATCTAATATGACTTTCAAGTTATTTTAAGAGAAACGAGAAAATAGTTTTAAAACTAATTTGAAAAACTTATAAATATTAATTAAAGTTCATTTTTTGAGGTTACGTTGTGCACCGGTAGAGCTTTTCAACGTTTTAATGATTTTAATTAACGTATTTACAGTTTTTTGACAGAAAAGTAAGACAAAAATGTATTAAAATGATAAACAGAATCTTCTTTACTTACTAAATAAGATATTTATGAAAAATATTTGATTTTTTTAAGTGCACAAAATAGCCCCATGGAATCCTGGTTTTTCAGTTTTTCCACTTTTCTCTTAAAATAATGAATAAAAAGTTAGCGCATTACGTATGTATCATCACAACACAATTGAAAACAAATATCTAACACAGTTTATGAGACACATTAAAACTCTAGAAGATCTGGTATAATTTTTCCGAACTTTCAAAATTTTTTAAACAAATTTTCCGTTTTTAGGAATTTTTTTCTCTTAATTGCCAAAGAATTAAATAATAACATTTAGTGCTCTCTATTGTCATGTAATCCAACTTTCATTTAACAAAATAGCAGATTAAAATAATTCATTTTAATAATTTTTTTCATTAAAAAACTCGCGTGCACAAAATAGCCCCCGGATGCACAAAATAGCCCCAGTTGACGGTATATTTGTCATGTAAATTCTAGTAAAAATTATTAAAATTTACTTCAGAATTTTTACTATTTTCTAAATAAGAATAACTAAAATTTAGTTCAGAATTTTTATTCCATTTCTGAATTAAATTTTACTATTTTCTTAATAAATTTGACTAAAACTTGGTTTAAAAATTATTTTAGAATTTTTGCTGTCAATAAATTAAATCTTACCATATTTCCAAAAAATTTTGGTAAAAAATATTAAAATTTACTTCAAAATTTCAGGTAATTCTCTTATAAATTTTACTATATTTTCAAAGAAATTCGATTAAAAATTGGTAGAAAGTTTAGTTCCAAATTTTTAGTACTTTTAAATTGAATTTTATTATTTTTTTAATAAATTTTAGTAAAAATTAGTATAAAATTTAATTTCGAATTTTTACTGATTTTCTCAATTAAATTTTACTCGACATTTTCAAAAGAAATTTTAGTAAACATTTATTTAAATTTACTTTAAAATTTTTGCTCTTTCTGGTATGAAATTTGATTTAAAATTTTTACTTTTATTTATAAATTAAATTTTACTATATTTTTCATGTAAATTCTAGTAAAAATTATTAAAATTTATCTCAGAATTTTTACTATTTTTCAAATAAGTTTGATTAAAATCCAGTGAAAATTTAGTTTAGAATTTTTACTTCTTTGAATTAAATTCCACTTTTTTCTAAGTAAATTTGACTAAAACTTGGTATAAAATTTACATTCGAATTTTTACTATAACTGCGATGAATTAAATTTTACTAAATTACCAAATTCATTTTAATAAAATATATTAAAATTCACTTCAAAATTTTCGCTCTTTGTCGTTTAAATTTTACTATTTTTTAAGTTAATTTGATAAAAAATTTGTAGAAAATTTAGTTCCAAATTTTTACTATTTTTGAATTGAATTTTATTATTTTTGAAATAAATTTTAGTAAAAATTTGTATAACATTTAATTTATAATTTTCCCTGCGATTACGAATTAAATTTCATTAGACATTTTCGAAAGAAATTTTAAAAACAATCTATTTAAATTTACTTCAGAATTCTTACTTTTTATGGTTTAGATTTTTTATTTTTATTTGCAAATTAAATTTTACTATATTTTTCATGTAAATTCTAGTAAAAATTATTAAAATTTATTTTAGAACTTTTACTATTTTTCAAATAAGTTTGATTAAAATCCAGTGTAAAATCTAGTTTAGAATTTTTACTTCTCTGAATTAAATTTCACTATTTTGTAAGTAAATTTGACTAAAACTTGGTATAAAATTGGCATTTGAATTTTTACTATAACAATATTGAATTTTACTAAATTTTCAAATTCATTTTAATAAAATATATTAAAATTCACTTCAAAATTTTCGCTCTTTCTCGTTTAAATTTTACTATTTTCCAAAGAAATTTTATTAAAAATTGATAAAAAATTTAGTTCTAAATTTTTACTATTACAAAAGTAAAGTTTACTATTTTCCAAGTAAATTGGTCTAAAACCTGATATTTTAGTTTAGAATTTTTACTTCATTTCTGAATAAAATTTTACTATTTTCTATTTTTAATATTTACTAAAACTTGATATAAAATTTACTTTAGAATTTTTACTGTAACTAAATTAAATTTTACTAAATATTCAAATAAATTTTAGTAAAAATTATTAAAATTTTTCTTCTAAATTTCAGTTATTTATAAATTTTACTCTTTTTCCAAGTAAAGGAGAAAATTTAAATAAAAATTTTACTATTTTTGAATTAAATTTTATTATTTCCTAACTATAAATTTAGAGTAAAAAAAATGTAATTAGAATTTATACTGCGTTTCTGAATTATACTTTACTATATTTTTCGAAGAAATTCTAGTAAAAATTATTCAAGTTTACTACAGAATTTTCGCTTTTTTTAATCTATAAATTAGTTTAGAATTTTTACTATTTTTAAATTGAATTTAACCATATTTTTTATGTAAATTTTTTTTATTAAGTTTAATAAATTCTGTTTTTTAATTTATTTTAAATTCACTTTTATTTTTTATTTCTTTAGTCTTCAATTTTAATTTTTACTCTAATAGTTTAATTTTTTAATTTTAATTATTTAAATTAAGTTTATTATTCTACTTTCAAAATTTTTTGTTACCGAATTACAGAATTATTATTCTACTCTCAAAATTTTTTTGTTACCGAATTACAGAATTATTATTCTGCTTGCAAAATTATTATTCACAAAATTATTTTTCCACTTACAAAATTGTATTGTTTTACAGAAAAATTCTCATTAAAAAATTGCCTAACAGAATACTATTCTCATCATCAAAAATATTGTCATCCTAATTACAGAATAATAATTCTCTTTCAAAAATTATAATTCTCATTAAAAAAAATTTCGTCACTTGAAACAATTTCTTCTTCCTCTACAAAAAAAAAAAATCCACAGAAATTTTTTCTAATATCCTGCGTGACACAAATGACAAATTGATCAATATAAAATTTTCCAGCGCATTTATTGAATCAAATCCAGTTTAACTTTAAGGATCACTAAAAGAAGTCTTTGAATGAACATTGTGGTTCGGTAAAAGAAGAAAATCACAATTCAACATATATAACACGTCGTCCCCTTGAGTGTTGATCGAATCGCGAAGGGAGTCACGAGTCACGACTCACGAGTCCATAAAATCGCATGAAGAGCCTCAAAAAAAAAAAAAAAAAAAAAAAAGAATAAAAAAAAGAAAAAAAAGGGTCCATATAAGGCCCTTCAAGTTAAACGACCACCGCGCCTGAATTTTTCAAAAGAATAAAATATCGCTTTTGCCGCAATTTTACGGCAATTTTCCAATCGAATGACCGTGCGCGAGACATTTGGCTCCAGGTGCAGATTTCGATGCGGACCTCCTGATCTCTGTTTGTTCCTTTACCACACTGCCACCGTTTTATCTCCTTTGATTTTTCCCTCTCTCTTTTTTTTATTCACATGAATATGTATATATACGAGGAATGGCCACAGCAATTTAATGTCCAATAAGAGAAATTTCTCATGTAACGTCAAAAAACCCATACATTTACCATAATTGGTCAATGGTCTGTGTTACGACTCACAAAGCTCTTTCCTATATTTGTCCTCGAGTTTATTAACTATATGCAATATAATACAATAATTCGTCGAGTGCACAGGGTATATGAATTTTTATATGTATTGAATTTATTTAGTTGGAATAAAGTGGAGAAGTGTTCATTAAACTAAATGGTGGTCCCCACACACGTGGCATTTTCTTTTTTTTTTTTATTGTGTTTTCAATAACATGTGGTTGGGTATTGAGGGAAGTTTCTGTAACTATTAATATAATAATATGTTTAGCTATTATATTAAACCTTCTGTGTTTATTTTCGAATACAAAAAATGGGAAAATATAAAGAGAGAGTAATTTTTACTATACTTGTAAATCTGAAGTGGAAATTTCTGCTTTTTTATCAATTTTAAACTTCTACTGTATAGTAGATATTCTCTTTTTTTTTTATTTCCATGATTAACAAGCCCACGGTAAAAACCATCAAAGGGCAATACAGAAAAAAAAATTACAAAAGTTGTAAGGTTACGTAAGTGTAATAAGAACTAAAAGGAAAACAAAACTTCGTAATTTACTTATAATTAGAAATGAAAAAAAAAATTGAGAAATAAACTTATATAACTTTTCATTTGGTATCTTTGTGTCAAAAGTAAAATTTTACTAATTTTGTATTTACAAAAATTTATTATATCTATTTTACTATATTTTTCATGTAAATTTTAATTGAAATTATTAAAATTTACTTCAGAATTTTTACTATTTTCTAAATAAGAATAACTAAAATTTAGTTCAAAATTTTTATTCCATTTCTGAATTAAATTTTACTATTTTCTTAATAAATTTGACTAAAACTTTGTTTAAAATTTATTTTAGAATTTTTGCTGTTAATTTTTCCATATTTTTACTGTTTTTGAATTTTATTATTTTTGAAATAAATTTTAGTAGGTACCTAAAAATTAGTAAAAAATTTAATTTAGAATTTTCACTGGATTTCTGAATTAAATTTTACTAGACATTTTCCAAAGAAATTGTAGTAAAAATTCTTCAAATTTTGCGAAAAAATTTATGCTCCTTTTAGTTTACAAAAAAAGTTTAGAATTTTTACTATTTTTAAATTGAGTTTTATGCTTTATTTTTTTATGTAAATTCTATTAGTAAAAATTATGAAAATTTAGTTTGAAATTATTACTAATTTCTAAACTAAAATTGACTATTTTCTAAGTAAATTTGACTAAACCTTGATATAAAATTAACTTTAGAAATTTTACTATAACTAAATTAAATTTTACTAAATATCCAAATAAATTTTAGTAAAAATTATTAAAATTCATTTCAAAATTTTCGCTCTTTCACGTTCAAATTTTACTATATTCCAAGTTACTATTTTACTATTTTTGAATTTTATTATTTTTGAAATAAATTTTAGTAAAAATTATTAAAATTTCCTTCAAAATTTTTACTATTTTTCAAGTAAGTTTGATTAAAATTCAGTGTAAAATTTGGTTTAGAATTTTTACTTCTTTTAATTAAATTTCATTATTTTGTAAATAAATTTGACTAAAACTTTGTATAAAATTTACTTTAGAATTTTTGCTGTTGCTAAATTAAATTTTCCTTTTCCAAATTAATTTTATTAAACATTATTAAAATTCACTTCAAAATTTTCGCTTTTTCTCGTTTAAAATATAAATTTTACTAATTTCCAAGTTAATTTGTTTAAAAATTGGTAGAAAATTTAGTTCCATATTTTTACTGTTTTTAAATTTTATTATTTTTGAAATAAATTTTAGTAGGTACCTAAAAATTAGTAAAAAATTTAATTTAGAATTTTCATTGGATTTCTGAATTAAATTTTACAGACATTTTCCAAAGAAATTGTAGTAAAAATTCTTCAAATTTTGCGAAAAAATTTACGCTCCTTTTAGTTTACAAAAAAAGTTTAGAATTTTTACTATTTTTAAATTGAGTTTTATGCTTTATTTTTTTATGTAAATTCTATTAGTAAAAATTATGAAAATTTAGTTTGAAATTTTTACTAATTTTTTTACTAATTATTTACAAAATAATGAAATTAAATTAGTAAAAATTAGTAAATATTAGTAAAAATGAGTAAAAATTAGTAAAATTAGTAAAAATTAGTAAAAAATTTAAACTAAATTTTCATAATTTTTAGTAAAAATTAGTAAAAATAAAATGTAAACCAAAAATGTACTAAACTAAAATGTACTATTCAAAGTAAATTTGACTAAAACTTGATATAAAATTATATTTAGAAATTTTACTATAACTAAATTAAATTTTACTAAATATTTAAATAAATTTTTGTAAAAATGATTAAAGTTTACTTCAAAATTTTCGCTCTTTTTCGTTCAAATTTTACTATTTTCCAAGTTACTATTTTACTATTTTTGAATTTTATTATTTTTTAAATAAATTTTAGTAAAAATTAGTAAAAAATTTAATTTAAAATTTTCACTGCGTTTCTGAATTAAATTTTACTAGACATTTTACAAAGAAATTTTAGTAAAAATTCTTCAAATTTACGACAGAATTTTCGCTCCTTTTATTTACAAAATATTTTGGAATTTTTACGATTCTGTTAGTAAAAATTATTAAAATTAAGTTTGACATTTTTACTAATTTCTAAAATAAATTTTAGTAAAAATTATTAAAATTTACTTTTAAATTTCAGTTATTACTCATATAAATTTTACTCTTTTTCCAAGTAAAGTAGAAAATTTGATTAAAAATTTTACTATTTTTGAATTAAATTTTATTATTTCCTAACTAAATTTAAAGTAAAAAAAAAAAATTTAATTAGAATTTATACTAATTTTCTGAATATTATACTTTATTATATTTTTCGAAAAAATTCCAGTAAAAATTATTCAAGTTTACTACAGAATTTTCGCTTCTTTTAATTTATAAATTAGTTTAGAATTTTTACTATTTTTAAATAAAATTTTACCATATTTTTTTATGTAAATTCCAGTAAAAATTATTAAAATTTAGTTTGGAATTTTTACTATTACTAAACTGAAGTTTACTAGTTTTCAAGTGAATTAGAAAAAAATCTGTTATTTTAGTTTACAATTTTTACTTCATTTCCAAATTAAATTTTACTATTTTCTAAGTAAATTTGACTAAAACTTGATATAAAATTTACTTTAAAATTTTTACTATAACTAAATTGAATTTTACTATATTTATGTTTAAAAAAAGTTATTAAAAATTATTAAAATTTACTTCTAAATTTCAGTTATCCTCGTATAAATTTTACTAATTTTTAAATAAATTTGAGTAAAAGTTGAATGAAAAATTGATTAAAAAATGTTGCTATTTTTTAATTGAATTTTATCATTTTTAAAATATAATTTAGTAAAAAAAATTTTTAATATAATTTTTACTTTTCTTATTTTATACTTTACTATATTTTTTAAAAGAAATTCTAGTAAAAATTATTAATATTTTCTTCAGAATTTTTCTATTTTACAAACAAATTTGACTACAATTTGGGGTAAACTTTGGTTTAGAATTTTTATTGCATCTAAATTAAATTTTACTGTATTTCGAAAGAAATTTTAGTAAAAATTATTTAATTTTACTTCAAAATTTTTGCTCTTTTTGATATGAAATTTGGTGTAAAATTTTTACTCTTATTTATATATTGAATTTAACTATATATTTTCCATGTAAATTCTATAGTAAAAATTATTAAAATTTACTTCAGAATTTTTACTATTTTCCAAGTAAGTTTGACTGAAATTTAGTGTAAAATTTAGTTTAGAATTTTTACTCTATTTCTAATTTAAATTTTACTATTTTCTGATTAAATTTGATTAAAACTTGAAATAAAATTTACTTATACGTTTTAGTTCAGAATTTTTACTATTTCTTATAAAATTTCTCAATTAAATTTGAATATATTGTCTAAATAAATTTTAGTAAAAATTATTAAAACTTATTTAAGAATTTTTACTATTTTTGAAGTAATTTTGACTAAATTTCCAAATAAATTTTAGTAAAAATTATTAAAATTCACTTTTACATATTTTTGTTATTTCTGTTTTAAATTTTACTATTTTCCGCAAGTAAATTTAAACTAAATTTGGTAGAAAATTTATTTCATAATTTTAATTATGTTTCTAATATGAGACTAATAATAAATATACGAATTTATCAAAAATAATTAAATTTTAATAGAATAGAATTTTTTGACGAATTTCATATATATAGACTATATGCGTTTAATTTGCAGCGAATATTATATTTATCCAATCAAATTTCCTCCCGTACGGGGTGTTTTCATCGACGGAGGGTTGAAATTATATAACGTCATTACGTCTTTGGATAAAAAGAAATTTACTTCCGATCACGTGGCGCAAAATTATTGCGCGCGTGCTTTTTTATGTACCCAAGAATATGTTGCTAACTACGTAGACTTAAATTTAATTTTTACGAGACCAACTTGATGATCCTATTGTTGATATTTGAATAGAGTTTGTCAAGTCTTAAAAATATCATTCAAACAAAATTTATATATCAAAGAACTTATTTAAATATATTTTAAAAATCTCCAAATATTATACACAATGAAGAGAGGAAAATTTAACATTTCTCCACTTCCCTAAATATAGAAGTATTCATTTTTTATTTTATAAAAATTATTATTTAGCGATTTTATACAAATTTCTATTCAGTCATTTTATAAAAATTTTTATTTAGTAATTTTATTAGATAATTTTATAGAAATTTTCATTTAGTAATTTTATTAGTTATTTAATAATGTTATAGAAATTTTTAATGAGTAATTTTATAAAGTTTTTTTTACTAATTTTTTTTATACAAACTTTTATTTAGTAATTTTATAAAAATTTATTATTTAATAATTTTATAGAAAATTTTAATTAGTAATTTTATGAAGTTTTTATTTTTACAAATTTTATACAAACTTTTATTTAGTAATTTTGTAAAAATTTGTTATTTAGTAATTTTTATACAAACTTTTCTTAAGACATTTTATTAAAAATTTTTTACATAATAATTTTATAGGAATTTGTTATTTTTAGTAATTTAAAAAAACTATTATTCTCTAATTTTAAACAAATTTTTATTTAGTAATTTTTTCGAAGCTTGGTATTTGGCAATTTTTATTTGTGAATTTTAAAATTTTTCAATTAGTAATTTCCATTCAGTAAAATACTAACATTAAACAAAACTAAAATTTTGGAAAATAATAAGAAACATTCTTTTCGCGAAGAAAAGAATTTTTTTTTCGATTTCTCAAATATAAATATACATTTATAGTAAGAATTTCTTTAATCCCGAGGAATCTTTTAAAATTCTTTTCAACTTTTAGAGTATATAGTCGAGTAAAACTTCCAGCAAACTCTTAAAAGTCACTATGTATAGTGAAGAATGTGAGATTTATGGAAACTTTATAAGTTTAAATGTAATTTTCCAAGCAAGTGACTTATAGAAGGAAATAATGATCACTTAAGAAGTTATGCTTTTATGAACAGTGGAATAAGTCTTTCTAATAAACTTTTTTTTTCCCTTCCTTTTAATTCTTTTCTTTTTTTTCATGAATGATGAAAATTCTAAATTAACAAGGTACTTTTTCATTTTATTTGCGAACATTATCTATAAAATATAAAATGTGCGGTTATTCTTTGAATCAAATTGTTTCACTGGATGGTTAACTATATATACATGTATAGAAGAAAAAAAGCTTTGTTCTCCATTTGTTTCATCATCTCTTTTATACTTTGTCATACAAAAGTAAATTAGTTAATTTTAAATAAAAATTATGGCGAAAAAGAAAATTATTACTCAAGGGAAGAAGACTCTTGTATTAAATTAATTTTCTTATATAACTCAATTTTTCCATCCTTTTTTACAGTTTTTTTTTGTTTCTTTGATTCTTTTTTTCAGGGAAAATCTGTTTCACTGGAAACTAAAGGCACTTTTGGAAAATTAAACTAATGCTTTAGAGTGGCTCTACATTTATTTAATAAGAAATGTAGCTTTTCAGTTCATTTTTCAATTTTTGTATTTTACTTAATATTTTCCATTTATTTTAAAATAATTATTTAAAAAAAAGTTATTTTAAACATTTTTAAGTTTATAATTACATACAATAATTTTATAATTAAATTTTTTTTATAATTACTACAATTTAAATTTATAATTTCCGTAGTTAGAAATTAGAAGTTAAAAATTTGTTGAATTTACAATTTTTCTGAAAATTTTATTTATATAATTTTCTTAGTTTAGAAATTTAGATGTTAAAATTTTTTAGAATTTAAAATTTCATGGTGGTCACAAAAGATAGAGTTTATTTTTTCTGACATTTCTAAAAATTAACATTATTACACTTCCTGAATTCAATTATTTTCTACAATTTTCAACGAAACTTCATCTCTGAATCAATTAATTTAATTAATTTTCCAAAAGTTCTTCTAGAATTCAATTATTTAAATACAAAAACTCAATTTTTTATAATAATTGTGTCTCTCCATAGTATTTTTTTAAAGTTATAATTTATCAAAAAATTATAAAGAAATTCTTACAATTAATTTTTTAAAAATATTTTTAAATAATTTTTCAAAGATATAATAGTTTTTCAATTTTTGAAAATTTCCAAACAATTAAAATTTGGTGAAATCTTTTAAAAATAATTTAATTTTTGAAAAATCCAAACAATTTCAAACAATCCAAACAATTTCCAAACAATTAAAATTTGGTGAAATCTTTTAAAAATAATTTAATTTTTGAAAAATACAAATACAAATTATCAAATTTTTGAAGAATTTTAATTATACAAAGGACCATGATTTCTCAAAAATTTTAATAAGTCCAAAAAGTAAATTTTCATAAATTTTTATTTACATTGTTCAAAGATAATTGAATCTTAAAAAATTATTATAAAAAAATTCTAAAAATTAGTTTTTAAAAATATTTTAATGTAATTTTTCGAAAATAATTGAATTTCTTAAAAGAATTTTTGTATAATTTAAAAAACTAACTAATCTTTTGATGTATTTTCATTAAAAATTTTGAACATGATTGTTTTTTCCAAAATGTAAAAAATAATTTTCAAATGTTATTTTTTTTTGTATTCCATTTGAATTTTTGGAAATATGTAATTCAAAATACTGAAAATATTGAATTTTAAAAAATTAGTTGAGCTAATTTTCATTAATTTTCATTTTTAAATTTACCTTTAAAGATTTTTCATTAAAATTTTTGATAATTCAATTATTTTCAAAATTTGCAATTAAAATTCTTTAAAAATTGATTTTTAAAAATTGTAACAAAATACTTGAAATAAATTAATTATTTTCAATTAAATTTTACAAAATTTAAACTATTCAAAAAGATTTTTATTATAGACATATTTGAAAAATTTAATTTTGTTAAAAAATGATTCAAAAACAATTTTTGAAAGATATAATAGTTTTTCAATTTTAGAAAATTTCCAAACAATTAAAATTCGGTAGAATCTTTTAAAAATAATTTAATTTTTGAAAAATATAAATAAAAATAATCTAATTTTTGAAGAATTTTAATTTTAAACAGAATCATAATTTCTCAAAAATGTTAATAAGTCCTAAAAGTAAATTTTTATTTACATTGTTCGAAGATAATTGAATCTTACAAAATTATTATAAACAAATTCTTATCATTAGTTTTTAAAAATATTTGAATTTTTAATGTAATTTCTCGAAAATAATTGAATTTCTTAAAAGAATTTTTGTATCATTTAAAAAAAACGAATTAATTTTTTCATGTATTTTCATTAAAAATTTTGAACATGATTGTTTTTTCCAAAATATAATTAAAATTTACTGAAAATATTGAATTTTAAAAAATTAGTTAAGATAATTTTCATTTTTAAATTTACTTTTAAAGATGTTTCATTAAAATTTTTGATAATTCAATTATTTTCAAAATTTGCAATTAAAATTCTTTAAAAATTGATTTTCAAAAATTGGAACAAAATACTTTTAAAATAAATTAATTATTTTCAATTAAATTTTAAAAAATTTCAACTATTCAAAAAGATTTTTATTATAGACATGTTTGAAAAAATTTAATTATATTAAAAAATTATTCAAAAACAATTTTTGAATGATTTGTTTATAGTTATTTTTGGCATTATAAAAATCAAAATAGTTTGCACTTTTTTTTTTTTACTAAAAAATGTGGTATTTTGTTGCAATGTTTGGAAGAAAAGTCGAAAAAAGTCTAAATTTTCTTAATATTTCCCTGACAAAAAATTGTTTTCCTGACATTTTCCTGATTTTATTGATTTTTATAATTTATCAAATTAAAAATTTATTATTGTACTTAAAATTTAATTTTAAGGTTATTTACATAATTTCCGATGTTTATGAAAATAACAACAAAAGTTAATGTATAGAATATTTTTTTTCTAAACTCAGACTTAGAAAAGTAATTTTATTTTTGATTTAAATTCAAAACGGAAGTGGCGTTAAAATTTTATTAAAAAAAAGTTGTTCATAAAGTTCCCTTTTTCCCATAGGCAGGGCGATGAATTTACAAAAATTACCTGTTGGAAAAAGGGATCGACGTGCAATAGTTAAAGGAAATAATAATGCTCGTGACCTGGGTATGTCGCTCAGTCATTGTCGACTCATTTTTCGCGATATATTAAAAGAGAGATCGTGAACCGAAAACTCACCCTTTTTATTCAGTTATAAAACACACTAAATAGATTCTTAACTTTTTTTTTTTTTTCATCAATAGATGAGTAAAAAAAAAAATTTCTATTTTGTAACGAATTTTCATTTTGCAGATTATAAATCTCGCTCAAGAAAATTATCTCGACTTTTTTTAAAACTGAAAGAGAGTTAAATTTCTAAGAAAAAATCCGAAAAAAAACAATCGAAGCAAATGTTAACACATTTGCTTCGATTGTTTTTTCGGATTTTTTCTTAGAAATTGCTGAATAAATTATTAAATTGCTCAATAGTATTTCAAATAAATAAATAATTCAAATAAATTTTTTTAAGGCCCAAAACAATTATATGAGCTGCATAACAAAATTTCAATTACAAATAAAAATCTAATTTTTCGTTTTTGAAAATTTAGAAAATATTACTGAAAATTTGAAATAGTTTCGCGAATTTTTTTTTTAAATTTGAAAATATGATGCCATTATCTTTTGATTCCATATATTGCCATTAAAGTGTGTGATAATATTATTTAATAATTCCCCCCTTCAGAGTAATTTCCATATTGAAGTGCGATATGAGCTTTTTGAAATATAGCCTTCATTAAATAAGTATATGTATGTATAATACTTCCTGTGATAAAGGGATTTCAAAATTAAAAATTCATTTTGAAATAAAATGTTTTTGTGTTACGGTAATAATAGTTAATTGTAATAAATTTCGATAATATTGTAAATATATGATAATTAGAATAATAATTAAAATGTCAATAAAAAGAATAAAAAGAATAAAAAGAATAAAAAGAATAAAAAGAATAAAATGAATAAAAAGAATAAAAATAATAATGATAATAATAATAATAATACTAATAATAATAGTTCTTTTATTTTTATTGTATTTTTGTAGTACTACAAAAATACTTTTTTATTATTATTATTATTATTTATTGTAATGTGAATTATTAATTAAATGTTACATGTATAACTATTACTTTTGTGTATTTAAACACTAATTAAAAACAATTGTCCATATGGACCATCCTCTATATAGATTACAAATATATATATTCTATACACGATATGAAATTCGTCATCATCAATGATATAATAACAAGTTATGAATAATTATCTGCTAATATTCACTCATATTCCACACTCATTTATTGTTAATTAAGTCGCTTTTCGCACAACTGTCACAGAGAAATTCAAATTACTATATATGTCCTCGAAATCTATGGACATTGATTTAAATGTAATTTTCAACTGACGGATTTGTTTCTGTGAAATCCACGTATTAAATATTAATGAAAATTTTTTTTTTCAACTATATTTCCATTGAAAAAAGAAAATTTTGAATTTTCTATAATGAACGATTTTATATATGGTTTCGACACAAAAATTATATTTGCCAGGTTTAACAATAGAAAAATAGCGAAATATAATAATTAGACAATTTTTTTTATACTGTTAACTTAAAAGTATATCAAATTACAACGAATTGATATCTAAAAATGTAGATCGAATCAAAAATTGATCTAAATTTTTAGCATCAATTTGAGTCAGTTTATTATCAATTTGATACTTTCAAGAAAACTGGGTGTTATTCTATAAATTTTTGTGGGGCGGAAAATTTAAAAAATAAAGGTATACAAAATATAGAATCTATATATTAATAATCATTGTATTCCGATAATCTGTTCGCAGTTTGCAAAGAATTTTATCAAAAAATTTGATAATAATAGAATTCCTTCTAAGAAATTTACTATTTAGGAAAATAATTGAAATCTCGTGGAGAATTTTGAATTTTTTTTCAATAATGGAGATTCTTTAAAAATTTTAATTACAAATTTTTAAAATAATTGAATTTTATATCCACAATTTCTTTCAAGATTTTCAAATAATCATGTTTGTCTATTATTGAAATTAAACATTTAATTATTTAATTTTATTAAAATTTTTGAAAATAATTGAATTCTTTTGAAAAATTTTATAACGAATTACGAAAAAAAAATTGAATTCTTTCGTGAAATTTGTTTGAAAATAATTGAATTTTTGCAAAGAATTTTCCAATTTATTGAATATAATTAAATTGTCTCGAAGGATTTATTGAAAGTTTAGAAAATAATTTAATTTTTTCGAAAAATATTTCGAAAAAATTGAATTCTTTTATGAAATTTTCTTAAAATTGAATTAAAAATAATTAATTTTTGCAAAAATTTTATTATTTAGAGAAATAATTGAATTGTTTTGAAGGATTTACAAAAATTTTAGAAAATAATTGAATTCTTTCGAGAAACTTTATCAAATTTTTTAAGAAAACAATTTAATTTTTTGCAAAGATTTTTACTATTTATAAATATAATTGAATTGTTTTAAAGAATTTATTAAAATTGTACAAAATAATTGAATTTTTTCAAAAAATATTATTAAAAATTAAAAAAAAAATTGAATTCTTTTATGAAATTTTATTAAAATTGTATTAAAAATAATTGAAGTTTTGTAAAAAATTTACTATTTACAAAAATAATTTAATTTTTTCGAAGAATTTATAAAAATTTTAGAAAATAATTGAATTCTATTGACATTTTTTATAACGAATTAAGAATGAAATAGAATTCTTTCGTAAAACTGTTTTGAATATAATTTATTTTTTGCAAAGAATTTTACTATTTATAAATAAATAAATAATTAATAATAAATACTATTTATAAATTGTTTCAAACGATTTATTAAAATTGTACAAAATAATTGAATTTTTTAGAAAATTATTGTCAAGAATTTTAAAAAAATTGAATTCTTTCATTAAATTTTATTTAAGTTGCATTAAAAATAATTTGAATTCTCCCGTGAAATTTTTTTGAAAAAAATTGAATTTTTGTAAAGAATTTTACTATTTATAAATATATTTGAATTCTTTTGAAGGATTTATTAAAATTGTATAAAATGATTGAATTTTTGTAAAGAATTTTACTATTTATAAATATAATTCAATTTTTTTGTAGAATTAAGAAAAAAATTGAATTCTTTCGTGAAATATATTTGAATATAATTGAATTTTTGCAAATAATTTTACTATTTAACATTTTTTTTCGAAATATTTATTAAAATTTTAGAAAATAATTTAATTCTATTGAAATTTTTATAACGAATTAAGAAAAAAATTGAATTCTTTCGTGAAATTTTTTTGTGAATAATTAAATTTCTGTAAAGATTTTTAATATGTATTTATAAAAATATAATTGAATTGTTTCGAAAAATTTATTTAAAGTTTAGAACATACATAATTGAATTTTTTCGAAAAATATTATTAAAAATAAATAATATTGAATATGCTTTCATGAAATTTTATTAAAATTTTACTATTTATAAAAATAATAATTGAATTCTTACGAAGAATGTTATTATTTATAAAAATTATTGAATTTTTGTGAAGAATTTTATTAAAATTTTTGAAACTATCAACAAGAATAATTAATTAGTATATTAGTTAAGTATTGAATTTTTTTGAAGTTTGAATATGAAATTATTCAAAGATTCATAATTGAAAATAAAAAATTTCGTAATTTGCATAATAATAATAAATTGAATATCACGTGCCGCTCGCTAACGCGCGTAACATTTGCTAGTTTGTTAATAATTGTTAGCGAACAGAATGAACAGAATGAAATTAATCTAAACATTCAAAACACAACCACATTTATGTCAAAAATAGAAATGACAGAAAGGAGACAAAAAAAAATTGTCGGTATACCTTAATCCTTTCTTGTCGTCAAAAAAAAAATACCGAAAGAGAGAGAGAGAGAGAGAGAGAGAGAGAGAGAGAGAGAGAGAGAAGTGCCCTGTTTTTTTTCCGAATAAAAAGCGAAAACTGTAGCGATCCTCTCTATTTTTTGGTGATGGTTCATTGTTTTGATGCTACATTGTTCCCAACAATGAGAATAGTTTCTCTCCCTGGCAGGGATCATCCTAGCGTGGATCATTCGGTAATTTTGCAGTTACCTTCCCTCTATTGCTTCCGATGCCCGGTAGCTCTCTATGTATTTTTGTTATGACACGCGCACAAGAGGCTTCTGTATGGTGAAAGCGCGGTATATGGATACCCCATGGCTTATTAGCCACAGTGAATCGGATACTATCATTCACCGTCGCTCTCTCGCACTCATTCCCTCTTTTCAATTTGTCTAACTTTAATGTTTAAGCATCAGTATACATTTTCAAAATGGTTAAAGCCGTGAGAATATCATAGAATATATCATATCCATATATATATATATATATACAGACACTGTAATGTAATGACTGGACCCAAATAATAAAGAAGAAGTCTTGAAGGCTCACTCATTCGGAATAAAAGACCTTTAAGCGCATTTCCCTTTTTGCCAAGCATACAGGAACAATGGGATCAAAGTTTTTCAGGAAAAATTTTTTAAAAGTATAATATATATATACGGATATATATATCTGGGCGAGTTGGAGCTCAAGGGCAATTTCTTTGCTTAACTTCCTTCTTCATTGCGTGTGTATATGGTCAGCAGCAACAGAAGAAAAGAAATGAAACAAAAAAAAGAAAGAAAAGAAGAATCGAGAAAGAGCTTTTGGTAAAAGGAAAAAAAAATGTGGGAGGAAAATAAGAGTAAACGGAAATGAAGGAGGCTCTTAAAACTCAAACAAAGAAGAAAATGGAAGGAAAGGGTTGTTAAAACAGAAAGATTTTATCTATACTGTGTAGAA
This sequence comes from Leptopilina heterotoma, assembly GCF_015476425.1. Taxonomy (NCBI): domain Eukaryota; kingdom Metazoa; phylum Arthropoda; class Insecta; order Hymenoptera; family Figitidae; genus Leptopilina; species Leptopilina heterotoma. Next base: position 8,226,582 of record NW_025111138.1, read on the forward strand.
ATACCAGAAAGAAAAATCTTATTAAATAAATATATATATTTTAATATTCAATTCACTTTTTCAATTTAGCTTTCTTATTTTATGCAATAAAATACTTTTCCTCCTTTTCCTTAATGCTTTACGTTTATTTCTTTGTTATATGTAACCCAACATTATAATTTCTACCAGTAGGGCTTGAACTAGTGAAAGTATTTAAAAATACGGACTTTAAATTCTTCTGGAAAATAAAGTATGCGTTTTGAATAAGAATCGATAAATAGTTAGTGGAAAAATTTATAAAAATAACAAGGAAATGTCGAAAAAAATTGCCTTGTACTTGAAGATTGCAAAATTTACAACAGATTTTATACTGCAAACTTTACAAAAATTGCACTACTTAACTGTATCTTTATACATCGAATGACAGATAATTAGTAGTCATACAGCTCCTAGGTAAGAATTACTACGCTTATATATAACTTTTTCAACCTTCAACAAAGTCAACTTTTTATAAAAAAAAGGCAGAAAGAGAATTCTATTTCAGAAGAGTGACAGTACCGTTCGGCAAAAGAAGCAGTTGCGATTTGATGCTAAGCCCTAATTGATCCAACTCTCAGTTGACTTTAACTGACAGATATAGACACGAGATTAATTTATCAGACACTTACCGGGAGGTGGATCAAATAGGCCTAAATAAATATAACTAAATTATATTTTGTGCCAAAAAAAAGCAAAAATGAAGTTAAAAGAGTGTTTCTGTTTTGTACTATTCAGTGTAATTATTTCGGGAGTGTCAGGAGGAAGCAACTACACTAACGGATTAATAAGATACCTAAAACAAAGATCTAAACTCCATCAGGTAATGTTTATAATTGATGATCAAATTCTTGCAAATGCAGAATCCAATGCTACAGCACAACTCATTAGTGATGTCTCCAAACACTTTCCATCATTGAGCATAAGTTTGCATGAAGCACAAAATGATCTGAAAAAATACTTTTCATTACATCAGCAAATTCCTAGAAGAACGACACTGTTTGTTTTTATTCTCAATGGATCTGGAAAGTTTAAAGATGGATTAAACGCTGCATTAGGCAAACTAAGATATTTGTCCCGTGGTCATTCGTATCCGAAGTGTTTAATCAACTTCTCCAATCAAAGAAAGGCCTATAGATATGAGGCTATGCTAAAATTTTATTGGCACAAAGACATGCTAGACATTTCAGTACTGGAAAATTTGGTTGAAAATCAAACATGGCAAACAACGGAACTAACCACTATTCATAGAATCAATCTTTTTGCAAAGAAATATACCAAACAGAAAGTTAATCCACGAACCAAATGGTTTCCAAATAAACTATTGAACCTCCACGGACAACTCTTAAAATTTATATTGATTAACAAAGATGGTGGCTTTTTGCCAAGTCACTTAATTGAAGCACGAAAATTCAGAGGCTTTATTATGCAGGCAATGCATTGCAAAATTAGAATTCTATTCTTCCGTAAAAATACTGCAAAAACATCATTTCTTGATGCAGAAAAAGCAGAAATGATTATTGATACTGTGATTTTAAAATTCGAGAATAAAACATTGAAAAGTATTCCAATGCGAATCTTGAAGCTTAGCTCAGCAAAGGCAGTAATTGAAAACGTAAGAAGTAAAACTGGAAGTCTTGAAGTTTCACAGGAATTCATTTACATGTTACTTGCTACAATTGTTGCTATTGCTGTTATTAAAATTGTAGCCTTGCTGTTACAATTTAACAGAAGCACTTGGAACACGTTCAACATCAGTCAAATTATAATGGGAATGTCTGTAGTCAACGAACCAAGAAAATTAGCAGAGAGAATAGTTTTTGGTGCATTCATGTTGAGTTGCATGGTTTACTCTGGTTACATATTCTCAGTGATTTTGGACACCAATTTCCGAGAAGCACCTCAAATTACAACTCTCGAAGAACTGGCAAACTCATTATTGACGCCAATGATGAATCCCTTCATAAATGATTCAATGCTAAATAGCCCTCTGGCTCACATTCGAAAACTAGCTTCAAAATCTGTTGGTGCTTATTATTTATCAGATGGCCATTGCTTGTATTACTTACGCAAACACAAAAACGTTTCATGTATATTGCTTAACACTGAAACTACAATAAAACTAGAAAATATTAGAATTCCAGAATTTCGTTTTAAAATACTGCAAGAGCCTACCGTGTATTTCCCAGAAACGTGGATGGTAAGGACAGGTTCACCTTTTATCGATCGTTTTAACGAAATAATTCTGAAAGCCTTCGATCATGGTTTGCTGCAAAAATCCCTGTTTCTGTCAGACATACGAAAAGTGGATAAAATTACATCGCCAGAAATAATTGAAAAAGAAAAATTGTTATTGGTTGTCTTCTACTTGCTGACAATTGGATACACTTTGGCTTTAATCTCTTTTTTCGTAGAAATTGTAATCAACGTGAATTGCAGGAAATTCAAACAATTTTGGGTAAATTGTTTAAACTTTTTTTAGAAAAAGAACTGTGCCGTAAAGGTCATCCAGATAAGACGTTGATGGAAAAGATTATTTTACAAAATTTGCCTACCTGATTGAGAAAGATAACGAAATAATAATGATTTTCAAAAACTACAATTAACGTTTAATGTTTGAAAATTGCTTATAAAAATTATGCACTACTCAACTGTATCTCTTTGCATCAAATGACTGTTAATTTCAACTTTGTTGCTTCTAATAAAAGCACCGTTTTAGAAAATTTTAACTTTATTCTTGTTTAAAAAAAAAAGAAGTATTTGTCAAATGTAATTTTCACGACGAAGATTGTAAGTCACCAATTAATAAATGTTGTTACACGAATAATTTTGTATTTGTTTTCAACGATTTTAATTTTATTTTCCAATTTTTTAAATTTCTTATATAAATTGTGAAAATATAAAACAAAAGTTTAAAGGAAAAATTTTGATGTAAATTTTTTTTGGAAAAAAGTTGAAATGAAATTAAATTCTACTGACAACCCTGCATATTAATTATCTTATATTTTGAGAATTTTTTTTCCATTTTAATTAATTCTTAATTTTAATTAGCAACTACTTAATTAAGAATGTTTCTGCTCTCGGAGAAATTAGGCCAAATTATTTATGGTTGGATGTCACTTTAACTACACTATATATTTATCCAATATAACAGACTTTACAATTCAATAGAAAATTTTATAACTAAACGATTTCTTTGAAGTACCTAAATAAAAAATATTTTTTCTAACAAGAACATAAAGGGAGAAGAAAATTAATTCCCATAATACTTTAATTCGTATAATTGAGTTTATTTTGATGTCCTTATATATACATCTCCAGATGATGATTCTTTGAGATACATTTAAGGAGCCTAAGGGGTGAAGATTTAAGAGTATGTACATATATACAGAGAAGAAGAAAAAGAGGAAGCTACAGATATCGATGAGATTAATTTCCCCTTTTTTCATTTCAGCTACCACAAATTCACATCCACGTGTCTCTTCCCTTTCATTCTAAGTAAAAACCTCACAAAAGAGAAAAACAAATACACTACCATTCCGACGACAAAAACGGAACCGCATACTCCGGATTTTCGGCTCTCATAAAAAGGATTTCACAATCCAAAAATTGTTGCTACCAATCGCATCTGATATCTTTGTTCCTAGTTCGGTTTACATTTCTTACAATGCCTCTTCTTTCCCCCTTTTTACTCTATTTGAAAAAAAAAAAAAAATGGGGACACACTGACGCCAACAGAAGGGTTTTTCGCGACACTCCTTCACTTCTTTTCCAACAAATTATTTGCTTCGTCTAACATCAAAGAGATTTCAAATCGTATTTGCCATTCCCATGATTATTTTCAGGTTTTTCATTCATTCCTATTATTGCTGACCAATGGCGTGGGCGTCTATCCATTGAAAAGAATGAGATGCTCTTTGTCACACAAATCTTGAAATTTAGAGTGCACTTTTCGAAGGTGAATTTCTCTTTTTGTTCAAAAAAGAAGAAGAAGAAGAAGAAAAAATACTTAAATGTACTGAAAGTTTGTAGTGGAGAAAAAAAAGGGTATAAGAAAATGAAGAGAAAAAAAGAGGGCGATTCGAACATTTAAGAGAAGGTGAAGATTTGAAAAGATCAAGAGAGATACACACACGATAGACAAACCGATAAAGTCGATTCATCCCCTTTTTTATCGGTTCTTTATGGTGTGTTTTTCACAAATGTTTTCAGTAAACGTTAAAAGGGAATTGAAAAGATTAGAATCATTTATTTTTTAGATTCACATTTAAATTAGTCGTTCTTCGTATATTTTTATTTTAGAGAAAATAGGGAATGAAATTTCTTCCGATCTTTAGAGATTAAATACGGATTCATTCTCTCTTCGTTTATATAAATTGTAACTTTACTGATTTTAATTATTGTTAACTACTGATTCTAATTAATTTTTCTGACATATAGGGTAATTATTATTATTCTATAAATTTAGAGTAGAAAATGATTTTTTAATTCTTAATGTTGTGTTTATTGCTGATTATGAATGTGTACTTAGTTTTCAAAAATTCAAAATGTCGGAACTCACTTAATTTGTTTATTAAGCGAGGCTTTAAAAAAATAATTTCTCTCACATACCGCCCAAATGCAAATTGAAGCTTTGTTTGCGTCCTCCTAAGTGCCCCACCATTCTGAAAAAAATTAAGAAAAATATTATTAGTTACAATTTCATTAAAAAAAAAATACTTTGCCATTTGATGGAAAATGTGAAGAATTTTGTTTAAACTTACAGAATTCGGATTCGGTTTACAACAGACCTCCATACTGAAGCAGCACTTCTCTTTTGGGTTCTCAAAAAATACTCACTCGCGGTTTTAGAAATTTCGAGCACTCCCGAACCACGTGTCAATTAACTGGAAAGGGACAAATTTTCTACAATTTTGAATACGATCGCGATTTTAGGTGCTATTCCCGATTTTTAAGGTTAGTTTAATTTACTGAAATAAAATTTAAAAACGAAAACTAAAATCCTAATTTACATTCGACTCGATAGTGGATTTAAATAGAGGACTTCGACACTCACGAAGCTAATACTGTGCACAAAAAAAATTTAATGGAAAAAAAATTAGTAGAAATTAAAATTTTTGGGGATGAATTTACAAACACGTGGTTGCGCACTCCCGAATTAAAAACTGATTTCTAGAAATTAAAATTCGGCACTGAAGTTGTATTTTCAAAACAAAAGTGGACAAACGAGAGGCGTGAGGATAATTTTCGAATTATTCACCAGTCCTTCTGTAACGACCCATGCTGGTTACGAAATTGGATTCTCGCTAACTGACGACGCCATATTGGAGTGGGGATTTGAAAATGGAGATGAAGAAGTGTCTCTTTCTCTTTCATTCCTCCTTTGTGATACTCCAAATCCTGTAATTTTAATTTAAATAAAATTGTTGCGTTGTAAATAAAAAACTATTGTAACATAAACTCGAATAAAAAAAGTTTTTTTAAATTAAAAAACAAAATTAAAAATTGCAGAATGAAATTACATCTAATATAAATATAAAAAGTTATTTCGATCATAAAATATTACTTTTTTCCTTCCTCCCTCAGAACAGGATCAAAATCTTTCTTTTTAAAAACTGGAAGGGATAACGATCCCCGCATCTATACGCCTCTAGTTTTCGCGCCCCATTGTTATACAGAAAAAGATGTTTAATATTTCAAAGAAATAGATTTCCTATCTGCTTCTTTTGTTTGACTCTCCGATCTCTTTCATTAATAATTTATGTTTTCATCTTATGTATCCTACAATTTGCATCTTTTTTTCAACAAACAATCATTCAGTCAAATCAGGTTCATTATAAATTTTAATTTCAAAATTCACACACCACAAAACGAAAAATTATTCAAAAATTACCTGTTCTACTTTTTATTTGATTTAAAAGAAAGTTTTCCTCTCAACTTTTCAAGTTCCTTTTCTTAAAATTCTACAAAAATAAATAGAGGAAATTAAACTGTTACTAAAAAATTATTTTCTTAATTTAGGAAAAAATGTTGCTTTTTTTCTTTTTGAAAATAAAAACGCTTTGATTTATTTATTACAATTTCCATTTAACAGTTTTAGTTTCAAAATTGTAATAAACAGTCATTTTTAAATTATAGAAACATTAATTTTATAACTAAAGATTATTTTTTCTTGTTCTTAAAGATATATTTTTTTTATTACGGTCCTAAATTTTTGAACGTCAAAGTATTGTCTCGATACCTTGTTCAAATTTGGATTTAATTACAAAAATTACAATTACAAAATTTTTTATTTTCAAATATGAATTTTTGAATAATTTCAAATTCAAACTTAAAAAAAATTCAATTGTTAACGAATTTACTAATTAATTATTATTGTTTATTAATTTCAAAAATTTTAATAAAATTCTTCGCAAAAATTCAATTATTTTTATAAATAGCGAAATTTTTTGCAAAAACTCCAATTATTTTTAAACAAAATTTTAATATAATTTTTAAAAACGAATACAATTATTTCCTAAAATTTTAATAAATCCTTTAAAACAATACAATTTTAATAAAATTTCATGAAAGAATTTTATTTTTAAAAAAATTTTTAATAATATTTGTCAAAAAAAAAATCAATTATTTTCTAAAATTTTAATAAATTCTTCTAAACAATTAAATTATTTTTTTAAATAGTCAAATATTGGTAAAAATTCAATTACTTTAAAAAAAATTTCACGAAATTGTTCAATTTTTTTTCTTAATTCGTTATAAAATATATCAAAAGAATTGAATTATTTTTCTAAAATTTAAATAAATTCTTGGAAAAAATTCAATTTTATTTATAAATATCAAAATTCTGTGCAAAAATTCAATTATTTTTAATATAATTTTAGTAAAATTTCATAAAAGAATTGAATTTTTAAAAATTTTTAATATTTTTCGAAAAAATTCAATTATTTTCTAAAATTTTAATAAATCCTTGTAAACAATGCAAATTACTTTTTTAAATAGTCAAATATTTGCAAAAATTCAATTACTTTCAAAAAAATTTCACGAAATTTGTTCAATTTTTTTCTTAATTCGTTATAAAATATTTCAAAAGAATTCAATTATTTTTCTAAAGTTTTAATCAATCGCAATCCTTTGAAACAATTCAATTTTATTTATAAATATTAAAATTCTTTGCAAAAATTCAATTACTTTTTAATATAATTTCAATAAAATTTCATGAAAGAATTCAATTTAAAAAAAATTTTTAATAATATTTTTCGAAACAATTCAATTATATTTATAAATAGTAAAATTCTTTGCAAAAAATTCAATTAGTATATTCAAAACAATTTTACGAAAGAACTCAATTTTTTTCTTAATTCGTTATAAAAATTTCAATATAGAATTCAATTATTTTCTAAAATTTTAATAAATATTTCGAATAAAATATTAAATAGTAAAATTATTTGCAAAAATTCAATTATATTCAAATATATTTCACGAAAGAATTCAATTTTTTTTTCTTAATTCGTTAAAAATTTTTTAAAAAATCAATTATTTTCTAAAATTTTAATAAAATTCGATAATTAAATGTTTAATTTCAATTATTAACAATCACGATTATTTTATAAACTTGAAAGTTAAAAATTTTCAATTCAGATTATTAAAGTAACTCCATTATTTTTAAAAAATTCAAAGAAATTCTTCAAAAAGAATTTTACTAGAATTTTTAAAAGTTTTGACAAAATTCTTCGCGAGAATTCAATTATTTTCCTAAATAATAAAATTCTTAGAAGAAATTCAATTATTAAAATTTTTTTTTAAAATTCTTCGCAACAATTCGATGATTTTCAATACATTAATATTAAAATTGAAAATATTTAAGAAGAAAAATTATTTAAAAAGTGAAGAAACAAAAAAGCAAACAACAACTAACTTCAAACTGCGAACAAATTACCGGAATTCAACGATTATTATTAATATAGATTTTTTTGAAAATATTCAAATGGAAAAAGAATTTTGTTTGTTTGAACGCTTGTCAACACTTTAGAAAATTTTTTTATTTAAAAAATAATATATTATTCTAACTATAAGAATAAATTGTTTGAAAAATATTTTTTAAATAGTTCACTATTTAACGAATATTTTCCAATTATAAAATTTAGAATAGATTTTTGAATTGAATAGAATTAAGAATATGTAAAAATAGGATAAGTAAATAAAAAATAAAAAATTTGTTAAATATTTAGGTTAATTAAATAAATAATAAAGAAAACAAATAAAATAATAAGAAAATAATTGAAGAGAATAAAATGTTATTACATTTTATTCTCTTCAATTATTTTTTTATTATTTAATTTTTTTTCATTATGTAAATAATATTTTCAAAAAAATCATGTCTCAGACGAGAAAAATATTAAAAATTTTTAATCCATAATTTTTTTCAAACACTATTTTGCAGTTTAATCACGCGAAAGTCTTTCATATTGTATTTATTTTTCTTCTTCTCTTTTTTTCAGTAAATTTACGTTCTGTTTGTATCTAACGTAATCTTTTTCAATAAAAAAAAAATATCAATGGATGAGAGTATATATATATTTTTTTTTCTCAGGTCGAATTTGTGAATGAAGAGAACGATCAGAATGCTTGAGAATTTGGATGAAGATTCCAAGAAGAGAGAGAGTGTTGCGTAAAAAAGACGAAGTGCCTTTTTCTTGAACAATATGAGCAATGCCCTATTTGGTTTTTTATCAACGGGGATTTCGATGGAAAGAAGTTCCCATTCATAAAAATAAAAAAAAACTGGCTGTGTAGCTTAGACAAGTTGATGCATTCTTTTGCCACTTTTATTTAAAGCAGGCATTGAAAAAAGGTGGTTTTCTTTTTGTATGAAAGAAAATCGCATTTTTTGGTCAAACATGTTTTCATATGGGATAAAATAGCTACTTTTATTCAAAACATTTTTTTTACGGTTTTTCAGTAGCCTTATTTAGATCTTTCTATAATCATCATCGAGTCAGTATTATTGCTATAGAATTTATTTTTTTATGCTCTTTCTGACATTTTTATTTATTACTTAAAAAGTTGTATCCTATATGTATAGCAGAGGGAGTATAAAAAATAGATTTCTCGAGTAGGTGGTCAAGGGATGTTTATTTTTTATTATATATACATGAAAAATTTTATTTTTTCCTTTATTCAAAAATTTCATGATAGTACTTAATTTTTTTCTTATAGAATGAAAATGAGTTATTTTTTTAGATTTACTTGTATTTTACCTTTTTCACAGACTTCTTTCGACCTACTTTTTTTTTTTTGGTTACGCATTTACCAGAAATTTGTTTGGTATTGTTATAAAATAGCAGCCGAATTCTGTCAATGGGAAAAAAATTATTCGAATCAAAATTGGTGTGCTTTTAAATCAAAGATTTATTGATTTAGATAAAAACTATATAATCAGTGTAAATATTTATTTTCCGAATTAGTGTAAATTATCTTTCATAAAGTGAAAATTTATCTAATTTAAATTAGTCAAAAATTTCAACTAATTTTATCAATTCTTCACTAAAAAACAAATTAGTAAAACGATTCTCAATTATTAGAGAAAGAGGTATGAAATTTTACTGAAAATTAGTGAAAATTTTTAATATTAATTAATAAATTAATAAATTAATTAATTTTTAATTTATAGATCTAAAATCGATTTGGAAAATATTAAAGTTGGTGCAGACATATTAAAAATTCTAAGGTAAACTTTATTCATTTTTTAAAATAAATTCTAATAAAATAAGTAAGTTTTCCAAATTTTTTACGAAAATTCACTTCGAAAGAAATAAAATTTACTCCGAAAATAATAATAATTATGATGTAAATTTTACTAATCTTTAACTGAAATTAACTTTCAAAAAAATAAAATTTACACCCGAAATATTAATATAAGTCTTAAGTAATATATAAGTCTTTAATAATTTTGTACTAAATTATCGAAAAAAATAAAATTTACCACAGAAATATTTAAAATTCTGGTTAAAATTTTATTAATTTTTTTATCTGGGAAATTTACTAGGGAATAAATAAAATTTATTTTGAAAACAAATTAAATTCTGGAGTAAATTTTACACTAATTTTTAAGAAATTTACTAAAATTCTAAAGTAAATAAGGAATTTAAATTCGTCAGTAACTTTGACTAATTTTTTTACTAAAATAATTTATTAAAATTTTGAAGAAAATTATGTACATAATTTAAATTTTGAAGTAAATTTTACTTATTTTTAACTGGAATTTACTAAAGTTCTGAAGTAAATTTTACTTTAAAAAAATAAATAAATAAAATTGATTCCAGAAATATTAGAAATTCTGCAGTGAATTTTATACAAATTTTTACTAATATTTATTAAAATTCATAAGTAAATAATAAAAAATTTTTAATTTGCTGTAAAACTTCATAAATTTTTTTTACTAGAATTTACTGAAGTTCGGAAATAAATTTTACTAATATTTTGTAATACATTTCAGTTGGAAAAAGAAATTTACTCTAGAAATGTTAGAAATTAGGAAATGAATTTTATACAAATTTTTACTAAAATTTATTATCATTCGTCGTAAGTAAATTATACAAAATTTATATTCTTTAGTAAATTTTATTAATTTGTTCAACTAAGATTTACTAAAATTCTGAAGTAAAGTTTACTAATTTTGTAAAGGTTTACTTCGAAAAAGATAAAATTTACTCCAAGAATATTAAAAATTTTGAAATGAATTTTATACTAATTTTTACTAAAGTTTACATAAAATTCTTAAGTAAATTATTAAAATTTAAAATCTGCAGTATATTTTACTAAACATTTTATTAACTAATATTCTTAAGTAATAATTGAAATTTTGAAGTAAATTTCACTAATTTTTTTACTAGAATTTACTTATAATGTTCTGAAGTAAATTTTACTAATTTTCTAATAAATTTTACTTCGAAAGATATAAAATTTACTGCAGTAATATTAATAATTTTAATGTAAATTTTAAATTTACTTAAGAAATATTAATAATTCCGAAGTAAATTTTTACTTAATTTTTGTTCTAAAATTTTCTTCCAAAGAAATCAATAATCCAAAGAAATCAAATCAAATTTTTAAAATTCTATACTCCAGAAATATATTAAAAATTCTGAAGTAAACTTTATCAATTTTTTTTATCGATAAAATTTACTAGAGAAGAAATAAAATTAACAGTATTAAAAAATTCAGAAGTAAATTGTACAAATTTTATATACTAAAACTAAACTTTTAACTACCAATTTAACAACAAATTTAATTTGTTACTTAAGAATATTTACATTTTTCCAGGAATTCGATTAAAATTGTATTAGAAATAATTAAAATTCTGTGACGAGTTGTATTATTTATTTAAAGAATTGAATTGCGAAAACGAATTTTATTATTTACGAAAATAATTAAATTATTGCAAAGAAATATCTTTAAAATTTGTAAATAATTGAATTTCTGTAAAATTTTTATTATTTATGAAAAAAATTAAATATGATTGCGAAGAATTTTATTAAAATTTCTTTTAAACGATATAATTAATATGGAAAATTTTATTAAAATAGCGTAGATATTAAAAATTATTGAATTGAGGAAAATTTTTGAAAATAATTGAAATTTTGACAAGAATTTTATTAAAATTTTTTAAAATAATTGAAATTTGGAGAAAAAGATGAAGATAATTGAAATTTTGACGAGAATTAAAAATTTTTTTGAAAATAGTTGTATTTTTGCGAAGAATTTTATTACTTTTGAAAATAATTGAATTTCTGCAATCATTTGTAATTTCTCCAAAAATCAATTTTTCTTAGTGTTTTTAGCTATAAAATTCTTTTCTATAAATCCATTATTCTTAATAATTCATTAAATATATATTACAAAATTTATCTAATTTAAGAAGAATTTGAATTATTAAAATTTTTCAAAAATCTAAGTTCTTTAAAATTTCTAATTATAAATTCATTCGAAAATGAAGTTTTATAAAATTTCAATTCAACCTTTTGAAGTTCATTATTGTATATAAAAATTGTAAACGCGACTATTTTAAAATTCAATTTATTTTGAAATATTTATGTAAAATTATTAAATAATTTCTAAGTAATAATTTTATGATATAGTTTTTTAAGAATTAAGTTATTTAAAAAGAATAATTATTGTCAGGAATAGAAAAAATTGAAGGTTTCGTATTAGAATTCGTATGATAATTTCATAAGTTTATGATTTAGAATTAAAAAATAGAAAAGAATTGTATCTAATTTGATTAAATTTTTAAATTCTAAATTAAAATCAATTTAAAAGAGTTAGATAAATAAAGATCAAGTTTATAAGATTTTTATTACGAGTTCCCTTTTATGAAATAAGTTTAAAATTTTTTTTCCGAAACTGTATCACCATTACAAAACTTGTTCTCTTGTATTTGGCAAAACATTTTCAGAAGGGGAGGGGGAAAATACAATGAAGATCTTTTTTTTATATACATTTGAAACACGCCCCTATAGAATATAGGGGACCAATCGGATTGTTTCATGTGGGGTTCCCTTGTATGTGAAATGAAAATATTCTTTATTGGTAATTTTCTCTCTCTCTTTTTTTTCTTTCTCTTTCCCTCCCTCTTTCTTTCTTCTTTTCTCTCTCTCTCTCTCTCTCTCCTTTTTCGTAAGTCATTACAAAAAAAGAAAGAGAGATCATTCTCTTTTTTTTTCTCTCTCTCTTTTTCGTAGGTAATGACCTACGAAAGAGGAGAGAAGGAGAGAAAAAAAGAGAGAGAAAAAGGGAGAGAAAAAAGAGAAAGAAAGATAAAAAAGAGAAAAAAGAAAGAGAGAGAGAAAGAAGGACGAAAAGAGAAAAAAAGAAAGAGAGAGAAGAAGGAGGAAAAGAGAAAGAAAAAGAGAGAGAGAGAATTTTTTTTTTTGATACAGTACCGGTACCTACACGTACTGATTTTTATAAAATACACCCCTTTTGCATCCAAGTGCCCGCGTCGAGTTGCGTTATATTGCAAACCCTCCCCTAAAAAAAGGGTCCAAAGTTCCCTTCTTCTCTTCCATGCGTCCACACGCACACATATGAAATAAATATACATACACTAAATATGAACATATGTTGGGATGCTTATTGTATATGTAATATTCAGGACAAGCATAAGATATAGCGTTACCGTGATTTTCAATGCGCCGAATATATATATATATGTTCAGGGGATGCCTTATAAAGCAGGGTAACAATATATGTAATGGGATTAGTCGTGTTATTAGGGGTTTGAAATCGTGGCTTCGCCATAGACAAATATGTCAGAGTCCTTATTAAAAGCGCGTCTTTCGATTATTCGACCTCTCATAAATTATTATTACAATCCTATTGCCTTTTCGGTTGGCACCGTTTTTTTTCTAATTTTTTTTTTCAGAGCTTCTTTAATTATATTATCAAATAAATTTTTTCTCTTCTATTCGTATTGCACTTTTAATTCACTCTTCAAATATGAATTTAGATAAAAATAATTGTTAATATAGGTACACTTTTTGCTAGAAAAAATTAGTAAAGAGGGATTTTAAAATTATTAGTAGCCACACTGAAAAAAAAGTTCTGGTTAGGGTATATTTAACACGATATTCTAGTTAAAACAACCAGAATTCTGGTTAAATTAACTAGAATTCTGGTTAACCTAACCAGAAAAAATCTAGTTAGGGCATATTTAACACGAAATTCTAGTTAAAAACAGGTTTTCTGGTAATTCCGACCAGAACTTTTTTTTCAGTGCAATAACTAATTTTTGGTAGAAAATATAACTAATTATTATGGTAGAAAATAACTAACTATAGAAAATAGTATATTAGTATTAAATAACTAACTAAAGAAAATAGTATTAGTATCAAATAACTATAATTATTGGTATAGAAAATAACTAACTAAAAAAGTATTAGTAAAAAATAGTATTAGTAATAAATAACTTAGTAGAAAATAGCATTAGTAATAAATAACTCATTGTTGGTAGAAAATAACTAGGTATAACTAAAAAAGTATTAGCAGGGTTGCCAAAAAAATTTAATTTTGTACATCCCTGACTTTTACCCGATTTCCATCAGGAAGAATTTTTACTTTTTCCTGACCCTAAAGAATATTCTGCGATTCACTCTAAAAATGATTAGATAACAAAGTTAAAGTCCACAACGTTGATTAATGAAAAAAAATTTTTAATACGTTTTTGAATATATTGCTTTAAAGAAAAATACAACAATTATTATTTAAAGCAAAAATAAAAATCTAACTTTTTTATACATTTGTCTGACAAATATTGCTGCGTTCTCTTTAAATAATATCTGATTAAAAACATTTTTTCGTTGATCCAACGTTGTGGACTTCAATTTTGTTTAGCTACTCAAAAAAAATGTTCAATTACATTTATTTTCGAATTTCTTTAATTGTAAAATTATTCGAAAACATCAATAACTTATTTTTTTTTAAATAAATATTTAATCATTATTATTTTTCCGTAGGAATTAAAATTCTTCAAAACATTCAAATTCAAAACCTTTTTGAAATTCAAGAACTTATAGGAAAATTATTAGAAAACATGAAGAAAATCGATGACTCCGAGTCATGACTCGGAGTCATCGATTTTCTTCATGTTTTCTAATAATTAAAGTTGACAAATTCAAAAAAAATTCAATTAAACTTTTGAAAAACATTAATTCTACAAAATTGTTAATTAAAATTATAAAAAACTCAGATTTTCAAACATTTTAATTTGAAACCTTTTCAAAATTCAATTATTTTTAAAAATTCACGCTATATTGCTTTTAATATTCAATTATTCTCTAAAGTTCTAACTGAAATTCATTTTTAATCAATTTTTATTAAAGAATTCTACGAGAATTCAATTATTTAAATACAAAAATAAATAATTTATTGAATAATATTGAATATTTCTTAAAATTGAATTCTCATAAAGAATTTTATCAACAAATTTTAAAATAATTGAATTCTTTAAAGAATTTTAATAAAATTTTAAAGAATTATATTATACATTTTTTAAGGAATTCGATTAAGTTTTAAAAATAATTGAAATTTTTTGATTTATAAAAATAATTGAATCCCTGTAAAAAATATTATTTATGAAAATAATTGAATTATTGCGAAGAAATTTACAAAAAAAATTGTAAATAATTGTATTCCTGTGGAATTTTGATTTATTTATAAAAATAATTAAATGTTTTCGTAGAATTTTATTAAAATTTGTTTCAAATAATTAAATTCTTTTGCCGAATTTTAATAAAAATTTTAAGAATTCAATTAAAATTGTTTTAAAAATAATTGAAATTCTTCAATTTTTGAAAATAATAATTGAATTATTGCGAAGAAATTTATAAAAAATTTGTAAATAATTGAATTGCTGTGGGAATTTTGATTATTATTTATGAAAATAATTAAATATTTGCGTAGAATTTTATTAAAAATTTTTTTCAATAAATTAAATTCTTTTGGAAAATTTTATTAAAATTAGTACCTACCTAGATATTGAAAATCATTGAATTGATGAAAATTTTTGAAAATAATTAAAATTTTCACAAGAATTTTATTATAATTTTTGAAAATATAATTGAAGTTTGGAAAAGAATTTTATTATTTATAAAAATAATGGAAATTTTGATCAGAATTTAAAAAATTTTTTGAAAATAGTTGTAGTTTTGCGAAGAATTTAATTACTATATATTAAAAATAATTGAATTTCTGCAATCATTTGTAATTTCTCCAAAAATCAATTTTTCTTAGTGTTTTTAGCTATAAAATTCTTCTATATAAATCCATTATTCTTAATAATTCATTAAATATATATATTAAAAAATTTATCTAATTTAAGAAGAATTTGAATTATTAAAAATTTTCAAAACTTTTTAAAAATAATTGAAATTTAAAAAAATTCTTTAAAATTTCTAATTAAATTCATTCGAAATTGAAATTTTATAAAAAAAAATTACTAATTGAATCAGTGTCTGACCTTTTGTTTTCGCATTAGTTTATTTTACTAGTAATTTAGTAGAAATGACTATTTATTAGTAAAATTTACTAATTTAAAAGCAAAAATTCAGTCACTAATTCAAATTAGTTAACATTTTTACTATTAAATGATATTAACAATAATAACAAATAATATTAACAATAATAATGAATAATAATAAAAAGAATAAATAATAAGTTGACAGAATAATTAACAAGTTTATAATAATTCTGTTAACAGTAGTACTAAATAATAATATTAACAATAATGTAAATAATAATAATAATAATAAAAAGAATAAATAAGAAGTTGCATATAAAATAACTGTACATATAAATTATAAATTAGTAATGTGCCCAAATAATTGTATATAAAATAAGTCTGTTTATAAAAATTTTATAAATTATACATAATTATTGGAGCAATTTTCAAAGATATTTTCTGAAAAAAAAAATTCTCCTGGATATGTGGAATTTAAATAATTAGAAAATAAAATTGCTATGTAATGGTCGATAAAAGTTACACTGACCTTATATAAAGGTATATATATATTTATATATTTATTATGGCGAAGCAGGTGTAAACTATATACACACGCGACGAGCAATCAATGACTAGGCCAAAAATGATCATTATATTGTTTTGCGTAAAACTTTAATTTTACGCTCGGTGATTCTCATTTGCGTGGGGGTATGGCTTCAAAAAACTCATGTTCGACACGCCGGTTAAATTATCGAATAGATGATCCATAAATAAAAAAAAAAGTAAATAAAAATAAGCATAATATTTTTCAGCTTTGAAATATGTTTGCCATCTGGACACTTTTTTGGGTCAGTATTGCAAATTATTTATGTATACATTTCCAAAGGGCGTGTTAGAAAATATAATTTCTACTTTCAATTT
Source organism: Leptopilina heterotoma (assembly GCF_015476425.1). Taxonomy (NCBI): domain Eukaryota; kingdom Metazoa; phylum Arthropoda; class Insecta; order Hymenoptera; family Figitidae; genus Leptopilina; species Leptopilina heterotoma. Next base: position 8,243,515 of record NW_025111138.1, read on the forward strand.
GAAAATTTTTTTCTATACTCTTTAAATTTGAATTAGTAAAAATATTTACTAATCGGAATTAGTGACTGACTTTTTGCTATTAAATTAGTAAATTTTACTAATAAACAATCATATTTCTATACTAATTTTCTTTTAGTATAATTTATTAATTCAAAAGCAAAAAGTCAGTTAATAACTGAAATTAGTAAACATTTTTACCAATAGCAAATTTTTCTAATAAATTAGTAGAAATTACTTATTTATCAGTAAAATTTACTAATTCAAAAGCAAAAAGTCAGCTATACTAATTCAGTTTAGTAAACATTTTTTTTACTAATTAAAATTTAGAGAGTATAATAGTTTATTATTATTATTATTTTTATCAATTTTGAACTGTTACTTATCAATAGTATATCAAAAGAAATTCCCAATACTCATGATATTTTGGCTCAGGTATAATAAATTAAATTTTCAAAATTATTATTGACGAAATATGAAATTATTTCTTAACATATACAGGAAGCATCTCGTCTTATATAACTTTATTTATAGTTGTAATTCAGTTTTCATTATCTAGCTCTAATTTCATTTTCTTTCTACTAAAACTCTGCGATCATTAGATAAAGAAGATTAAATTCCACTTGTGCTCCGTGGAACTTCAACTATAATCCCAATGAAAATTGCAGAACACCAATTTTAGAAATCTATTATTTTTATTTCATTAGAAACTTTACCAAATTGTCAATATAATCGCATACGCAAAGAGATTATATAATTAGAAATATATACTTTTCTAATTTTAAATTTAGGAAAATATAATTTTACGGGAATTATAAAATTAATATCATCAGTTACTCCAGTTGGACCAACTCCAACGAAAACTTCAATTGCAAAATGTATATCAAAAAGAAAAAAAGAAAATTTCGCTTTTTATTTTAATACTATGGATTATATTTCCAAATTAAATTTTACGACTTATGATCCTAAAGTTCTGAGTGTTTAAATAATGAACGAAATTTATTAATTTCTTCTTTCAATTAAATTTTTATTGCAATAATTTTGCGTCACGTATTACAAAAAATAAATTATTAAACTTTTAGCTGCCGATTTATTTATTTATTTATTTAATTTTCATTTAATTTACATTTAAAAAGAAATAAAATTTCTCGTTTAACAATAAACTTATTAGGAAGTAGCAGAATTATTATAGTAATTATGGAGTGAATTTCACACAATATTTTTACTAAAATTTATTCAAATTCATAATTAAATTATACAAAATTTTAAAACTGCAGTAAATTTTATTAATTTTCATTAACTAAAATTACAAAAGTTCGAAAGTAATTATTTTACTAATTTTATAAAGTTTTACTTCGAAAAAGATATAAAATTTACTCCAAGATAATATTAAAAATTCTAGTGTGAATTTTATCCTAATTTTTACTAAAATTCTTAAGTAAATTACAAAAATTTAAAATCTGTAGTAAATTTTAAATTTATTTGAGAAATATTAATAATTCTGAAATCAATTTTTACTAATTTTTTTCTAAAATTTACTTTCAAAGAAATCAAATATACGCCAGAAATATAAAAAATTCTGAAGTAAATTTTATTAATTTTTTTTTAACGCTAAAATTTATTAAAGAAATAAAATTTACAGTATATTAAAAAATTCAGAAGTAAAAATTGTACAAATTTTATACTAAAACTAAACACTTAACTACCATAATTTAACAACAAATTTAATTTGTTATTTAGGAATATTTACATTTTTCGAGGAATTCGATTAAAATTGTATTAAAAATAATTGAAATTCTCAGACGAGTTTTATTATTTATTTAAAAAATTAAATTCCTAAAAAAAATTTTATTATTTACGAAAATAATTGAATTATTGCGAAGAAGTATATATACAAAATTTGTAAATAATTGAATTTGTGTAAAATTTTTATTATTTATGAAAATAATTAAATGTTTGCGAAGAATTTTATTAAAAATTTTTTTTAAATAATAGAATTAAGTTGGAAAATTTTATTAAAATAGTAGATATTGAAAATCATTGAATAGAGAAAAATGTTTGAAAATAATTGAATTTTGGAGAAGAATTTTATTATTTATTTAGATAATTCAAATTTTGACGAGAATTTTTTTTAATTTTTGAACATATAATTCAATTTTTGTAAGAATTTTAATAACATTTTTGAAATTAATTGAATTCTTTAATGGAATTTAGTTAAAATTATGTTTTGAAACTATAATTAAATTTTTTATAGCGAATTTTATCAAAATTTTTGAAAATAATTGAATTCTATGGGAGAATTTTATTAAAACTTTTAAGAATAATTGAATTCCTGATTATTATTTTAGTATTTATTAAAATAATGGAATTTTAAAAAAAAATTGTAAATAATTCAATTATTCGACTGTATAAAATTTATGAATTTATCTACTTTATATTTATGAAAATTTTTAAAAATAATTGGAATTTTGACAAGAATTTTATTAAAATTTTTGAAAATAATTGAATTTTGGAGAAGAATTTTATTATTTATTTAGATAATTCAAATTTTGACGAGAATTTTTTGAAATTTTTGTAAGAATTTTATTAAAATTTTTAAGAATAATTGAATTCCTGATTATTATTTTATTGTTTATTAAAATAATTGAATTATTGCGAAGGATTTTTTAAAAAAATTATAAATAATTGAATTATTCGACTGTGAAATTTATATTATTTATAAAAATTATTGAATTCAGGGAAATTTTTTAAAATAATTGAAATTTTGCCAAGAATTTAATTAAATTCTTAGAAAATAATTGAATTTTAAATAAGAATTTTATTTATAAAGATAATTGAAATTTTAACGAGAATTTAAAAAAAATTTTAACGTAATTAAATTTCTGTGAAGAATTTTATAACTTTTAAAAATAATTGAATTTTCGCAATATCGATTGTAAATTCTCCAAATTTCAATTATTTTTGTGTATTTAACTATAAAATTCTTCTAATGAATCCATTATTTTGAATAATTAATTAAATAAATATATTTTTTCAAAAATTGACACAATTTCAGAAAAAATTGAATTATTAAAATTTTTCAAAAATCTAAATTCTTTAAAATTTCTATAATTATATAATTTATTCAAAAATGAAGTTTTATAAAATTTCAAATTAAAACCTTCTAATGTTCATCTGTATATGAAAATTGTAAACGCGACTATTTTAAAATGCAATTAATTTTGTAATATTTAAGTAAAATTATTCAATAAATAATTTTTAAGTATAATAAATTTTATGATAGTTCTTCAAGAATTAAGTTATTTAAATATAGAAAATTATTGTCAAAAATAGAATAAATTGAAGGTTTTGTATTAGAATTCATGGTAATTTCATAGTTTATGAGACAAACAAAAAAAAACACAAAAATTAAGAATTTTTTTATGAATTCTAAAAATTAAATTTTTTTCAGTTATTTTTCAATAAAAATCCCTGACTTTTCCCTATGATTTCCCTGACCAATTTAATTTTTCTGAATTTCCTGACATGCGTGGCAATCCTGTTAATAAGATTGCAGTATTTTCAAGGATATCAAAATTGAGACAAAAGAAGTGTCAAAATTGGTGATTCTAAAAAATTTAATTTTTCTCAGTATACTTTTAATAAAAATCCCTGATTTTCCTGACGTGTGGCAATTCTGTTAATATTACAGTATTTTTAAGGATATCAAATTGAGACAAAAAAAAGAGTCAAAATTGTTACATCGCAACCATTTTGACACTTTTTTTGGCTCAATTTATTTATTGTATTTATTTATACTTATTTTATTGTTGCATCGCAACAATTTTGACACTTTCTTTGTTTTAATTTGATATCCTTAGAACTACTGTGGTAGCATAAATAATTAAATTGATATAAATTATAAATAAATAAAATCATGTAAATTAATATAAAAAATACAGTTTAATCAGCAACTGTATGATAAAAGTATAACCGTTAATACAAACTATTCTCTAAAATAAATTAAAAACAAATAAAATCCGAAAGAACGAAACAACTCCATAGACAAAGGACTTTTTGCGATTTCTCAATCTCATTTTAAATTGGATTTTTCATATACGTATGTAATAAATTTTTTTTTCGCCACACATATATATGATTAAATGCTTCCAAATGAAAGTCATTATATCAAAATATATATACATTCAGAAGTCTTGTGCCTTCTTTATTAACCCTTTAACGCCCAGTGGTACATACGCTGTACCACAAATGCATTAAAGTCATCATAACTTTGAAACTAATACATATTACTAAAAATTTTAAATTCTTAGCTCTAGTAAAACTCTTCTAGCAGATAATTTAAAAAAACAAAAGTAAAAAAATAATAATAAATAATAAAAATAATAATAAATAAAAAAAGTGTCAAGATACATTTTCTCCTATGACGGACGAAAAAATTTTAAAAAATTAATCAGATTCTTTTAAAACTTGTTACTCGGGGGTTTTTGGGGTCGCTGATTACGAATATGAAGTTAAAATTGCAAAATTCAAAATGGCGGATCCAATATGGCGGACGAAAAAATAAAAATTAATGGGATTTATATGAAACTTGTCACTTGGGGGTTTTTGGGGTCGCTGATTACGAATATGAAGTCAAAATTGCAAAATTCAAAATGGCGGATCCAATATGGAGGACAAAAAAAATAAAAAATAATGGGAGATATATGAAACTTGTCACTCGGGGGTTTTTGGGGTCGCTGATTACGAATATGAAGTCAAAATTGCAAAATTCAAAATGGCGGATCCAATATGGAGGACAAAAAAATAAAAAATAATGGGAGATATATGAAACTTGTCACTCGGGGGTTTTTGGGGTCGCTGATTACGAATATGAAGTCAAAATTGCAAAATTCAAAATAGCGGATACAATATGAAAAACAAAAAAAATAACAAATTAATGGGATTTACATTAAATTTGATGCTTTGGGTTTTTGGGGTTTCTGAGGTTAAAATGTTAAGAATCATAATGGTGGATTTAATAGGGCGAATTATGTTTAATAAAAGTAAGAAATTTAATCCATTTGTGAAAGGAAACCTGGAACGCTTGACTCAAACGAAAAAGAACAAATGATAATCAGCTGGCCAATCAATAAAAACAATTGACAACCCTGGAGCGCATGACTTGAATGAAAAAGAATAAATGATAGTCAGCTGGTAACAATATTCAAGTAAATCCTATTTAATTTTTAATTCTTGTCCGCCATTTTAGATCCGCCATTTTGAATTTTGCAATTTTGACTTCATATTCGCAATCAGCGACCCAAAAAACCCCCGAGTGACAAGTTTCATATAAATCCCATTATTTTTTATTTTTTTGTCCGCCATATTGGATCCGCCATTTTAAATTTTGCAATTTCGACTTCATATTCGTAATCAGCGACCCCAAAAACCCCCGAGTGACAAGTTTTATATAAATCCCATTATTTTTTATTTTTTCGTCCGCCATATTGGATCCGCCATTTTGAATTTTGCAATTTTGACTTCAGATTCGTAATCAGCGACCTCAAAAACCATTATATACCAAGTGTGGTTGAAATCGAATCGGTGGAAATAATTCGGGCTTTAAAGGGTTAAAAAGTGTATATATATATGAAAATGTTATTGGGAACAAAATGCCGTTCACTTTTTTTCCATTAAAGGCGGGTTTTATACTTGGGACCACGCCGCCACTCGCAAGCGCTAACCCTCGCGAGGGTAGCATCATCAGTGTGCACCACGATACCATACAAAAGTATATCCTTCGAAATTACCACCCGTCGAATTAGCGTTTAGAAAATTGCCCTACTCACTCTCTTCAATCTCATGGGGACTGGACTCTCTTCCCCCATTCCCCAACCGCCTTTTAATCCGCTCTAAGGGTGAACTCAACTTTTAAGGGGGCACCCTTCAAAGGGCGGGGCCCCAACAAAGGACCCCTTCTGTAAACCAACCCCTGGGTGGAGTTTCTCTCTCTTATATATTTTCGAACTGGTCCCCTTCTCAATTCAGAAAACGTTGCACCGCTCAACTGTTAGCATCAGTCCTAGAAAAATAGTTCAGTCGAAAAAAAAGTTGTAGGAAGAGTAGCCGAAAACGTAGTCAAAAAAAAAAAATAGGACGAAAAGGGAAAAATTGTTTCGGTTTTTTTAATGGACGTTAAAAATTGGATTAACAAACAGTGAAAAAGTGTATAGTTGTGATTATTTTTTTTTCTCGTGAACTTGTGCAGGTGAAGAGAAAAAAAAAAGACAAAATGTCACGAAGCTTCCTGGTGGATTCGTTGATTGGGAATAATTCGCCGCCAAATTATCCCCTGCCTTATTATACGGGCAATCAACTGCCCAACTATATGTTCAATTTATTTAATCTCGGTCTTGGATATCATCCGGTTAGACCTGTGCCGAGACCGCCAACTTTGCCGGTTGTTCCCGTGCCAATCTGCAATCCTCAAACTATTGTTGGACTTCCGATGACCGGACAGAGTCCGCCTTCGCCTATTAATTCCTCCAGATTATCAGGTAATTAGCAATTTTCCCCTTTTTCAATTTTTCCTTTTTTTCAATTCTTTCCTTTTCTTTTCAATTTTTTTCTTCTTTTCAATTTTTTCAATTTTTTCCTTCTTTTTAATTTATTCCTTCTTTTCAATTTATTTTCCCTTTTTCTCAATTTTAGATATTATTATAGTATTTATTTTCATTTTTCCCTTGCAATAATTTTCCTCCGACCGAAAATTATTTTTTACTTGTTAATATATTTTTCCCCTTCTATATTAATCTTTAAATAAAATTTTATTTGTTTATTTATTTTTATATAAATTTAAACAGATTTTAATAAAATCTTTAACTTTAAACGAACTTCAGATACAAAGTATTTAATAATTTTTCTCCGATAGTAAATAATAATAAATGATAATAATAAATAACAATAAGTAATAATAAAAATTCTATAGTGTTTTTTGGAAAAAACAATTTCTTCTTGTAAATAAAAAAATTAAATAAATAGCAAAAAAAGAAACTAAAAAAATAGGAAAAACTTGCTTTTATCGTTTACTATTTTTTCACTATTTTACTATTTACATTTTAAGAAATTGTAAAAATGGGTAAATAGTAAAAAAATAAAAAAATAAAACCTTTAATAATAAAAAAATAGGAGCGAAATCAATTGTCCATACAATCCAACTGCATACAAGCGCGAGTTTTCAAATTAAAATTCGTAAATTTAATTTTCAATTTTTACAAATTTAAACTGTATACGATTAAAAGTTAGCAATTTTCATAAAAAAATAAAATTAATAAAATTAATTTAAATTGCATACAATAAACTGCATACGAGAACATATTGCATAAAAACAAATTTTAATAATAAAATTAGCAAATTTAATTTAAAAAAATTTACAAACTTAAACTCTATGCGATTAAAAATTACGAATTTACATAAAAATATAAAATTAATTTAAACTGCATACAATAAACTGCACAAGAGAAAATTGCATAAAAACAAAAGTTTAATAATAAAATTAGTAAATTTAATTTAAAAACTTTACAAATTTAAACTGTATTCGATTAAAAATTACGAATTTTTATAAAAATGTAAAATTAATTTAAACTGCACAAGAGAAAATTGCATAAACAAAAAATTTTAATAATAAATTTAGTAAATTTCATTTAAAAAATTTAAAAATTTAAACTTTGCGATTAAAAATTACGAATTTCCATCAAATTATAAAATTAATTTGGGTATCCATTAATTTAAACTGCATACAATAAACTATTGCACAGGAGAAAATTGCATAAAAACAAAGTTTAATAATAAAATTAGTAAATTTAATTTAAAAACTTTACAAATTTAAACTGCATTAGAATTAAAAATTAGAAACCTTGAAAAAAAATTAAATCAATTTGAACGAGTAATCTGCATAAAAAGCAAATTTAGAAAATTAAAATTGTTGAATTTAATTTAGAAACTGTATAAATTTAAATTGGATAAGAATAAAAATTACAAATTTTGATAAAAAAAAAAATATTAAATTAATTTGAACTGCATAAGGAAACTGCATGCAAGTAAATAAATAAATTTACTTAAGCTGCAAGCTTATTTTAATTAAAAAAAGCTTTCATGCAGTTTTTCCGTATGCAGTTCAAATTAATTTACGGTTTTATTTATTAAAATTTGTAATTTTTAATCGTATGCAGTTCAAATTAATTTAATGTTTTTTTTTTTAAAATTTGTAATTTTTAATCGTATGCAGTTTGAATTAATGTAATATTTTTATTAAAATTTGTAATTTTTAATCGTATGCAGTTCAAATTAATTTAATGTTTTTTTTTATTAAAATTTGTAATTTTTAATCGTATGCAGTTCAAATTAATTTATTTTTTTAAACTAAAATTTGTAATTTTTAATCTTTTGCAAATTAAAATTTCTACAATTTTTAAATTAAATTTAATAATTTTAAATTTCCTAAATTTTGCTTCTTATGCAGTTTTCCCGTATATGCAGTTCAATAAATTAATTTTTTCTCAAAGTTTGTAATTTTTAATCTTATATGCAGTTAAAATTTATAAAGTTTTTAAGTATAAAATTTAGTAATTTTATTTTTCAAATTTTCTCGCATGCAATTGAAATTAATTTAATTCTTTTCTCAAATTTTTGTAATTTTTAATCGTATATGCAGTTTATAATATTTCTATTTTCTTACTAAAATTTACAAATTTTAATCGTATGCAGTTTGAAGGTTAGCAGTTTAAATTTTCGCAGTTTTTAAATTAAATTCAAAAATTTTCATTTTTAAATTTGCTTGTATGCAGTTTTCTTGTATAGTTATGCAATTGATGCCGTACCAGAAAAAATAGCATAAAAAACTGTAAAATAGTAGCAAAATAAATATAGTTAAATAATAATAAAGTATCAAAATAAATAGTCAAATAGTATAAAAATAAATAGTACAACTGTATAGCAAAATAAATAGTAAAATAGTGTCAAAATAAATAGTAAAATAGTAGCAAAAAAGGAACAGTAAAACAATAGTAAAATAAATAGTAAAATAGTATCAAAATAAATAGTAAAATAGTGAAAAAAAAAAAATAATAAACTTTCCCACAGTCTGTCTAACAATTATTCTCCTATGCTTACAGATTTCTCAGCCTCGAATACATCGCCATCACGTCAAAGCAATTCGCCAACTCCACCGCCAAAATCTCCAAATTCCATTAACAATAGTTCGAAACGAATTAGAACCGCATTCACCAGCACTCAACTACTTGAACTCGAAAGAGAATTTTCCTCCAACATGTATCTGTCACGTCTGAGACGCATTGAAATTGCCACAAATTTACGTCTCTCCGAGAAGCAAGTGAAAATATGGTTTCAAAATCGTCGCGTCAAATACAAGAAAGAAGATCTACCATCCGGTCAATCTCAAAAATGCTGCTGCCTAAGAACATGCGGCAAGAAGAAGGACGGTTGCATGGAGGAAAATCAAAAATGTGAAAGCGCTGATTTAGAGCTGCAAAAACGTGACGACGATGATTATGAGGAGGCGGATGTCGCCGAAGACGAAGACGACGATGGTATTAGCGTTGAATCGGATAAATTGAGTGTCAATAAGAAGGAGGGAATAAGAAGAAATTCGATCGAAGATTCAAAGAGCATCATTCCAAATAGTAATGCCGCCGCCGCTGCTGCTGCTGTTATTGAGGGTACGGAATTTTCTTCAATGGGTCGTATTTCCTTTGCCGAGGAGTTTCCACTCACTAATTCACCGACATCGCCAATTGTACAACTTGATGCAAAGTCCAATTGGCATCCTTTTCGGTATCCGCTCGTTTCAAACTCCTTGAATCAAGTTGATGATCATTCTAGTGGTCGGGGATGTAAGAGAACTTTGGATTGCTATCAGGAATTAACGCCCGCTGAGAAGAGGAAAAGAATTGATTCACCTGCTTCCTATTCAACTGTTCTCATGCAAACTACTATTGCACCACCGCCAATTTTCACGGCAATGGCGTGCACTAAACATACGGTTGAAAATATTGTCAATTCTTAGAATTGTTGTTTGGCATTTTCAATTTTTAGAAGGGGAGAAAAAGTTTAAATTACAAAAGAAGGAATAAATTTCAATTGCAGAAGAAGAAGAAGAAGAAAATTTCAATTATAAAATAAAAGAATTTCAATTCTATCAGGAAAAATTTTCTCTTGTAAAAAAGATTTCAATTATAAAAGGAAAAAATTTCAATTATTAAAAGAATTCAATTGCAGAAGAAAAAAAATTCAATTTTAGTAGAAAAAAGTTTCAATTATAATAAAAAAATTCAATTATAAAAGGAAAAATTGTAATTATAAAAACAATTTAATTATAAAAAAAATTCAATTATAAAAGAGAAAAATTTCAATTCTAATAGAAAAAATTTAATTACAGAAGGAAAAAATTTCAATTATTAAAAAAAATTGCAATTATAGTAGAAAAAAGTTACAATTATAATAAAAAAATTCAATTATAAAAGGAAAAAATTTCAATTCTAACAGAAAAAAAATTCAATTACAGAATGAAAAAATTGTAATTATAAAAAAAATTCAACTATAAAAGAAAAAAATTTCAATTATAATAGAACAAATTGAATTACAGAAGAAAAAGTTAATTATAAAAAAATCCGATTATAAAAGGAAAAAAATTTTAATTATAATTTTAAAAAATCCCTTTACACCAAAATGTAAATTCTAAAAGAATTTCAATTATATGAGGAAAAATTTTCTCTTGTAAAAAAGATTTCAATTATAAAAAAATTTCAATTATAAAAAATTTCAATTGTAGTGAAAAAAAATTTCAATTATAAAAAAAATTCAATTACAGAAGGGAAAAATAGTAATTATAAAAAAATTAATTTATAAAAGGAAAAAAATTTCAATTCTAATAGAAAAAATTCAATTACAGAAGGAAAAATAGTAATTATAAAAAAAAATCCGCTTATAAAAGGAAAAAATTTCAATTATAATTTTAAAAAAAAATTCCTTTATACACAAATGTCAATTCTAAAAAAATTTCAATTACAGAAGGAAAAAATTGTAATTATAAAAAAAAATTTTAATTATAATAGAAAAAGATTCAATTACAGAAGCAAAAAATTGTAATTAAAAAAAAATCAATTATAAGAGTAAAAAATTTCAATTCTAATATAAAAAAATTCAATTACAGAAGGAAAAAATTGTAATTATAAAAAAAATTCAATTATAAAAGGAAAAAATTTCAATTATAACAGAAAAAAATTTCCCTTACAAACAAATGTCAATTCTAAAAAAAATGTAAATTATAGAACGAAAAAATTTGAATAACAATCATAATTGAATAGAGAATAAATAAAAACTTAATAGGCAGAAAATTGTAAACAAAAATTGATATTTAATATTGTAATTTGAAAAATCTTCTATACCCAGTGAAAAAATGCAGTTATGAAATTGTTTATTAGTTATTTTAATTTTATTGAATTTAAATTTTTATTAAATTTTCCAATTTGTATCAAAAAGCGAAATTTCAATTTTTTAAAAAAAAACTTTTATGGAACTAATTTCACTAATTTACACATTTAAATAAATAAATAAATGAAATTTGAAATATTTGAAAATATTAAAATAAAAAAATATTTCAAATAAATTTAAACTAAAATTTCGCATTTTGTCGCTTGTATAAATTGTAAAATTTCTTAAAATTCGATAATTAATTTTCTTTCACTGTGAAAGAAATTGAAAAAAAATATCGAAAAAAGTATTTAAATTCAATAAAATAAATAAAAAAATCCAAATGAATATAGAGAAATAAACAACTATATTTTCCTTCACGAAAATGTAAATTTTGCTCTTTATCACATTGATACTAAATTGTAAAATACTTTTAAAAAATAATAACTACATTTTTCGTCAGTGTGATAAAAGAATATGTGCATTTGAAAATGTGAAAAACATTTTTAAATAATCTATGTAAATATTGTAAATATATATATATATATTCTATACCTACTAAAAAATGTAAATAATTTTGTACGTTTCTACGAAATGAAATATTTTTAAGAATAAAATATACATTTATTGAATAATTCTGATTTGTTCTTTTCTTGTTATTTAAAAAACCCTAATTAACTTAAATCAACTTAAATTAAATTTTATTTGATTCAGGTAAATATTTGATAATAGACAAGTAATCGATTGTATATAAACCAAATAAATTTTCTTTAGTGCATTTAATATAAAAAAATCATTTAATATTTTATAAATTTATTTATAAATAAAATAAAAATACCTAGTATTAAATTAACATAATATATAAAAAAAATAATAAATATTAAAAATTGAAGTTATATTAATAATTAAAAAAAAATATTTTCAAAATTAGAAATTCATATATATTCATTTTCAAAATTCCATGTGACAGTTTCATTAAAATAGTATACGAATTAATATTTAAATTCACTTAAGAAAATCTTTTCTCGTTCTGCATGTGCTTTTAAGTGTTAAAAATAATATTTCAAGCGAGAATTAATTATTTTCCACTCTGACAGAGATTTCTTCTCTAGAAAATTAGTTTTTACGAATCTGTCTCTTTAATTTTCAATTCTCGTAATATTTTTTTTATAAAAGATATAATAAAAGTTTTCATAATTATTCATTTTATGCTCTAATTAACTCCAAATATAACTTATATTTTTCTCGAAAAAAAGAATTATTTTTCAAAAAAATCGAATTATAATTAGAGATAATCGCATTTAACTTATTAGAGTTGAAAAAATAATCAAATTTGAATTACCTAAGTCAAACAATTAGTCTTCAATTAAAATTTTTCTGTTTCTAACCGAAAATTATAGTCCAATATTTTCAAAGATTGAACAATTAAAATTAATTGTAATTGGTACCTAATTAAATATCAGTCAAATTTCATTATTCACTGAGAAAAAATTTATTTGATTTATATAATTTTGCGTCTATCATCAAATAAATATTTTCCTGAGTCAAATAATTTTTATTTAAATCAAATAAATTGTACTTGAATCAATAATTTCAGTATTTGAAGAAAATTCGAATTGACGATTTAATTAAAAAATTATTTCATTAAAATAAATATTTTTTCAATAATAGAAATATTTATAATTTTATTGTTTATTTGAATTAACAAATTTTTTCACTTTTCAATTTATTGTATTTTTGCAGAGAAAAAAAATTCTGCTAGAGAATATTTATAATAACAAATATGTTATTTTAAAGAAACTTCTAAAGAAATGAATGTGTATACATTTTTTTTTTAAAAGAGAAAACTAAAAATAGGAAATAAGTTTCTAATTGAAATCCAATAGACGCGGTTTAGGAGCGATTCATAAATCACCAGCACAGAATACAAGCGTCGTCTCTAATATGGGGTCCAACTTTTGTGAAATTTACACCAAAAGTATAAAACTTGGAACGGTAAAATTGTAGGTGGAACACGGTTTGGCGACCAACTGTCTACCATGAAACCTCGTCTGACAAAGAAAACTCACAGTAGTTCCAAAGACGAATAAAAAAAGAAAGAATGAAAAAAAAAGAAACGATGAAACTTTACTGAAAAATATTCAGGTACATGAGAGTAAAAAAAGCAAATTCACAGAAAAACTATCCATTCAAATTTTTCAAAAAAAAAAAAATAATAATAATAATGATAATAATAATAAACATTCAAAAAATAAAAAAAGAAAATATTGTCGTTATTGAAAATATGACAAAACTGAAGAGATAAAAAATCGAACACGTTCATTATAGTCTCGAGAAAATAAAAAACGTCTTTAAAATTATTTTTATCATTTCATTTAAATTATTATTTGAGAATTTTCAAATCTAGGTATTTCTTTACAATTCAATTTTAATAAATTTCGATTATTAGGAAATTCTTCAATGAAATATATATTAGAAAATAAAAACTTCAAATAATTTAAAAAAAAAAAAATTCAATTAAACTTTTTCAAAAAAATTAATTCTACAGAATTGTCAATTAAAAATCTGAAAAATTCAAATTTTCAAAGCTTTTAATTTGGAACCTTTTCAAAATTCAATTATTTCTAAAGACTCTTCATGATTTTCATTTTCAATTATTATCTAAAATTTTAACTGAAATTCATTTTTAAGTAAATTTTTATTAGAAAATTCTTCGAGATTTCAATTATTTATTTATTTATTTATTTTACAATCAATTAAATACTAAAATAAATAATTTATTGCATAATTGAATGTTTCTCAAAATTGAATTCTCATAAAGAATTTTATTAATAAAATTTTAAATAATTGAATTCTTTAGACGAATTTAAATAAATTTTGCGATGAGAGTTTTACTATTTATAAAAATAGCTGATTCTCTGTAAAAAATTTTATTATTTATGAAAATAATGGAATTATTGAGAAAATTTTTTTTTTAAATTTGTAAATAAATAAATTCTTGTAAAATTTTATTATTTATAAAAATATTTAAATTTTTACGTATAGAATATTCTACGTCTTCTTAAAGTTTTACTGAAATTTTAAAAAATAATTGAATTCTTTCGAAAAACGTTATTAAAATTGTTTTAATAATAATTGAATATTTTTGCAAAGAATTTTATTATTTTTGAAAATAATTGAATTTTTGCGAAAAATTTTATTAAAATTTTTGAAAATAATTGAATTCCGGCGAAGGATTTCATTATTTTAAAAAAAATAGTTGAGTACTCGACAAGAATTTTATTTATTTTACTAAAATTTTAAAAAATAATTGAATTCTTTCGAAAAATTTTATTAAAATTGTTTTGATTATAATTGAATATTTCTGCGAAGAATTTTATTATTTTTGAAAATAATTGAATTTTTGCGAAGAATTTTATTAAAATTTTTGAAAGTAATTGAATTCCGGCGAAAGATTTTATTATTTACAAAAAAAATAGTTGAGTACTCGACAAGAATTTTATTTATTTTACTAAAATTGTTTTAATTATAATTGAATATTTCTGCAAACAATTTTATTATTTTTGAAAATAATTGAATCTTTGCGCAGAATTTTATTAAAATTTTTGAAAATAATTGAATTCCGGCGAATGATTTCATTATTTACGAAAAAAAAATATAGTTGAGTGCTTGACAAGAATTTTATTTATTTTACTAAAATTTTAAAAAATAATTGAATATTTCTGTAAAGAATTTTATTATTTTTGAAAATAATTGAATTTTTGCGAAGAATTTTATTAAAATTTTTGAAAATAATTGAATTCCGGCGAATGATTTCATTATTTACAAAAAAATAGTTGAGTACTCGACAAGAATTTTATTTAAATTTCTAAAAATAATTCAATTCTTTCCAAGATTTTTTATTAAAAATTTTAAAACACTTTTTCGTTTATTTAATTTATTAATTTCACAGAAAAAAGATAGTATAAATTTTGTTGCGGGGAATTTTAACCAATGCTAATTCACATAGACAGTGGCGCCCTCACTTAGGGGAAAATTTGTTGCAGGGAATTTTTACCCCAAAATCAGGTTAAAATTTATACTTTTTCTTTCTTGTGTTATTTACTTTAAAAAAATTATTAAAATCCATAAAAATTGTTGGAAGAAGAGAAATTTCAGACTTTAATTATAAAAAGTTAATTAAATTTAATCAAAAGAAATTAGAAAAAAGAAACTAAAAAAAAGTTAAGGAATTAAATTCTAAAAATAGAGGAACGGATAAATATCTTCTGATGACAAGAAAATTCCTTTCGCAAAATAGAAAATTATTTTCCCTCAACTATTCATTTTGAAATTTTTTCTTCTTTTAATAAATAAATTGCATTAAATATTTAGAATTTAAATACATATCAGAGTATGAAATAAAAATGGAAATCGATAAAAATATATCATCAACTTAATATCGCAGGTGCAATTCCCGAAGATTTATCCGAAGAACATGAATTCCTCATTAGTAGAGCGTGGGAAGAAATATCCCATTCAATATCAATAACTTTCTCATCCCCCATTGTTAAAGGCGCATTTTCATTTTCTTCGCATACTTGGTGGTCGAATATTTTTTCTCCACAATACAATACAAAAAAAAAAAAAAAAAAACTCTCGATTTTTTCGTACTTAACAATTATATATAACCCTGAGTGGTTTCAATTGTCAACCATTTTTTTGTCACATCCTCTTCACACTTTAAAATTACGTCTGTTGCCGGATCTCGGTGACAAGTTCAAGTTCCAACAATTCGCAGTGGAATATTCCTAAGAAAAGCGGAAAGTCATTGTCAGAGAAAAAAAAAATTGCTAAACGACGTTTAACTATCAAACAGAGTGCCGACCTGTGAAAAGTGCGTGAATTAGAAGCGAGCTAAGGGTGACAATTCGAAGACTTTCTTCTTATTCTTTTTCCATTGAAAAAAAAAATCAGAAACGGAGTATTTTTTTTCAATGAATGAATGAATGAATGAATGAATGAATGACGAAAAATACCTACATTCATTCTCTCGAGTTTCTGCTGCTACTACTATGAGAGTGAATGGAGAGGGGAAAAAATACCAAATACAACCGACAATACAGAAGCAAAAGTCAAGTCAAAATTGTAAAAAAAAGGCAGTGGACCGCATGCTGGGTTTTTCGCTTCGCGACACAAGTGTTGGCATTGTTGTAATTTCGAGAGTGACATTGTCGGTTGGTCCTTAAGACCATTAACTACATTTTACCCAAAAAATTTAACCCAAAATGGGGGCCCTCTCGACAAATTTTCAGAATTTACGTCCATAGAGGTGTGGGAGTATAATAACTATATGGTTATATACATATATATTTATTATATTCGAGGTATGAATGAACTGAATGAATGACCGCCAACGGCAAGTAGAATGAACGTTTGTAGTATTTTCTCTCCTTTTCGAAAAATCATTTTTTTTTTCTTGTATGAAATTCCCGCGGGAACATTTTTCGCGTTTAAATCGATCTTTTAAAGAGAAAGAGAGAGAGAGAGAGTGAGACCCTGTGGCTGCAGTTGATTCGTTGTAAATAGCTCTGCGACCGCAATCGCCGGCGGTCTTGAATTGTTACATGCAATGATACCGCGTGCAAACCTCTGCGGTGCCCCTAGGGGGAAAAAGGGGTTTTGTCAAAAGGGAAAAAAAAAAAATTATTACCGCATTTTCCGTTACTCAAACCCATTTTTCTGAAAAATGCTTCTCGACGCAGATTTCGTTTTTTTGGGGGGGGGGGGAAATATTCCCGCCCACTATTTTCTAAATTATTTCCTCATTTCTCTTTTAAGACGAGGTGATCGAGTTTTTCCAACGACAATTATTCGAAAATATATCAATAACTTCATTTTTAAATAAATATTTAATCATTATTATTTTTTCATATATAGAAATTAAAATTTTCAAAAATTTCAAATTCAACAACTTATAAGAATATTATATTATAAAACATGTCTCCATGTTTTATAATAATTAAAGATAGCACAGTGATAAAATCATTATTTTCTATTATAAAAAATGTACTTCTTCCAAATTATTTTCTTCATTTCAATTCAATTACAATTTTCTAAAATTTTTAATTAAAACTCTTCTTTAAATGAATTAATTTGAATAATTTTTGAAAAATTTCTTTGACAATTCTCAAATCTATTTGTTTATAATATTCAATTTTACGAAATTTCAATAATTCCTAACTTCTTCAATTAAATGCATATATTAGAAAATAAAAACTTCAAATAATATTAAAAAAAATTCAATTAAACTTTTTAAAAAAAATTAAATTCAAAATTCAATTGTTTCTAAAAATTCACGATATGTTGCTTTTAATATTCAAATTATAATCTAAAATTTTAACTGAAATTCAATTATAAATCAATTTTTATTAGAAAATTCTACGAGAATTACATTATTTAAATATAAAAGTAAATAATTTATTGAATAAGTAATTGAATATTTTTTAAAATTCAACTCTAATAAAGAATTTTATCAAAAAATTTTTAAATTATTGAATTCTTTTAAAGAATTTTTAAATAAAATTTGTATAAATAATTACATTTTTCGAGAAATTTGATCAAAATTGTATTAAAAATAATTGAAATTCTGCGATGAGTTTTATTATTAGTAAAAATAATTGAATCCTTAAGAAGAATTTTATTACTCCTGAAAATAATTGAAGTTCTGCGATAATTACTATCAATTTTTTTCTAGTGTTTTTAACTAAGATTTTTCTATAAATCCATTATTTTTAATAATTTTTGAAAAAGTTCTTTAACAATTTTCAAAATTCATTTGTTTACAATTCAATTTTACAAAATTGCAATTATTCCGGAATTCTTTAATTAATTATGTATATATTAAAAAATAAAAACTTGAAATAATTTCCAAAAAAAATTCAATTAAAACGATCCACAAGTTTTGAACGTTCAAATGAACGAAATAATTTTATTAAAAATATTTTCATAAATTACTGATTGCAATACAGATTAAAAGCATAAATTTTATATTTAGAATCTTTATAATTAATTTTATTCATAGTCACACAAAATATTATAATAAAAATTTAATTTGTAGAAGAAGAAAATAAATTTCGTTCATTTGAACGTTCAGAACTTTAATAGATCATCAATTAAACCTAATTAAATTTTATTATTTACTAAAATAATTAAAACTCTTCAGAAATTTTATTTTTTATGAAAATAGTTGAATTATTGCGAAAAAATTTGCAAATAATTGAATTCCTTTGGAAAATTTTATTAAAATAGTAGATTTGATAATCATTGAATTGAGGGAAATTTTTGAAAATAATTGAAATTTTGCCAAGAATTTTATTAAAATTTTTGAAAATAATTGAATTTTGAAAAATTCTTTAATTAAATATATATTAGAAAATGAAAACTTCAAAAAAATAATTTCAAGTAAAATTGAAATAAACTTTTTCAAAAAAAAACTATTTCTAACGAATTGTTAGTTTACAACTTAATTATATGAAATATCGATTATTCTGCGACATTCCTCAATTAAATATATTAGAAATTAAAAACTTTAAATAATTAAAAAAAAATCCATTAAACTTTTTGAAAAAAATTAATTCTACAGAATTCTTAATTAAAAGAATGAAAAGTTCAAATTTTCAAAGATTTTAATTTGAAACCTTTTGAAAATTCAATTATTTCTAAAAATCCACGCTATAATGCTTTCAATATTCAAATTATAATCTAAAATTTTAACTAAAATTCATTTTTATGAAATGTAAATCAATTTTTATTAGAAAATTCTAGGAGAATTCAATTATTTAACTGCAAAAAACATATATTATTAAATAATCAAATGTTTTTTAAAATTGAATTTTCATAAAGAATTTTATCAACAAAATTTTTGAATAATTCAATTCTCTTGACAAATTTTAATAAATCTTTTAAGAATAATTTCATTTTTCGAGAAATGTGATGAAAATTATATTAAAAATTTTTGAAAATAATTGAATTCTTGAGTAGAATTTTATTAAAATTTATTTTTAAATAATTGAATTCTTTTGTGAAACTTTATTGAAATAGTAGACATTTTATTTCTTTTGAAAATAATTCAATTGTGTTTTTAGAATTTTATGGAAATTTACGAAAATAATTGAATTCTTGAGAAGAATTTTTTTACAGTTTCTAAAAATAACAAATTGAATTCTTTCCACGAATTTTAATAAAATTTTTAAGAATAATTACATTTTTCGAGAAATTTAATTAAAATTGTATTAAAAATTAAAAATAATTTAAAGTATGCGATGAGTTTTATTATGTATTTACAATATTTATAAAAATAATTGAATTCCTGTAAAAAATGTTACTATTTATGAAAATCATTGAATAATAATTTATGAAAAAAAATAAATAATAATAATAAATAATAATAAATAATAATTATAAATAATAATATAATCATAGTGACACAAAATATTATAATAAAAATTTAATTTGTAGAAGAAAGAAAATAAATTTCGTTCATTTGAACGTTCAGAACTTTAATAGATCATCAAAAAAAAAAAATAATAATAATAATAAATAATAATAATTTATAAAAATAATTTGTAAATAATCATGGTTGCCACAAAATAATAAATGTAAAATTCCAGGCTTTTTCCAGGTCAATACTTATAAAATTGTAGTCAAAAATTTAAAAAAAATCAATTTCTAAACAATTTTAATGAAAGAGAGAAAAAGAGCGTCTTTTATAGTTTCTATAGTAAAATTAAAAAATAAATTACTTTTCAAAACAACACAAAAAATATTAATATATAATAAAAATGCGGAAAATTTGTACAAACGCATATTTTCTATATATTTTTCACTATCTCGTGAGTTTAAGAAAAGAAAATAATATAAATATTATAGGTATACGAAAAAGAAAAAAAAAATTAAATAGGTGTTTTTTCTTCAATAAGAAATAAGGTTTGGCCCAAAAAGCACTTTTAAAATCTTTTTGCACTGAAATTGCGTATTTCCAGGGTTTTTCTTTATTCCGATGCAATATGTATGTATTTTACTCTCGCGTATATATGAAAAAGAAGAAATTACCTTGTTTTGTATGCAAAAGTATGTTCAAAAGAATAGCTTTTCTTTATGGAAATGCGCTTTTACACCCTTGAAAAAGATTTATTAGAAAAAATTTGCTCTCCTACCAAAAAACAAATCAAGTGAGAAATTATCTTGTACGTATATTTCTAGTTTTATTCCTTATTTTTCAGTTTTCGAAGAGCGAAAGATTCTCTTTTGCGCAGAATTTATTTGAATTCGTCGAAAGAATTCAATTATTTAAAATTTTATTGATAAAATTCTTTATGAGAATTCAATTTTGAGAAACATTCAATTATTCAATAAATTATTAATTTTAATATTTAATTAATTGTAAAATAAAGAAATAAATAAATAATTGAATTTTCTAATAAAAATTTACTTAAATGAATTTAATAAAAAATTAAATTTGAAAATTTGAATTTTTGAATTTTGAATTTTTTTTTTGCAATTATTTTAAGGTTTTATTTTCTAATATTTAATTGGAAGAATTTCCGAATAATCGAAATTTCTTAAAATTGAATTGTAAAGAAATGTATTTGAAAATTCTCAAATAATAATTAAATAAACTAAATTCGTAAATAAATGTAATAAAATATTTTTTTGAGTATGTAATAATTTTTATAGTGAATCAGAAGATTTTTTAGGATCAGGGAAAAAGTCAAAATTATTTATTTTATTTTTAGTTTTATTCAAAACTTATTGGAGAATATTCAGAACAATTTTAATATTTTTAGCTTCGACAAAACTGTCGTAAATTTTACCAAAAAAAAATTTCCTTACAGTTATAGCTAATTGTTTTCTTTAGAGAAATTTTATTAAAATTATGTTTCGAAAATATAATTGAATTTCTTTCGTGAAATTGAAGTTGATATTTGAAAATTAAAATAAGTTTTTGTAATTCACATAATAATAAATTGATAACAACGTTTCGCACGTCCAACATTTGCGCTAAACAAAAACAAAAGTTGATTAAAATAAGAAGACTTGCGTACATCTTATTTTGTAATCTATCATACAATTTTCCATGAATTGATTAAAACTTTTTTTTACGCGGGGGAGTGAAAAAAAAGTTGGGTAAAATTTAAAAAAGTTAAAGAATTTGTAACAGCAGGTTTTATGCGCACGTTCCATTACAAGTTTCATAAAAGTTTTGAAATTTGCTTCTTCTTCTTTTTTCTATTCTTTTTTTTTTGCCTTTTGTTCTTCATTTTTTTTTTTTGTTCGTTCGAAGATAGAAACAAATGAAAGTAAAATGAATAAAGTTTTATAAACAAAAATTGGGTTAAACATAGGTCTGTCAGACTCTATATCTTCAATATCGTATATATAATATACGTGCCCTATTTACCGGTTCGTGGTAGTTCGTGACTGCGAACAGGAAAGTGGACGATCCGTGTAAGATTAAAGGAGCTTGAACAACGAACACTGAATACTAATAAGCTTCACGATTTAAAATGCTCTATTTTTCTCACTTATAAAGTGGCCACACGGAATGTTTAACAGTCAATTATTTTCAATTTCAATTGAATAAATATTCTCAAATCTCGTTGTTTGTAGAGTGGGGGAAAATGTTTTTTCCCCCGCATGATTTATTTATCTTTTTAAGAAAATAATTCCCCCAGTGTACTAACCGCGGGAAATCAGGGAAATAAGCCAGAAATTTTATGCCAAACCGGGAATTTTTTTCACCAAATTAAAAAAAGTTTTATTATTTTAATTTGTTTTTAAAAAATGTACTTTAATTTAATAATTGACAAATAATTGAATTTTATAAAGAGTCACATTCTAATGTATTCATGTTTCTTACTGCGCAGATTAATAATTAAAATTTTTATTAGTTAATTTAAAAAAAGATAAACACTTAAAATTTTTTAATAAAATTGAATTTTCGCAAAGTTTTTTTGAAAATTCTGAAAAATAAGATTTTTGAAATTTTTCAATTCTATTGTTTCAAGATAATTGAATTTTTATAAACAAACAATTCCAATTTTTTTGAAATAATTGAAATTTCTTTACATTCTATTAAAAATAATTAAATTCTTTTAAAGAATTTTATTTAAATTTTTCGAAAATAATCAAGGGAAGTTAATCACCGTAATCATAATTCTATTTTTAAAAATTTCTTCGCTACATATATTCAATTATTTTCATAAATAGTAATATTCATGGCAGAATTTCAATTATTTTTAATACAATTTTAAAGAAATTCCTCGAAAAATGTAATTATTCTTAAAAATTTTATTGAAATTCTTCGAAAGAATTCAATTATTTCTTGAAACTGTAAAAAAAAATTCTTCTCAAGAATTCAATTATTTCCATAAATAGCAAAATTCTTCAGATTTACTAAATTCTTTTGAATATTGATTAAAAATAATTCAATCTTTGTCAAAAAATTTATTATTTATAAAAATAATTGAATCATTATACGATGAAATTTATAAAAAAATTTGTATACAATTAAATTCCTGTAAAATTTGTATTGTTTATAAAAATAATTAAATGTTTGCGTAGAATTTTATTAAAATGTATTTTAAATAATTTAATTCTTTTGGAAAATTTGATTAAATCTTTTGCAAATAATTGGATTTCAAAGAAGAATTTTATTACTTATAAAGATAATTGAAATTTTGACGTAAATTTGTTTTTAAATTTTAGAACATAATTGAATTTCTGCTAAGAATTTTATTACTTTTAAAAATAATTGAATTTCTGCAATCATTTTTTAAAATAAATTTTCTAAAATTCAATTTTTTTAAAGTATTTTTAACTAAAATTCTTCTATAAATCCATTATTTTTAATGAGTAATTAAATACGTATTAAAAAATATAACCAATTTTAGAAGAATTTGTATTATTAAAATTTTTCAAAAATCAAATAAGTTCTTTAAAATTTCGAATTAAATTCATTCAAGATTAAAGTTTTATAAAATTTTAAATAACAATTCGAACTATAAAACAATTCAGAATCAAAAAACACTAACTTCATGTAAGAGAACAAAAAAAAAAAAAATAAAAAAAATAAAAATAAAAATAAAAAAATAAATAAAAATACAATAACTAAAATTTCCGTTCTCACATCTACTTTGTCCCAATAAAACATGCATTGTTTAGAACCGTAGTAGAGCTAATGACAACAATCAAACGGTTGATTCGAATGATTCTCATTTATAAATGAAGTATTATTTGATACACATTGAAATTTTGAATGTACGTCATTGACTGTATATGTTGAGTTAGGAAATTACAATGGCACTTGGTTTTCGGAACCTGCGAAGCAAAAGCTTTGCTGATACTCGTAATTAATTAATAACGTTTATTTGGTGATTCTGAATGGTTCAAGTTCCATGCTTTGTGAACCCTAATTCTATTTCACTGAAAGAGAGAGAGAGAGAGAGTCATAACTCGACGCAGTCAGTGGAATTATTAAGTGTTGTCGCGTCAAGCAAATCTTTACAGCAACATATAAATGGTCAATGAACCTTCATAATTCATGTACATTTTCTCTATGTTTGTGCATACCAGATAGGGCAATGAAAAATGCAAAATTCAAGGGGTAGCCGCCAATTATATTGATCCCAAACTTTTATGTGCATTTCAGAGAAAAATAAACTCTCTATATCTTGATATAATAATTTTCTGTTATTTTTTTGTGATTTAAAAAATTTTTTTTCTCTCCACAAAAAGAAACTTTTTCTAAATTTTATATACATTTTTAAATTAGAACATTTTTTCTAATTTTCTGAATTTTACGAATCAAAAGAAGAATTTATTATTCATAAATGAAGAAAAAATATTTTTCAAAACGCAAAATATAAATACTTTTCTAGAAACAAATTCTCGACTAAAAATATTCATTATTAGTTAATAAAAGAGAATAAATACTTTCAATCAATATAAAATATTTTTCTAAACAAATTTATATTGAATATTGGCTTAAATACAAAATTGTTTTTCCAAATTCTTCAAATCCAGAGAAACATTTATTATTAATATAAATAGAAGAAAAAATATTTTTCTAAACAAATTTATATTAAATTTTGTGCTTACAAAATATTTTCTTTATAATTTTTTTGATCAAAGGGAAAATTTATTATTAATAAATAGAAGAAAAAATATTTTTCCAAAGAAATAAATTTTTTGCTCCAATGACTCTTTTTTATGAATTTTCCTTTTGATGAAAAAAGAAAATATTTATTATTAATAAATAGAAAAAAAATATGTTTTCAAACAAATAAATTTTTGCTCCAAACACTCGTTTTACAAAATTTTCCTCTATAAAAAATATATTTATTATTTGTAAATAGAAAGAGAAAATTTTTTTCCAAACAAATAAATTTTTTGCTCCAAATACTATTTTTGCAAATTTTTCCTTGATAAAAAAAATATTTTTGACGACAAATTTATATTAAATTGTTTGCTTACAAAATTCTTTTTCTTGATCAAAAGGAAAAATTATTAATAATAAATAGAAGAAACAATATTTTTCTAAAGAAATTTTTATTAAATTCTTTGCTTCTAAAATTCTTGTCATCAAATTTTTCTAATCGAAAGGAAAATTTATTATTAATAAATAGAAGAGAAAATCTTTTTCCAAACGAATAAACTATTTGCTCAAAAGACTCTTTTTACAAATTTCCCTTGATAATAAAAAATATTTACTATTCATAAATAGAGGAAAAAATATTTTTCAATACGCAAATTTGTATAAATATTTTTCTACAAACAGATTTTCGTCATAAAAAAAAATTTATTATTAGTAAATACAAGAGAATAAATATTTAGTATAATAAAGAACAAAATATTTTTTTAAACAAATTCATACTAGTTTTTTTGCTTCAAAAAATTTTTCTTTACAAGTTTCCTGATGAAAAGGAAAATTTATCAATAAATAATAGAAGAAGTAGTTTTCGAAAAAAATTTATATTAATTCTATATTTTATTTTTATTAATTCTTTGCTTCCAAAATTTTTTCTATCAAATTTTCCTGATTTAAAGGAAAATTGTTTATCAATAAATAAAAGAAAAAATATTTTTCTAACAAAATTTTCCCGATCAAAGAATGAAAATACTTTTTTTTTTGCCAAAACTCTAAAGAAAAAGAAAAAATTAATTACCCGATTTTCATTTTACCACACACATACCAAAAATATTTAACTCCCCGCGGTAGATCCAAGTTCCGCTCATTGAAAAATTGTAATAAATATACATTCAGAATGTGACAATTTTTCAAATTATGTCAAAAATTTTCAAAATATAAATTTTGTTTGTATCGAATTTTTAGATTATATATAATATATATAGAGAAAGGAAAAATAAGGAAGAAAAAGAAAACGTTATTTCAATAGAAAATGATGCACATTAGGGATCTTTAGTGTATCAAATAATAAAAGCGAAAATTTTGTCCTTTTCATATATATAAATATATATGAATTCTTCGAAAAATAAAAAAATTTCAATTCTAATAAATCTCAATTTGTCTCGAATAAAAAATCCCATTAGATTCATCTTTCTCGGTTCATTGGAGAATGTGTGAAGTTTTTACTACTTGAAAATTTTTCATTTCATTTTTTTTTTTTTTTTTTTTTTATAAAAGGTGTGTGTCCTTTATCGAATTGAAGAGCGGATTCTATATACATCCTTTTTGGCCTCTTCACATGTTTTTGTAGGCGGTTTTTCCTTAAAAATTAAACGCGCGTCATTGAACGAAAAAGAGTGTCATTGTGAAAAAGAGTGATGCATCGTCACTATTCCCTGCCATCTTTTTTTTTTCTTCTTTCTTTTTCTTGACTCCCCTTGTTACACAATACAAAGAATATATATATATATATGTATATATAAACTATGACTGACTGACCTTTAAGGATATCCTCAGATATTCATTTCTTCAATGAGTTAGAAAAAGAATGAAAAAAGAAGAAGAAGAAGAAGAAGAAGAAGTTTCGAGTAGATTTTCTTCGAGTTTTCGATGGAGGAGGCGGAAATCTTTGGCAACCGCATGAAATTTGTGTGTGCACGAGTCTAAAATCTTTTGTTGAGGAAAAAGTACGTCCAACATTTTTTGCCCTTTAAATATTCTCCTATATATATATATATATATGTATGTATGTGGATATAATACCGTGAAACGATCTATAATGGCGGATGTTGCGCCATTGTCGTCAGCGAGAAAAACGGTTTCAACTTTCGAGTGCCCGCACCCCGTGTGTGTAAGAGGCCTGTTTTCAAGTAGTTCGCTTGTCGCTGCTACCTTTTTACGGTTTTGATTGAGCGCCTCTTCAATGCGCATATCAAATGAAATGAATTAACGGCGAAAAAAACACTTATTGTATTTATATGGTACAGCGGGAATTGTCAAAAATTTTCAGTTTCGCACAGTTGCAACGCTCTTGATGGAGAATATTTCTTATATAATGTGCGTGTATATATCATATATATATAGTGAAAAAGGGGAGAATCCATAAAAACCACATAATAATAATAATAAATTTCTTAAATCCACCCCTAAATCCATATAATCTTTTTGAAATACTAACCGAAACTGTTTTCTCTTCAAAAAATTGCAATAACTCTTGCGCGCTCTTTCTCTCTCTCTCTCTCTCTCTCTCTCTCATTCTTTCTAGTGCCCTCATTTTTAATGCAGAGAATATATCGATTTTTCAAAAAGAGAATTTAAAGTTAATGTTAAAATATTATCGTTTTCAAGAGACAAATTATTTCTGAGTCGGAAACAAATTTTAAAAAAATTCTGAGTACCAATGTTGTTTTGGAAAAAGCTCTTATTTTAAAAAAAAAAAGCTCCAATTTGATGATAAAAAGCCCAAATTTGAAATTTGACTCCAAAAATTCTAAAAATAAATTAA
This sequence comes from Leptopilina heterotoma, assembly GCF_015476425.1. Classification (NCBI taxonomy): domain Eukaryota; kingdom Metazoa; phylum Arthropoda; class Insecta; order Hymenoptera; family Figitidae; genus Leptopilina; species Leptopilina heterotoma. The sequence continues at coordinate 8,270,934 of NW_025111138.1, forward strand.
CAAGACCATAGCGTCGTTTTTCAAGAACCAATTTTTTTCCGAATCGGAAATAAATTAAAAAAAAGTTCACCTCCATTTTTCGGAAAAAGCTCTTCTTTAATAAAAAAAAGCTCCAATTTGATGACAAAACAGCCCAAATTTGACTCCAAAAATTGTAAAATTAAATTATCCAGCGTCGTTTTTCAAGATCCAATTTTTTTCTGAATCGGAAAAAAATTCTAAAAAAGTATTGAGTACCTACGTGTTTCGGAAAAAGCTCTTATTTAATAAAAAAGCTCCAATTTGATGATAAAAAGCCCAAATTTGAAATTTGACTCCAAAAAATTCTAAAAATAAATTAACAAGACCATATAGCGTCGTTTTTCAAGATCCAATTTTTTTCGAATCGAAAATAAATTATAAAAAAGTTACGATTATACCTCCGTGTCTCGGAAAAAGCTCTTCATTAATAAAAAAAGCTCCAATTTGATGATAAAAAGCCCAGATTTGAAATTCGCCTCCAAAAAATTCTAAAAATAAATTAACAAGACCATAACGTCGTTTTTCAAGAACCAATTTTTTTCCGAATCGGAAATAAATTTAAAAAAAGTTCACCTCCATTTTTCGGAAAAAGCTCTTCTTTAATAAAAAAAAGCTCCAATTTGATGACAAAACAGCCCAAATTTGACTCCAAAAATTGTAAAAATAAATTATCCAGCGTCGTTTTTCAAGATCCAATTTTTTTCTGAATCGGAAAAAAATTCTAAAAAAGTTCACCTCCATTTTTCGGAAAAAGCTCTTTTTTAATAAAAAAAAGCTCCAATTTGATGACAAAACAGCCCAAATTTGAAATTTGACTCCAAAAATTGTAAAAATAAATTAACAAGGCCACAGCGTCGTTTTTCATGATCCAATTTTTTTCTGAATCGGAAATAAATTCGAAAAAAGTTATGATTATACCTCCGTGTTTCGAAAAAGCTTTTCTTCAATAAAAAAGCTCCAATTTGATGAAAAAAACCCAAATTTGGTAATCGCCTCCAAAAAATGTTAAAAAAAATTATCAAGACCAGCGTCGTTTATCAAGATACAAATTGTTTCTGAATCGGAAAAAAATTCTAAAAACGTCTTGAGTACCTCCGTGTTTCGGAAAAAGCTCTTATTTAATAAAAAAGCTCCAATTTGATGATAAAAAGCACAAAATTTTACTCCAAAAATTGTAAAAATAAATTAACAAGACACAGCGTCGTTTTTCAAGATCCAATTTTTTTATAAATCGGAAATAAATTCTAAAAAAGTTATGATTATACCTCCGTGTTTCGAAAAAGATTTTTTTTTTAATCAAAAAGCTCCAATTTGATGGAAAAAGCCCAAATTTGATAATCGCCTCCAAAAAAATGTTTTAAAAAAATTGTCAAGACCAGCGTCGTTTATCAAGATCCAATTTTTTTCTGAATCGGAAAAAAATTCTAAAAAGTCTTGAGTACCTCCGTGTTTCGGAAAAAGCTTTTCTTTAAAATTAAAAAAAGCTCCAATTTGATGAAAAAAAGACCACATTAGATATTTGTCTCCAAAAATTGTGAAAATTAATTTACAAGACTGACAAGATATAAGAAAATTCTGAATTTTCTATTTGTATCTAAATTAATAAAAAAGATGTAAAAATTTTTCAAAATAGTAAAATAAATATAATAAAATAATTTAAATATTACAAAAAAAAAATTTTTAAACGAATTTTCTAAGCAAAAAATTTACATAAATCCATTTGGAAAAATATTTTGTTCTTTATTCGTTTAAAAATTTTACTCTCATTTATTTATTAATAAGAAATATTTTTCTTCTTCGATTAAGAAAATTTGTAAATAAAATTTTTGTATGTGAAAAATTTATATAAAGAGCTGTTTAGATATAATATTTATCTAAATTTATTTAGAAAAATCCTCTTCCTTCTATTTATTAATTAATAAATATTTTTTTTATCAAGCAAAATTTCTAAACAGTCTTTTCAGAAAAAAATTAATTTGTTTGAAAAAATATTTTCTCTTCTGATTTATTAATAATTAATTTTCTTTTTTATTAGGAAAATTTGATAAATATAATTTTGGAGGCAAAGAATTTATTATAAATTTGTTAAAGAAAAATTTTGTTTCTTCTATTTATTAATAATAAATTTTTCTTTTGATCAAGAAAAAGAATTTTTTAAGCTAAAAATTTAATATTTAAATTTGTTGAGAAAAATATGTTTTTTTCTATTTATTAATGAATTTTACTTCTGATTAGAAAAATTTATAAATTGTAAATTTCTCTTTTATTTACTAATAATAATTTTTTTTAAGACGAAAATTTGTTTATTAAAAAATTATTTATACAAATTTGGTTTTTGAAAAATATTTTTTTCTTTATTCTTTTAAATATTAAAATATTAAATATTTTAAATATTGAAATATAAAATTTTAAATATTTAATAGCATTTATTTTTCTTTCTTGATTACGAAAATTTGTAAAAAAAATTTTGTTTGTGCAAAAAATGTATGTAAAATTGTTTAGAATATATTTATATAAAATTGTTTAGTAAATATTTTTATATAAATTTGTTTAGAAAAATATTTTTTTTTAACATTTATTATCTAATAATAAATGTTGTTCTTTCTCGTTCTTTTTCTGATAAGAAAAATTAAAAAAATATTTCATCAAAAAATATTCTTTTTCCTCTAAATTTTTTGATAATAAATAATGTTGGGAACTTCACTATGAAGTCAATTATTTTGATTGTTTTACAAAAGACAGGTGTAAAGCATCTCTTAGATGTATGTTTCTGGTCTAGGTGTCCAAATTTATAATATGTGTAATCTATGTTAGACCGTGAAATATAAACGTTAAATGCACCTGTGTCTAAACCGTAACCGTCCAATTCACTGACGGACACTTTCAGGAAATTGGATGGAAGGTGTTGCTTTTAGTTTGCAATCTAAATCAAAACTTAGTCAGGCGTGTAGCACAATCATCCGCAAATATATATAGACGAAAAAAAAAAAAGTTGATATTCTAAACTGAAAATTTTGCCCTTTTTATATTCTCATTATTTTCACTAAACGATAATGGGAAATTTTTATATTCTATTTTTTTTTTTTCGTCAATTATTATTAATGCCACGCGCATTATTACAAATTCATAAGAAAAATAAAACGAACGAAAAATTAAATAAAAATAAAATACAAAATAAAATGAAAAATAAAAGAAAAGAATAAAAGACAAAAAATAAAATAAAAATTAAATATAAGAATAAATTAAAAAAATAGCTGAAATAGAAAAAAAAAGAAAAGAATAAACTAGAAAAAGAAGAGAAGATAAGAACCAACAAAATAAAGAATAAAATAAAGAAATTAAATGAGTAAATAAAAGAGAAAGTAAAATAAAAAATAAAAAAAAAGTAAATGAAAGAAAAGAAATGAAAAGTAAAATAAAAAAATAAAAATATAAAATAAAAAAGGAAAAAATAAAATGAAAGAAAATAAAAAAGCAAAAAAAGAAATTTTCCACCATTGTCATTCCATTATTATTCAATTTTTGTTCCATTTTCATTTTACCTTAAATCCTCGTTATTATACACACAATGTAAAAGTTTCTATCAAAATAACGTTCGAGGCAAAATTGATGATTGAAAGATAATACTCGAAATTGCTCTAAAAATGGAGAAAATTCTATTTTTACCCAGAATGTTTCAAAATAAAATATAAATTCCCATTCATGATGAATTATTCTCATTGCTTTGCAAAATAAAGATAATTACTCATTAACACTAATTGTAATTAAAATATTTAATAATACAGAAAGAAAATTAATAATTTATACAAAAATCCCAGAAAAGGTAATTTATTATTTATTTTTTACTTAATTTTTTAAATTAAATTTTAATATTTATAATAAATATTTATTAATAAACTAATTACTAATAAATACAAAGGAATAATTAATAAATAAGTATAAAATAATAATTAATAAATATTTAATAATAAATAGATTTTTTTCATTGCAGAACAATGAAAAATTATAATAATTAAAAAAAACACTCAAGTGAACAAAAAGTTCTGCCGATTATAAATTGTGTTTGCATTTGGTTTAGTTAGATTTTAATGGACTTGCAACATTAGTTATTAAAAACAGAAAAAAAATGTTTCTGGAAAATTGTAAATTATAGGTGTTATTAGATCTGATAAAAAAACGCAGGTATAAGCACGTGCGATGTTCAAACTATAATAACGTGAAACTTTTTAAACTCCCCGTATATACACTTTAGGCGGATTGGAGGATCTATTTGATTTTGATCGATCGATGACGTTGTGAAAATTGTAAGAAATATTCTTTAAAGAAAGCAGAACAATGAAACTAAAAAAAAAAATGACAATGATCTTCAAAAACATATGTTATTTTCCAATGTTCAATTATTGTTAACGAATTTTTTTTCTTTATATATAAAAAAATCTCTTTTTAATTTCCATTAAAAAAGAAAAAAAACTAATAAAATATATCCGCGCACTGATAAAATTGAACGTTAACGAAATTTTTCATTCATTCATACCTATGGAAAAAATGCTCTTTTTTAATTTTCAATTATAAAAAAAAAGAGAAGAGAGGAAAAAAAACTAATAATATTCGAGAGCAATTAATAGAGTGAATTTTAATAAAGAGAAATAGAAAAAAATTCCCAATAAACAGAAAAAAGGAGAAAAAGATTTTAATGGTCTAAAAAATGTTTGGAATGTATTTTTTACAAAACCTAAAAAAAAGTAGGTATATATGTTATTGTCAAAAATATATTTTTATTCTACATATAAATAAATGAAAATATTTTTTCGTGCATTTTTTATTCAAGTGGACAAAAGATTTTTGTTTGTTTATTCCCAAGCAGAACGAATGGAAAAATTTTATGTTTTGTCCATGTATTTTTAATCCAAATGGATAAAAAAGGAATTTTTGGTTTATTCTTAATCCAAATGAATGAAGAAAATTTGTACAAAAATATTTTTAATCCAAATGCGGGTAAAAAAAAGTTTATCTGTAGATTTTTCATCCAAATAAGTGAAAAAATTTAATCCACATATTTTTTATCCAAATGAATAAAAAAGATTTATCCAAAATGTATATTTAATCCAAATGTATAAAAAAGAATTATTAAAATATATTTTCATACCAAATTGATGAAAGAAGTTTATTCAGATAAAATTTTAATCCAATTGGATGAAAAAAGTTTATTCAAAAATTTATTTCATCCAAATAGATAAAAAAAATACATTTGTTTGTATATATATTTAAAGAATTTTTAATTAATTCATTAATAAATGAGCAAAAATTTATCCAAAATATATTTTTATTCCAAAATGGATAAAAAAAATTTATTCAAATATATTTTTATCCAAATTCATAAAAAAATTGATTAAATGGTTAAAAAAAAGTTTATTTAAAGTATATTAATAATCCAAATGGATAAAAAAATGTATTCTAATATATTTTTAATTCAAATAGATAAAAAAATGTATTTAAATATATTTTTAATCCAAATTGATAAAGAAAGTTTGGTTAAAATATATTTTTATCCAAATTAATAAAAAAATTGATTAAATGGTTAAAAAATGCTGATTTAAAATATATTTTTCTTTCAAATGGAGAAAAAACGTTTAGGTATTCGTAAATTCTTAATCCACATAGATAAAAAAAGTTTATTTAAAATATATTTTTAATACAAATGGATATAAAAAACGTTTATTTGTATATTGATAATCCAATTGGATAACAAAATTTATTCTAGTACATTTTTAATCAAAATTAATAAAAAAAATTCTTAAATGGTCAAAAAAAGGTTCATTTAAAATATATTTTTAATCCAAATTTATAATAAAAGTTCAGTTTAACTATATTTTTAATTCAAAATAGATAAAAAAAATTTATCTAATAAATTTTTAATTTGAATGGAAAAAAAATATTTAAATATATTTTTAATCCAAATGGATAAGAAAAGTTTGGTTGAACTATATTAATTTTTAATCCAAATTATTAAAAATAAATTCATTAAATGATTAAAAAATGTTCAATTAAAATATATTTTTAATCCAAATGGATAACAAAATTTATTCAAAATATATGTTTAATTTAAATTTTAAATTTTAATTAATTTAATTTTACTTAAAACTATAAACTAAATTTTTTCGTAACTATAAATCATGAAGAAATCGATCACTCCGAGACGAAGACTTGATTAATTGATTGATTGATGATTGATGATTTCATGTTTTATAATAATTAAAAGTTCTTTGACAATTTTCAAATTAATTTGTTTACAATTAAACAATTTTTAATTTTCAATTTTCAATTTCACGAAATTTTAATGAATCGTAAATTCTTCAATTTAAATATATATTAGAAAATAAAAACTTCATATAATTTAAAAAAAATCTGTAATTAGGTAAACTTTTCAAAAAAAATTATTAATTTCAAAATTCAATTATTTCTTAAAATTCACTCTATATTGCTTTTAATATTCAATTATTATCTAAAATTTTAACTGAAATTAATTTTCAAATCAATTTTTATTAGAAAATTCTACTAGAATTCAATTATTTAAATAAAAAAAAAATAATTTATTGAATGTTTCTAAAAATTCAATTCTCATAAAGAATTTTATCAACAAATTTTTAAATAAATAAATTCCTAGGACGAATTTTAATAAAAATTTTAAGAATTAATACTTTTTTATAGAAAGTCGATTAAAATTGTATTAAAAATAATTAAAATTCTGCTATGAGTTTTATTATTTGTGAAAATAATTGAATTCCTAAAAAGAATTTTATTTACGAAAATATTTGAATCCCTGTAAAAATTTTTGTTATGTATAAAAATAATTGAATTATTGCAAAGAAATTTGTAAAAAAATGTGTAAATAATTGAATTCCTGGGAAATTTTTATTATTTTATGAAAATAATTGTTTGCGTACAATTTTATAAAAATTTGTTTTTAAATAATAATTCAATTCTCTTGGAAAATTTTATTAAAATATTAGATATTGAAAATCATTGAATTGAGGGAAATTATTGAAAATAATTGAAATTTGTCCAAGAATTTTATTATAATTTTTGAAAATAATTGAATTTCGGAGAAGAATTTCATTATTTTTCCAAAATTCCATTTTTTTTTTAGTGTTTTTAACTAAACTTTTTCTATAAATCCATTATTTTGAATAATTAATTAAATACATATTAAAATATTTAACTAATTAATTCTTCTACAGAATTGTTAGTTAAAAGTTTCAAAGATTTTAATAAATGAAACCTTTTTAAAATTGAATTATTTAAAAAAAATTCACGCTATATAATGCTTTGGAAATTAAATTTTTATCTAAAATTTTAAATCAAAATTCATTTTCAATTCAATTATGTATTTAAATAAAAAAAAATAATTTTTAAATAATTGAATTCTCATAAAGAATTTTATCAACAAATTTTTAAATAATTGAATTCTTTCGGCGAATTTTAATAAAAGTTTCAAGAATAATTACACTTTTCGAGGAATTCTATTAAAATTGTATTAAAAATGATTGAAATTCAGCATTGAGTTTTATTATTTATAAAAATAATTGAATTTCTGAGAATAATTTTAATATTTCCACATAATTTTCAATCCAAATCTTAAGAAAGACAAGCTGAATTATTTTCCTCTATCAAAAATGATTATATATAAACAGAAAAAAAGAAAAGGAATTATCATCTATTATCATAAGATTATTTTTCTCTCTCCATCTCTCTCCAGATATATACGATTTTTATTCTTGATATTCAACTTTATTCCGCGTGTCTATTAAAAATTATTCCAGCCAGAAAATCCAAAAGGTTGTTCAATTAACAAAAGATCCGTTTATATCGACGCGTCACGTGTCCTTCGATTCAATCGTATGTCGAGGGCGGATTACCTTGGCAGGTGTCGATGTTGGAAAAGGGCCGAGAGCGGCGCGTTAACCCGGAAAATTAAGTTTCCCGAGTGATGCACGCGCTCACACACAAACACACACATTTCTGTGTCAGGAATTCTACTCTCTCTCTCTCTCTCTCTCTCTCTCTCTCTCTCTCTCTCTCTCACACACACAATTTCCATTACAAAGCTCTAACAGAACGTTTTTCCATGTCAATTTATTTTTCAAGAGTTTTGGACCGCACTGAAAAAATGGGCGCAACTTTTTACGCGATCTTTAAGCAATGATTAGATGGACTCAAATCGATAAGGGAGAAAAAGGCACTAAGTGATATCTTCTCCTCGCATAAGATCCATTGTAGCTTGATGGTTTTTTGAAGGACATTTAAGGTAATCCACAACCAGATCAGAGATAAAGTTGGGTTAAATAAGGATTAGCAAGATGACTTGGCGGATCATCTCTCACTTTTATTCTCTCTCTCTCTCTCTCTCTCTCTCAGTTTCAAATTTTCAATATTCGAACAGGTTGTACAGTCCTAACTCTTATGCGCACTTATCGCGACGATCGTATATTTATTTTAATTTGCTGATGACCTGAATCTTTTAAAGTTTCGTCACTCATTAGTGCATTTATCTTCTCAAGCACATATATGCACAACAGAAATTGAGGTGAAAAAGTGCTTTTAATTTTTAAAAGGACATTCTATTCTACAGGCAGAATTTCTTTTAGATTTGCTATTCAAAAATATTTGATTTTTTCTCCAAGAAAGATAAAATTATACTTGAGGAATGTTGAGAATTTGATGTGAGATAAAAATATATATTCTATAATTATATATACACACTGAGAGAGAGATCTTTTATTTAAATTGCAAAATTTTTCTTTCAGTTAAAGAAACATTTGTCTCAAACAAACAATTATACAATTAAAAAAAATAAATAATTTTGTTCAAAATAAATATTAAATAATTTTTTATTTTTCTTTTTTATTGATTCAAATATACAATTTAATTAATTCAAATAATTATTTTTCTATTTTTAGGACCTTAATTTTTATATATAAACTTTTTGTTAATTTTCTAGCCTTTGGTCCGTAAAAGTAAGGTGTTGGTTTCTTTAATTAAGAAATAATTTTATTGAAAATATTTTTTCTCTCTAATGCATTTTCGCTGAATTTATTAATTCAAATAAAAATTATATTTAATTCGAATAAATATTTATTAGATAATAAACAAGTAATCGGTTATTTAAATCTAATACATTATTTTTGTGAAGTATTAAAAAAATAAAAAAAATATTTTAATTGAAATACTTTAATTAAAAATATATTTCGAAAAAATATTTTAAAAATTAAGACCAAAATTCATAAGTGACAAGGAGTTTAATTTTATCAACTGAATTGAACTAAATTCAGGGAAAACTCAGGAATTTTTAGAAAGAAATTAAATTTTTAGAATTTATAAAGAAATTTTGAATTGTAGTGTCTTCTTTGCTTGCCTAATAAATTATGAAATTGCCACAAATTCTAATACAGTAACTTCAAATTTTTCTATTTCAGACAAATAATTTGTTTTTAAATAACTTAATTTTTGGAAAATAAAATTATTATTTACAAGTTATTTAATGAATAATTTTACTTAAATATTTCAAAATTAAATGAATTTTAAAAGAGTTGCGGTCACAATTTTCATAAATAGATAAACTTCAAAAGATTTGAATTTGCAATTTTTGAAAATTTCAATTTTGAATCTCTTCGCAATATTCAATTATTTTCATAAATAATAAAATTTATCGCAAAAATTTTAATTTTCTTCAAAAATTTTTAAAAATTCTCGTCAAAATTTTAATTATCTTTATAAATAAAAAAATTCTTCTCTAGAATTCCATTATTTTCAGAAATTTTGATAAAATTCTTGGCAAAACGTCAATTATTTTCAAAAATTTTCCTCAATTTAATGATTTTCAATAAATACTATTTTAATAAAATTCTACGTATTTAATTATTTTCATAAATAATAAAACTTATGGCAGAATTTTATAAAATTTCAATTTTTAATGAGTTTTTTTCAGAAATTTTATTAAACTAAGAGATTTTTTAAAAATTTTAATAATTCAAAATCTTCTGAAATTAGTTAAATTTTTTTTAAATATATATATTTAATTAATTATTAAAAATAATAGATTTATACTATAGTGAAATTTTTGTTACAAAAACACTAAAAAAAAATGAATTTTAGAAAAGTTACAAATGATTGCAAAAATTCAATTATGTTCAAAAATTTAAAAAAAATTCTCGTGAAAATTTCAATTATCTTAATAAATAATAAAATTCTTCTTTGAAATTCAATTATTTTCAAGAATTTTAATAAACTACTTGACAAAATTTCAATTATTTTCCCAAATTTTTTCTCAATTCAATGATTTTTAATATCTACTATTGTAGTAAAATTTTCCAAAAGAATTCAATTATTTAAAAAAAATTTTAATAAAATTTAACGCAAACATTTAATTATTTTTAAAAATAATAAATATTTCATAGAAATTCAATTAACAAATTTTTTATAAATTTCGTCGCAGTAATTCAATTATTTTCACAAGTTATATAATTTTTTACAGGGATTAAATAATTTTTGTCATAAATAAAAATAAAATTCGTAGCAGGATTTTAATTATTTTTAATGCAAATTTAATCAAATTTTTCGAAAAATGTAATTATTCTTAAATTTTTTTTTTAAATTCATCAAAAGAATTTAATTATTTAAAAATTTATTGGTAAAATTCTTCATTAGAATTCCAGTTTTCAATAAATTATTTATTTTTGTATTTAAATAATTTAATTCTTGTAGAATTTTTTAATAAAAATTGCTTTAGAAATGAATTTCAGTTAAAATTTTAGATAATAATTGAGTATTAAAATTATAGCATAAATTTTTAGAAATAATTGAATTTTGAAAAAGTAAAATTAAAATCTTTGAAAATCTGAATTTTTCATACTTTTAACTAACAATTCTGTAGAATTCATTTTTTTGAAAAAGTTTAATTGAATTTTTTTTAATTTTTGAAGATTTATTTTCTATGTTTAATTGAATAATTTCTGAATAATTGATTAAATTTCGTAAAATTTAATTATAAACAAATGGATTTGAAAATAAATTTCAATTTTGCATTTGTTTTGTTTAATTTTCTTTCACTAAAACAAAAAGTTATCTCAGGGAAAAGAAAAATATATACGATTTAGAAAAAATTTGTTTCAAATGAACCATTTTTTTCTAAACCCACAAAACAAAACTGCATTCTGACGAGCAAATAAATTTCTCTTTCAGACGCAAACATCATTTATGTTCATATCTTCTTCATTAAAAATAGTTTTAGAAAAACGTTAATAAACCTTTATCTTAACCCCCCAAAAAAAAGAGGTAAAACATTCCTTTTTACAGTCAAAATATACACTAATTTTGTTAATCCTTTTACCAAACTTTGACGTCTGGACAATAAAAATTCTTCTGAATACTCTCGAGAAGGGAAAAAAGTATTTCGGGATCATATAATATTGTTTGATTGATACCACATATATAATATGTTTAAATATTTGAAATTTTTAAAAATCGGAATAATATATTAATACGGAATGTATATTAATTGTATACCTGGTGTAACCACTTAAAATCTCGAGTGTCAAACATTCCGTGACAAAGTATATTAGAGTGAAGCTGACATACCAAAATGTCTGACAGGATTTTTATCATCAGCACCAATCTGACATTAAAAGCTTCCAAAAAAAAGGAAGGACGAACCAAAAGACCTATTAGAACAAAAGATTTTAACACTCAGTTATTTCAGGTTGACGAATTTTTTTTCACCTCAATTTTTTTCTCACATAAATTACATATTCTGTATAATCTTTTAATTGCTACGAAAACAGAATTTTTTAAAAAATGCTAAAAAATTAATTATGATAAAATCATTTTTTTTTTGCAGTAGTTTTACTTCTTTTTGTGGAAGCATTGTTTTCTAAATAATTGAAATCTTTTTGAAAAATTTTACTAAAATAGTAGATATTTAAAATCATTAAGATTAGCAAATTTTTTGAAAATTGTTGAAATTGGAAAACGAATTTTTTTGATATTTATGAAAATAATTGAAATTTGGAGAAGAATTTAGATATTTATAAAGATAATTGTAATTTTTACGAGAATTTTTTAAAAATTTTAAACATAGTTGAATTTTATAAAAAGAATTTTATTTTTTCTTCAAGTAATTGAATTTCTGCAATAATTTGAAAATTCTATTATTTAATTATTTTATTTGAAAATTTTTTCGAAAAAATCAATTTTGTTTTTAAATCAGATTTTTTATTTTATAAATATATTTTAATAACATTTTTTTTAAAAATAATTGCACTTTTCGCGGAATTCATTTAAAATTAAATGAAAAATAATTTAAATTCTACAATGATTTTTATTATTTATAGAAATAATTGAATTTTTGCATCGATTTTAATTTTTAAAAAAATTAAATTCTTAAGAAAAATGTTATTATTTACAAAATTAATTGAATTCTTGACCAAAAAATTGATTAAAATCTTTTTAATCATTCAAATTTTGCAAACAATTTTATTCTTTTTGAAAATAATTTCATTTCTCCGAAGAATTTTATTATTTATGAAATTAATTGAATTCTTCCAAAAAAATTGATTAAAATCTTTGAAGTGTAATTGAATTCCTCACAAGAATTTTCTTATACTTATAAAAATAATTGAATTTATATGAAGAATTTTGTTAACATTTTCAAAATTAATTGAATTTTCCTGAAAAATTTAATTATTTATAAAAAAATAATTGATATCCCCTTGAAAAAATTACTTACTTATAAAAATAATTGAATTCTTTACAAGAATTTTGATTTAAATCTTTGAAATAATTCGAATGTTGCAAAGAATTTTATTATTTTTCGAAATAATTGAATTCGTCAGAAGAATTTTATTATTTTTTGAAATATTTGAATTTGTCAGAAGAATTTTATTATTAATGAAAATAATTGAATTTTTGTGAAGAATTTTGCTAAAAATTTACAAAATAATTCAATTCCCCTGATAAATTTAATTATTTATAAAAAAAATTGTATTTTTTACAAGAATTTTGATTTCAATCTTTGAAATAATTGAAATTTTGTTAAGAATTTGATTATTTTTGGAAATAATTGAATTCTTACGAAAATTTTAAATATTTTTTTTGTTAATTGAATGTTTGAACTTTGGAAAAGAATTTTGTTATTTATAAATATAATTGGGATTTTTACGTGAATTTTTAAAAAATTTTGAACATGGTTAAATTTTATAAGAATTTTATTTTATTTTTTTTTTTTAAATAATGGAATTTTTGCAATTATTTGTAATTTCTCCAAAATTGAATTTTTTTTTAGTGTTTTGAACATAAATTTAAATTAGAAAATTTTTAAATTCTATTATTTTTAGAATTATTAATTTTATTTTAAAAAAGGCAGTAAGAAGTTAGCCGCGTGTTTTAGGGCGCGAATTGTTGCTATAGTTATTAATTACAGTATGATCAGAGTGATTTTCTCATGCAAAAAGGGATTTTATTTTTCAAAAAAAGAATTCAGTTGAAAAAAGAGGGAAATTTTTAAAGTAAAAATAATTATTAATCACTTTTAATTATTTTTTTTCTACAGACTTAATGAGAAGGAAAAAGTATTTTTTGGCCCATAATAGAAAACACTTTGCTGCATATAATACGCAATACATAAGTATATATTTTAACGACAATAATAATAATAATAATAATAATTTTTCCACGAGTGCAATTTTCAAAGACTTGGGAGAAAAGAAATGGAAAAGATTTTCTCTCAAACGATGTGGAAATGGTAAAAGATTCATAATAATAATTGTCACAAAGAGGGAGAATTACATTGGCTCCTGTTTTCCTTCAAGTGGATCTTCAATCAAAATGAAAGTAGGAAATATTGTTTCTTAACCTTTTTCTCCAACCTCTTCTTCTTCTCCTCTATATATAGGAGCAATAAAGAAATGACAAAACAGCAGATTGAAAAACAAAGATGGAGAAGATAAGAGCTTCTTCTTCTTCTTCTTCTTCCTCTTGGTTCCACTGGTAGAAAATTCCTTATTTCCTTTCATTTCAACAAGTAAGGTGAATTCAAGGAGCAAGAGACGGTTTAATTCAATCGTCTTTTCAGCAAGAAAAGGGAAAGAGAGAGAGAGAGAGAGAGAGAGAGATGCGATCTGCAAGGAAATTACAGCCGAAGGACAAATACTTTGTCAATAGAATTCTACAACGAGTTGAGAATAATAAATCTTATCAGGACTTAATTTCATTGTACTCCTTTTAATAAGACTCAATCCTCAAGTTCATATCACTTTTTTTTCCGCTATTCATTAATAGTTTAAGTAGTTTTCCCTTAGTTATATTCATTACACAGTTTGCATTTCAATTGATTTTTCATTAAGAAACGGCGGTAAATGGAAAAGAAAATTATATCCTAAAGTTCTGAATGAATAATTTATATGTAATTTCTTCTTTAAACTTAATTTTTGTTGTACTTGCAATAATTTTGCAACAGTTGATTTGAAAAAAGTTAATTAAAAAGTTTCTAAATATAAAATTCACCGTAATTTTTATTACAAACCGTAACATAGATAAAAAAAAATATTTGATATTCAATATCAAAATAAATTAAAATTATACTACAGGGTACCTGAAAAAATGTAATTTTGTTTTTTCCCGACTTTTCCCTGATTTTCAGACAAAATATTGACCATTTCCTGAGCCTAAAGAATAATTAGACATTTTTCGAGAAATTCGATTAAAATTTTATTAAAAATAATTGAAATTCTGCGATGAGTTTTATTATTTTTGAAAATAATTGAATCCCTGAAAAAAAGTTTATTATTTATGAAAATAATTGAATAAAATTCCTGTGGAATTTTTATTATTTATGAAAATAATTAAATACATTAAAATAATTTAATAAATAGAATTTTATTAAAATTTTAAATATTGAAAATCATTGAATTGAGGGAAATTTTTGAAAATAATGAAATTTTAGATAAGAATTTTTTTTATTTATAAAGATAATTTAAAATTTGACGAGAATTTTTAAAAATTTTTGAAAAAAATTAAAATTTCTGCGACAAATTTTATTATTTGTGAAAATAACTGAATTATGCGAAGAAATTTATTAAAATAGTAAATATTGAAAATCATTAAATTGAGGGAAATTTTTGAAAATAATTGAAGTTTTGCCAAGAATTTTATTAAAATTTTTGAAAATAATGGAATTGAATAGTGAAAAACGTTTGACAAAATAATTGAAATTTTGAAAGAATTTCATTTAAATTTTTGAACAAAATTGTTATTTATGTGAAGAATTTTATTATTTATGAAAATAATTGAATCCTTGTAAAAAATTTTATTATTTACGAAAATAATTGAATAATTGCAAAGTAATTTATAAAAAAATGTAAATAACAAAATTTCTATTATTTATAAAAATAATTAAATAAGTAGAATTTAATGAAAATAGTAAATATTGAAAATCATTGAATTGAGGAAAATATTTGAAAATAATTGAAGTTTTGAAAAAAATTTTATTAAAACTTTTGAAAAGGATGGAATTTTAGAGAAGAATTTTATTATTTATAAAGATAATTGAAATTTTGATAAAATTTTTTAAAAATTTTTGAAGAAAATTAAAATTTCTGCGAAGAATTTTATTATTTATGAAAATAATTTAATTTATTAAAAATTTGTAAATAATAAAATTCTTGTGAAATTTTTATTTATGAAAATAATTAAATACGTAGAATTTTATTAAAATAGTAAATATTGAAAATCATTGATTTGAGGTAAATTTGTGAAAATAATGAAAAGAAGAATTTTATTATTTATAAACATAATTGAAATTTTGACGAGAATTTTTAAAAATTTTTAAACAAAATTGAAATTTTTGGGAAGAATTTTATTATTTATGAAAATAATTGAATTCTTGTAAATACTTTTATTATGTATGAAAATAATTGAACTATGCGAAGAAATTTATAAAAAATTTGTAAATAAATGAATTTATGTGAAATTTTTATTAGTTATGAAAATAATAATTAATTGTTTGCTTAGAATTATATAAAAAATTTTTTTTAAATAATTGAATTCTTTTGGAAAATTTTATTAAAATAGTAGATATTGAAAATCATTGAATAGAGAAAAATGTTTGAAAATAATTGAAATTTTGAAAGAATTTTATTTAAATTTTTGAAAATAATTGAAATTTTGACAAGAATTTTATTTAAATTTTTTAAAATAATTGAATTTTGGAGAATTTAAGAATTTTGTTATTTATAATGACAATTGAAATTTTTACCAGAATTTTTAAAAATTTTTCAACCAAATTTGAATTTTTGCGAAGAATTTGATTATTTTTTAAAATAATTGAATTTCTGCAATCATTCGTAACTTTTCCAAAATTCAATTTTTTTAGTGTTTTTGTATTATCAATTTTGCTATAAATCCATAATTATTAAAAATTAATTAAATGTTATTAATTTAACTAATTTCAGAAGAATTTGAATTATTAAAATTTTTCAAAAATCTAAGTTCTTTAAAATTTCTAATTAAATTCATTCAAAATTGAAATTTTATAAAATTTCAAATTAAAATCTTTTTAAGTTCATCTATTTATGAAAATTGTGACCGCAACTCTTTTAAAATTCAATAAATTTTGAAATATTTATGTAAAATTATTCATTAAATAATTTAACATTCCCTGAATTCTCTGACCTGTGGCAACCCTGATAATATTATTTATAATTATTTATTAAATAATAAATTATTTGCTTTCATTAAAATATTAATCTCCCTCTCTCAATTTTGTTTTTGTTAAAAATAGTTAAAAATTACTTACGGAACAGGAGATTTTCATAAATATAAATTGGAAATTGCATCATGAAACTCACCTGAAACAGAAAATAAATATTTCTTTAAAAATTTGTATAAAAAACTTTCCAAAAATATATATATTTAGGTACAACGACGGAAACAGTATAAAAAATTAATAGTTGTCAGTAATTAATAGTAAATATTGTAAAACAGAAAAATAATTAAAAAAATACGTGTATAATTTTTTGTATTCAGTAAGAAGAAGTTTTTATATTTATAGAATAAGAACGGAAAAGTTTAAGTATAATCCGAGAGCTTCCGCGATTCCTTTGATAATTGTATTTTAAATAAACTTTGAATACACTTTTCTTTACAAACAAGCGAAGCTTAATTTAAACCTAATGACGTGTACTTGTTTACATTAATTTTGAAATGCAACTGCCGCTTGTAAAACCGACATTATTCTCAAATAAAAATTTATAAACGGAGAAAGAAAGATGATTTTCTCTTTTATAACTTTAATTTCCAACTTTTTCTCTTGAAGTTATAAATTCGTTATACACACTTATTATATTTAATATCAATTTATGAACAAATTCTCTTTTTATCTACATTATGAAATACAGAAATAAATTTTTCCTTCCTGTTTATTATTATCCTGTATATATACAGGTTTCTTTTCCAAAATTTAAATTCGCAATTTTGGAAATGAAAAAGAATAAAAAAAATGTTCTTTCAAACGACAAATTTTTCTTTCGACAAAATTTTGAATTAACAATTTTCCTATTGAATAGATATGATACAATGTATCATTTTTAGAGATTTTGTGTATATAATAATATATTTTATCCCGACCCTTTCTCCAAAGCCATTTATATTTCCGTGTCTCGTTGGACATCTTCGTGCTGCCAGTATACCCGGATCGTTAATGAGGAATTTGCATAAAATTTTCAGTCCCTTAACAATGGATATTCATCCGACGCCTGTGACCCAGCAGATAACGCAGGAATAATACAATAGAATACACTCAAGGGACGATGTGTTAAACGATCATAAAAAATCGTTTCCTCTTATGTTTATGCTAATTTTATTTTACACCGAGACCAATTGAGTCAAATGCTTAATTTGAGGAGTGAGAACTCGTTTCGACAAATGTAAGGTATTAATTATTTGTCAGTTGTTTCTCTAATTCATATCAATTTTAAAATTAAAAAGAACACCAGAAGGCGCAAATTTTTTTCTATTGTCGGTGATTTTTTTTCTTCAAATTTTTATTACACTCATTAGTATATCAATATTATAATTTAGAATATTAAATCATTTTTGCTTTCCCCCGTCGCAATTGAATGCTTATATCATAAAATACTTTTTTAGGGTTGGTACAAAAAATTTAATTTTGTTTTTCTTTTTCCCTTTGACTTTTCCCTGATTTAAAGAGAAAATTTTTTGCCTTCTTCCCTGATCCTAAAAAATATTCTGCGATTCACTCTAAAAATAATTAGATACTCAAAAAAATTTTATTTAAATTTAAAAATTTCTTCAAAAGTAAAATTATTCGAAAATATCAATAACTTATTTCTTATAAATAAATATTTAATCATTTTTATTTTTATTTACAAATTAAAATTTTCAAAAAATTAAAATTCAAACCTTTTTGAAATTAACCAACTTATAAAAAAAAAATTATAAAACATGAAAAAATCGATCACTCCAAGTCTTCGACTCGAAGTGATCGATTATAATAATTAAAGTTGACCGAGTGATAAAATCATTATTTTACATTTTAATATATATTGTTACTCTTATTTCTTCAAAATTATTTACATCATTTCAAATCAATTATTATTTTCTAGAATTTTTTACTACAATTCTTCATCAAAGCTTTTAATAATTTTTGAAAATGTTCTTTGAGAATTCTCAAATCTATTTGTTTAAAATTCAGTTTTACGAAATTTCGATTATTTGGAAAATTCTTCAATTAAATATAAATTACATTAAAAATAAATTAAATATAAAAAAAACAAATAATTTTTTAACAAATTTGATTACTTTTTCAAAAAAATTAATTCCACAGAATTATTAGTTAAAAGTACGAAAAATTCAGATTTTCAAAGATAATAATTTTAAATCTTTTTAAAATTCAATTATTTCTTAAAAAATTCACGCTATATTGTTTTTAATATTCAATTATTATCTAAAATTTTAAATAAAATTCATTTTTAAATTAATTTTTAATAGAAAATTCTACAAGAATTCAATTATTTAAATATAAAAATAAATAATTTATTGAATAATTAAATATTTCTTAAAATTCAACTCTCATAAAGAATTTTATCAAAAAAAATTTTAATTATTGAATTCTTTTAAAGAATTTTGATTTGAATAAAATTTTTATTGAATAATTACATTTTTCGAGAAATTTGATCAAAATTAAATTAAAAATAATTAAATTTTTGCGATGAGTTTTATTTTTAGTAAAAATAATTGAATCCTTAAGAAGAATTTTATTACTCTTGAAAGTAATTGAAGTTCTGCAATAAAATTTTTAAGAATAATTAAATTTTTCCAGGAATTTTATTAAAATTGTATTAAAAATAATTGAAATTTTGCGACGAGTTTTATTATTTATGCAAAATAATTGAATTTGAAAATAGTAAAAATTTTGCCAATTTTTAAAACTAAACCTTTTCTTAATTCAATTATTTTTAAAAATTTTGCCTAAAATGTCTTTAATATTCAATTATTATGTAAAATATTGACTAAAATTCATTTTTTAAATTAATTTTTATTAGAAAATTCTACTAGAATTCAATTATTTAAATACAAAAAAATAATTTAGTGAATAATTATATGTTTCTTAAAATTCAATTCTCATAAAGAATTTTATTAACAAATTTTTAAATAATTGAATTATTTCGAAGAATTTTAATAAAATTTTTAAAAATAATTTCATTTTTCGAGGAATTCGGTTAAAATTGAATTAAAAATAATTGAGATTCTGCGATGAGTTTTATTATTTATAGAAATAATTGAATTCATAAAAAGAAATTTATTATTTTTAAAAATAATTGAGTTTTTAGTTACCTACTATTTGTGAAAATAATTAAATGTTTGCGTAGAATTTTATTAAAATGTTTTTTAAATAATAACATTTTTCGTGGGATTCGATTAAAATTGTATTAAAAATAACTGGAATTTGTCGACGAGTTTTATTGTTTATGAAATTAATTGAATTACTAAAAAAAATTTTATTATTTATGAGAATCATTGAATTGATGCGAAGAAATTTATGAAAAATTGATAAATAATTGAATTCCTGTGGAATTTTTACTATTTATGAACATAATTAAAATAACGTTTGCGTAGAATTTTATAAAAATTTTTTTTAAATAAATGAATTCTTTTGGAAAATTTTATTAAAATTTTTGAAAATAATTGAATTTTGAAGAAGAATTTTATTATTTATAAGGATAATTGAAAATTTAAACAAGAATTTAAAAAAAAATTTAGAACATAATTGAATTTCGAAGATGAAATTTTATTATTTATAAAGATAATTTAAACTTTGACGAGAATTTAAGAAAGTTTTAGAACATAATTGAATTTCTGCGATAAATTTTATTACTTTTAAAAATAATTGAATTTCGAAGAAGAATTTTATTATTTATAAAAATAATTGAAATTCGAAGAAGAATTTTATTATTTATAAAAATAATTGAAATTTTCAAACGAGAATTTTTAAAAATTTTAGAACATAATTGAATTTTTGCAAAAAATTTTATTACTTTTGAAAATAATTGAATTTTGAAGAAGAATTTTATTATTTATACCTAAAGATAATTGAAATTTTAAACGAGAATTTTGAAAAATTTTATAACATAATCGAATTTCTACGTAAAATTTTATTACTTTTGAAATAATTGAATTTCGAAGAAGAATTTTATTATTTATAAAAATAATTGAAATTTTCAAACGAGAATTTTTAAAAATTTTAGAACATAATTGAATTTTTGCAAAAAATTTTATTACTTTTGAAAATAATTGAATTTTGAAGAAGAATTTTATTATTTATACCTAAAGATAATTGAAATTTTAAACGAGAATTTTGAAAAATTTTATAACATAATCGAATTTCTACGTAAAATTTTATTACTTTTGAAATAATTGAATTTCGAAGAAGAATTTTATTATTTATAAAAATAATTGAAATTTTCAAACGAGAATTTTTAAAAATTTTAGAACATAATTGAATTTTTGCAAAAAATTTTATTACTTTTGAAAATAATTGAATTTTGAAGAAGAATTTTATTATTTATACCTAAAGATAATTGAAATTTTAAACGAGAATTTTGAAAAATTTTATAACATAATCGAATTTCTACGTAAAATTTTATTACTTTTGAAATAATTGAATTTCGAAGAAGAATTTTTATTATTTATAAAGACAATTGAAATTTTATACGAGAATTTTTAAAAATTTTAGAACATAATTGAATTTTTGCAAACAATTTTATTACTTTTGAAAATAATTGAATTTCTAAGAAGAATTTTATTATTTATAAAGATAATTGAAATTTTAAACGAGAATTTAAAAAAATGTAATTGAATTTCTACGTAAAATTTTATTACTTTATATTTTGAAAATAATTGAATTCATGCAATAATTTATTGGTTTCTTATGGAATAATTTTCTTAATAAATTCATTCAAAATTGATATTTTCGAAAATTTCAAATTGAAACTTTTTGAATAATATTTAAGTAAAATTACTCAATAAATAATAATTTGTAAGTAATAATTTTATGATAGAGAACTATCAATTTGAAATTTTCGAAAATATCAATTTTCAATGAATTTATTAAGAAAATTATTCAATAAGAAAAAAATTATTACAGAAATAATTCAATTATTTTCAAAAGTAATAAAATCCTTCGCAGAAATTAAATTATGTTCTAAAATTTTTAAAAATTCTCGTTTAAATTTTCAATTATCTTTATAAATAATAAAATTCTTCTTCGAAAATCAATTATTTTTAGAAATAGAAAAAATTGAAGGTTTTATTTCAGCATTTTCTTATGAATTCTAAATATTTAATTCTGGTTCAGTACTTTTAATAAAAATCTTTAACTTTTCCCTGATTTCCCAGACCAATTCTACTTTTCCTGACTTTTCTCTGAAATTCCTGACCTGTGGCATCCTTGTTTTTAAATAAATAAATTCCAGAGCGAAATTAGAAATAAAATATGAACTTTAATCTATTAATTTTTTCTATTATTTAATTTACATATGTTCTTAGAATCAGTAATTATTTTTTATTATTCAAAACAATATTAGTACTTACAAAAGAATTTAAAACGCCTCTTGGAATTTTATGAGCGAAACTTCCATTCTGAGGATTAAAAATTCCTCCAATTTCCAAAAAGAAAATTAAGAAATTCTAAATTTGATTAAATGCAATATTAATAAAGTATTTATCTAACCCCCGGCGTAATTCGTCAATTGAAAAATTCAAGCCATAAAACTGACGATGGTGTATATAATGTATATCTTTATATTGCATTAAGTACTTGAGTACACACAGTGGGTATCAGGAATAAAGGTGTATAACAATGAGGCCCCCGTTTCTTTTTTCTTTTCGGTATTGGTCGACCATTCGCGGGCATTATCTCGTACAAAGACCCTGATCAAACATATGTACCACTAGTACACGAGTAGACAACTATATATTGCTTTTCTCACCGTGATACTATAAAGGTTGCTTTTACCGCATGCGATGTTATAATGTTTCATCATGATCTCGTTTACTTAAGGGGTTTTTGTTAGCAATCAGAAACAGGATTTTTTTTCTCCATTTCATCTAAACTATAAATATATGTTTCGCGTACAAATATAGAAGCTTATTTTTATGATGCTTTTTATAATCATTGTGTATGTACATCACGCAGAAACGTTATTATAATCCTATATATATATATTCATTCTCAACGGAAATGAGAGGAAAAATTACCCCTTTGTGTTTTATGTGTAACATCTTTTAAAGTTGTGTATCATGAGAGGCTTATCAATTTGATAACTTTTAAAAATGTATATAATGCGGTAATGTATAAAGTCAACTACTGGGGTTATTATGGTTCATATTTTCTAAAATTTCGATAAATCCTTGCCTTCGAAAAATTTTAATTATTTTTACAAATAGTAAAATTCTTCGCAAGAATTCAATTATTTTTATAAATAGTAAAATTCTTTGCAGGAATTCAATTATATTCAAAACAATTTGAATTGAATTCCTCGGATGAATTCAAATATTTTTAAATATTTCCATAAACTTCAATTTAGGATTTCCTAAAATTTTAATAAATTCTTCAAAACAATTCAACTATTTTTAGAAATACAAAAATTCTTTGCAAGAATTCAATTATTTTCAATTTACTTTTAATAAAATTCTTCTTCATTAAAATCCAATTGCTTTCGAAATTTTCAATTAAAATTATTAAAGAAACTCCATTGGTTTAAAAAAAAAATTCAAAGAAATTCTTCAAAAGAATTTAATTAGGATTTTAAAAATGTTTAATAAAATTCTTTGCGAGAATTGTTTATTTTCAAATATAAATTTTTTAAATAATTTCATAATCAAAATTTAAAAATTTTACTTATTAAGTACAACATTAATTATTACTGTTCATATTTTTAAAAATCGTTTTTAAATTTCACGAAAGAATTCAATTATTTTCTAAAATTTTAATAAATCCTTCTAAAAAATTCAATTATTATTTTAAATAGTAAAATCTTTGCAAAAATTCAATGATTTTCAAAACAATTTTAATTGAATTCCTCAAATGAATTCAAGTATTTTTAAATATTTCCAAAAATTTTCAATTATTTCCTAAAATTTTAATAAATTCTTCGAAACAATTCAACTATTTTTATAAATATAGTAAAATTCTTTGCAGGAATTCAAATTATTTTTTAATCAAATTTAAATAAAATTACATGAAAGAATTTAATTATTTTCAAAAATTTCCATAAAATGAAATTTCAGCAAGAATTTAAAATTCTCTAAAAATAATTCAATTATTCTCAAAATATTTTAAAAAAATTCTATATAAAAATTAAATTAATTTCAATGCAATTTTTAAATATGTTCGTCAAAAAAAAATTGAAAGAATTCAATTATTTTCAAAAAATAATAAAATTCTTGAATATACTTAATTTTAACAAAATTCTTTAAAGAAATTCCATTATTTTCGAAACAACTTTAATTGAATTTCTCGAAAAAATTTCATTATTTTCAAATATTTCTATAAAATTCTTTATAAAAATTTAATTATTTCTTAAAATTTTAATAAACTCTTCGAAACATTTTAATTATTTTTATAAATAGTAAAATTCTTCGCAATAATTCAATTATTTTCATAAATAGTAAAATCCTTTGAAGGAATTCAATTATTTTCAAACAATTTTAATTGAATTTCTCGGATGAATTTAAATATTTTTAAATAGGTATTTCCATAAATTTCAATTATTTCCTAAAATTTTAATAAATTCTTCGAAACAATTCAACTATTTTTATAAATAGTAAAATTCTTCGCAAGAATTCAATTATTTTCAATTCACTTTTAATAAAATTCTTCTTCATAAAATTCAATTACTTTTAAAATTTACAATTAAAAATTTTAAATTATTAAAGAAACTCCATTAGTTTAAAAAAAAAATTCAAAGTATTTCTTCAAAAGAATTTAATTAGGATTTTTAAAAATTTTAATAAAATTCTTTGCGAGAATTCAGTTATTTTTCTAAATAATAAAATTCTTTGAAGAAATTCTATTATCATTAAATTTTTTGATAAAATTCTTTGCAACAATTCGATGATTTTCAATACATTAATTTTAAAATTGAAAATATTTGAAAAGAAAAATTATAAAAAAGTTAAGAAACAAAAAGCAAACAACAACTAACTTCAAACTGCGAACAGATTACCGAAACATGTACTTTATTATTATTATTAATTAATAATTAATTAATTAATGTTATAATTATTTTTATTTTATAATTAATTCAAAATTGTAATTTTCAAATAGAAATCATCAGAATTTTTTTTACTTCTTATCATTAAAAGTCCAAAATTTTGTTAAAATATTATGTTTTGTCAAATTGAAATTATGCAGATTTTTGTTTTTTACTTCTAAACAAAATAAAAAAATTGTTAAACAACTGTGATTAAGAAATAGAAAATTTATTTATTTTGCATTATTTTTGTTTATGAATCACAATTTTGTTAACAAAATTATTATTTTGTTTTAGAAAAAGAAGAAAAATATTTGCACAATTTCTATTTTTAATCATATTTTCGGAACAGGATTTTCCACAGGAATTAAGACATTCAAAAATTTTTAATTCAAACCTTTCTTAAATTAAAAAACTTATAAAAGTTTTGTTATAAAACGTCCGAGTCGAAGACTCGGAGTGATCGATTTCTTCGTTTTCTAATAATTAAAGATGACAGAGAGATAAAACCATTATTTTATATTATAAGAATATTGTTACCATAACTCCATCAACATTATTTTCATAATTTTAATTCAATTATTATTTTCTAGAATTTAAAATTATTTTTTAACAAAATAATAATTGAATTCCTTAAAAAAAAATTTATTATTTATGAAAATAATTAATTTATAATAAAAATAATAATTTTTGAAAATAATTAAATTTAGGGAAAGAATTGTTTTGACATTGATGAAAATAATTTAACTTTAGAGAAAAATTTTATTATTTATAAAGATAATTGATATTTTTACGAAATTTTTTTTCAAATTTTGTAGTTGAATTTTATAAGAAGAATTTTATTATTTTTTTTTTTTTGAAAAAAAAAAATTGAATTTCTGCAATTATTTGTAATTTCTCCAATATTGGATTTTTTTTTTAGTGTTTTCAACAAAAATTTAAATTAGAAAATTTTCATAAATGCAGATGAATAAAATTGTTTAATTTTTTTTTTTTAATGATAAGTAAGTGCTAAACTTTTACTATGGAAATTAATAATAATAATTATTATTATGTAGAATTTTATTTAAGCATTTGAATTTGAAATATCAAAATTTTTATATATAAATAACTTTCTTTTGCGAAATGTATTTGTTAAAGGCGCAAGGTGGCTGCAATAAAGCTTTTAAGTCAATAATCCCTCGAATATATATGTACGTACATATACAACACACTCTGAAGAGTTCTTGACTTCCGCTAAATTTCTCATGATTCTGGATCAAACGCGATTACTCATTAGAGAACCGAGTGTTTAATCTGTATTCCACAAAATTTAACCAACATCAATTCGCGATAACTTTATTCTCTCCGATTTGTAGAAATTTGCCAAATAATTTCCGCTGAGTGGAGAGAAAGAATTAACAAAAAATAATAATTAAAAACAAATTCTTACATCTATTAAATAAATTAACTAGAAAATATAATTTCGAACAAGTTTTTACATTTTTGAAAAGTAGAAAATTGCCTCGGGAAATTCCAGACATTTTTGAAGTTGTACTTTGTAGACAGTAAAAAGTGGTATAGTTTTTTTTCCAAGGAAAATAATTTTTGAAATATTCTAACTTTATTCCATGTATGAATTTATTTTTACTATTTATATTTTTTTATTGAGTAATTTTGTTTTATTGTTTAAGATTTTTAATTAAAAAAATTTATTTATGACTTTTTCATTAAAAAACTCGTTGATGACTTTTTTAATTAAAAAATCCATAAATTGGGGTGAAAATAACACTGTTTTACTTCTTACGTCATAAAATTGAAAATAAAATTTTTTTTTTCAAATTTTCAACTGGTTCTTAGTTATTATGCTTCAAAATCAATGTCGGAAATTTTTTATACACCATTTAAAATAAATTTTTAATCATTATTATTTTTCTATGCGAATTAAGAGTTTCAAATAAAATATTTCATAGAAAACTTGAATTATTCACAAAATTGATTTCTCATTAAAAATTTTAACAACAAATTTTTTTAAGTAATTGGATTTTTTTGACGAAATTTAATATTATTTTTAAGAATATTTACATTATTTTTTCGAGAAATTAGACTAAAATTGTATTGAAAATAATTGAAATTCTGAGATGAGTTTTAATTTTTGTGAAAATAATTTAATTCCTAAACAGAATTTTAATATTTATGAAAATTAAATTCCTATAAAAATTTTATTATTTATGAAAATGTAATTCAATTATTGCGAAGAAATTTATGAAAAATTTGTTATTAAATGAATTTTTGTAAAATTTTTACTATTTATGAAAATAATTAAATGTTTGCGTAGAATTTTATTGAATTTTTTTGAAATAATTGAATTCCTATGGAAAATTTTATTAAAATAATAGTAAATATTGAAAATCATTTAATTGAGGAAAATTTTTAAAAATAATTCAAATATTGACAAGAATTTTAATAAAATTTTTGAAAATAATTCGATTTCCTAATGGAATTTAGTTAAAATTGTTTCAAAAATAATTAAATTCTTTATAACGAATTTTATCGAAACTTATTTGAAATTAATTTAATTCTATGAGAGAATTTTATTAAAATTTTCAAGAATAATTGAATTCCCAATTATTATTTTATTATTTATGAAAATAATTGAATTATTGGGAAGGAATTTAAAAAAAATTTGTAAATAATTGAATTATTCGACTGTGAAATTTATATTATTTATGAAAATAATTAAATGTTTGCTTAGAATTTTATCAAAAATTTTTTGAACATAATTGATTTTCTACAATCATTTGTAACTTCTCCAAAATTTAATTTTTCGTAGTATTTCTAACTAAAATTCCTCTCGAAATCCATTATTTTTAATAATAAATTAAATATATACAAAAAAATTTAACTAAATTTTAAAAGAATTTGAATTATTAAAATTTTTCAAAAATCTAAGTTCTTTAAAAATTCTAATGAAATTCATTAAAAATTAAAATTTTACAAAATTTAAAATTGAATCCTTTTAAAGATTATTTCGTTATGTAAATTGTAATCGTAACTCTTTTAAAATTCAATTAATTTAAAAATATTTAAGTATAAAATTATACTTTAGATATTTTCTAAGTAATAATTTTATGATTGTTCTTCAAAAATTAAGTTATTTAAAAAGAAATTATTGTCAGAAATATACAAAAAAAAATTGAAGGTTTCGTATTAGAATTCGTGATAATTTCATATAGTTTATGAGGCAAACTAAAAAAGACACTAAAATTAAGAATTTTCTTATGAATTCTAAATATTTAATTTTTACAACTAATTTTAATGAAAATCCCTGACTTTTTCCTGATTTCCCTGACCAATTCTACTTTTCCTGACTTTTCCCTGAATTCCGTGACCAGTGGCAACCCTGGATAATATTGATTTGATTTTTTGTCCCATTGACATAATACTATTTTTAAAAAAATTTATAATACATTTGAAAACTAGGTCAATTTGAAAAAATCAGCTCCACATACATTTTCTTTTCTCTTTTTATTGACTTTTACTTTCCCCTCTCTTAAACAAGTTGTAAATGTTTGAAAAGTTGATCAAAATGTTTTTTCTAGAACAACGCAAATAAAATGAAAATTGCAATAAAAACTATATTTATATAGATACAAGATCCAAACTAGAATCAAAAGTTGCAAATATCAGGGCTCGAACCAGTGAAAGTATTTAAAAAATACGGACATTACGGACCAAAAATGAAAAATTACGGACCATTTACGGACCAATTACTGACAAAAAATATATAAGAGAATATTTTACTTAAAACTATAAATTAGATTTTTTCATAACTAAAAAACATGAAGATATCGATAACTCCGAGTCTTCGACTTGGAGCGATCGATTACTTCATGTTTTATAATAATTAAAGATAGAATGATAAAATCATTATCAATTCAATTATTATTTTCAAGAATTTTTAATTAAAATTCTTCTTAAAATCGATTATTTTTAATAATTTTCGAAAAAGTTCTTTGACAATTTTCAAATCCATTTCTTTACAATATTCAATTTTACGAAATTTCAATTATTTGTAAATTCTTCAATTAAATATTTATTAGAAAATAAAAACTTCAAATAATATAAAAAAAATCCGCAATTAAAATTTCTCAAAAAAATTAATTCCACAGAATTGTTATAGTTAAAAATATGAAAAATTCAAATTTTCAAAGATTTGAATCTGAAACTTTTTTCAAAATTTAATTATTTCTAAAACTTTACACTCTAATACTTTTAATATTCAATTACCTATAATCTAAAATTTTAACTGAAATCCATTTTTAAATCAATTTTTATGAGAAAATTCAACGAGAATTTCATTATTTAAATACAAAAAAAACAATTTATTAAAAATTTATTGAATAATTACATATGTTTCTTAAAATTGAATTCTTTTAAAGAATTGTATCAATCAATTTTCAAAGAATTTAAATTCTTTTGCAAAATTTTATTAAAATAGTAGATATTAAAAATAATTAAATTAGGGAAAATTTTTGAAAATAATTGAAATTTTACCAAGAAATTTATTAAATTTTTTGAAAATAATTCAATTTTAGAGAAGAATTTTATTATTTATAAAGATAATTGATAATTTACGCAAAGAATTGCATTAAAAATTTTGAATGCAATAATTTTATTCTTTAAAGAAATTTAATTAAAAATTTATTAAAAATAATATTTAAATTCTAAAAAATAAATTGTAGGAAAGGTTATTAAAATAATAAAATTTCTTTGATAAATTTTAATAAAATTTTTAAGAATAATTACATTTTTCGAGGAATTCGATTAAAATTTTATTAAAAATAATTGAAATTCTGCAATTAGCTTTATTATTTATCAAAATAATAATTGAATTCCTAATAAGAATTTTATTATTTGCCAAAAAAATTAAATACCTGTAAAAATTTTATTATTTATGAAAATAATTGAATATGGCGAAGAAATTTATTAAAAAAATTTGTAAATAATGAAATTTCTGTAAAATTTTTATTATTTTTTGAAAATAAATAATTAAAGGTTTGTGTAGAATTTTAGTAGATTTTTTTTTAAATAATTGAATTCTTTTGGAAAATTTTATTAGAATAGTATATAGATACCTATTAAAAATCATTGAATCGAGGAAGAATTTTGAAAATAATTGAAATTTCTCCAAGAATTTTATTAAAATTTTTGAAAATCATTGATATTTCGGAGAAGAATTTAATTATCTCTAAAGATAATTGAAATCGAATTACGGACTTTACGGACCTTTTTTCAAAAAAACGAACTTTTACGGACTTCAAGCAAAGTTACGGACTTTTACGGGATTTACGGACCTAGAGCCCTGAAATATATTACCTAATTAAACTTGTATTCTAAATGGCAAAAACAGTTGTTCAATTTTTAATATAAAAATTGTCTTGTCATGTCATTTTCACCCTACTCTATATTTGAATTGAATATTGACTAATAAAAATCCCCAAAAATTTCGGTATTAAAATATATACGAGTAAAAAGTATACAATATTCTTTTGTGAATCCCAAATTTAGAACGAAATCTCATAAAATTCAATTCTTATGTTATATATCAAGGATTAAAGTAATAAATAAGAGACGATTTGAAATGAAAAAGAATCATGTGTGTTAATAATTTGAACGTAGGGTCATCACGTGACCCCTCCTCGAGAGTATAAGAATCATGTCACGCCTATTCAAATATAGAAAATCTGCCAGGTGTCCATTTTTCCACTATATAAGTTTTTCAGGTCAGTTTTGTGACCGTAGATCTATTAATGCCATTTGAATTTCTTCTGACCATGACTTTTTTCATGGTGTGTTATGGCTCATCGAGTATTTTTTTTCACCTTGCTGAAGAGTCATCTTTTCTATATAATATCTACGTATAAGTGTGTGTGTATGTGTGAAAGATGATTTTCAGATACAAAAGTGAATTCTCCGCTATATAATATTGCTGCCAATAGTCATTTCCTTCTTTTCTGACAAATTTGAGAAAGACGAGCAAAGTGGTCATTCGGAAGGGACAACAAATTTTAGAGCGTCTTTTCCTTTTAGGTTGTGGACCACCGACAGTGAGAAGACTCGCGAGCCAAAACCGCATGATTGTTGTTCGTATTCATTTCATTTTAATTTAGTCAACTCTTGACAAATTGTTTATTTACCTGAAAATTTCTTTTTTCTTTTGTTTTCATACAAAAGAATTGATATAACAAGTAATTTCTGCGGGACACAATTTATCAAACATATTGTAGAGAGGAATATGAAATCGAAAAATTTCTCTGTAAATTTAGAAAATTATGCCAAATAAACATTTCCTAAAATAAATAATATTTCCTCATTGATAATAAACGATATTTTCTCCTTCCTATTTTATTTTTTTAAGGAAATCATTCTTAATTATTATTCATCATTATTAATGTACTCTATTCATGTAATGTATTTATAATTAAATATTATTCACAATTATCAATAATTGATAATCAGTATTGATTATTATTCGTTATTATTCATTATTAATTA
Organism: Leptopilina heterotoma; assembly: GCF_015476425.1. Lineage (NCBI taxonomy): Eukaryota > Metazoa > Arthropoda > Insecta > Hymenoptera > Figitidae > Leptopilina > Leptopilina heterotoma. The sequence goes on from NW_025111138.1 coordinate 8,302,316, forward strand.
TTATTAATAGTTTATTCGTCATTGTTAATAATTTATTCATCATTATTAATTGTTATTTATTATAGCAACAAATAAATTAGAGAAACTCATCTTTTTAACAGAATTTAAAGAACAAGATTTTTTATTAATTTTATTTTTCGTTGTTAAATTTTTACTCATTCATTCATATTAATTTTTCATAAAAAGAAATAAATTAGAGAAAATCTTTTCCTGGAAATTTAAAAAAGAATGATAATTAAATTTAATCATGGGAAATAAAATTCAAAACATTTCAACTTCTAAAGTTTAATAATTTCTAGAAATTACAACTTATATAACCCTTCCAAACTTTAATTATTTTCTACAATTTTTAACGAAACTTCACCTCTCAATTAATTATCTATATTAATTTTTAATAATTTTCCTAAAGTTCTTCGAGAATTAAATTATTATTTAAGTAGAAAAATTCAATTTTTTTATAATAATTTAAATTGTCCACTTTTATTTATAAATATATATAAAGGTAGAATATTTTCAAAAATTTTAATTAAGAAATTCTTAATATTAATTTTTTTTAAATATTTTAAAATAATTTTTTAAAGACAATAGCTTTACAATTATATACAATTAAAAAATGTCAGAAAAATTGAAATTTAGCAAGATCTTTGAAAACAATTGAAATTTGGTAAAATCTTTGAAAAATAATTGAAATTTGGTAAAATTTTCTAAAAATAATTTAAATTTGATAAAATCTTTGAAAAATAATTTAAATTTGGTAAAATATTTTATAAAATAATTGAAATTTTGTAAAATCTTTGAAAAATAATTGAAATTTGGTAAAATCTTTGAAAATAATTAAAATTTGGCAAAATTTTCTATAAATAATTTAAATTTGATAAAATGTTTAAAAAATAATTAAAATTTTATAAAATCTATGAAAAATAATTAAAATTTTATAAAATCTTTTTAAAAATAATTGAAATTTCGTAAAATCTTTGAAAAATAATTGAAATTTTATAAAATCTTTGAAAAATAATTGAAATTTGGTGAAATCTTTTAAAAAATTATTGAAAATTGGTAAAATCTTTGAAAAATAATTGAAATTACATAAAATCTTTGAAAAATAATTGAAATTTGCTGAAATCTTTGAAAATAATTGAAATTTGATAAAATCTTTTAAAAATAATTGAAATTTGGTAAATCTTTTCAACAATAATTGAAATTTAGTAAAATCTTTGAAAAATAATTGAAATTTGATAAAATCTTTGAAAAATAATTGATTTTTTAAAAAATATTTAAAAAATCAAATTTTTGAAGAAATTTTAATTACAAATAATTTCTCCGAAATTGTAATAAGTCTAAAAGAGTAAATTTTTAAAAAAAATTTAACTTACTTTCTTCGAAGCTAATTGAATCTCAAAAAATTATGATAAAACAATTCTAAGAATTAGTTTCTTATAAATATTGTAATGTAATTTTTCGAAAATAATTGAATTTATAAAAAAAATTTTTGAATATGATTATTTTCTTAAAAAATTTAAAAAGAATTCTAAAAAATTTTAATGTTATTATTTTTCGTACCTATGTATTTGAATTTTCGGAAATATGTAATCGAAAATATTGAAAATAATTGAATTTTAAAAATTAGAATTAAAAAAATTCTGAGAATTACTTTTTTCAAAAATATTTTTTAATATAATTTTTAGAAACTAATTTTTATTTAATTTACACTTGAAGATTATTCATTACAATTTTTGTGAATTAAATTATTTTCAAAAAATTTTGCCAGAATTGGAATTCTTCAAAAGTTGAATTTCAAAATTTTGTAATTTAATACTTGAAAAAAATCAATTATTTTCTATTAAATTTTACAACATTTCAATTATTTAATGCTTTTTAATTGAATATTTCGAAAATTTAATTAGAAAAATTCAAAAATAACTTTTTAAAGATTTGTCAATTATTATTATACTTTTCATACTAATAAAAATCGCGAAATAAGTTGCAGTTTTAATAAAAGTGTGGTATTTTGTCGCAAAATTTGTAAAAAAAAAGCCAAAAAAGTGTCAAGTTTTTAATATAAGTCGATAAAAATCGCATTATTTGAAAATAGTCGAAAAAATAGTCATAATATCCGAGGCCTGTTATCGCAAAAATGATAGAAAATGGATTTTTAAATAAATTTAAGAAAAGAAAGTTATGAATTTAAAAAAAAAAATTTCTATATTTATTAAAAATTAAAAGCAATTTTTTTAAAACGTGTTTAATTATCTTTCATGATAGAGAGAAATGTATGCGAGGAGAAACAAATTTCAACATTAAACTCTGCACCATCAACGCAGTGAAATTCGTTTTCGCGAGTTAAAATTTACTAAAGGAAATTGATGATCAAGGTTGCTTTTGGCTATATACGCGCTTCAAACTTTAAAACAAAAAGCAAAAGAAGAAATTAAATATTTGCGTAAAAAAAATTCTTCTCCTCATTTTTTTTTTGTTTAAAAAAACGAAATTTTTGTAAATATTTTTTTTTTTTAAGAAAAATAATTTTTGCTCTAATTTCTTTTTAATTGCTTTTGGTGACTATTAAAACATAATTTCGGTTACATTTGCGGTATTTTTGTAATTGGGTTAACAGCTTGACACGATAATTTTACATTACTCGTTACACTGAGAATTTATCTACCTGGTAGTTGGAGTGACTAATTGATTTAATTTACGAAGTTGAATTTATGATCCCTTTTGCAGCTGTGGAAATTTCTGACCTCTATCTCTATCTCTCTTTCTCGCGTTCACCATGACTACTGTGTGTATATATATATATATACAGTACTGTTACAACTTTTCATAAAGAGAAAAGTTGACAAAATGCTTTTATAATTCGACACGGTGAATTTTCGAAATATTCACTCAATGCGATTTCATGGCCCTTGACACAAGGGCTTTTTTCAAAACTAGAAGTGAGGCAAGTTTAAGTGTATGCTTCAATAGATCAATAAAAATCGAATACATCAAAAGTATATTTACAACAATAGAAAATAGTTATTTGTTACTTTAACAAATAACAATTGTTGTTGTAAAAATTATTGTTATTAGAAAAATTGTTATTAGAAAAATTGTTATTACAAAAATTGTTATTACAAAAATTATTATTATTAAAATTATTGTTAATATAAAATTATTATTACGAAAATTATTGTTATAAAAATTATTATTATAAAAATTGTTATAATCAAAATTATTAGGTATTGTAAAAATTATTGTTACTATAAAAATTTAACATAGTCGTTAAAAAAATTAAGAATAAAAAATACAGATTTTAAAAAGTACCCTATAAAAATATTTTTTATTAAAATAAAAATTAACAGAAGTCATAAAAATATCGACGTTCGTTTGAACACGTATTGAATACGATATGGGACATAAATTAATTACCAATTAACGCAATAAATGTAAATTTTTTAATTTTCTTCCCAGCAATTAAATTAAATTCACGCAAAAACACGAAATGACTTTTCAGAAAATAATTTTAGTTATCAATTCATTAAATATCAACTTGAATATAAATATAGAAACAGAGAAAGAGAGAGAGAAAAAAAAACTTGAATTTGAATTAAAAACATAATATAATTTTCTGAGAAAATAATTTTAGTTATCAAATTAATTAAATATCAACTTGAAAATATATAGAAACAGAGAAAGAGAGAGAGAGAAAAAAAAGTTGAATTTGATTTGAAAAAAATAATGTTTTCTGTATACTATACTTTATGTTTGAGGCATTAAAAAAACCGCCTTTAAAGCTGGTTTTAAAAAGAAGTGAGAATCCGTGTAGTGGTCATAATAAAATGCACCGGTGTACAGTTTTTAAATTACTGCTTTAAATTTTTACAACTCTCTGAAAAGTTATTATACTCGTTAAACAGCACTTCAATTAATTTTTGTAATTTAAAAGCAAAGCAAAATATTAAATATAGAATTGAAATTTTGAAGCAAACACATTTTCTGATTCTATAAAGAAAAATATTGTAAATTATAAGGGAAAAATTGAAAATTATAAAAGAAATTATAAACATAATTGTAAATTATAAATAATTTACAATTTAAATATTATTTTAATATTTAAAAAAAAATCAAAAATGTTGCGAAGCAACGTTTTGATTCATTTTTTGTCTCAATTTGATATTCTTAGAAAAATTCTGATATTTTTAATATAATAAAAATTATAAATTGTGTAAAATATGTAAAACCAAAATTATGAATAAAAAAATATTTTAAAGAGTATAAATAGTAAAAATTAACAATAGATATATTTTATTACTGATAATAATTGATTTTAATATTTACTTTTATAAAATAATTTTCCATTATAAAAAAATTATAATTTGTATAAAAATTATTAGTTACATAAAAAAACTATTATATTAAAAAATATTAATAAAATATAATATATAAATTTAAATTACAAATGTAAATATATAAAATATAAACAAATTGTAATTTATAAATGTGAATATAAAATTTATTTAACTAGAAATATAAAAAAAAGACAAAAAGGAAAAATAACCTGGTTGTAATAATCAATTTAAAATGACCACTCGATCATTCAGTAAAAAGAAAAATTCCATAGATTTTTATTTAGTGCGTTCAAGTTTAAATACGAGTTAGCATTTTGTTTATTCTGGATTTAGTCTGGAAATTGCAGAGAAAACTAGGGCACCACTCAGACCAAGTGATTATATGCATTTTTTTTCTATAAACGAGAATCATGATGGCTGCTTTCTAAATAGGTTTACTAATTAGATTTTATTGAAAATTAAAGGAGAAGTTTAAATTATTTGCTTATGTATAATAAAAAAACTTCTGTAGTAGTTACAATTGAAGTTATAATTAAAAATAATGTTTCGTTTCTTTATATTTCAATAATGTAACAATTCATTTTTCATTTTTCATTGCTAATAAATAATTTTTTATTACAATTAATATTTTTATTACACTCTCTAAACTTAAATCAGTAAAAATATTTACTAATTTGAATTTTTACTTTTAAATTAGTAAGTTTTACTAATAAATAGTCATTTCTGCTAATTTATTGGTAACATTTACTAATTCGAAAGCAAAAAGTCAGTAAAAAAAAACTAATAAAAAAAAATAATTAGTAAAAAATGATAAAAAAATAAATAAATAAAAACAGTATTCTTATCTAAAAAAATGTTTTTTCAAAAAAATGTTTTTTACGTAAATTTTACTAATATATAAAAATTTCTACTAATTATTGTATTTTATCAATATAAAACAAATTCAAAAGCAAAATTTCTGTTACTATTTCAAATTTAGAGAGTAATAAATAATTTTATTATAATTCATTTTTGTATTTAAATAGTTTTTATTATTATTAATTTCTATTATAATTTATTTTTCATTATAATAATTAATTAATTTTTATTAAATTTAAATTTACTTTTATTAAATTACGATTTCGTTTGTTTTATTAATTATTCCAAGGAAAGTTGAAGGAGGTGGAAGAATGAAAATGCGCAAAGGATGAGAACACGCTAATGAAATTGATGCTCGTATGGCTGTCTGTTCGAATTCCCGAACGAAGAGAAAAGTAGTTATTGCGCCGTGCGATTTAACCGGGGAGTCTAATGTAAAATCAATAATGACGATAAGTGTTAAGCACGTACATCTTCTACGAAGCTGATGCTCTTTCAGCACAAAAAAAAAGACAAAAAACTATACTTCACTTCTTCAATTTTCATAAAGAAAAAAAACAAAACCTAATTACTTTTTACGTTACCAATTGAATTTCACTTTTTTTCATTATTAGAAAACTCTTAATGACACACGAGGTTAAGAATGATTTACGATTTTTTTAAAAAAAAGTGTTTTTATCTGAAAATTTTTTTTTGTAAAAACAGAAGTATACGAAAGGAGCAGGGCTCGAACCAGTGAATTTTTCGAGAAATTCGATTACAAATTGTATTAAAAATAATTGAAATTCCCTATAAGAAGACTTTTATTATATTTGAACAATATTTAATTTTTACGAAGAATATTACTTTTGAATAATATTATTTTTTTAACTAAATATCTTCTATAAATCTATTATTTTTAATAATTTTTGAAAAAGTTCTTTAAGAAATTTCAAATACATTTGTTTACAATTCAATTTTACGAAATTTAAATTATTCGTAAATTCTTCAATTAAATAAATATTAGAAAATAAAAAACTAAAATAATTTTAAAAAAATTAAATTAAACATTAAAAAAAAATTAATTTCAAAATTCAATTATTTTTAAAAATTCACACCATATTGCTTATAATATTCAATTATTATCTAAAATTTTAACTGAAATTAATTTTTAAATCAATTTTTATTAGAAATTTTACTAGAATTCAATTATTTAAATACAAAAATAAAAAAATTAATTGAAAAATTGAATGTTTCTTGAAATTCAATTTCCATAAAGAATCGTTATCAACAAATTTTCAAATAATTGAATTCTATCAAAGAATTCTAATAAAACTTTGAAAAATAATTGAAATTCTGCAATGAGTTTTATTGTTTGTGAAAATAATTGAATTCCTAAGGAGAATTTTATTACTTTTGAACAATATTTAATTTTTGCGAAGAATATTACTTTTGAATAATATTATTCTTGAAAATAATTGAATTTTTGCAATAATTTCTATCTTTTACAAAATTGAATTTTTTTTCGTGTTTTCAACTATAAACATTTTCTATAAATCTATTATTTTTAATAATTTTTGAAAAAGTTCTTTAAAAATTTTCAAATTTATTTGTTTACAATTTAATTTTACAAAATTTCAATTATTTGTAAATTCTTCAATTAGATATATATTAAAAAATAAAAGCTTAAAATAATATTAAAAAAAATCCGCAATTAAAGTTTCTCAAAAAATTAATTCCGCACAGAATTGTTAATTAAAAATATGAAAAATTCAAATTTTCAAAGATTTTAATTTGAAACCTTTTTAATATTCAATTATTTCTAAAAATTTACTCTCTAATGCTTTTAAAATTCAATTATAATCTAAAATTTTAACTGAAATCCATTTTTAAATCAATTTTTATTTTTGTAAAGAATTTTAATAACAAATTTTTAAATAATTGAATTCTTTCGACGAATTTTAATAAAATTTTTAAGAATTTTTTCGAGGAATTCGATTAAAATTGTATTAAAAATAATTGAAATTCTGCAATGAGTTTTATTATTTATGAAAATAATTGAATTCCAAAAAAGAATTTTATTATTTACAAAAATCATTGAATCCTCGTAAAAATTTTATTAAGTACTTATGAAAATAATTGAATGATTGCGAAGAAATTTATAAAAAAAATTTGAAAATAATGAAATTTCTGTGAAATTTTTATTATTTTTTTAAAAACAATTAAAAGTTTGTGTAGAATTTTATTAAATTTTTTTTTAAATAATTGAATTCTTTTGGAAAACTTTATGGAAATAGTAGATATTGAAAATCATTGAATTCCGGAAATTTTTTGAAAATAATTTAATTTCGAAGAAAAATTTAATTATTTCTAAAGATAATTGAAATTTTGATGAGAATTTAAAAAAAATTTTGAAAATAACTGAATTTCTCCGAAGAGTTTTAATAATTGAATTTCTGCAATCGTTTCTAACTTTTTCAAAATCTCCAAATTTATATCGTACAATTTACGAACTTTTCGTTCTTTTTGAATCAAACTACGGACTTTAATGATCCCCAAGTTTTGAACGTTCAAATGAACGAAAAATTTTTTATTGGAGATATTTTAATAAATTACTAATCACAAACAAATTTAGAAACTGAAATATTTACGTTTAAAAACTCAGTAATTAATTTTTTGGATAATAACGCAAAATAATTGCAATAGAAATTTTATTTGTAGAAGAAATAAATAAATTTCGTTCATTTGAACGTTCAGAACTTTAGGATCTTACTTTACGGACTTCAAGCAAAGTTGCGGACTTTTGCAGGATTTACAAACCTATAGTTCGAGCCCTGAAGGAATCTAAAATTTGGCTAACAAAAAAAAAGTCTAAAAATTAGCAGTAATTAGCTGTAATTAGGTTATAATTAACTTTGATATTTTTAATTATCTCCTGTAGGTAGAGTAATTACCACCAGTCTTCGCATCAATAAAAAAAGAAGCTCCAAAAAGAAGAAAGTAAAAGGAAGCAATAAAATAACTAACGAAATAAAAGAAGGGAGTATCATTCTCATTTCTCAAGTTTCAAAGTCATAAACTAGAGAATAATGGAGAGGATGAGAAAAATGGCGCGCGTCTGATTTTTTTTTTCTTACATTGAAAAATCAGCCAGATGTTCATAGTCAAATCTACACTACACTGGACACTGTGTGTAGTATATAGTAGTATAGATTTCATTCACAAAAGTTTGTACTCCTCGGAGACATATTGTCACCTGGAGTACCTGTAACCTAGTCCTCTTCGTTTTCATCTATTTCCAAGTAAAATTTAAATTTCTCGCTCAAAAGTCATTTTCGAATGGAGATTCCAAATTGTCGACGACAATGAATAAGCCAAGTGTGTAGATATTGAGGCACACATTGGTCCATTCAGAAAAAGCTCTCGAGATGTTTTCTTTGAGGGGTGTATGGCTTGACCCAAGGCCAAAAACGAGAGATCCAAGAGTCTATTTCATTCAAGAATAGAATGAATGGATCTTGAAAATGGGTACTCGTAGGCGTAATATACCACAGCGGGATATCACTGTGGGTGTTTTGCTGAAAAAGTCTCTTATACTCAACTATAAAAAAGGAAAAAGAAGAAGAAGAAGAAGGAAGGAATTCATTGCTCCTTGCAGGTGAAGACGATATTCTAAATACACTATAACCTGTCTCTCGTTCTCCTTATATACAATAATACTATTTGCTTCTTAAGAATATTAAATGAACCTGAAAACCCTACGCGAATACGTACAAAATTCACCCCTCCAAAACTCCTTTTCATTTCATTATTTTCATTTAAAAAGATCCCTTTTTTCAAGTGCACTTTCGCCACGCTGGATTTTTCCATTTTTCAATACTTCAATTTTTAAATGATACACAGAATAATATTTCTTTTTAATATTGTCATCATTTTCTTTTCTTTACTCTATATATATAACTCGAAATTCTATACTATATAATACGGGTTCTTATAATGTGCATTGAAACAAAAAAGAAATTTCAGCAATTATTAAAATTTCCATATAATAATTCCTATCAAAGTTTCAGCCCAATTGGAAAAGTTATACTGAATTTTATAGAAAATTAATACTAAAATTATTGCATGGAATCTTTCTCAGGGCTCGAACTAAGTTTTGTAAATCCCGTAAAAGTCCGTTTTTTTTTAAATGTCCGTAAAGTCCGCAAATTTGAATGAAAAAAGGACGAAAAGTTCGTAACTTGTATACGATATAATTTCGGAAATTTTGAAAAAGTTGGAAATTATTGCAGAAATTCAATTATTTTCAAAAGTAATAAAATTCTTTACAAAAATTCAATTGTGTTCAAAATTTTTTAAAAATTCTCATAAAAATTTCAATTATCTTTAGAAATAATTAAATTCTTCTCCTCAATTAAATGATTTTCAATATCTACTATTTTCATAAAATTTTCCAAAAGAATCCAATTATTAAAAAAAAAAAAATTAATTAAATTCTCCACAAGCTTTTAATTATTTTCAAAAAATAATAAAAATTTCACAGAAATTTCCTTATTTACAAATTTGTTTTTAATAAATTTCTTCACAATCATTCAATTAATTTTATAAATAATTCAATTCTTACGGAGATTCAATTATTTTAGTAAATAATAAAATTCTTTTTAGGAATTCAATTATTTTCATAAATAATAAAACTCATTGCTGAATTTCAATTATTTTTAATACAATTTTAATCGAATTTCTCAAAAAATGTAATTATATTCTTAGAAATTTTATTAAAATTTGTCCCAAAGAATTCAGTTATTTAAAAATTTATAGATAAAATTCTTTTTGAGAATTCAATTTTAAGAAACATGCAATTATTCAATAAATTGTTATTTGTGTATTTAAAAAATTGAATTCTAGTTGAATTTTCACATAAATAACATTGATTTAAAAATGGATTTCAGTTAAAATTTTGGATTATAATTGAATTTTAAAAGCAGTAGAGGCGTAAATGTTTATAATTGAATTTGAAAAAGGTTTCAGATTAAAATCTTTGAAAATTTGAATTTTTCATATTTTTAATTAACAATTATGTTGAATTAATTTTTTGAGAAACTTTAATTGCGGATTTTTTTTAATATTATTTGAAGTTTTTATTTTCTGATATATGTTTAATTGAAGAATTTATAAATAATTGAAATTTTGTAAAATTAAATTGTAAACAAATGATTTTGAAAATTCTTAAAGAACTTTTTCAAAAATTATTAAAAATAATAGATTTATAGAAAATGTTTAGTTGAAAACACGAAAAAAAATTCAATTTTGTAAAAGATAGAAATTATTGCAAAAATTCAATTGTTTTCAAGAATAATATTATTCAAAAGTAATGTTTTTCGCGCAAAAATTAAATATTGTTTAAAAGTAATAAAATTCTCCTTAGGAATTCAATTATTTTCACAAACAATAAAACTCATTGCAGAATTTTAATTATTTTTCAAAGTTTTATTAGAATTCTTTGATAGAATTTAATTATTTGAAAATTTGTTGATAACGATTCTTTATGGGAATTGAATTTTAAGAAACATTGAATTATTCAATAAATTATTTATTTTTGTATTTAAATAATTGAATTCTAGTAGAATTTTCCAATAAAAATTGATTTAAAAATGAATTTCAGTTAAAATTTTAGATAATAATTGAATATTAAAAGCAATGTACCGTGAATTTTTAAAAATAATTGAAGTTTGAAATTACTTTTTTTTTAAAGTTCAATTGAATTTTTTTATTATTATAAAAACTTCAAATATATTTGAAGTTTTTATTTTCTAATATTTATTTATTTAGAGAATTTACGAATAATTTAAATTGCGTAAAATTGAATGTAAACAAATGAATTTGAAAATTCTTAAAGAACTTTTTCAAAAATTATTAAAAATAATAGATTTATAGAAGATGTATAGTTAAAATCACGAAAAAAAATTCAATTTTGTAAAAGATACAAATTGTTGCAAAAATTCAATTGTTTTCAAGAATAATATTATTCAAAAGTAATGTTTTTCGCAAAAATTGAATATTGTTCAAAAGTAATAAAATTCTTCTTAGGAATTCAATTATTTTCACAAACAATAAAACTCATTGCAGAATTTCAATTATTGTTAATACAATAATTTTAATCGAATTTCTCGAAAAATGTAATTATTCTTAAAAATTTTATTAAAATTCGTTGATAGAATTCAATTATTTGAAAATTTGTTTCAATATTTGGTTAAATACAAATAATATTTGTTTTAATATTATTTTAAATTTAAGTTTTTATTTTCTAATATTTATTTAATTGAAGAATTTACGAATAATTTAAATTTCGTAAAATTGAATATTGTAAACAAATGGATTTGAAAATTGTCGAAGAACTTTTTCGAAAATTATTAAAAATAATCGATTTAAGTTAGAATTTTAGTTAAAAATTCTTGTAAATAATAATTGAATTGCAAATGATTTTAGCACTTGGTCATCTTTAATTATTATAAATTAATTATTATCTTCATGTTTTATATAGTTATGAAAAATTTAATTAATATAGTTTTAAGTAAAATGTTGTCTTATTTGACTTGGACTGGTAATATTTTTGTTAGTAATTGGACCGTAATTTTTCATTTTTGATCCGTAAAGCTCGTTTTTTTTAAATATTTTCACTAATTCGAGCCCTGCTGACTTTTTAAAATTTTTAAATGTTAAAAGAAAATTGAAAAAAATGTAAAAATATTCGAAATTTAAAAAGCAAGTGACACGTTTAAAACGTTAAAATACATTGTGGCACATATTACAATATATCATGAATTATGAAACAAAATTCTAAGTCATTATTTAATCATACAACAAAGTAGTAAATTATCATTTAACAATGTTAAAAAACTTTTTAATATTGTTAAATGAAAATTTGAATTATAATGTATATGCAGACAAAATGTAAAGTTAAAAAGTATGTCAAAAAAATGTTAGTTCAATTACAAAAATTTTCTTGAGAAGCAATATGATTATAATCAACATTTTTTCTGTGGTATTCATTATTTACTACCAAGTGAGTTTAGTTAAATTCTGGTCAGTGAATCATTCTGTTTATTTATTTTACTTTTTTAATTAGTTTTTCAAAAGAAATTTTTTGATTATTGATACTTAACCCGTTGCTTGTTTCCGACCCACAGGTGGGTCGTGTTCACTATCACTCAAAATAAATATAATTTGTATATAAATTGATAGATATTTTTCTTTATATCAATATTATAAGAAATTATAAGGGTCTTTAATGATATTTTAGAAAATAATTGAATAATTAGTTATAATTTAAATATATTATACTATTTGAAAAAGTAGCAGATTCCGCTGGGCATTTTGGGACAATCATGTTGTATTTTCCTCAAACAGTTAAGGGGTTAATAATTTATAATAATGAAATTAAGTATAAATATTTTACATTCCTTTACAACCTGATTTTTTATCAGTTAATTATTATAGCAACTTCAAGCTTTGGAATAGGTCCAAAGGATGATCTCGAAAAACATCGAATCAATGTTGTACAAAATTTATCCGTAGGACAAATTTCAGGATCATGTATCATTCACTGGAATTCGATATAAATTTAAAGTAGATGTACCTTTATACAATCCGGATTGTCAAACCAGGCAGAAGCATCTAACACAGTATTTAGAATTCAAACGAGGTCCCTTTTCTTCATTGGGCATAATGCATGCCTGTGTTTCTTTAAAAACTTCCTCTCAAAAAAATTTAACAGCTCCAAATATACAATTCATTTTTATACCGATTTTCACTTCGCCTGAAAATGGCATGTACTACACAAGTTTCGATCAAAAAATATTACTAATACACCCCAAAAGTACGGGTTACCTGAAACTTAATGAAACTGATCCAGTGTGGAGTGAACCTCTAATAGACTTTAAATTTTTCTCTGACGGTGTAGATTTTGATGAACTACTGGAAGGAAATCGATTAGGACTAAAAATTATTGATACAAAAGCAATCAGGGAAAGTAATTTCGAGCTTGATAGAACACCTCTACCGGGTTGTGAACAACATGAATTTAATTCTGACAATTATTGGCGATGTTCTGCAATGCATTACACTGTATCAATGTTTCATCCAACTGGTACTTGTAAAATGGGTCCGAAAAATGATTCGGAAGCTGTTGTTGATGCGAGACTACGAGTTTATGGTGTCAAAGGATTACGAGTGGCTGATGCATCAATTATGCCATTAATAGTAGGAGCGAATCCACAAGCAACTGTAATGATGATTGCTGAAAAAGCTAGCGATATGATCAAAGAAGATTGGAGTTAATTTTTTTTTAGTTTTTTGGTTCTTTTTGAAAAGTAAGTAATGACTGCAAGACACCCATTGTCAAAATCATAGTAATACTACAAAAGAAAATAGTTCTAACAATTATATTCTTTTATTTGTTGTTTAGAATAAATTTTTATAAATATGGTCACGATTTTTCTTATTAAGTTTTCATGTCTCGGAACTCTGTCTCATTGATATTTAATATTATTATTATTATTATTATTATTATTATTATTATTAATCGATATTAATTATTACTTTTATTATTAACTTATTATATATTATAATGCACACTCTAGAATAATAAATATTAAGTGCAAGAAATGAAATTTTCAATTATTTAAAATTGGCTTCGAGTGTAAAATAATTGAACAATTTAATACATCTAATTACACTAAATATTAAAATTATTATATAAATGTATTAAAATATATACTTCTACATTATAGAGCTAAAGAAATGTACTACAAAATAATTGCAGAAAATAATTTATGCTAGAATTATAAATAAGTTGCAACAATTTTTAAAGTAGTTCAAGTAATTAGATAACATTACAAAGTAGTAGAAGTTTCATTATTATCATACAAAGTAGAAAATATATAAATATTAAATTGTTACCCCAACTTAATAAATTTTCGAAAAAAGCTCAGTTTCTATTCATTATTAATATAGAAAAGTTATGATTTTGTTAAATATTTTTTCTGTAGTTTTCATTTTTTATTATCAAGTAAGTAACTGAAAACGAGAAAGTTAAAGATACAATTTTTACTTCAGTCAATTTTTTAAATTTTCTCCTTACTCTAATGTTTTTTTTTATTAATTTATATTTTACTAAATGTTTTCTTTAATGTCATTTAAATCTTTATTTTCTAAACCTAAAATAGTAAAAAGCTACTAAAAATAAAATGACAAAAACTCATTTGCAATCAATGAAATATTACTAACAATAAATTTTACTAATCAGTGAAAATTCAATATAACAATTTTTTTTAGATTTACTTTATTAAAAGTCGGTAATATATTAAAAATCGTTAATTTTATTAATTAGTTTGTAGTGAATCAGATGACTAGCAATTAATTTAATTAAACTAAAAACTTAATAAATGTTCATTAATAATTAATAAAAATTTTTCAAAATTCTTTCAACAATTCAAATTTAGAGTAATAATTAACTTTTGAAAACATATTGCAAGGAAATTAATTTCCTTTTGTTAATTAGGCATCTTGGATATTTACGATTGTGCCAGAAGATATTTGCAGTTTCAAATATAATTCATTATTATCAACCTTGTCTCTTTTAAATCCAGATGAACTTGTTTCACAGGTACGTGAATAGTTTTCATTCTTAAAATTACATACAAGCATTTAACCCTTTCGTGCCATGAGAAACCCAGCCAGTGAATTTTATTGAAATTCGTTACTCGGGGGGTTTTCAGGATTGATGATTACGAATCAGAAGTCAAATTTTCGAAATTCAAAATGGCAACCCTGAAAAACCCCGAGTAACAAGTTTCAAGCGAATATGAGCAATTTTGAACAAAATTTTCCACTAACTTGAATTTTGAGAATTTTGAAAATCTGACTTTAGATTCGTAATCAGCGACTCCGAAAACCCCTGAGTAAGAAGTTTTAAGCGAATTTGAGCAAATTTTGAAAAATTAAATTTTGCTATTTTTTTGACGATATTTTACCTATTGTTTATAATAATTATAGTAGTACTATGTAATTTCCTATTTTTTATATGTATAGTAGTTACGTTGGTGATTAAAAAAAGCTTTATTAATTGCTTATTGGTAGCTTAAAATTATAAGAGTTTTATTAAATTTTATAAGTGGTACATATATGTATCAAAGGCGCGAAAGGGTTAAGGTAATTCGAAAAAATTTCTCTCGAAATGCAATTAAATAATATAAATGTTGTAAATATTTTATAGGATTTTGAATTAAACAAATTACTAACGTTTTCAGACTGTAGAAAAAGAACCAAGAGAAGTCGATTTTATAATAATAGGAGCAGGAACAGCGGGATGTATCCTAGCCAATAGATTATCAGAGAACAAAAATTGGAGTGTAGATAAAACTATAAATGAAATATTTTCTAAAAACAAATTTTTAATCTTTTCCAAAATCAATGATTCTCAAAATTTTCCACAGATACTTCTATTAGAAGAAGGTGGAGAGGAGCCACTAATAACCAGTATTCCAGCAACATTACCAGCTCTTGAAAAAATTAGTCGAATTTATCGAGCCCTATCAGGCGAAAATTATTGTTTGGCAAACAATGAATGTTGGTTTGTTAATGGAAAAGTAATTTCTAAAAAATTATATTTTTTGCAAAAAAATAAATTTCAAACATACAACAAATTATTTTCTCCTTAATTAACATTGGGAAGAAATAAATTTCCTCATTCAGTGAAATTATATTAACTATTTTCTCCGTTCAGGTTATGGGAGGAAGTAGCAGCATTAATGGAATGATGTACACCAGAGGTAACAAAGAAGATTTTGATACTTGGACCCAATTAGGAAATCCAGGCTGGGGATATAAAGAAGTACTGCCTCTTTTCATTAGATCAGAAGATAATAGGGACATAGATGTGAGTAACAAGTAAAAAAAAGAGTACACTATAAATATTATAGGATATTTCACGAGTAGTGCTACTTATTAGAAGTAGTTCTAATATTAGCGGTAGTGCTATTGAATTCTCGTAATTATAATTATTAGTAGTGTACAACTTAGTAATAGCTCCGGTATTTATAGTTTCTAGAAATTTTAGCACCTAATTTTTGTTGTACAATATTTTTAGATATTAACCTCCAATCCAGATTACCATGGAACTGGTGGCTATCAGTCTGTTCAAAGATTACCATACGTAGATCCAATCGCAACAACTCTTCTTCAAGCTCTACAAGAAATTGGCTACAATACTACAGATTTGAACGGACCGAACCAAATCGGATCGATGCGAGTGCAAGCAACATCAAACAATGGATCAAGAGCAAGTACAAATGTAGCTTTTCTTCGACACATTAGAACGAAACGACACAATTTAATTATTCGTACAAATACCCGAGTGGTGAAAATTATAATTGATAAGGGAAAAAGAGCAAATGGTGTAGAAATCACCTCACTGGAAACAGGAGCAACTGACATTATCACAGCAAAAAAAGAAGTCATCCTATCAGCCGGAGCAATTGAATCACCAAAATTACTAATGCTTTCTGGAATAGGTCCAAAGGATGATCTCGAAAAACATGGAATCAATGTTGTGCAGAATCTATCCGTAGGACATAATCTTCAGGATCATGTAACATACACTGGAGTTCGGTACAAACTGCGAGAAGATGAACCTTTATACAATCCGGATTGTCCAACGAGACAGAAGCATTTAAACCAGTATTTAAAATTTAAACGAGGTCCGTTTTCTTCCATTGGTATAATTCATGCTACTGCGTATTTACAAACTCCAAATGTACAAAATTCTTTAGGTTCGAACATACAGATCCTTTTTAGGCCTAATGTTACATCACAAGACAGTTGCATGTACTATGATAATTTTGATCAACGAATAGTTTTGTTACTTCCTAAAAGTACCGGCTATGTGAAACTCAATGAGACCGATCCCGTCTGGGGAGAACCTTTAATCGACTTTAAATATTTCTCTAACAGTGCAGATTTGGATCAACTAATGGAAGGAAATCGAGTGGGACTAAAAATGATTGATACAAGAGCAATCAGCGAAAGTATTTTCGAGTTTGATAGAACACCTCTACCGGGTTGTGAACAACATGAATTTAATTCTGATGATTATTGGCGATGTTCTGCAATGCATTACACTGTATCAATGTTTCATCCAACTGGTACTTGTAAAATGGGTCTGAAAAATGATTCGGAAGCTGTTGTTGATGCGAGATTACGAGTTTACGGTGTCAAAGGTTTACGAGTGGCTGATGCATCAATTATGCCGTTAATAGTAAGAGCGAATCCTCAAGCTACTGTAATGATGATTGCTGAAAAGGCCAGTGATATGATCAAAGAAGATTGGAGGTAATTTTGTTTTAGTTTCATTTTTTCTATAAACAGCGCGTAATGTCATTTTTTAGTTGTAGTGAGGTTATAAATTTACAGTTTATTTGAATTCATTATAGCAGATAAGTGCGCGCTTAAATTCAAGTTCAAATATTTGTGCTCAAATTGCATTTAAAACTGTAAAACAAGATTATTTGAAAGTTTAATAGTCGTTAAATTTTATTTGTTTTATCTTTAAACACAACTTTTAAAAACGTTTGTTTATAAAAATTGATCACATCTTATTTTATCTTATCAAGATAATCTGCTTTTTATGTTCATCACAGCTTTAAAAGTTGTATATATACATTCTTATTAGCAATTTTAAGATCCATTTTATTGTTATTTCTTTTCATTTCATTATAGTAATGTTATAATAAATGAATGAGAATTACGAATTTGTAATTTTTGTCATTCAGATTATTAACAGAGAATTAATTAATGGGCATTAATTATTAATAATATATGAAGTGTTAATACTCCTTTATGTTAAGACATTTATAATTTAGATGATATTTTTTTATATTTAAGCCAATAGTCCACAAGAATGAAAAAATCTTTTTATTAATTATCAATATTAATAAATTATTAGTAATATTATCATTATAATTTATTATATATTACTATATGTACACTATAGGAGTGTAAAATAATTGAACATATCAATGCATTTAACTTTGTTGAATATGAAAATAATTATATAAATATATATACTTAAATAATTATAGTGTTAAGGGAGATTACTCATGAGAAAAAAAAATTTTCGAATTTTTTGTTGTTGCTTTTTTAAAATCCTTAATATTTTTAGAGTACAGGTTTAAATTTTTATAAAGAAATTTAACTCCTATCAAAAATTATAATACATTACACTACCACCGGTATGGCTCCACGTGCATGGCCCAAAAACATACCAATCTTTAAATCATAATATTCCTGTAAAAAGTAATGTCAGAAAACTTAACAAATCTACCGTTTGAAAGCTTATAATATTATATGTTAAATGATATACAACTTGGAATTTTAGGAAATTACACAATAATTTTAACAATCGACAAATTTAAAAAAAAATTAAAAAGTGAAAGTTTTTTTTGACAATTTTTTAAACTCGGACATATTTTTTAAAAATTGCAGACAAAATTTAAAACTTATATAGGTGGCATCCTTTAAGTCTCATCTTTAATTTAAGACCAAAAACGTTAAAAATCTTGTTCGGTTCGCGAGATATAAATGTCAGTGCATGTTTTTGGACAAATGCATTGAATTAGTCAATTTTGTATGGTTTTTGACATTAAAAAGGCTCGCGACTAACATGAAGAAGCTTATAAGGAAGTTTATAACTTACTTTATTGACCTAGGATAGCAAATTAAAATTTGGTAAACTCTTATAAAAACATTTTACAAATAAATCTGAAAAAATCATACTTAAACTTTAACTGCGTTTTTCTCGAAAGATGTTTTTTAAATCGATTGCAGGGATCCTGAGTAAACGGATAGATGTTTGTCTCATTCTTTTTGCATATTGTTAAAAATTATGTTCTTTAGTGGGTATACCTAAAAAATTAAATAAAAAACCATTTTTAATACTTTTTTTTAATAAAATATGTCGGGAAAAAAAATGTCATTTTTTAATTTTTTTTGTTAAAAGTGGTGCTATTTTTTAAATTTTGATTTTTTAAGAAAATTTTAGGTATAACTCAACTGTAAAAGCTCTTCTATTCTTTTGTTTTAAACTACTGGGGACGACTCTAGACCTGCAACCGCAAAGCGCCTCAAAATAAAAGCATAGTTTATGACGCCCTCTACAGCCTAACATAATATAAAATTTTTTTCTATTTTAATTGTTTTTAATACTTTAAATCATACTTTTTATTATGCAAAAAGGCTTTTTAAATTTTATAATAAAATAAGCGAGAGAAAAATGTCGAATTTTTACATATTTTGCACACTTCTCATGAGGGATCCCCCTTAAATGATTTTAGAAAATAATTTCTGTCAGAATTATAAAGTAGTTGCAATATGTTTTTAAAGCAGCTGAAGTTATGAGATAACATTGCAAAGTAGTATTAGTGATAGCAAATGTACAATATACTCATAAATACTGGAAATTTAAATATTAAACTTTTACCCCGACTTAATGTATTGGCGAAAAAGGATCAGTTGCTATTCATTATTATCATTGAAAAATTATGATTCTGTTAAATATTTTTTATGTACTCTTTATTTTTTATTATCAAGTAAGTACCTGTGCATGAAGAAATTAAATTCATAATTTTTAACATTTTTAATTTTCTTAAATAAATTTATTGTTAACTATTTGAGTTTCTTAAAACTTTATTCTCCATATCTGAATTAGTAAATAAGAAAATGACAGGAAGTTATTTTGCAATCAGTTAAATTTTACTAACAGAAAAATTTAATTTGTAAAATTTTACTAATAATTAGTAGATTTATTTTATTAAAAATTAATCAATGTTCATTAATAACTAGTAAAAATTTCACTATTTGTTAGTAGTATTTTACCAATTCAGATTTATAGAGAGTTATTCATTTTTAACAACATATTGCAAGGAGATTAATTTTCATCTATTAATTAGACTTCTTGGTTACTTACAATAATACCAGAAGATGTTTGCAGTTTCAATTATAAAACATTATTGTCAACCATGACTCATTTATATCCAGATGAACTTGTTTCACAGGTAAATGAATAGTTTACATCTTTTAAATTGCAAGCAGATAATATAATAATTCAGAAAAATTACTCTGGAAATAGTATTAAATATAATACATAATTTGTAAATATTATAAAAGATATAAAATTTACAAAAAGTTACTGATAATAATTCTTATATAATTGTTTTCAGACAATAGAAAAAGAACCAGGAGAAGTCGATTTTATAATAATAGGAGCAGGATCCGCTGGCTGCATTTTAGCTAATCGATTATCAGAGAACAAAAATTGGAGTGTAGATAGACATTAAATGAAACATTTTTAAAAAAAGTTTAATCTTTTCCAAAATCAAAGAATCTCAAAATTTTTCACAGGTACTTCTATTAGAAGAAGGTGGAGAGGAACCATTAATTGGTAGTATTCCAGCAACACTACCAGCTCTTAAAAAAATTAGTCGACGTTATCAAACCGCATCAGGTGGAAATTATTGTTTGGCAAATAATGGATGTGTGTTCGTTAATGGCAAAGTAGGTTTTGAAAATATTTATAACAAATGGATTAAAAAGATGCAACATAAATTAGTTTCATTTTAGTGAACACTAAAGTGAAAATAATTTTGATATCCATTTACATTAAATATTTTCT
The DNA here is from genome assembly GCF_015476425.1 of Leptopilina heterotoma. Lineage (NCBI taxonomy): Eukaryota > Metazoa > Arthropoda > Insecta > Hymenoptera > Figitidae > Leptopilina > Leptopilina heterotoma. The sequence goes on from NW_025111138.1 coordinate 8,323,208, forward strand.
CTGTGTAGGTAATGGGAGGAACTAGCAGTATTAATGTAATTATGTACACAAGAGGTAACAAAGAAGATTTTGATACTTGGACCCAATTAGGAAATCCAGGCTGGGGATATAAAGAAGTCCTACCTTTTTTCATCAGATCGGAAGATAATAGGGACAAAGATGTGAGTATCAAGTAGAAAAAATAGTGTACTACATTTAATCTGTAACATCCTTTAAGACAGATATTATTATAGTACTACAGATTTGTAGTAGTACTTCATAATTTAGTAGTTCCATTCGTTAATATTTATGATCCAGAATCTAATTTTCGTTGTATTATATTTTCAGATATTAACCACCAATCCAGATTATCATGGAACTGGTGGCTATCAATCTGTACAAAGATTACCATACGAAGATCCAATAGCAACAACTCTTCTTCAAGCTCTACGAGAAATTGGCTACAATACTACAGATTTGAACGGATTAAACCAAATCGGATCGATGCGAGTGCAAGCAACATCAAACAATGGATCAAGAGCAAGTACAAATGTTGCTTTTCTTCGACCCATTAGAACGAAACGACGCAACCTAATTATTAGAACTAATACTCGAGTGGTGAAAATTATAATAAATGAAGAAAAAAGAGCAAATGGTGTAGAAATTACCTCACTCAAAACAGGAGTAACTGAAATTATCACAGCAAAAAAAGAAATCATCCTATCAGCCGGATCAATAGAATCACCAAGATTACTTATGCTCTCTGGAATAGGTCCAAAGGATGATCTCGAAAAACATCGAATCAATGTTGTACAAAATTTATCTGTAGGACATAATCTTCAGGATCATGTAACATACACTGGAATTCGGTACAAACTAAGAGAAGATGAATCTTTATACAATCCGGATTGTCCAACGAGACAGAAGCATTTAAACCAGTATTTAGAATTTAAACGAGGTCCTTTTTCTTCAATGGGCATAATGCATGCTACTGCATATTTACAATTACCAATAGGAACAAATTCAACTGCTTCAAACATACAGATTCTGTTTCAGCCTAATTTTACCTCACTGGAAAGTTCAATGTACTATGATAATTTTTATCAACGGATAATTTTGTTACATCCTAAGAGTACCGGCTATGTGAAACTTAATGAGACTAACCCCGTTTGGGGTCAACCTCTAATCGACTTTAAATATTTTTCTAACGGTGCAGATTTGGATCAATTAATTGAAGGAAATCGTGTGGGACTAAAAATGATTGGCACAAAAGCAATCAGGGAAAGTATTTTCGACTTTGATAGAACACCTCTGCCGGGTTGTGAACAACATGAATTTAATTCTGACAATTATTGGCAATGTTCTGCAATGCATTACACTGTATCAATGTTTCATCCAACTGGAACTTGTAAAATGGGTCCGAAAAATGATTCAGAAGCTGTTGTTGATGCGAGACTACGAGTTTATGGTATCGAAGGTTTGCGAGTGGCTGATGCATCAATTATGCCATTTATTACAAGAGCGAATCCACATGCTACAATAATGATGATTGCCGAGAAAGCTAGCGATATGATCAAAGAAGACTGGATTTAAGTTTTTAATTTTTAATTTCTTTTTGGATTTTTTAAATTCTTTTTGAACAATATTATGTTTATAACTATCTAGACGAATTATCTCTAGATGTATACCATGTGTGTGAATTATAGACGACATTCAAATGATTTTAAATTTTTGTGTAAATTATTATTTTTCATTCATTGTATCTCATACTGCATAAATTTTTAATTATAATTAGAATAAAAAGTAATATGAAACGAAAAACACTCCAAATTCATTACGTTCTTTTCGTATTTTAATAAAACTGCATTTTTATTTTTTATCGATGATGACGTCAGGCAAAAATTTTAATTTTAACGCTGATCTATTGTGTTTTACAAAAGTAAAAAGTCAGTTGAAATTCCAAATTGATAAGAAAGCAATATGTTGTTATTTAATATTTTTTCTTTACTCTTTATTCTTTATAATCAAGTATGTATTAATTGTATATAAAGTTTTCGTTTTTTAGATGTATATTTTCTATCAATTTATCATTAATATTTTTATAAAAATTTTCTGCTGATTCAAATTGTTGTTTAAATTAGGCATGGATAACATCAGTTTTTACGAATCTTTACGCTTCTTCCATAACATGCAACTTTACTTACACAGCTCTAATATCACTTTTCACCAATGTATATCCAGACGAACATCTTTCACAGGCAGGTGAAGTTTATTAATTTAGTTTGACTAATTTAATTTAATAAATTTTATTAAATAGATTTTAATTATTTTAGTACTATCAATTAATTCTGTACAAGCATTGATATTTAATTAAAAACGAAAAAATTTATTTCAATTTTTAGCCATTTCGAAAAATACCAGAAGAAGTCGATTTTATTGTAGTAGGAGGAGGATCAGCAGGATGTGTTCTTGGAAATAGATTATCGGAAAATAAAAATTGGAGTGTAAATATTCTCTACTCGCTAGCTATAATAATAAACAGTTAAATAATTCTAATTATTAAATTAATTAAAATTTTAGTTTATTAAATCTTATTAATATGAAATAGGTACTTTTGCTTGAAGAAGGAAGCGAGGAGCCTTTAATAACAAGTATTCCAGCGTATTTTGCACTTCATGTAGTTTTACCAATTACTCGGCACTATAAAACAGTGCATGACAACGAATTTTGTCTAGCAACCAATGGATGTGATTTTATTACCGCTAAAGTACTTAATTAAACATTATTAACAGCTTTTCGTATCACAGCTTTTACGACAAACATTATTTATTACTAAAAATATTTCGTAATTGTTCATAGGTATTGGGTGGAGGAAGTAGCATTAACGGAATGTTTTACGTCCGTGGTAACAAAGTTGATTATGACAATTGGGCCGAATTAGGAAATCCAGGTTGGAGTTACAATGATGTTTTGCCATTTTTTCTAAAATCAGAGGACAACAGGGATGAAGAAGTAATTCTGATGATCTGCACAAAAAATAAATTTTCTATGTAGTTTCTAAAGTGATCTACGTTGAACTATTTTATCTAATATCTATTTTTTCTGTACCGAATATTGTGTTATCTGACATCTAATATCTATTGTTATAATATCTAATTTCTATTATAAATAATTCTACCAAATGTCTAATTTTTTAACCTGTTATTTACAGATAATAAAATTAAATCCAGGTTATCATGGCACTGGTGGCTATCAATCAGTTCAAAGAATGCCCTATGCAGATCGACCATCAAAAATTATACTCAAAGCAGTACGCGAACTTGGCTATAATGATACGGATTTTAACGGAGCAAATCAAGTTGGATCAATGCGTTTGCAAGCAACATCGAAAAATGGAGTACGAGCAAGTACAAATGCTGCATTCATTCGACCAATAAGATCAAAACGAAGAAATTTATTCATCAAAACAAATGTTCGTGTGGTGAAAATTTTAATTGATTCGGAAATGGGTAGAGCAATTGGTGTTGAACTTATATTAACGAAAACTGGAGCAACGAAAATTGTTATGGCAAGAAAGGAAGTAATTGTATCAGCAGGTACAATAGAATCTGCAAGATTGCTAATGCTCTCCGGAATAGGTCCTGCAGATGAACTCGAAAAGCATCGAATCAATGTTGTACAAAATTTATCCGTAGGGCAAAATCTTCAGGACCATGTATCATTCTGGGGGATTAGATTTCAAATCCATGGTGTGGATAGAGAAAATGTGAGTTGTCTCATAAGGCAAGCACACTTGCACCAGTACCTAAAATTTAAGAAAGGACCCATCGCCTCCATGGGTCTTCTTCATGCCGTATCGTTTCTGCAAACTCAGAACGCTACCAATTCAACATCTCCAGATATAACACTTGTGTTTTTACCTTTTCCCAAAAAATTCGACACTCCAATTTACTACAATAGTTTCTATCAAGGGGCATTTTTGTTAACACCAAAGAGTAGAGGTTTTATAAAACTAAACACAACTGATCCTCTATGGGGCAATCCGATAATAAATCCAAGATATTTGTCAGAAGAGTCGGACATGAATCGGGTACTATATGCATCGACAATTGGCATTAGGTTGAATAATTCAAAAACATTTAGGGAAAATAATATCATTATTGATGAAACGCCTATGGAAGGTTGTGAACATTTTGTATTTAATACCAGTGAGTATTGGCGATGCTTGGCGAGAAGATACACGCAAAATTTCTTTCACTATGCTGGAACTTGTAAAATGGGGCCAAAGAACGATTCGGAAGCTGTAGTGGATTCTAGACTACGTGTTTATGGAATCAAAGGCTTGCGTGTTGTTGATGCTTCGATAATGCCTGTTATTCCTCGAGCTAATACAAATGCACCGACAATTATGATTGCCGAGAAGGCTAGTTCAATGATCAAGGAAGATTGGATGTAGATTTTTGGTTTTAGAAATTTTCAATGGAAACTAATTTAGTATTGATAAAAAAAAATTGTAATTTCAAATTTCGTATTTGCTTACATAAAAAATTGTAATTACGATACTTTCTTCTATGAAAATTGTCCTAATAAATTAGTACCACAAACAAATATGGGTTAGAATGTATAACAGAATTTGTATTCAAACACTAAACATTTCAAGAACATTGTTAAAATTTTTTGCAGTTGTTTGTTGCAGTACATCATGTTTGGAATCTATAATTTCTATGTACTTCGTGATAATGTTCGTTGATTAGCTCTTTAAATATGAATTCGTAAAATATTACTAACAAATCGTGAAATACAACCAACAAATAGCAAAATTTTGACAATTTATAGCTACTTCTGCTAAAAAAATCCTTATTGTAAAGAAAATAAAAAATTTGTCTCTCCATTGGTCCAAAACTATTTTTGTGCTTAAAGATCACATAGAACTTAAAAATAAGGTTTTAATTTTAAGAGGAAATAAATAAATTTCGTTCATTTTAACGTTCAAAATTTTAGGAAACATTTTAAAGATCTAAAATCCTTGTGAGACGGACGCAATAATAATAAGTTCTGTTAAAAAAATATTATAAGTTTTGATTCTTAAAAATATTTTAAATTTAACTAAAGGACGTATTTTATTTTAAATTTATACAAATTACTTGGCAATATGCATTGACATTTGTAGTAAAATAAGCTTCTTTAACTATTAAAATTTATATAATTTGTATTTAATTTAACTGTATTAAAAATTTTAATGCCTTTTTCAGCTTGTTTTGTAAAAAACGTGAATTTCTAAAATCAGTTGCCATACTTACTTCTTCTATTGCATTGTAATATGTTTTTCTTAAACATCTTCTCATTACTTTTTACTCTTTATAGTCAAGTAAGTATTCGCATGAAATATTTTTAATTTTTGCAATTATTACAATTAGCGATTTTTTCCATTTAAATTTTTTCATTTCATTAATTTCTTTTCTTTTTTATTTTCTTTCTTTTGTACAATATTATTTGCAATACAAAAAAACCTTATAGCAAATAAAGATTTTATTCCAATTTAAATTATTTTTGTAAAAAATTCATTCTCACCCGTTTTAGGCATTTTGGTTATCATCTCTTCTATCGAAGCATTATATTTCTTTGACATGCGATTTAACTCAATCTACTTTATTATCAACTTTTGTGCATCTTCGTCCAGATGAGCATTTTTTACAGGTATGTAAATAATTTTATTTAAAACAAAGCAATTAAAAAATAATTTATTTCTTGAAATAATTAAAAAGAAAAATTGCAAGTGATATAAAAAATAGTAAAATTGCCAATTTAACTCTAAATTTGAATTAGTAAAAATGTTTACTAATTGGAATTAGTGACTGACTTTTTGCTTTTGAATTAGTAAATTTTACCAATAAATTAGTAGAAATTAATATTTATTAACTATATTTACTAATTCAGAAGCAAAAAGTTAGTTACTAATTCAAATTAACAAACATTTTAATTTATCCAAATTTAGAGACAACAATAAACTATTAATGATTTTAGAAACTACAGAAAATACCACAAGAGGTCGATTTTATTGTAATTGGAGCTGGCTCTGCAGGATGTGTTCTCGCCAATCGATTATCAGAAAATAAAAATTGGAATGTAAATAGATATTTAAATATTTAAATTAATTAATTTATATTAACAAATATTGTTTTCTAGAAATAATGATAATAATAGGAATAATAATTGTCAATTGAGTACTTTTAAATTATTTAATTAATTAACAATTGAATAATTATAAATTGACAATTCAATAAATGAAAAATAAATAATATAGAAATAATTTATATTAACGTTAAATAGGTTCTTCTGCTTGAAGAAGGTGGCGAGGAACCTCTAGTATCAAGTATTCCAGGATATTTTTTAATGAATGGAGAGTTACCAATTGTTCGACATTATAAAACTGTGACAAATGGCGAATTTTGTTCATCGACTAATGGATGTTTGTGGCTTGCAGGCAAAGTAATGGATTACCTAATTAGTTTTTTTTTATTAAAATATGAAAATTTCCACCTTCATAAATAGGAGAAAATTAATGGATAAATTTTTCAGGTAATGGGTGGTTCAAGTACAATTAATGGAATGATATACTTAAGAGGTCACCGAGACGATTATAACAATTGGAATACTTTAGGAAATTCAGGCTGGAATTATGATAATGTATTGCCATTCTTTATAAAGTCAGAGGACAATAGGGATGAAGAGGTCAGTAGCACTCAAATTATTACAAAAAAGGAAATCATCTTCTTTCAAAAGATGTTACCATAAAAGTAACTGTTTTCAATTTCCAGATAGTAAAACAGAATCCAGGTTATCATGGAACTGGTGGATATCAATCAGTACAAAGATTATCCCACAAGGACCAAACATCAAAACACATTCTTCAAGCTTTTCAAGAAATTGGCTACAATAGTACAGATTTGAACGGAGCTAATCAACTCGGATCGATGCGGATGCAAGCAACATCGAACAATGGATTAAGAGCAAGTACAAATGTTGCATTCATTCGACCAATTAGAAACAAGCGACGCAATCTAATAATAAGAACGAATTCCCGAGTGGTGAAAATTATAATTGACGGGGAAAAAAGAGCAATTGGTGTAGAATTCGTTTCAACAGAAACAGGAGCAACCGAAATTGTCACAGCAAAAAAAGAAGTGATCCTATCAGCCGGAACAATAGAATCACCAAAATTACTAATGCTCTCCGGAATAGGTCCAGCAGATGAACTCGAAAAGCATCATATCAATTTGATACAAAATTTATCCGTAGGACATAATCTCCAGGATCATGTATCATTTGTGGGTATTAAGTACCAAATAAACGATCCAACAACAAACTATCCGGATTGTACCAAACGAGAAGCGGATTTAAAACAGTATCTTAAATTCAAAAATGGTCCACTTGCATCCGGTAGTACTGGTCACACTTCTGCTTGCTTACAGACAAACAGTGTAAAAAATTCATCATCACCGGATTTCATGGTAGTAACAGTTCCAATAGGCAAACATGTCGATTCAAGCGTTTACTACAATAGTTTCATCCAAGGAGCATTTTTACTAACACCAAAGAGTCGAGGTTTCATAAAACTCAACGCAACTGATCCTGTTTGGGGCAATCCGATAATTAATCCCAGATATTTGTCAGATGAATCAGATATGGATCGATTGATGGAAGGAACTCGTATTATTTTGAAATTAATGAATACGACGGTATTTAGGGAGAATAATATTGTGATTGATGAAACAGTTTTGCCAGTTTGTGAGCAGTTTCAATTTAATAGTGACGATTATTGGCGGTGCTTGGCTAGGCAGAACACGCACACCTACTTTCACTATGTTGGAACTTGTAAAATGGGGCCAAAGAACGATTCGGAAGCTGTAGTGGATTCTAGACTACGTGTTTATGGAATTAGAGGCTTGCGTGTTGCTGATGCTTCGATAATGCCTGTTATTCCTCGAGCTAATACAAATGCACCGACAATTATGATTGCCGAGAAGGCTAGTTCAATGATCAAGGAAGATTGGATGTAGATTTTTTCAATTTAATGAAAAATAATTTAGTATTGTTTAAATTATTTCTAATTAATGCTAGTGAATTAATATTTTATGAGCGTTATTTAGAATTTTTGCGGTATTTTACTGCACTAGAGCATGTTTTGAATCAATAATTTGTATATACTTTGCGAAAATTTGCAAATTTTGCAAAACGAATATGTATTTTATGATATTTTTTTCAATAAAAATAAATAAAAAATAAAAATAATAAAACACTGCAGAGTTGATATTTTCCGAATAAACGAATCCGATTTTTAAAATTATTTCTTTCACAATTAGACTTTGTTTATAATGTATAATTATATATATTTACTTACGAAATTAAATCGACAGGAAACATATGTTGTCTTACTCACCTGAAACAAAACGAAAAGAATAATTTAATTTACAGTATAAACCTTCAAATTTTTCAACATCTGAAAATAATTTCTTTTCAAATAACTCAATTCTTGAAGAACTATCATAAAATTATTACTTATAAATTATTTAATGAATAATTTTACTTAAATATTTCAAAACTAATTGAATGTTAAGAGAGTTTCGTCTACAATTTTTATAAATAAATGAACTTCAAACGATTTTAGTTTGAAATTTTATAAACTTTCAATTTTGAATGAGTTTAATTAGAAATTTTAATGAACTTAGTTTTTGGAAAAATTTTAATAATTCAAATTCTTCTGAAATTAGTTAAATTTGTCAAATATATTAATTATTAAAACTAATGGTTTTGTAGAAGAATTAAGTTGAATACACAAAAAAAATTGAATTTTGGAGAAGTTACAAATGATTACAGAAATTCAATTATTTTCAATATCTACTATTTTAATAAAATTTCACAAAAGAATTCAATTATTTTAAAGAAAAATGTTAATAAAATTGTACGCAAATATTAATTTATTTTCATAAATAATAAAAATTTCATAAGAATTCAATTATTCACAAATTTTTTATAAATTTGTTCGCAATAATTCAATTATTTTTGTAAATAATAAAATTCTTTTTAAGAATTCAATTATTTTCATAAAATAATAATACTCATCGCAGAATTTCAATTATTTTTTAGTACAATAATTTTAACAGAATTTCTCGAAAAATTTGTAAATATTCTTAAAAATGATATGAAAATTCGTCGAAAAAATTCAATTATTTAAAAATTTGTTGATAAAATTTTTTATAAGAATTAAATTTTAAGAAACATTCAATTATTCAATAAATTATTTACTTTTGTATTTGAATAATTAAATTCTTGTGAAATTTTCTAATAAAAATTGATTTTAAGAAATTCCTATGGAAAAATAATAATAATTAAATATTTATTTATAAAGAAGTTATTTTCGAATAATTTTACAATTAAAGAAATTCGTAAATAAATCTAACAGATCATAAATTTATAGTTTAATTGCTGATAAGTAATTCAAATAGTTTAATTTCACTTCTATGAGAATATATAAAATAAAAATTTTTTCCTGTCCTTGCAAATCAAATGTATTATGCAGATGAAAATTACAATAAGTAGTTCTGAAAAATTTGCAATTTTGTCATTCTAATTAGGTTGATTACATTCTTTTTTTTTTGTTACGATTTTCATATGACGTCAAGGACAAAAATATTTTACGAAATAGAATTTATATTCATGAAATTTAAATTTATAAAATTAAAAGTATTACCAATAAAATAAATAAGTAAATTATAAACTACGAGTGTATGGAAAAAATGCACTTGATATTTCAAAATTCAATGGATATTATTTTTCAAAATAATGAATTAAAATGAAACAATTAATAATTTTAAAGAGAAGTTTTAAACTGGAACAACTAAACATTTCGATAATACAGTAAAATTTTTAATTCTTCTAAAAGTAAAAACTTTTTTCTGAATGAACAATAGTTAAAAATATAATTATTTCTTCATACAATGCTACTTGTAATAAAAGTATTAATGATGAAAAAAGTAGTTCTTTTAATTCTTTACAATTATACAAAGGGAAGGCTCCTCGATAAAAATTCTCAGAACTTAAAAAAATTTCAAAATCAACATTTCGACTATTTAAAATTACTTAAAGTTTCTACTAATTATTAGTAACTTTCTACTAAAAGTACAAATAATTTTTAAACTACTTAATGAAGTAGTAAATTAAAAAAAAAATAGTAAAAATCTTCGCTAATTTAAATTTATTGGATTACTTTTTACACTGAGAAAACTATTTATTTGATTCAAACATATTTTTTTTAAATCAAACTTAAAATATCTTTGCTATGCAGTCAAACATATTGAAGTTTAATTGAAACATATTGTTTGGTTAATTTAAAGAAATAATATATTTAATTCAAACATAAGTTATGGTTGATTTTAAATTATTTATAATCAACTTTTAAATTTAAATCAAAGATAAAATTTTTAAACATGAAATTTAAATGAAACTCGTTACTCGTTACTCGTCAGACAAATTATAAAATAAAAATGTTAAATTTCTATGAAATTAGGAGTAACTACAAGTTTATAGTTTCTAATTCATAAACGTACTCAGCGACACCGTAAATCCCTAAGTAATTTGTTTAAAGCGATTTTAGTAGGTTTGGAATTATTGTTCCGACATATTGGATCTGCCATTTTGAATTTTGAAAGACTGACATCGAATTCGTAATCAGCGACACTGAAAACTCCTGAATAACGAGTTTGAAGTATATTTAATGCGATTTTTAAAATACGTCAGCCATATTAGATCCGCCATTTTGAATTTTGAAAAACTGACTTCGGATGCTTAAACAGACCTCGAAAATTCCTGGGTAACGAAAGTTATAGAAATCCATAAATTATTTTGTGAAATTGTTTATAAATAGCTGTAAAATTTGCAATTTGTAATTTTTTGACTGGCCTCTTTCAGATAACTTTTATAGTACTATTAATTTGAATTTAACATACTTTTTGGAATCTAAACACAAAAAAAAATATTGTGCAGAAATTTTCTCCATTTTCTTCCTTCGATTGTAAAACTATCCGTAATATACAAGTTCAATGGCATTCTATGGAATATAATTAATTCGTTTCTTATGCAACCCAATTTTAAAAATAGCACAGAATAATCATGTGATATTGAAGTTAACGAATTTACATGAATTATCTCTATTATGTAAGAAAACTGTATAGATAGTTAAATTTCATACAATGTATGTGAATTTTTAAAAATCGAAAAGCGAATATAAAAGACAGCCAAAATAATCGAATTTCATAACAACTGCCATCATGCCACCTGGTTGGGAACCACTTGAAATGTTCATTCTCTTCGTTGTTTCATGTGAGCATTAAACTATTTATTCATCAATTTTTACAATTTATAAATTTCATCAAAAATTTCTCTCTTTTATAAATTGGTATTAAAATTGTGCTTTAATTTTAAAATTCGGTTCGACTTGAAATAATTGAAGCGTAACGTTGCTAAAATTAACGTTTTTTAACTTTAGTATGCAAAAGAATGCGCAAAAATTTTTGATGTACTGGAAATTAAAATTTGCTAAAGCTTTTTAAATGAGTAAAATTTGTAATTGTTAATTAAGTAAATAATTTATTTCTTAATTAAATATTCAGATAATTTATTAATTTTTCTATTTAGTTAATTTATAAATTAACTAGTTACATAATTTATTAATTAAATAATTAATTATTTGACATCGTAATTAATTGTTTAATTAAGAAATTCATTATGTAATGTATTTATATATTAACTATTAAATTAATTATTTAATTAACTAATTAACTATTTTCTTACTGAACTATTCAATTAATATCTAAATGAACTGCTTAATTCAGAAATTAATTAATATATTTATTAACTATTTAATTAAGAAATTAATTAATTTATTAATCAATTGATTAAATAATAATGTCATATCAATTATAATATTTATAATTAAAATTGATTATAAATTATTATTTACTGTCAAAGTCAAAAAAAAAAAAAACATAAAATTAATTAAATTATAACAGATTGTTTAATTTTTTTTTATAGATCTTGCAAATGGAATTACAAAGTTGCTTCAAAGCTTCTCTCCCTTAATTAAAGCGGTTGGAGGCGTTGGTGGGCTTCCAATAGGATAGTAACTATAAATGAAAATCATGCTCAAATTCTAACATCTATGTCTACATCAAAGTAGATTTGACTGTGAAAAAAATAAAACAATTGTAACTAAAAATTATTGTACTATTAAATATCACCCTTCTGATACTTATTTTACAATTAAGAAGTATTTTTAAATTTAATCTAATTTAGTACTTCAGCTAAAAATTTTTAAATTTTAAAAAAAAGTTAAACAAAAAGACTAAATTATTTCTAGAATCAATTCTTTTTATGCAGAATAATGGAAAACTTTTTTGAAAACTTATTAAAAATTTGAAAAGAATAGAAACACGTTTTTAACCCGTAACCATGACCCAACGTTGGGTCGTGAACTTCTTAGCGTAAAATAGCAATTTGTTATTTAAATTATAAAATAAATTCTTTTATAACATTAGGGGCCATTCATTAATTACGTAAGGGTTTTTAGAAGAGGGGGGGGGGTTTGGAAAATCTCTACATGGCCTTACGTCGGGGGGGGTGGGGGGGTCAAAGCCATTCTTACGTAATATTTTATACTTAAGGGGCACACCTAGTGTGAGTGACTGACAAAAACGTCGATTTTTAGGAATTTTTTTCAGGGAAATTATTGCATCTAATTTTTTTTAAAGTTTTGTACATGTATATTTGTATAAATAGTGAACATTTTGTAATTTTTTCAAAGAAAAATATCTTTTTTTTAAAGAGTTATTCGCTATATCCAAAAAAAAAACAGTTTTCCCACTGCTGCAGTTATTGCGGCCTTCTGAGTGACTGAAATCAAAAAAACCAAAAAGATTATTAAACTAGAAGATATTTGCCGTACAATGCGGCTCCAGTTTTTTGATTGGATGAAAAATAAAATTTTGGGATGCCAAAAACCATAGGATTTTTTTGGCGAAATTTAAAAGCTTTTTTCAAAACTCCGCCATTTTGTTGCAATTCAATATTTTTTGACATCCGAGGGTCATTATACGGCAAATATCTTCTAGTTTAATAATCTTTTCGGTTTTTTTGATTTAGGTCACTGAGAAGGCCGCAATCACTGCAGCAGTGGGAGAACTTTTTTTTTTTTTGATACTCAGGAGATAGCGAATAACTTTTTAAAAAAAAGATATTTTTCTTTGAAAAAATTACAAAATGTTCACTATTTATACAAATATACATGTAGAAAACTTTAAAAAAAATTAGATGCAATAATTTCCCTGAAAAAATTCCTAAAAATCACCGTTTTTTTCAGTCACTCACACTAGGTGTGCCCCTTAAAGTCGACATTCGCCCGGGAGCGAATTTATACACAGACTTCACTCAATCAATTAATTTGCTCAATTAATTAAGCATTTTTAATATAAAAAAAATAAATAATAGAATTATTTATCGTATAGAATTAAAATTAACAAACAATTGGATTCATAGGCATATTGAATAGAAGAAATACCTGTTTTTTGCTTTTAATTTGCAATTGCTTAAACAAATTAATAATAATTTAACAATTTTTGAAAACTGTTGACGCGAATCGATTCTGTGTAAAAAATTAAGAAATTTTAGTACCTATAGATTATTTTTTTGTCCAAGTCGTATTTTGTTCACAAAATTGTTTTAAACAAATTATGCTGAATAAATATGGTGTTTCATCCCAAGCAAAAGCAATTGGAAATTAAAAACAAAAAACAGGTATATAATAATTTTTACAATTTGCCTATGAATTTAATTGTTAATTTTACTTTAAATCCATTTCTTTATCCTTGGTGTGAAACACCATTTATGCAGCATAATTTGTTTAAAACAATTTTGTGAACAAAATACGACTTGGACAAAAAAATAATCCATAGGTATACTAAAATTTCTTAATTTTTTGCACAGAATCGATTGGCGACAACAGTTTTTAAAAATAAAATGTTTTTATTAATTTGTTTCAACAATTATTGTTAAAAAATTGGAAATTATAAACAAAAAAACCTCTTTTTAGGGTTCCGTACACACTACGGTGTAACGGCGGAACCCTATTGGTGAGACTCTTGTGTCCGTAGCCAAATCGTGTCCCCCCCCCTAGCGGCTAAACTATTTGACCTAAAGAGCTCAAATTTGGTCCAGATATGTATTTTCACTCGTAGATTACAGGAAAAATATAGCGAAATTTTGCATGCTGGTGTATTTTTACTCGAATATTACAGGAAAAATATAGAGAACTTGATATGTAATGATGGCCTTAGCGTTGTCAAGAAAAAACTAAAAAATTTAAAAAACAAAATTTTTTTTTCCTAACTTTTACATTATTTGACCTAATGAGCTGAAAATTGGTATCGTAGTGTATTATTACAGTCTGACGACAAAAAATTTATACTTTTTGAAAAACTTTTTGAAAAAAAATCAAAAAAAATTTTTTAATTTTAAAAAAAAAAAAAAATTTTTTTAATTTTTTTTAAACACGTGGCATTAAATATTTTATGGAAGAGTGAAATTTTAAGAGAATAAGTGAGAGATTGTTTTCTGACTTTAATTTTTTAACTAAAAATAAAAAAAAATTGGACAAGTGCGAGTTGTACTTGCACTGCAATGGCGGGTTCCGTACACAAATACTAAAACAATACTTGCAACATTTATCGGTAATTGGTAGAATTAAAATAAACAATTTAAAAAATATATTAAAATCATTTGATAAAAAAAAGAAGTAAAAAAAAATTAAAGTTAAAAAATTATTATTTTTAACAAGATTTGATATACAACACTTTAATTTTTTTTTAGTTATTTTTTTTATCAAATGATTTTAATACCTATATTTTTTTAATTGTTTATTTTAATTCTACCAATTACCGATAAATGTTGCAAGTATTGTTTTAATATTTGTGTACGAAACCCGCCATTGCAGTGCGAGTACAACTCGCACTTGTCCAATTTTTTTTTTTTTTAAGTTTGCCTGTTAATCCAATTTTTAATTTTTTAATGCAATGATTGATTTCTTCATAAGACTTAATGGATTAAATATTGAAATTAATATTTTTTAGCATTTGTTAATTAATATTGTTTAAATAATCGATTATTGAATTTCATTGTTTCAACTTTAGAATGAAATATATTGAAAGGTTTTATTAGAAAACTGCATAAAAAATAAAGAATTACTTATAAGATAAACAATTCTATTATTTATTTGTTTATTAAAAATGCTTAATTGATTAGGGTAAGGGTCCCCAAGGTGGCCACCCATCTTTTGAACGACTGTAAATAAAACTTGGCGATTTTTGAAAAACAGACGAAATTTCGACTTTCAAAAAAGTGTCCACAAACCGTTTTTAACGATATTTCATTATTCGACACTTGTTAGACAAGCTCGTGGTAAAATCTTACGTAAGAAGGGGGAGGGGGGGTCAAAATTACCTAAAATCGTCCTTACGTAATTAATGAATGGCCCCTTATTCACACACTACAGGTATCGATGCTACTATACATTAAGTCATAAATAATTAATTATTTATTAATTTTTGAGTAATATAAAAAATTTAAAAGATTTTGCTGGACATTTTGGGCTAATCATATAAATATTTTTTCACACAGTGAAGGGGTTAAGATTAAAACAAACTTTTTCAAAATTGAAAGAAGTTGAACAAAATTTTTCTAAATTAGAAAAATTTTCGTAAAAGTAGGAAAGTAAATTTAAAAGTTTGTTTTTCTCCTTCAAAATATAATTACATTATTGTAATTATGTTTAATTATATATATATAATTAAATAATATAATTATATGTTATAAAATCTTTAATATGATTTCAGTAATGACAATATTAATATTGCATTAGAATTTGAATGGAAAAAAAGGCAATAATACATAATTATAATATTGGCTATTCAAATAATTTTTCGTTTAGCAAGAAACTTTATGTTTATGTATTTACATGTACGTAAAAAAAAAATTAAAAATAGAGTATTTTTGTTAAAATGACTTTTAAATTAAGAAATTACAATATTCTATGAGTAATGTAAAAAAATATTCTTAAGTTATCATGAATCCTATTATTATTAATTTTTTCCTCCTGACAAATACAATATATAAAGGACAATTTTTCCAATAATTTCATCAAATCGTTTCAACATGCCGAGTCCAGAAGAAGATTTCCTCATTTTACTTACTTTCGCCTTTAATTGTAAGTATAAAAAGTTAAATATTAGTTTTTTTTATTTTTCTAATTGCAAATAAATGCAGTATAAACTTTTTCAAAATAAAATTAATATAAAAATTTAATTATTTTTAAAAATTCACGCTATATTGCTTTTAATATTCAATTATTGTTTAAAATTTCAACTGAAATTAATTTTCAAATCAATTTTTATTATAAAATTCTACTAGAATTCAATTACTTAAATACAAAAAAAAATAATTTATTGAATGTTTCTTAAAATTCAATTCCCATAAAGAATCGTTATCAACAAATTTCCAAATAATTGAATTCTATCGACGAATTTTAATAAAATTTTTAAGAATCATTACATTTTTCGAGAATTTTGATTAAAATTATATTAAAAATAATTGAAATTCTGCAATGAGTTTTATTATTTGTGAAAATAATTGAATCCCTCAGAAGAATTTTATTACTTTTGAACAATATTTAATTTTTGCGAAGAATATTATTACTTTTGAAAATAATTGAATTTTTGCAATAATTTGTAACTTTTACAAAATTGAATTCTTTTTTTTCGTGTTTTTAACTAAACATCTTCTATAAATCCACTATTTTTAATAATTTTTGAAGAAGTACTTTAAGAATTTTCAAATTCAATTTAACAAAATTTCAATCATTTGTAAATTCTTCAATTAAATATATATTAGAAAATAAAAACTTTAAATAGTTTCAAAAAATATCCAAAATTAAAGTTTCTCCAAAGAATAATTAATTCCACAGAATTGTTAGTTAAAAATATGAAAAATTTTAATTTTCAAAGATTTTAATTCTGAAACTTTTTCAAAATTCAATTATTTCTAAAAATTTACGCTTTAATGCCCTTTTAAAATTCAATTATAATCTAAAATTTTAACTGAAATCCATTTTTAAATCAATGCTTATGAGAAAATTCTACTAGAATTCAATTATTTAAATACAAAAATAACAATTTATTGAATAAATGAATGTTTCTTAAAATTGAATTCTCATAAAGAATTTTATCTATAAATTTTTAAAGAACTGAATTCTTTAGACGAATTTTTATAACATTTTAAAGAGTTTTTTCGAAGAATTCGATTAAAATTGTATTAAAAATAATTGAAATTCTGCAATGAGTTTTATTATTTACGAAAATAATTGAATTCCTAAAAAGAATTTCATTATTTACGAAAATAATTGCGAAGAAATTTATAAAAAAATGTGTAAATAATGAAATTCCTGTGAAATTTTTATTATTTTTTGAAAATAATTAAAAGTTTAAGTAGAATTTTATTAAATTTTTTTTAAATAATTGAATTCTCTTGGAAAAATTTTTGAAAACAATTGAATTCCAAATTTCCTAGAATTTAAAGTGAAATTGCAATTAAATTTGAATTAATATTATTGTGAAATGTTTCGAAAATTCAAAATCTTTGGTAATCTGTATTTTTCTACAAAAATTTTTATTTTTTTTATAGTTATTCTAAAAAATCTTAGTGGCATTTTGAATATGATTAATGGAATGAACCCTATTGCTCAGGCTATTAAAGCAACTCCTCTAGGAGGTGGGCTGCTTGGATAACAGTAACCAGGTAAAATACTCCTAATATTTAAATAATAATTATTTAGAAAATAATTTTTTAATTACTTTCGTCGAAAATTTGCACTCAAAATTTTAAAAAATCAAAAATTTAATAAATAAACATTTATATAATTAACTAATTTTAATATAATAATTATGAAATAATATTAACATAATAATTATTATAAATTAATATCAATATAATCATTATTAATTAGTATCATTAATTTTTAAACGAATGAAAATTATCAAATTATTTAAAACATTTTAAAAATAAAATATTTACTTCTAATGCTGCTTCACTTGTTTTTGCAGATTTTTATTGTTCTGAAGGAAACAGGAAGTAATTTACACGAATATAACCATGACAATACTGAGAGATGGAGAGGAGAAAATACCCTCTCATGCAATGAGAATGTAAAAAAACTGAATGGAATTATAAATCGTGTGCACCGGAATTGAACTTTTGGAATTATTGATGTCTTTGAATTTAGAAACCAGAAACCACTTCAGCAGTCATCAATGATGGAGCTTGTTAAAATTCTATTCAGTGATTTTTCGCAACGAAAGAAAATATAATGAAGATTATTATAAAATTCAGGTTCAATTATTTATACAATACTGTGAATGTTCCTTCAGAACGATAAAAATATTTCTGATCTCCAAGCAGACTTAATAAATAAATATAAAAATGTAAAATACAATTTTTTTATTCATCTATCCTATACGCAAAATGAAGGGTTTGAAATTTTTCAATAAAATTAATTCTACAGAATTGTTAATTAAAAGTATATGAAAAATTCAAATTTTCAAAGATTTTCGTTTGAAACCTTTTCAAAATTCAATTATTTCTAAAATTTAATATTCAATTATTATCTAAAATTTTAACTAAATTTAATTTCGAAATCAATTTTTATTAGAAAATTCTACGAGAATTCAATTATTTAAATATAAAAATATATAATTTATTGAACAAATAATCGAATATTTATTAAAATTGAATTCTCAGAAAGAATTTTATCAACAAATTTTTAAATAATTGAATTCTATCGACGAATTAATTATTTATTATTAATTATAATTGAAATTCTGCGACCAGTTTTATTATTTATGAAAATAATTGAATTCCTAAAAAGAATTTTATTATTTATGAAAATAATTGAATTTTTACGAAGAAATTTATAAAAAAATTTGTAAATAATTGAATTTTTACGAAGAAATTTATATAAAAAATTTGTAAATAATTAAATTTCAGTAAAATTTTTTATTATTTATGAAAATAATTAAATGTTTACGTAGAATTTTATTAAAATGGTAGATATTGAAATTATTGAATTGAGAAAATTTTTTGCAAATAATTGAAATTTTGCCAAGAATTTTATTATTTATAAAAATAATTGAAATTTTGATGAGAATTTTTTTAAATTTTTGAACAAAATTTCAATTTTTGCGGTGAATATAATTATTTATGAAAATAATTGAATCCCAGAAAAAAATGTTATTAATTATGAAAATAATTGAATTATTGCGAAGTAATTTATAAAAAATTTGTAAATAATTGATTTCCAATGAAATTTTGAAAATGTTGAAAATAATTAAATGTTTACGTAGAATTTTATTAAAACTTTTTTTAAATAATTGAATTCTTTTGGAAATTTTTATTAAAATAGTAGATATATTAAAAATTATTTAATTGAGGAAAATTTAAAAAAAAATTGAAATTTTGCCAAGAATTTCATTAAAATTTTTGAAAATAATTGAATTTTAGAGAATAATTTTGTTATTTATTGAATTTTTGAAAAGAATTTTATTACTTTTGACAATAATTAAATTTCTGCAATCATTTGTAACTTCTCCAAAATTCAATTTTTTTTAGTGTTTTTAACTAAAATTATTCTTCTATAAATCCATTATTTTTAATAATTAATTAAATATAAATTAAAAAATTTAACGAATTTCAGAATAATTTGAATTATTAAAATGTTTCATAAATCTATAAGTTCTTTAAATTGAAATTGAAATTTTATCAAATTTAAAATTGAGACCTTTTGAAGTTCATCTGTTTATGAATATTGTAAACGCAATTTTTAAAATTCAAATAATTTTGAAATATTTAAGTAAAATTATTCATTTAATAATTTCTAAGTAGGTAATAATTTTATGATAATACTTCAAGAATGAAGTTATTTAAAAAGAAATTATTGTCAGAAATAGAAAAATTTGAAGGTTTTTAGAATTCGTGGTAATTTCATAAGGCATACAAAAATGACACGAAAATTCAGAATTTTCTTATGAATTCTAAAAATTAAATTTTTCTCATGGGAAAAAATTAAAAAATAAATTAAAATAAATTCAATTAAAAATACTGCAGTATTTTTAATAAAAATCCTTGACTTTTCCATTCAGGGAAAATTTCAGGGACATGAGTCCCTGAAGTTAGAGTCAAAAATATTATTTGCGATTTTTAGAGATGAAAATGTCACTAATTTTTCCTCTTTCATTCATTTAGGGGTTAAAAATATGTTCAAAGTACGTTTTTCACTAAAAATCTTTGAAATAATTCTTTAATACTTTTCGATTTCACGAAAAAAAAAATATTTTTTACGCTGAGCGTCGACGCTACCAAAATGAATAAAAAAAAAAAAAAAGAAAAATAAGAAAATAAAATAAAGAGTAATTAAAAAATATACTTTTTTCTCGTTAATGAAAAATATCATCTGATATATGAGAAATTCAGTTTCATTTCATTAAAATTTGTACCTTTATTTTTCAATATAGCACACCATGATGAAGTGTTTTTTAAAATAGAAAATTAAAATTTACAATCTGATTTATGTAATAATAAAGAATGCTCAAATATTATAATTTTCATATAATATCTATGTGACTTTTTAAAAATGTGAAAGATAATATAAAGGACAGTCACAAATTTTTTTTTCTATTATTTGCCAATATGTCTTCTGCTTTTGGACTACTGATTCTTTTAATCACCTTTATATTAAAATGTACGTAAAAAAATTGAAAGGAAATGTAATAAAAAAAAAAGAATTTTCCAGAGAAATACTAAAAATTTTGTTGTTTCTTTCTATTATTTCAGTTATTTTAGATCATATTGATGATATAATTAGATTACTTCAAAATATCGCTCCTGTTGTTCGATCATTAAGAAGTAGTCCTAGTATTGGTCAAATTTTAGGCATTCAAAATGGATAGAAGGTAAATTTAAAATAATTATTTTTATTACATATTCTACTGCTCATAAATTTTGAAAACAATAAAATTATTTTTACTTTTTCTTTTTAAAGAAAATTTACTTTTTCATTTTCATCCAAGAAAATTTTTAAGTATGTTAATAATTATTTATATTCACAGAAAGATTTTGTCTCCGCAAAGGAATTCAAACAGTTATTTAAAAAAAAATTCTATCATATTACTCTGTAGTAATTATTAAAAATGTGAATTTAAAATTACACCCACCCGATTAATATTGGAACTTATGTATAATAAAATAAATCATAAAATTATTTCTGCAAATATTATTATAACCTGCACAATCTTTTCCTAAACTAAATTCTATATTTTTAAAATTAATTAAGAAAAAAGTTTTTTAATTTTAAAATTAATTTAATTTTACTCAATTTTTTTTATTAAAGTATAATAATAATTTTGCTCGTGGAATTAACGTTCTCTTTTTGTAATTATTATTAATGTTGTAATTATTATTAATGTTATAATTATAATAATTGTCGTTATAATTTTCAAAATAATTTTGAAAAGATCACAATAGTTTGTTGTTTTCTTTCATTATGTTAAGTTTAACACTTTTTTTTCATTTTTTTACATATAAAATGTTTATTTATATTAATACAAACGAATATCCGGAAAATGATTGTATAATTAATAATGATAGTGAATAAATATCATTTAAAAAATTTAACATATTTCATATTATCATGATTGATAATAAAAAATCATAAATAAACATACAGTAAGAAATTATTATTATTATTATTATTATTATTAATAGTAATAATAATTATAATAATAATTTATAATAATAATAATTGTTATAATAATAAATATTATTATTTTTAATATTATTATTTAAAATAATTATTGTTCAGAAAAATCACAATTATATGTACGTATGGGAGGACAAAAAAAAGTCGAATTGAATAATAAGGAAAAAAATCGAATTTTTTCTCTCTTCGGAAAAGAAAACCAAAAAAAAAGTAACAAGAATAATATTAAGAAAGAAAAAAAAAGAAATCTATTTTTAAAATTCAGGTGACTTATATTTTTTTCTTCATAATATATGTTATCGATATTATGCAAAATAAAAAGGAATTGCAGTCATTCACAATTCACATATTTTAATGTGATAATAATGAATTTCTTAGCATTCGCAAAGGAATATAAAAGGTGTTCAGTTCTCGTACTCTGAAAAAAATATGATAATAATGGCGCTCCTTAATCTTGTCTTATTTCTTCTAATTACTATATTAAAAAGTAAAAAAAATTAAAAAAAAAATTTCTTGTCTTTTTAATTAAATAATACCGAATTATTTACTTTTTGTATTATTCTAGATATACCGGGAATTATGGAGCCGCTTACTCAATTGCTTCAAAGCCTTTTGCCAGTGCTTCAAAGTTTACAGAGTTATTTAGAAAATTTGGGTATAAATTTAAACAGTACTTCATCCGGTACTACAACAACTGCTGCACCGTCTCTTTTACCTCGTCTAAATTTACCTAAAGTTACTGGTTAAAACAGTGATCAGGTATTTTTTTTTCTTAATTTCATAAGTTTACTATAATTATTTAATTATTAAAATTTCTATTATTTACAATTATCAATTTTTTTACATTCTAAAAATTAAATTTTTACTAATTCATTAATTATTTTGTGAAGAAGATTAAATTCATAATTAATAAAAGTGTAAAAATGTAAATACATTGTTATTAATTATAAATGAAAAGTACGATTGAGAATTAAGTGGAAAATTGTTGATTTTTAAATTGTCGATAAATTAAAATCAAATTAGAAATCAAGTTCAAAAATTAAAATCAAAATTGAAAACACGATTTTTATTCACGTTTTTTTTATATCACAATTTACAGAACAGTTTATATAGAATTTTACCAGTGATTGACATTATTTTTATGTACAATTTTCTAGGTTCCTATATTTCGACCACTAATGAAAACTGACAAACCTTAATAGCGACAGAAATAAATTTTAGCAAGGCAAAATAAAATAGATTTGACGTCAAACAATAAAATATGACGTATGCAATTTAATTTATCAAGAAAAAAAAAATGGAAATAAATATTAAAAACAGAATGACGTTGCACAATTTTCTGAAGAGTAAACGGTATTTTTTAATTTAGTCAATTTGAAATTCACAAATGTATTGACAGTATTAAATCTCAATATCAAATATTAAATAGAATATATTTATTAATAACTGTGTAATTAAATATATTATATTAAATATTTGTATAATATTCAAATTTACAAAATTCGACTAATGTATAATAGAAAAAATTGTAAAAAGAAAATAAAATTTATAAAATTGAGAAAATAAAATATTTAACAAAAAATAATAATTTTGTTTAATTATTATTAATAGGCAAGTAAAAATCACTTGCGAAGAATGTGTAAACTAATTGAAAAAATATTCACAATAAACAAATATTAAATAAATATAGAAGCAAATGAAAATTTTTTTATTAAAAACAAAAAAAATTTTTGTATATTATTTACAAGTAATAAAAAAAAGCAATTTTAAATTTTTCATCTAAAATAGTATTTTTTTTTTTGAATTTGATATTTATATGTCACTCATAGTATATCAAAATTATCTGAAGCATCTCTTGCATCCTACACATTTGACAGTGCTATCTCTCTGTTATATATATAGATATAGGGTTTTCACAGGACGATAAGTTCAACGAGGTAAATATATTTCGAATATCAAAATCTATTCAATGATTTTTGCGATAGTCATAGACAATTATAATGATTGTCATATTATATCAGATTGACAGTTTTCTAAATTTAAAAATATCCGGGGAAAAAAGTAAACAGAAAATATTCATTTTTTCTGCAATATCTGTAACTTCTTAAAAATTATTTTCATAGTTTCAATTCAATTATTATTTTCTAAAATTTAAAAAAAAAATTCTAATAATTTATGATAAAGTTATCTTTTGAGAATTTTCAAATTCATTTGTCTACAATTCAGTTTTACCAAATTTTGATTATTCGAAAATTCTTCAATTAAATATACATTAGAAAATAAAAACTTGAAATAATTTTAAAAAATTGCGATTAAACTTTTTGAAAAAAGTTAGTCCCATACAATTTTTAATTAAAAAGTATGAAAAATTCAAATTTACAAAGATTTTAATTTGAAACTATGTATTACAAAATTCAATTATTTCTAAAAATTGCAATTATTAGTTACTTCTCGAAAGTTAAATCTCCCTTCTTTTGGGAAATTTTATTAAAATAATAGAAATACAAATTATTGAGTTAAGAAACTTTTTTGAAAATAATTGAAATTTTGCTATGAATTTTATTAAAATTTTTGAAAATCATTGAATGTTATTACTTTAAAGAATAATTGAATTCTTGTGATGAATATACTATTATTTATGAAAATAATTGAATTTTGTCGAAGAATTTTGCTATATTCAATTATAAAGATAATTGAAATAATGACGACAATTTTTTTTTTTGGATTCTTTGAAAATAATTGAATTTTTGCGAATAATTTTATTAATTTTGAAAATAATTGAATGCTTCTGATGAATATTGTTATTTATGAAAATAATTGAATTTTACAATGAATATTATAAAAATTCTTGAATATAATTGAATTTCGGCGAAGAATTTTGCTATTTATAAAAATAATTAAAATGTTGACGAGAATTTTTAAAAAAATTTTGAAAATAATTGAATTTCTGTAAAGAATTTTAATGTTTATTTAGATAGTTAAATTCTTTCAAATAATTGCGTTAAAATTTTTAAAATTGAAACTAATTTTAACAGAATTGAAATTAAAAGTTTTTCATAAAAATACTTCATTTAATGATTTATAAGTAATAACTTTATGGCAGTTCTTCAATAAAATTAAGATATTTAAAATAAATTATTGTCAGAAATAGTAAAAATTTAAGGTTTTTTTTTAGAATTCGTGGTAATTTTATAGTTTATGAGACAAGCAAAAACACAAAAATTCAGAGTTTTCTTATAAATTCTAAACATTTAATTTTTTCCAGTACTTTTAATAAAAATCCCTGACTTTTCCCTGATTATTAATTAATTAAGTATATATTATTAATTAATTGATTATATATTATTAATTTATTAATATACTATTACTAATTTATTAATATATTATTAATCAAATTTTTACTTTTTTGAAATTCGCGCCAAAACAGTTAATAAAATTGCCGCCTAGATGGCATGAAAATTCGCTCATAAACGAAATGAAGTAGAATGAAGTACATGGTTCTAATTTTAATTTTTCAGACCAAAAAGACAATATAAATTTTAATTTCAATTTTAGATTTATAGAAGCGAATAGAAATTTTAATTCTATTGTTAAAACATAAATTTATAATTCAAAATTAGAATTTTATATTTAAAATTCTAATAAGATGGTTAAAATTTGTCATATTCGTTTATCAGCTCTTATGAAAAACAAATTTTTGTAATTTACGTTTTTCAACGTATATTCGAATACGAATAGAGAATAGAATAAAGAGTAGATAGAGAATAAAAAAGAGCACAATAGGAAGGTTGTAAATTAATCATTTTTTACTATATTGAGTAAATTAAATTACATTAATTATGTTACTAAAATTCTTACTATCTCAAACATCTCTTCCTTGTACTATATTTACTCTGACTTCGTTATCACTGTTATTTGGAGTATCAGAAGATAACAATTATCCAGAGGTAGGAGAAAAAATTTTCCCTCTTCTTTAACATTTTATTTTTAATTTAATTTTTTTTATTTCAATTCTTTTAATTTTAACATAAATATTTTCAAATTTTATGTATTTATTAAATAAATATTGAGATTTTACAAATAAAAATCTGTTTTTCCACAGATTTTTCGCAAGGAACCAAAAGAGTATGATTTCATAGTAATTGGTGCTGGAACAGCAGGAAGCGTGATTGCAAATCGACTGACAGAGAACGGCAATTGGAACGTAAATATATAATTAATAACCAATGTTGAAAATTTATTTACTAAATTAGATAATTTTTAGGTTCTTTTATTGGAAGCAGGAAAAGAGGAACCACTATTAACGGCAATACCGGCGTTTACTGAATTATTTACCGGTACGCCTTACGATTGGAAATATCAAACTCGTCCGGAAAATAATGCATGCAATCTACGAGGTTTTGTCCCATTGAGAGGTGGAAAAGTAATTGTTAATGAATAATTTACCATCAAATCACGAATTAAAAATTAAATCTTTGATAATTAAAACAACGAAATTAAAATTTAATAATCGATAATTAAAAATAACGAATTTAAAATTCAATCTCTGATAATTTAAAATAAAACGAATTCAAAATTCAATCTTTGACAATTAAAAAAAAAAAAAATTCAAAATTGAATCTTTTATTACTGTTTTTAAATGGAAAAGTAAATATTTTCTCTTTGGTAATTTAATCAAAAGCGAAATAAAAACTAAAAATAGATCATTTTTTCTAAAAAAAGAAGCAAAAATTTCTTTGATAATTTAATAAAAAAAATTTCATAACTATTTTGAAATAAGTAATTATTTACCATCAGAAAATGCGAATTAAAAATTTATTCGTTGATAATACTTTTTTCCAGGTAATGGGAGGAACAACTTCGATAAATTATATGCTATACGTAAGGGGAAATCGTGAAGATTATAATAATTGGGAACGAATGGGAAATACTGGTTGGAGTTACAACGATGTGTTACCCTACTTTATGAAATCAGAAGATAACAGAGATCAGGACGTAAGTTATTCAAAACGAGAATAATTCATTACTGGGAGAATAAAATTATCTCTAATTTGCCACTAGTTTATTCATTTGATTTTTTGTATAGATAATTCATTAATTTCAATTGACTAATAAAAAACACAAAATTAAATCAATTTTTTTAATATTTTTTTTAAACTTAACAATTTTACTCAGATTTTTACGTTTTTTATTTATTTATTGTTTTTTCGTTTCTTCCCTTTGAATAAAATTTTAGTATGTTTCTAAAGTTCTAAACATTCAAAAGAAAGATTTATTTCTTTAAATTATAAATTTTATTACGCAATAATACACTTTCACGTACGAAAAAATTAAATAATAAAGTTTTTTATTACATTTTTCCATGTAATATTACGTAAAAAAGGGGATTTTACATTTCAAAAAGAGAATTCAGTTTTAAAACAGGGAAATTTTCCAAATTAAAAAAAAATTATTGCATTGCAGCCGGTAAGATTTATTTTAAATACTTTTTTTTTACTTTTTCTCTTAACTACAGCTTTTTTTAATCAAATTATTTTTTTTTTGTTAAATTTTTTGTTAGGTAATCAATAATATTTTTGTTTATCTTTTTCCGTAGTCTGTACCTTTCTTAAAATTTTTAAACTAAATTTTTATTGCAATGCTACTTTTGTTTTAAAATTCCAAGAATTTTACTAAATACGAAGTAAATTTCATAAGAAAAATTAGTAAAATTAACTTGAGACTTGAAAATATTTCCTTCGAAAACAGTAAAATATAATATTACAAATTGTTATTTGCAGAATAACTTTTACAATTTTCAAAGACAATTTTTTTCTATAAAAATTCGAAAAATTTAGATACTTCAAAAATAGTAAAATTTATTCTAAAAATAAGAATTTTTAATAGCTGATTGTAATTTTCGAGGAAAATTTGAATAATTTATGTAAAAAAATTAACATTGATGTGTTGAGAGGATTTTATTAATTTACTCTCTAAATTTTAATTAGCAAACGTGTTTACTAAATTAGTGGCTGACTTTTTGCTTTTAAATTAGTAAATTCTACTAATAAATGGTAATTTCTACTTATTTATTAGTAAAATTTACTAATTCAAAAATAAAAAATCTGTCACTGATTTAAATTAGTAAAAATGTTTACCAATTTAAATTAGTGACTGACTAAAATTAAGTAAAAAATAACTAATTAATAAAATATAACTGTTTATTAGTAAAAGATAGCAAAATATGAATTGAAAGTAATTATAAGAAAATTAGTTATTTATTATTTATACAGTTATTTTATATTTGTTACTTTGTACTTATAAAAATTTGCTTCGAATAGGTTTTTTTTCTTCTAAATCGTTAATTATTATAAACGTTGTGAACTCTATCAAAGTTCAAATGCTAAAATTTCCAGTGCAAATACAATTCATTTCATTAAAATAAAAATTATTTGATTCATATTTATTTGTCAATAGACAAGTAATCGATTATTTAAATAAAAAAAAATTTTTGTCAGTGTTTGTAAAGAAATAATATTTCCTCTATTTGAACGTTTAGAAACTTGTGGATCATATTTAAATAAATTTTTATTTTCAATAAATATATAATGCAATAAAAAATAAATATATTTAATTTAATAATTTATTTAATTTAAATAATTTCATTTATTTAATTTAATAATTTAATAAAATATAAATAAATTTGACTCGCTCCCCAAAAAGAGGTACTTAAGAAACAAATCATTTTAAAGTTATGCTTGCGTTACATTTATCTTAATTAAAAATTCTTTTTTTAATTGTTTTAATTTGAAACCATCTTTACTTACATATTTTTCATGTAATGTAGACTGGAAGTTTAATAATTTTTAATAATAATTATTTCTCTTTATTTTTACTCAAAAAATTATTAACATAATCTGAAATTGTTTACTTATTAAGTACCTTTCTTTGGGAGCACGTTACATATAAAGAATATTAAATAACAGTAAAAATAAAATATGCAATAAAAATAGAAAATAAAAAAAAATAAATGAAAAGGTGAAGTAATTATTCTAATTTCCAGATTTTACAAGGTGGTTCAATGTACCATGGAACCGGTGGTTACTTAACAGTCGAACGATTCCAACACGTAGATCCAAGAACCAACATAATCCTTCGAGCATACCAAGAATTTGGATTGAGACCAACCGATATTAACGGTGAAAACCAAATTGGTTCAATGCTTGCCCAATCAACAACGAGAAATGGATCCCGAATGAGCACGAATAGAGCATTCATTAGACCAATAAGACGAAGAAATAATTTATTCATCAAAAATCAAGTGTACGTGACGAAAATTTTAATCGAACCAATAACAAAAATTGCCTACGGTGTTCAGTACACATCAACATTAACGGGCGACACTAAAATAGCACTGGCAAAAAAGGAAGTAATCATTTCAGCCGGTTCAATAGAATCACCAAAATTACTAATGCTCTCCGGCATTGGACCCATAAAAGAACTCTTTCTCCATGCAATTCCAATTTTAAAAAATCTATCAGTTGGTCACAATTTACACGATCATATGGGTGCTCTAGGTTTAGTAGGCAGTACAGGTGAAGGTTTCTCATTTTTTCCCAGCTGCGAACGAAATATGAATGATTTAAATGATTTCTACGATCAACATAGAGGACCATTGGCATCAGTTGGGCCAATATCGGCGACTGGTTTCTTTCAAACAACACAAGAGAATAGAACAGGCGTTCCCGATATTCAACTATTTAACGGTGGTTTCAGTCCAATTCTACCCTATTACAATATGTTTGGAATAATACCCGCAATTCTCGCACCGAAAACCAGAGGATTTGTTAGACTCAATAAATTGAATCCAATATTGGGAAATCCGGAAATTAATCATAAATGTTTGGCGGACGCTGATGTTGATACATTGAGGGAAGCGACATATATGGCGATAAGGATATTCAATACCACAGTGTTTAGGGAGAATAATTTTACACTTATAAATAAACCATTGCCAGGTTGTCATATGCACGAGTACAATACTGATGATTATTGGAATTGTGTGATTAGAAAATTTTCCTTTTTAGTTAATGAACAGGTTGGAACGTGTAAAATGGGTCCACGAGAGGATACTGAAGCGGTTGTTGATCCGCGATTACGTGTTCATGGAATTAAAAATTTAAGAGTCGCTGACGCTTCAATTATACCTGTAATACCTAGGGGAAGTACAATGGCACCGGTTATAATGATTGGCGAAAAGGCTAGTGATATGATTAAACAAGATTGGCCCTAATTTGTGTGCTACTTAAAATTTATTCAAATTAGTGGCATTCATTAGAAACTTGATAAAATTTATTCAAGTTATTAAAATTTATTAACAACTTGATACAAATTTATTAATGTTATTGAAATTTATTAAAAACTTAATAAAATTTATTAATATAATTGAAATCTATTAAACAAGTTGTTCATTTCATGATCATTAAGCTTCCTCAATATAATATATACCAATCGTTTAATTTTT
The DNA here is from genome assembly GCF_015476425.1 of Leptopilina heterotoma. Lineage (NCBI taxonomy): Eukaryota > Metazoa > Arthropoda > Insecta > Hymenoptera > Figitidae > Leptopilina > Leptopilina heterotoma. Next base: position 8,353,600 of record NW_025111138.1, read on the forward strand.
TATTTTAGAATAATTATTTTAAAGTGTTAAGATAAAATTTCAAAAAATACAAAATTTCAATTTTTTGTGAAAAATTAAAATATTTATTAATTCTATAAATTTGAATAAAATATATACTTTATATACATGAATCAATTCGTTTTTATGTCAGGAATGCAATTTTGCCAAGAATTAATAAAAATTTTAATTAAGAAAAAAGTTATTTCAAAAAATCCAAAAATTAATTTTTACAAAAATTAAAAAATTGTTGAAAAAAAATTTTTTTTTAGATATTTTCGAAAATCCTTCTGTCTGATTTTTGATATTCGTGACCGTAATACACCTAAAAAATTTTATCAAAATACGTCAAGACGTGTAAGAGAAAATTTGTCCACAAGAATCGGTGACATACACACACACACACACATACATACACACACACACACACACACACACACACACACACACACACACACACACACACACACACACACATACACACATACATCCGGACATTTGTTCCTCTCGACGAATTATATATACTACACTTGGAAATTTGTAAAAATAATTGGTTCTAAAAAATTCGGAAATCGACATCACTATAAGGCTTCCTTTATGAGGAAGCAAAATTAAAATAAAATTTTCTATTCTTCAGGATTGAGTAGGGCTCGGTCCCTACTAGAAATCAGGTGATTTTCAGATGATTAGAAATATTAAATTTGGTATAAATAAATTTTTATTGTATTTTTACACAAATTTCGATTGTCTGATAGCGTTCGGGTGGTGGTGCTACTACTTAAAAATTGAAATAAAATTCTATATTCTTCAGGATTGAGTAGGGCTCGGTCCCTACTAGAAATCAGGTGATTTTCAGATGATTAGAAATATTAAATTTGGTATAAATAAATTTCTAATATATTTTTACACAAATTTCGATTGTCTGATAGCGTTCGGGTGGTGGTGCTACTACTTAAAAATTGAAATAAAATTCTATATTCTTCAGGATTGAGTAGGGCTCGGTCCCTACTAGAATCAGGTGATTTTCAGATGATTAGAAATATTAAATTTGGAAGAAATAAATTTTTAATGTATTTTCACACAAATTTCGATTGTCTGATAGCGTTCGGGTGGTGGTGCTACTACTTAAAAATTGAAATAAAATTCTATTCTTCAGGATTGAGTAGGGCTCGGTCCCTACTAGAAATCAGGTGATTTTCAGATGATTAGAAATATTAAATTTGGATGAAATAAATTTTTAATGTATTTTTACACAAATTTCGATTGTCTGATAGCGTTCGGGTGGTGGTGCTACTACTTAAAAATTGAAATAAAATTCTATATTCTTCAGGATTTAGTAGGGCTCGGTCCCTACTAGAAATCAGGTGATTTTCAGATGATTAGAAATATTAAATTAGGTATAAAAAAATTTTTATGTTTTATTACACAAATTTCGATTGTCTGATAGCGTTCGGGTGGTGGTGCTACTACTTAAAAATTGAAATAAAATTTTCTATTCTTCAGGATTGAGTAGGGCTCGGTCCCTACTAGAAATCAGGTGATTTTCAGATGATTAGAAATATTAAATTTGGTATAAATAAATTTTTATTGTATTTTTACACAAATTTCGATTGTCTGATAGCGTTCGGGTGGTGGTGCTACTACTTAAAAATTGAAATAAAATTCTATATTCTTCAGGATTGAGTAGGGCTCGGTCCCTACTAGAAATCAGGTGATTTTTAGATGATTAGAAATATTAAATTTGGATGAAATAAATTTTTATTGTATTTTTACACAAATTTCGATTGTCTGATAGCGTTCGGGTGGTGGTGCTACTACTTAAAAATTGAAATAAAATTCTATATTATTCAGGATTGAGTAGGGCTCGGTCCCTACTAGAAATCAGGTGATTTTCAGATGATTAGAAATATTAAATTGGGTATAAAAAAATTTTTTATGTTTTATTACACAAATTTCGATTGTCTGATAGCGTTCGGGTGGTGGTGCTACTACTTAAAAATTGAAATAAAATTTTCTATTCTTCAGGATTGAGTAGGGCTCGGTCCCTACTAGAAATCAGGTGATTTTCAGATGATTAGAAATATTAAATTTGGAATAAATAAATTTTTATTGTATTTTTACACAAATTTCGATTGTCTGATAGCGTTCGGGTGGTGGTGCTACTACTTAAAAATTGAAATAAAATTCTATATTCTTCAGGATTGAGTAGGGCTCGGTCCCTACTAGAAATCAGGTGATTTTTAGATAATTAGAAATATTAAATTGGGTATAAAAAAATTTTTTATGTTTTTTTAAACAAATTTCGATTGTCTGATAGCGTTCGGGTGGTGGTGCTACTACTTAAAAATTGAAATAAAATTTTCTATTCTTCAGGATTGAGTAGGGCTCGGTCCCTACTAGAAATCAGGTGATTTTCAGATGATTAGAAATATTAAATTTGGAAGAAATAAATTTTTAATGTATTTTTACACAAATTTCGATTGTCTGATAGCGTTCGGGTGGTGGTGCTACTACTTAAAAATTGAAATAAAATTCTATATTCTTCAGGATTGAGTAGGGCTCGGTCCCTACTAGAAATCAGGTGATTTTCAGATGATTAGAAATATTAAATTTGGATGAAATAAATTTTTATTGTATTTTTACACAAATTTCGATTGTCTGATAGCGTTCGGGTGGTGGTGCTACTACTTAAAAATTGAAATAAAATTCTATATTCTTCAGGATTCAGTAGGGCTCGGTCCCTACTAGAAATCAGGTGATTTTCAGATGATTAGAAATATTAAATTTGGATGAAATAAATTTTTAATGTATTTTTACACAAATTTCGATTGTCTGATAGCGTTCGGGTGGTGGTGCTACTACTTAAAAATTGAAATAGAATTCTATATTCTTCAGGATTGAGTAGGGCTCGGTCCCTACTAGAAATCAGGTGATTTTCAGATGATTAGAAATATTAAATTTGGATGAAATAAATTTTTAATGTATTTTTACACAAATTTCGATTGTCTGATAGCGTTCGGGTGGTGGTGCTACTACTTAAAAATTGAAATAAAATTCTATATTCTTCAGGATTGAGTAGGGCTCGGTCCCTACTGGAAATCAGGTGATTTTCAGATGATTAGAAATATTAAATTGGGTATAAAAAAATTTTTTATGTTTTTTTACACAAATTTCGATTGTCTGATAGCGTTCGGGTGGTGGTGCTACTACTTAAAAATTGAAATAAAATTTTCTATTCTTCAGGATTGAGTAGGGCTCGGTCCCTACTAGAAATCAGGTGATTTTCAGATGATTAGAAATATTAAATTTGGTATAAATAAATTTTTATTGTATTTTTACCCAAATTTCGATTGTCTGATAGCGTTCGGGTGGTGGTGCTACTACTTAAAAATTGAAATAAAATTCTATATTCTTCAGGATTCAGTAGGGCTCGGTCCCTACTAGAAATCAGGTGATTTTCAGATGATTAGAAATATTAAATTTGGATGAAATAAATTTTTAATGTATTTTTACACAAATTTCGATTGTCTGATAGCGTTCGGGTGGTGGTGCTACTACTTAAAAATTGAAATAGAATTCTATATTCTTCAGGATTGAGTAGGGCTCGGTCCCTACTAGAAATCAGGTGATTTTCAGATGATTAGAAATATTAAATTTGGATGAAATAAATTTTTATTGTATTTTTACACAAATTTCGATTGTCTGATAGCGTTCGGGTGGTGGTGCTACTACTTAAAAATTAAAATAAAATTTTCTATTCTTCAGGATTGAGTAGGGCTCGGTCCCTACTAGAAATCAGGTGATTTTCAGATGATTAGAAATATTAAATTTGGAATAAATAAATTTTTATTGTATTTTTACACAAATTTCGATTCTCTGATAGCGTTCGGGTGGTGGTGCTACTACTTAAAAATTGAAATAAAATTCTATATTCTTCAGGATTGAGTAGGGCTCGGTCCCTACTAGAAATCAGGTGATTTTCAGATGATTAGAAATATTAAATTGGGTATAAAAAAATTTTTTATGTTTTATTACACAAATTTCGATTGTCTGATAGCGTTCGGGTGGTGGTGCTACTACTTAAAAATTGAAATAAAATTTTCTATTCTTTAGGATTGAGTAGGGCTCGGTCCCTACTAGAAATCAGGTGATTTTCAGATGATTAGAAATATTAAATTTGGTATAAATAAATTTCTAATATATTTTTACACAAATTTCGATTGTCTGATAGCGTTCGGGTGGTGGTGCTACTAATTAAAAATTGAAATAAAATTCTATATTCTTCAGGATTGAGTAGGGCTCGGTCCCTACTAGAAATCAGTTGATTTTCAGATGATTAGAAATATTAAATTGGGTATAAAAAAATTTTTTATGTTTTTTTACACAAATTTCGATTGTCTGATAGCGTTCGGGTGGTGGTGCTACTACTTAAAAATTGATATAAAATTTTCTATTCTTCAGGATTGAGTAGGGCTCGGTCTCTACTAGAAATCAGGTGATTTTCAGATGATTAGAAATATTAAATTTGGTATAAATAAATTTCTAATATATTTTTACACAAATTTCGATTGTCTGATAGCGTTCGGGTGGTGGTGCTACTACTTAAAAATTGAAATAAAATTCTATATTCTTCAGGATTGAGTAGGGCTCGGTCCCTACTAGAAATCAGTTGATTTTCAGATGATTAGAAATATTAAATTTGGTATAAATAAATTTGTAATACATTTTTACACAAATTTCGATTGTCTGATAGCGTTCGGGTGGTCGTGCTACTACTTAAAAATTGAAATAAAATTCTATATTCTTCAGGATTGAGTAGGGCTCGGTCCCTACTAGAAATCAGTTGATTTTCAGATGATTAGAAATATTAAATTGGTTATAAAAAAATTTTTTATGTTTTTTTACACAAATTTCGATTGTCTGATAGCGTTCGGGTGGTGGTGCTACTACTTAAAAATTGAAATAAAATTCTATATTCTTCAGGATTGAGTAGGGCTCGGTCCCTACTAGAAATCAGGTGATTTTCAGATGATTAGAAATATTAAATTTGGTATAAATAAATTTCTAATACATTTTTACACAAATTTCGATTGTCTGATAGCGTTCGGGTGGTGGTGCTACTACTTAAAAATTGAAATAAAATTTTCTATTCTTCAGGATTGAGTAGGGCTCGGTCCCTACTAGAAATCAGGTGATTTTCAGATGATTAGAAATATTAAATTGGGTATAAAAAAATTTTTTATGTTTTTTGACACAAATTTCGATTGTCTGATAGCGTTCGGGTGGTGGTGCTACTACTTAAAAATTGAAATAAAATTCTATATTCTTCAGGATTGAGTAGGGCTCGGTCCCTACTAGAAATCAGGTGATTTTCAGATGATTAGAAATATTAAATTTGGTATAAATAAATTTCTAATACATTTTTACACAAATTTCGATTGTCTGATAGCGTTCGGGTGGTGGTGCTACTACTTAAAAATTGAAATAAAATTCTATATTCTTCAGGATTGAGTAGGGCTCGGTCCCTACTAGAAATCAGGTGATTTTCAGATGATTAGAAATATTAAATTTGGTATAAATAAATTTTTATTGTATTTTTACACAAATTTCGATTGTCTGATAGCGTTCAGGTGGTGGTGCTACTACTTAAAAATTGAAATAAAATTCTATATTCTTCAGGATTGAGTAGGGCTCGGTCCCTACTAGAAATCAGGTGATTTTCAGATGATTAGAAATATTAAATTTGGTATAAATAAATTTTTATTGTATTTTTACACAAATTTCGATTGTCTGATAGCGTTCGGGTGGTGGTGCTACTACTTAAAAATTGAAATAAAATTCTATATTCTTCAGGATTGAGTAGGGCTCGGTCCCTACTAGAAATCAGGTGATTTTCAGATGATTAGAAATATTAAATTTGGTATAAATAAATTTCTAATATATTTTTACACAAATTTCGATTGTCTGATAGCGTTCGGGTGGTGGTGCTACTACTTAAAAATTGAAATAAAATTCTATATTCTTCAGGATTGAGTAGGGCTCGGTCCCTACTAGAAATCAGGTGATTTTCAGATGATTAGAAATATTAAATTTGGAAGAAATAAATTTTTAATGTATTTTCACACAAATTTCGATTGTCTGATAGCGTTCGGGTGGTGGTGCTACTACTTAAAAATTGAAATAAAATTCTATATTCTTCAGGATTGAGTAGGGCTCGGTCCCTACTAGAAATCAGGTGATTTTCAGATGATTAGAAATATTAAATTTGGATGAAATAAATTTTTAATGTATTTTTACACAAATTTCGATTGTCTGATAGCGTTCGGGTGGTGGTGCTACTACTTAAAAATTGAAATAAAATTCTATATTCTTCAGGATTTAGTAGGGCTCGGTCCCTACTAGAAATCAGGTGATTTTCAGATGATTAGAAATATTAAATTAGGTATAAAAAAATTTTTTATGTTTTATTACACAAATTTCGATTGTCTGATAGCGTTCGGGTGGTGGTGCTACTACTTAAAAATTGAAATAAAATTTTCTATTCTTCAGGATTGAGTAGGGCTCGGTCCCTACTAGAAATCAGGTGATTTTCAGATGATTAGAAATATTAAATTTGGTATAAATAAAGTTTTATTGTATTTTACACAAATTTCGATTGTCTGATAGCGTTCGGGTGGTGGTGCTACTACTTAAAAATTGAAATAAAATTCTATATTCTTCAGGATTGAGTAGGGCTCGGTCCCTACTAGAAATCAGGTGATTTTTAGATGATTAGAAATATTAAATTTGGATGAAATAAATTTTATTGTATTTTTACCACAAATTTCGATGGTCTGATAGCGTTCGGGTGGTGGTGCTACTACTTAAAAATTGAAATAAAATTCTATATTCTTCAGGATTGAGTAGGGCTCGGTCCCTACTCGAATCAGGTGATTTTTAGCTCTATTTAGCAATCGTAATTGGGTCTCAAAAAATTTTTCTGTCTTTTTT